>NC_055986.1:122407010-123061296 GCF_018446385.1 Zingiber officinale | reverse complement strand
GGGAATTTATCAATGACGCCCTTGATTTTTTTTTTTCTTCTTATTTTTAGTCACTTTTTTCCCAGTTTGCTTACACTTTAAATGTCTTTTGTGACTTCAATAAATTATTATAAAAAAATAATAACTTGATATTTTATGCTATTATTTTTTTATTATCTAAGTATTTAAGCCTTGCGTGTAACCAATTATAGAGGTGGGTTCTGACATGGCACCCAAGGTACTAGTAAATCGAACTCCACTGTGCCTTGGAGGGCTATCTTTATAACATTTTGGTTGTAGATCACACTGTGAAGATGTGTTTCAAGGAAAAAACACAATATTAATACCTAAAACAAGCACACAAAGTTCACAAATGTTCAAGAAAGCATGCAGTGTTTATAAAAGAGGTTCAAAGATGTAATCACAGCATTGCCGAGATCACTTAAACTCGAACAAAATTAGAAACTTAATTGTATATTTTCCACTCCAGATTCAAATTATTATTGATATGGTCTTACATGACAAAATAAGACTCATATAGCAGGTCTTATGATTTTTGTAGACAATAAAATGCACATCAACACAGCTGTTTTAATCCCGTCATTTAGGACACTGGCTTCCATCAGAAATAAACCAAACGCCACCTCATAGTAACACCTCAAAGAAATCAAGGCATTTGACATGCATGAGGCATTTTATTCCACAGGTACGCGTCGAGTCCAACTCCCTGCGTTAGAGAAGGTGTTCCAACAGGTACAGGTTTGAAGTTGCTGCACAAATCTTGGCCTAACAATGTTGCAAAGGAGTCATTCAGGACAGAGTACTCTCTGACACGACAAGAATCATATTCAAGCCAAACTGAACCGAGTAAAGAACCTGGCCTCGAGAAATCTACAGAGAATGAAGTGCCTCTCTCCTGAACTTTATGACTAGAAAAAATTTTGGTTGCCATCATGTTGTTAGAATCTGCAGAAATCATCTACTCAGTCAAAGAAACTAAACACAAAGCAAAACAATTCCCATGCACTTGTAAACAATGATAAGGAAGAAAAACAATCCAGATATGAAGTATAATTACTTGAAAAGATGTTAGAATGTGGACACTCATCTACAGAGCCGCAGCTGATCAGGGAGGTGCTTGAACTGAAGACACCAGCAGATCGACTCAGAGAAGAAATAGAGGGGTTACTTTGGCTTTCCAACTTTGTTTCATTGACACTTTCTGACTCTAGATCATATGCATCCACATTGTTTATGATAGATGGTTCTTTCTTCGTGTTACTTATTGTTTGTGCTTCATGTACCAATGCTTCCAGTAGACCACTTTGCCTTGGTGAAACACAGTCAGATTGCAATGAAATAGTTTCTGAGGGAGAGTTACCCAACACATCAGTTGCTTCAAGAGTGGATGAACATGGAGGCCAGCAACTATCCTCAGTTTCTGTACATTGGAATGAAGGGAGCTCCAAATCCGAAGTCCCAAGAATAGGACCAGGAGCAGAAAATACACCATTTAGAAGGGCACGGCTACCAGGGATTGCTCCTCCACAATGTTGTAGGTTCTTCTTTCTGGGATCAGGATCACACGGATAACCTAATATAGAAGTCAGTTGTTTTCCCCTAGGCTCTACGACCATATATGCAAAAGTAGAAAGTCCATCAGAGATGCTACTAGGGATAGTAGGGTATAGCTTTTCAGAGTGCTTCATATAACTCAATGTTGAATTCCCGATGGTACTGCTCTGGGGTTCAAAACTCTGACTGAGTAGGCTATTAACATTTACATCTGAGAATGATGAAGCACTATATAGAGACCCATGGGTAGCATTGAAGTTGTTCAGTACAGTATCAGGAATTTCAAAATTGCTTCCTTGAAAGTGATCATTGGGCTGTTTGTCACTTAACATATATTCACTGGAATTCTTGTATTGTTGATTTTCCTCAGAAACTGGATAGCATATATTAGATGGGTATAGAGGCAAACCAGCACGTTGGCGTCTTTTTATTCTTGTATTCCAGTAGTTTTTTATTTCATTATCAGTTCGGCCAGGCATCTGAAAAGAATTAAAATGAACTACATATTTTTAAAATGACTATATCTCAATGAGCAAACTGTAAGCAAAATTAACATATGCTGGAGATCCAAAAAATCATAAATCTATAAAGCATGCACGTGTCCAGGAGAACAGCAGTGATATATACAATTCTTTAACGCCAATTCTCTTTAACCATATTAGAGCAAGAAGCCCCAGGTTCAAACGACAAATATTATCTCAGCAGTTGATATGTTAGATTTGCGCTAGTTGAATCAAGTATGTCCAGCCACCCATGAATGGGGAGTATATATGTTGGTCCCTGTTCTAATAGCTCGAGGTTATTAGATAAGTCATTAGCTAACCAACTTTCAAACCTTGTCAACACCACTCAGAAGAAAGGAAGAAAAAAGTTAAAAGCCCATCTGATGCCACAGCACTTCCTCATAAGATGGGCAGCCTATGGTTCTGGTAACAAACTTTCACTGGCAAAATAACTAATTAGAGATTGTGAATCATTAATTATAGCTAAAACATTCCATTGAAAGATGTTAAAGGTCAATGGAGGATTTTATAATAATGCAAGGATTTCCAAAAAGTAAGATGGAGAAAGAAGTATGGAGAACAGGATTTTATTACAAAAGAAAGTCACAAGTTTGATTATAGAAAGGTTTATGATGGTTTCAAGTTAATCAAGAACGAGAAGGACTAATTAATGGAAACCAGAAGAGACTATATTTCATGAATATCATAACCTAAAGAAATTCAATATATAACATGTCAAGTCATCAATTTTGGTCTAGGGAGGATTGAGAGTTTTATTATTGTACACAATGTGGGATGACCTTTACTAAGATAGCTTGGTTTTTCTCAATGGATGTAGGATTATGTTGAACTATGTTTAATTACTCTTGCATGGGTTCCTCTATCATTTGTGCTTATCAAAGAGCATATTCTCAATCGCAATCAAGGTGTTTGGTGTATTATTTCTACTACAGGAGAATATTGTTGTGTAGATTCATTTCACATTCTACGTTCACCAATTTTGATCTACAAAGGACGACTAAAATTTCAAAGCAGCAAATAAGGGCATATAACATTTGCGGTTAAACCTACTAAAAATATGCTGACAATTGTCGATATCAACTAGTGGTGCTTCAACAACCTTAATGCAAACATGCAGGATCGCAGTTCATCTCCCTCAACGAGTTATAAGAGATTGCAAATTACCACATTGAAGGAGTGATGCACCTAGAACTTTGTAATGGATGGACAGATCAATATAAGCGACATAGGCTTGTTCTAAGAATTAGCAGGTATTTAAAGAACATCATGAGGCTTTTTATTTGATATCTCGATGGTAGATCCAATTTCTCTTTAGGGTAATCAAGGATGTTAATCATACCTGCACAACAAGTCCCATATTGGTACTCTTCTTAGCAAAGAAATATAATTCATTAGAGAATTTCCTAGGCAATCGAGATGACGGAGCTGTCAATACTATTAGATTGTGTCTTGCAATTATGTCATCAATATCATCGTTGTCTAAATCAACAAATCCTGATCAAAATGTTGAATTGGTATCAACAAAGCACGATAATTGTTTTTCTTGAATAAAACAACCAGTTAAAACCCTTTGACTAGAGTCACCTATTTGGTAGAAAAGGTTAGAATTGTGTTGGAGAAGAATGAATTGACCAAGATATCGCCTACTTATATGAGGCACAGTAGAAAAATGAGAAAAAAAAGGGAAGAAAAATTATCAAAAGGAGAAATTAGGAGAGAGAGCACACTTAAAAAATCAAATTCACAGAACTTGAAGGAGAGAATCTTGTTAATTTGGTCACTTTAGTCTTAAACTTGAACTGGAATGATATGTGTTTGAAAAATAAACAAAAATATAAAATTACAAATAAAGAAAGAATGATCTAGAGATTCAGTAAAACATAAACTAATCTTGACATATGCACAGTACATATGATTAAAGCTCAATGAGGGTTCATCTAAATGCAAATACCCTGGAAATTGAAAAATAATACAGAATACAAAAAGGAACAGCATAAGTTTGCATAAATTGAAATCCTAATCTACATCACCACTTTATTAACTGCTAGTGCTGTACTTGAGAAAAATGTTTCCATTAATCTAAAGGTATGTCAAAAAAAATATCCTGAGAATATCAGAAGACACAAAAACAAGAAACCTGTTATATCAGAAAGAATTTGAAGACTTACAAGTGCAGCCATACGAGCCCATTTGTTTCCCATTTTAGCATGGAGTTCAATTATCAATTGTTCCTCCTCTGGTGTAAAGGAACCTTTCTTTAAATTTGGCCTGAGATGATTGGCCCACCGTAGACGACAACTTTTGCCACATCGAGAGAGACCTGTGTGCTTCTGAACAGCATTCCAATTTCCTTCCCCATGTTTTTTAACATAATTCAACAAAATTGCATCCTCTGGAACCGTCCAAGGCCCCTTTTTCAGAACACGATTTCCTCCACTTAGTGAACTCAAGCTGCTGCCTTCTTCGATAGATGTCAAATCAATCGGTTTCTCTTGAATCCTTGTTTCCTCACTCTCTGTTTGCATCTGATTCATTTTCTGTAACCTAAATACAGAAGTAGTTTGTCAATGAAAGTGACAAGGATGAGCAGGTGAATAGTAAATGAGGAGCTAAATCACTTAACCTGTGTATGCAAATTGAAAAACAGAAAGCTGAAGCAATTAATCTACAAAGAAAATGAGCAAATTCATGAACAAAAAATAAGATTCCACTTTTAATATATCTAAAAATTATCTAAAATAACATAAGAGAAATTTTAAATTGATCAACAAAAAAACAGAAAGAGAGTAGATGCAGAGTCAATTAACAGAGATTTAATTAGCCTACTAACCCATTGAACTTAGCTTTGTAAAGAAATTAAGAATTTTTTTTTTCAAAATATATGATACATTAATACATAAGTCTAGAATCCCATCCAAGCAACCAAAATTCAATTCCAAGTAAACACATCCAAAAAGAAGGCCTAATGGTAAAAATAATTATCATTACAAGGCCTAAATTGAATTTCAGGATGAATCAGAAAGAAACCTAGAACTAACGAACAATTGAGAACCGAGAAGAAAACCCATCAATCTTAGGTTCAGTACTTTTCATAAGAAAACCTAGACGAGCAACAAATACTGGCACCGCTAGCGATAAGAAAAGAATTAAAGAACAATAACATAGAACACAGGACAGAGTTCCCTAAAAATGATCAGTAAACAAACCACTAGAAGAACGCGAATTTATAAAGAAAACGGATGAACGCTGATCCAATAATTTTAAACTCAAATCGAATCGCAATCCTCAAAGTTAAGTAAGAAAGAACCTTTCTACGGGAAAATTGCAGAGAAGCAAAAAAAAACGCTAAATGGAAACGACTATGCCAAAACAGAGCTAGAATTTCAGACCCGAAACTGACAAAGAGCTCGTCAGAAAGCTACTCGAGTAACCAACACGACAGCGTCCGAACTAACCAACAGAAACCAACTCCAGAAACAAAGAGCAAATGGGCGCTAGCCAGAACGCTCAGACAAATTCGCGCAGAGAGAGAGGTACTCACTTGGAAAGTAAAAATCGACCTAGCCGCCGGAGTGGTGATATGAGAACGAGGAAGAGGGAAATCGGAGGAACAAGCGAGGAGAAGGCCGCGGAAGCAGAGCAGGAGCAGTACAAAAGGGGCGAAATGTCATATAAGCTCCGTCCGGAAAAGGCAAGCGATACGATTATCCCAAAAGAACCCTTCTAAAATAAATAAAAGGGCCTTGCTTCTAAAAAAACCATTTATTTTCGATTTTCACAGCGGAAAGGTCCTTTTTGATACATGACTGCACAATATTTGAACTCTTTATAAAAAGAAGAGTTTGGTAGATTGTCTCATTAAATCTCTTAAACTAGTTTTTTTTAATAAAATTAAATGATAAACGCAGAGGATTAAGGGAGATAGAAAAATTAGGAAAGGTTTAAAGGAAGAGGGAGATTAATGAATGTTATTTATTTGGAGAGAATGAGGAAAGAAATAGACTTCTTTTCCTTGAACTAGAAAAAGAAGACTTTATTTCCTCCGTCTTCAATTTTAAATTATTTTGTATTATTCTCTTCGTTTGGTTTTTTTGTCAATGATCTACTCAAGAAAGAGCAATAGACAAATAATTCATGTCAAAATGGTAGAAGAGGTAGTGTAGAAGTGAGCAACAATTATCAAATGGGTTACACATCTTTGTGTAAAACGTGTTGAAGGGCGTTAGAATCATCTAGCAATGCTTAGATGCTGCCCATATTGTTATGCTTTAAGATTTGTAGAGTTTGATATCCAAACCTTAAGGCCGTTAGGTCTTATGGATTGTGAGTTGTGGAGATGCGAATTGTAGGAGATCACCATAATTGAGATATGAGTTGATGGAGCTCAAGATAGAGAGCTTCGCGATTTCAAAACATCAGAGGAGGGAGGTCGGAGTGCCGATCGAATTGAAGAAGTGAGTTATCCATGGACCATGGAGAGGTTGGGCATCCAAAATCTCTGTATGCATTGGTGTGAGCCTTGGACTAGAATAGTCACATAGGCATGGCTTGCTATTGCTAAGTTGGATTCGAATAAGTATGTTATATATCAGTAAAATATTTTAGAATGGGTAGCTTTTGCATAAAACTACTCAGAAAATGATTTACCTTTTAGCATGCTTCTACCATATTGTTCAAATCTTCTCCAAAGCTAAACTTTAGTTCCAGTACACCAATTTAATCTTTATTCGAATCAAAATAATAATAATCAATTGGGCATGATGGTCGATGAGAGGAAGACGTGTGACTACATTTTATCAATGTAGTAATTTAAATCAAAAATAAATAAGTGGCCAAATAAGGAGTCAAAGCTCATGCGTCATCTCTCTGAATCTTCCACGGTCACAATATAAAATATATATTTTAAATTGACGCCCTTCCTTCAAATTCTTATCTCTTTCGGACATTACTACGGCCACTTGCCTTGCACTTTACTTATCTCATTCAACACTATCCCTTCCTGTTAGTGAGCCATCACCATACCGATTAATGGCTGCCTTGAATCAACTCTCATACTACAAGAGTTCAATTGTTCGAATTACTCGTGATGTTGGACCGTTCAAGAGGATCCATGTGTTTTCCAAATTGATTTTGATGGATGAAAGTTTTTTGTGGAACCAAACCGATTACTTTGAAGATTAATCAGTTCAAACAAATTGGATACCTGAATTAAAAAAAAAAAAAACTATCGAGTTCGGAGTGATTTCTTAAAGAGCTGGATTTTGAGGAAAAACTAAAATGCAGGCACCAGTCAATTTGATCGCTGCTCTTTTCAATGGAGTCATGCACGTGGTGATGTTTTCGGTTGCCTGCCATTGGATTTCCCTTCCGGTTCATGCGAATGTAGGCACGCACTGAGAGTTCACACATTGTTTGGATCGATGAGGAAATAGTTAGGCTTGTTTGAGTCGACATGATGCGATGCGTCTCCGCTACTCATCGCCACGGCTGGAATTTTGAACCCAATTCTGTCGCTTGGATCGGTTCGGCTTCCCAAGTGATGAGATGAGCAATTTCTTGCGTAGTGGCACAAGCATTTATGAGAACCTTTGTCTTATTGGGACAACTTGCGTTGCGTTTGGATGATGGAGCTTGAGGGAAAATTATTGGAAGGGTAGAGGGATGGAGTAGGCAAGGGACGCCAAATTAATTTTAAACAGGAAAACTTCAAGAATTAAAGATCTTTTATGAAAATAGCGATCGACATATTTTTTACATGCCAGATCCAGAACACTGAAGACGATGGTAACTAATCTAGCGTAGAAATATACAAGTAAACCGAAGAACAATCATCCCTATGTAAAAATGACTCTGCCATGGTGTCCAAGAAAAGATAAGAGATGAATTATCCTCCTTTCGTTATTCATTGAGTCGTTACGCTTTTGGCAAGATTCCTTGGCTGGTCAACATCAAAGCCTCGCAGCACTGTTAGATGGTATGCTAGCAACTGAAACATGAAATTGTAAGAACATGTTTATACAATGCGGATAAAGACAATATCGCTTGATGCAATTGGATAGCATATCATCTTCTAATGCAAGCAGAATACACTTTCTGGTATCAAAACCCAGCAAAATGCTCAACGTTTCTAAACCTCGAATAAAATGTAAGCTAGAAAGCAATGGTAACTTGTATTACTAACGGTTAATGATCCAGATCAAAAGAAAACAAGTCAAAGAGTTATGAGATATGGTCTTACCTGCAATGGAATTACGTTAATAACAGGTTGTAAGCAGTCAGCAACTCGAGGTACTTCAATGACTTTGCAAGATTCAACAGGTCTTACAGACGATGCATCTCCCTCTGAGCACATAATTATCAGACGCCCTTTACGTGCATGAAGTTGTTGAATCACTGACTGTTGCTTACTGGTAGCAAGTAACAGACCAATTAGGAAATAGGCTTTTTCTAAGCATTATAACAAAAAATGACAAACATACAAACCTGAAGCAAGCATCTCGTGTGGCAATGACAATGATGGGAAGTGTTTCATCCACTAAAGCCAGTGGCCCATGTTTCATTTCACCAGCAAGCATACCCTCACTATGCATGAGTGCAACTTCTTTCACTTTTAAAGCACCCTCCAAAGCAGTTGCATAGTTGTATCCTCTTCCAAACACGAGGAGAGACTGTGTGTCTATCAAAGACTCAGCAAGATCCCTCATTTCACCATCAAGTTTCAGAACCTCTGAAACTTTATCTGCGAGAAGAGGAGAAAAGAAAAGGTGAGTATTCTTCTGAATATCTTCCATAATCCTATACAGCATGCCATGCAGGATAGAACATACTTGGTAGGTTTGAAAGATCATCTACTATAGATTGTCTTCTTGCTTGAGTTGAAATCCTGTCAGCTCCAATAGCCAGTGCCATCATAGCCATGGCAACTATCTGACTTGTGTATGCCTGACCCAAAGAAAACATCAAGAACACAAAATATGCCACATTGGTGAAGGAAAACAAAAATTGCTCACTCACACCTTTGTACTAGCAACACCAATCTCGCATCCTGCATTGATGTGAATACCACAATGTGTTTTTCTAGCTATCGTACTACCAACAGTATTTGTTACACCAACACATAATGCCCCATTTGCGAATGCATATTCAAGAGCTAGGAGGGTATCAGCAGTTTCCCCAGACTGACTGACAAAAACTGCTGTATCTTCCCTATATATTGGGCCTTGTCTGTCCTGTAAATCACTTGCCAGCTCCATGGTAACAGGGATACCTTTGCAAATGAAATTCCAATCAAAAAGACAATGACTATTTACCTTGTAGTAAAAAAAACAAAGCCAACCAAACTTTACCAGACAATTCTTCAAATAACGGTCTTGCAGCTAAAGCTGCATTATAACTTGTACCACAACCAATGAAGATGATCCTTCTGCTGTGTCTGATTGTTTTCAGATGTTCCTTGAGTCCACCCAAAACAACACTATTATCTTTAAGTCTTCCCCTCATTGTAGTAGTTAAAGAATGTGGTTGCTCATGTATTTCTTTCTGCATGAAGTGATCATAATTTCCTTTCTTTATTTGCTCAACTTCCATCTCAAGCACAGATAATGCTCGTTGTACAGATGCAGGCTTCTCTCTTCCATAATCAAACTTCAGTATTGATACACAACCATCCTGTAACAAAATAACACCAGCACAATTACTCCACTAATTCAAATAACATTATATCAGACACATTATCACTATCTCAAATGAATTACTGCTCTCAGTTTTGAAGTGGAAGAGTACAAGGTATCACGTGGTAGATGTCGTATAGCTAAGCATACTTGCTGTTAGTAATATAACACAAAACTAAAAACTAAAACAATAATCTATATCTCCATGACACCAGTCACACAGATCTTAACCTGCCACTGAGTTAACAAAGAAAAAACAAACTATAATTTTGTTTTTGATATTGGTTATATGGACCTTTTGTTCACTGCAAAAAAATCAAAAATAGATACCATCAAGAAAGCAATCATGCTCTTCACATAAAGCAAACATAAATCATATTGCTTCGCATGAACATCTCTCTTACTGATGTTCTCACTGCATATCTTATTTTATTCTTCATGGCATTACATACACTATTGCCTTTTCCTTTTGATGCTAATACTTGGCATTTTCACATTGGTCGTTGAATCTGTGCATCTTCAAACAAGTAGCATTTCCAAAAGAGTTATTCATGTGAGCATCACATCCTTCAATCAGTAAGGCAATGCCTAGATCTAGTTCATGAAGCTAGTGAATGATCGACCAAGGCTAATGTGTGATCAGTTTAAGGGATATCACAACCTTTACTTTGGGGCATCTGAAAGATTCTAAATTGGGGGAACTGACCAAAGTTTATCAAACAGTGTGGCTTGTCAATATCAAAGGTCATTTGGAAGACACCTTGCAGTATTTTTCCATTCTTTAGCCTAATCAAGACATTGAATTAACCAAGTTGCAGCAGCAGTAGTCTTACTTGTAAAGACTCAGGGCACCAACCCTTTGTCAAAGACCCTACCTAAGCAGAGATGGCAGAATGAAAAATAAAGGAGCTATATTTTAATTGTAATGAGCCTTCTACCTTAAAAAAAAGTCTTTTGACAGAAGCAATTGAAAATAACAAGCTAGAAGATGCTGGAACAAAGTGGAAATGAGAAGTTTTTAATCCCTTCTTCCATCCTACAGAACAAGCACCCTTCCACGATAGGGGTGACGTTAAGGAGCTATGCGGGAAACATATGCATGGGAACAATGTCAATTGTAATTTCAATTCAGCTAATTGAAATCGAACGGTGCACCCTTCCAAGATGATGAAAGCAATTTCTGTTTTATTTCCTTTAAACATTACATTTATATGGTTCAAGAACAGCAATAAGAAACGATTTAAGGAACTCACAAAAAAACAAAAAACATAAGACTTAAGATGATAACCGATTCACTGGAAAGAAAGTGTAAGCATTGCTAAAAACAAGCAAGACAGCATTAAAAAAGCAAATACTAAAGAGTTATAAAGTTAAAGTCAAAACGAAAATAAAAACAAACAAATAGGAAAATGGGAGGCATTACCTTTATGTGTACAACCTCATTATCTTCAATAGCCAAGTAGTTTTTTGTGTGTTCTACAATGGCACACAAGTCACTAGAGAAAAAAAGTTCTTTGGGCTTCTCATCTTTTGTGAGATCTTTTACATCATGAAACAACTTTCCTCTAACTTTATCGTCAGTCAATTCCTGAAACAAATGCATTTCCATTAACATGAAGGGTTGTGTTCTAAAATGGAAAATATACAGAAAAAAGTAGAGCCTTAAAATAGTATGAAGGCGACGGCAATGGAGTGTTTTTTGCAAGTTGTCATTAACATGAAATGTGGCAATGCTTATATTGAGAAAAACTAACAATGCATGTTTGATCTCCCCAGTTCTGTCCTAGGCTGCAGCTAAAGTCTAGAGATATAAACTTCTGTGCTCAAGTCTTCAAGAAGCCAGTTCTTGAATGATGACATGGCAAACATCAAAAAACAATCCCAACAAATTCATTTAATATGAGATTGAGACATCATCACCAAAACAAACTCTGAATCAACTAGATTTGCAGGTTCTGTGTTCTGATGTGAGTTATTTAAGCATCATTAACACATTGGGTCTTTACTATGTGTTCTTTAAGCATCATTTGCACATTGAGTATTTATGTAATACTTATAAATGATCAACTCACCTTTCCCATAGATTGTCAACTTAAAGTCAAGATGATTAACACCATGCCTATCAACTTTTAACAAACTCCTACCAGCAGCTTCTTAGAGGAATGTGATCAGAAATTAAAAAGAATGCATTCTCTCCTTGTTAATATAGTATAATGCACTTGCATCCTTATTCTTTATCAACTCGAAAGCAATACAAAACAACAATAAACTGAATTGAATATAGCATAAACTCGTCTTTGAATTCATAAAACCACAACTTAAGAGCAAAGAGAACGCTGAAGTCATACTTTCACACCCAAGATCAAAGTGCTACCACGCGTGCAAGCAATCAACTCATTTGGATAGTGTGCACTTTTAAATATAAGTGCAAATGCTCCTTCGAGTTGTCTCATGACTTCTGTAACAACTTGGCTAAATGTGGCAGTTTGTTCACCTGAAACAAAGCCATCAGAAGAAACATGTGGAAGATTCTCGATCGAATTTGTTAATATGAGTGACATTAGTTTTATAGAAGAAACCCATATATAGAACTCATGCATATATATCTAATGATAAAATCTAATGCACTGAAAATAAAAATAAATAAATAAATAATAACACATTAAATATTAACTCTAATAATTGACATATTTGTTTAAGATATACTAAGGGTTTAATGCAGTGTTGTTTCAAAGTTACCGGAACAGGTATGATGCTCTGATACAAACATCAATTGTGGATTTAGTGAAAAAGAGATCAAATTTTGAGATAACTATTATACTGCTTCCATCATTGCCTATCACATAGAAGAGAACATGCATATCCTTCATTATCTAGTTATCCACTGAACCCAATCAGTGATTGAAAACTCTTGTTTTTAATTCACCATCTATGGAAGAGAATGAAAATTTAACTAAAATGTTGTGGTATCCATCCAATTACTGATACAATATAAGAAACATAAATTAATTAAATATGTATAAATATGAACATTACATGATACTTCTTTTCTGTATCTACAAGGATGAATTAATATATAACCTCTCTGTGCTCCAGAGCATAAAGCAGAAAAAAGCAGTTGACCTTGTAGATCAAAAAGAACACATTCAAGTACAATACAACATCATACTAGTAACTTGGTCAAGGTCATCACACCTTAAAAGATCAATGATCAAAAGCTATTATTCTAGCTATACCACACCTTAAATTAAAAAAAAATATATACGCATCAAAATTAAAAAACCTATCCTCAAAGGCAATTGTAATGCAACATATTACTTGCTAATCAAAAGATTAGGGGGGAAAACAGACCAATGAAGAGGTTACAAAAAATTACATCATATTAAAGACTAGGTTCATCTGATCATAATGGCTCACTACAATCTCATTATTGACAATGACACAAAACTTTATGAAGTAAACCAGTGGTTCAAACATGAATCTTTAGAAACACCCATACTTTACTACACCATAACAGATGCGATGGGGAAAGATGTCCTGTCAGAGCATCAGAGAGGACCAAAGAGTCTAGCTATCAATTTATGAATGACACAACTTTACTGTCAAGCTATCATAACAATTAGATATATTTAATGAATAAACTGGAGTATTTGGACTCTGTTTCTGATTCTAATTAATAACCCATCCCTATTTTTCTGTATTGAATTTAATGATCAAGAAAGACGGCTCATGGAGGAAATAAGGACAAGTCAAAGACCAATTTAAATTTCAACATGAACAAAAAATAATAGGATCAAGCACTGAGACTTAAGTCACCGAATAAAACAACAATGAGACTAATTGGGCCTCTTTTCCATCTCAAATGTGGACAAAAAAAGGACTCAAATGATAGCAGCATATTATCCTTGAAAGAAAAATCAAAAACAAAAAGGAGAATCTTATAAAGACACTTGCCTCATCCATCACCCTTTAAAGTAACTTGCCAAATTCATGGAACAAACAAGGACTAAAGACCAAAAAATAAAGATAAAATAATTAAAATCACTCATATAAATTTGCATGAACTAAGATGTAATATCCAATCCAAATTAGCAGTACTCACTGCATTATGCCAAATACTAAAGTTGCAGTGATATTGGTGAAAACTATGTTCAACAAACCTAAAGAAAATGCCTATAATAACAGTAAAAATAGCCAAAACATAACCATTTCCATAATTTTCATTTCACCCAGGACCCTCAATTACCAATCATGATCAAAATAAGTATAAAAAACAACATCCTAAATTACAATTCGCATCAAATTTAAACAAAAAACTAAAAGTTAAATGATGCATGTTTAGAGAAACAGATTAGTTTCTAGTGTTACACATTCACCAAAATGCAGTAGTATATGGAGCTGCAGACATCTAGCATATTTGCAGAGACAATTAAGGAGATTAAGGTTGTACCTTCCTCACGAGCTTTATCAAATACAAATTTTGCAAGCTTTGGAATAACTTCTGTATCAGTTTCCGACTCAAAGGTGAAGCCATGACGAACTAGTGTTTCTTTTAAAACCTGAAACATTAAAAAGAAACACATTAAAGATTTATAATCAGGCATCGAGGTTTTTGTATAAAAAGCATGTGTTTCTCTTCCATAACAACAGTATGCTTCCTGCAACTTACTGGGAAAAAAATGCAAATGGATCACTTCAACATAATAAAGAAAAACGAATGTCTGATCAAACCATGAGAACTACCATATTGTCTGGAATCATATGATTGGCAATTCATATCATCCAATAAATTATGACACAAATACAAATTGATGTGCGACAATATATATGAATGGAAATCAATTCTCGGTAAAGCCAAACAAACAACCCTCCCCGTAGTGGCTAACTGCAGCTTCTCGATTTACCTCCTCACATATGGTCGTGGGGCCGATTGTGTGGGGCCGCTGGGGTGGCGGATTCCACCTTTTTGCTACAAAGGTTCACACATTGTCATGGCCAGTTTAAATGAGAAAACTGGCACATTAACTGACCTCAAATGCTCAAGTCATAGTGAATAGGAGAGCACTCATCTACTTTTATAAAACCTCTTTGTTAGCCCACAACTAAGTAGACTAAACTAACATGTCATCATAACATGCCAATATCACTAGAATTATAGACTCACATTAGATGTAGCCAAGCCATAGCATCCAGATCTCTACTCAATCAACAACTTAATAGTTAATAAATATTTTCTTGAGATAATTTAATTAAAGCCAACATGAAGAATGCTGATAGTGCAAAAAAAATACATGTACAAGATGTGAGTTGCTTTAGTAGGATGCTCAGAGATCTAGAAAGAAGCAACGGAACAAAAAAGGAAATACAACATAAAATATGCTAAATAGACCTCATAATTAGTTATGATCCCATTATGAACAACCAAGAACTCATTCCATGCATCTGATGATTGAGGATGACTATTTCTTGGAGCTGGCACGCCATGAGTGGCCCAACGAGTGTGAGCAATTCCAGCATGAACAGGAAAAGACTCTTCTAAATTTAGATCCATTGCATCCACATCTACAAAAATAAATAAAATAATTAGACCACTGTCAGGGAGGGCAAAGAGAATTAACCACCCGTGCAAAGTGCTGAATATGCTTTGCAGTTATATAATATATATATGGTAACCCAGCATAATTACAACAACAAAAACAACAAGATGTATGTTCATTTTCTGGGGGTGGTCAACTATATTGACTTTATGACGCCACCAACTAGCTTAGTTGGGCTTGGAAGTTGTTGCCAAGGTCTTGGATCTGAAACCCGTCTTCACCAAAATATGAGTGCTTGAGTACTCTCATAGATATCTTTTTTTGAAAAAAAAAAACTACATGGAGATTATCATTTAGGCGTATATAATAAGGTAATATCTTTTTATATACCTAGGTCATTTAGCTACCGACATAGTTTCTAGATACTAAAGAGCTAGCAATAAAATCAAAGATATTAATTATCTAATCTTATGTCAGGCAAAAACATGCAGGTTTTTGGCCTAGAAACATAATAACTTGAGAAGTTTCTTCCAGAGGCCCAGTGCCCTTTATCGCCAGGCCCCTGCTAGATACCGGGAATTATAGAATTATACTAAAAAGGAAAATTGGATCAATAAAATTAAAACAAAAAAATTGAAATAGACTATCATTCAACATTGTTCTTTTTGCATGATGGTCATTATGGAATAGGAATAAGTTCCAAATTTATCGAATAGGAATAAGTTCCAAATTATCCATAAATATATGTGGAATATTTCAATACAACCATTTAGTATCTCAAGAGTTGAGCGGCGTTCTATGGGTGGGGACAGAATCAAATCTTTAACCAAGCATTCAATCCAAATACGAAATTAAGGGATGAAACGTCAACGCACCAGAGTAGACAGATCGTACGAGGGACTCAATCTTGCCCTCCTGGCGGAAGACGAGGGGTGGCAGTGAATCGTACGGTGGCATCCTCTCTGCCTCCACCCTGCCGTAGCCGGCCCCCTGACGGAGATCCGCGTCGATGGCGATCCCAGCAGAGTCGTAGCCCCTGTATTCGAGGCGCCGAAGACCATTGAAGAGAACCTCCATGATATACCGTCTCTCCCTCGCCACGTTGTAGTTCAAGTATGCGAAGATCCCACACATTTCGCCGCCTCGATCGAAGCACCTGGCCTCCCTCGCTCTCCCACAACCGTCTCAACTGCCTTCGACGGCAATTTCAACTCGACTATATTGAGAGTGCGCGAACTGCAAAAATAAACGAAAAAAAAAGGAAAAGCGTTTTGCCAAATTAGCAATGAGGAAGGACAACCGGTAAGGAATGAAATCAATTTTTTTTTGGTAAACAAGATTGCCACCGTATATGAGTTCCTCGTCAAGACAAGCAACTTTTTGGTAACTGGTCTGATTGAGAGGAAAAAAAAATCCCAAACGAAGAAGGAAGAATCAACGGCGGCAAGGCAGCGAATGCAGGAAGGCGAGGCGCGGAGATCTCGAGGTGGAGGTACCAAAGCAAGGAAGTGAAGAAAAACAACGCACGGTCGCACAGACCAATTGATTTGGAAATTAGGATTAGACAATTGCTGATCTGAACAGAGTTATTCAGAACAAAAAACAAAGCAAACAACTAAAACAAGCCTAGATCTAGAAACCCTAGACCAAGAAACCGCATTCAAATAAATACATTACTTGCTGCTCTCGCCGTTCTTCAACGTCGGCCGCTGAAAGAGCGGAAGAGATAGTTCGCCGGAGCAGGTGGGAGAGGAGAAAATACGGGCAGTCCGCGTGGGGAATATATGGCGAAGGGAGAGTCGGTCCGGAGAAAAGACGAACAGGTCCGATCTGTAACTGGTTTTTGAATGTAAAAAACTTCTAAATATAATTGAGAAAATTAACTATAATTTAAGTATTTAGGGTCTGATTCGATGGAAAATCGCATCTGGGGCACGACTCGGGAGGACCTCCCATATCCGTGCTTTCTTTATTGTTTCCTCGAAATGTAGCGGAAGCAGCCGTCTCACTACCGTCCTTTGACTTGGTCTCGATGCGAGACAGCCAGCGAACTGTGCACGTGGGAGTAGCTGTTTGGCCAGAACACGTAACTGAAAGGTAGCAAAGACCACCGAGCCAGCTTTGGCATTTGAATATCGTTGAATAATAATAATAAGCTAGCAAACTAAATGTCATAATATTTTTGACTATATGAATTTACAAACTAAAAAATTGATGATACACACTTTCAGTAGCGTAAGCTGAAAATTGCATAAAAAGTTACGAAATTAACGTAATTTTTCATGATATTAATACACGCTTACAGGAGAAAAAAACTAGTGTCGAGAGGTTGCCATCTATAGTAAATATTCTTTACACCACAGAGGGCTGCACTCAAGTCCAAACACCGTTTGCGACTGGAAAACCATGTTTTTTTTTAAGGTCAGATCAGACCAACCAGTGAATCTACAATAGATCTGAAACTGAAGACCGAGTTCAGATCTCAATCTGAACAATTCGAATCAATAGGCATGATCAAGAACTAGCAAGTCTTTCAAAGCTCTGCTGAAGAAGAAACAGTACCTTTTTTTCTACTCTTGCCTTCTCATTGGTTTGTACAGCACCATGGTCACATACTTAGACTGAAACCTGTGGGTGAGACCGACGGCAACCAGCGATTGGGATGCCCGTCCCTTCTCGATGAAGACATGGTTGAGAACAACGTGTTGTGGTTTCAAAGAAGATTCCTCGGCATCTTGGGAACCAAGAACTGTGAGTTGAAGCTGGGATGGAAGTGCTGGTGGCTCTTTTGTAAAGTCTTCATCAACAGGTAATGATACCCCATAACTGGAGTGGGGAGATGGCGGAGCCTCAAACTCGGAAACACCTTCGAGAATCTCTGGAACATACTCCTGAGAAAAGAAGAGTTTAGCACAGGATCTCCTTACAACTAATGGAGAATACGGGGATGTTGTATATGCTCACAGAGACATCAAGAATGTTCACAGTTTGTCCATTTGCATTGGTCATGTGAGGAAGATTAGGAATGTATCTCAATTCACCATCGACAATGAACTTGTAATGATAGACCCCGGAAGGAAGAACCAATAGTGTGGAATAATCTTTACCACTCAACTGCATTGTTTTCCTGGAATTTATGAAGGATTAGTTCTAGCAACTCGGGCTTAAACACACACACAAAAAAACAAAGTTGAGGTCAGTTTCAGTTTTATGGCCCAGATTCAACCTTGAGGTCCAGTTGTCCCATGATCCTTCAACCAAGATTTCATTCCCTCCGAGGCTCCATGTGATTAGTGTAGGAATTCCATTTTCAGGTGGGACATCAAGCGTTCCATCAGAGTGATCCATCTGAGTATGATTGAAAACTAAAGGCCCGTCACCTGCTCTTTGCAATGGAGTTAATGGAATCTGCAACAAAGCTTTGCTTGTCAATCTGCTCCATGAAGCATAAACAAGATCAGCAATTAACAGTCTGTTGATTGTTCTTTCAACTTGTCATATCAGAAATTAACAGTCCAATAACCGTTAAAACAATCAGAAAATTATGGTCACCCAAGAGAACAAGGACGCTTACCCCAGTAAGTTGCCGTCTAATGTAACCACATAATGGTATTCAACCAATAAGAGTAATAGAATTTAAATCTGATGCATGTGATGGTCCTTAGGCTCGACCCTCCTAGCCACATGAAATGATTGACTTTTGAGCTAGGTCCCTAACTCATCCAATCTCTCAAACTCATCCAGAAAACTCACTTTGACAAACACATCTTGAGCGAGGCATCTTCACCCCAAAAGAAAAAACACCTTCTCGGCACATAAAGCAGCCATCTCTCACCTAGTAACCCACACCTTGGTTGAGATTTCAATTTGTCCACTTGAGATCAGGAGCATTACTACCTCTACTAATTCATATTAAGTGAAAGTGTTATTGTCAGTCCAAAACAAATTGCTACCGGCCTTATATGTAGTGAACTAGCAAGCTGCACTAGAGATCTTCCAAGATGCCACAGTTCTCAAATTTCCTCTAGCTATACGAAGCAGACCCTATAATCTGATAGTAACTTAACCATATCAATAGCGTCCTGCTAGTTTTTTGTAATCTAACAGTAAACGTTGATGACCATTTAACTAATACAGTTTTTTCTCGCTACCATCTGGTGATAAACAATAGCTTTGTGACAAATAACTAGTAGTAGACCAAGACAGCCTCGATCCTTCTCCCGTTACTGCAAATAAGCAGCACATGGTTGCATTTTCCTTAAAGTTCTAAAACCGCAAAAGAAAAGAAATGAACTGTAAAACTGGCATATTCAAATAAAATGGTTCAACTTGATAAAGCGCGTAAAAGTTCTTCTGTTCAGCTCTTGATTACCGGTTCTTTTGGACTACATTTTTTGAGAACGAGAGGAAGACAAGGAATAATAATAGCTGCTCGTACAAGCACTGATGATCTAATATACCAAGATTGCACTAAGAACAAAACTAACACAAACTAGTAATCCTTGACAAGATTCGAAGCACAAAAACTAGTACATTGGTGCGCTTTGGTTTTATTGATGATTAACTTTATTGTGCATTTGATAAATTGTAGAACACAAAAAATAGCATAATCGTCAAATCTAGCGGCTAAATTGGTCAACCGTCCTACAAAGCAGTCAACGCGCAAGCCAAATTGGACAATGTGTTAAATCAAACATTTCTCCGATAACAGCATTCACCAATGTCAAACCAAAGAAAGACGCATCCGTCAAAGAACGACAAACCGATCAGCAAAAAAGAAACAAAAAGTGCAAGTTGATAGGGCGATTAAAACCTGAGGTGCAAACATGAGCGGCGATCGAGTCATCCGCGGGCTCTCCGGCTGCGACAACCCCATCTGATCCATCTGCGTCTGAAGGTCAGAGCCCGTTCCAGAGTCACGATCTTCCGATCCCTCGGCAAACCCGCCGTTGCCGTTCTCCCCCTCCTTCACGGAAGCGTTACCCATCGCCTAACTCTCCAGGGTCCCAAACCCACGGATGGCGGAAAAAAACACCAAACCAGAGAAATGGATTTCCTTCCTGCGTTGCAAACTAAACAAGTACACCAAATTTCAAGAGGCGAAAAGAATAAAGACAATGGAGAAGCCATCTAGCTCCTACTTGCCACCGGCGGTCTCCCCTCCGGCGAGAACTCGTCCTCGGCCGGAGCAAAGGGTTGAAACGAGAATGGGCTGGAGTTGGGCTTATTTACGGCCGATGCCACCGCGAGGCAACCCCACTCCGCACTCCGCAGGTAGAAGGAAAAAAAAAAAGAAACCGAAATTTATCGAGACGCCAATAAATAGAAGGTGAGGACGATGACGTGGAAGGGCCCCACTCGGATGAGGCAAGCCTTGTACGCGTTTGTGTTGTTTCGAGGAGTAGCGTGAATAGAAACAACCACAGGACGTGCGTTACCATACATCCTACCCACTACCTAATTGGTTCCAACCGAGATGGCGAACGTGGAGGACACCTGCTACGCGAGTCTTGCACGTCTGCCGTGGTCTGAGAGGCCAAACATTTATACGCTTCATTAAATAATAATAATAATAAGCGATAATCCGTCTACATTTTTCTTTCCGAACGAGTCCTTCAAATTTAAGGGGGGACAAGCAATAATTTGTTAAAGGGGGCCACGGGTGAGCAATTGGATAAGAACGAGTGGGTCATCCTTATCCAGATTTCTATCCAGATACCTACTAAATGTGTTTCTCGCATGTGCTCTCTATAAATATAGTCGTCGGAAAAAACCGTGGATAGATAGGTAGGTAGGTAGATAGGTGGGTGGGTACGTTTGTTTAGGCGTTAGGGGAAATGTCATCGAAAACTAATAAAAGAAATTTATTTTGTATTTAATATTTAGCGTGACAAAGGGGGCTAGTCTTAAAAAAAAAAAAAAAAAAGTCTCCAATGTTACAAATCGTCAAAAAACGTGCTTTTAAAAAAAAACGTCATTTCAATTATTTTGTCTTGAAAATACCTGAATGACTCGGAATTCTGCTGGCAACTATCGATATTAACAACGGACAGAAACAACTCAATAATTATTACAACGTATAAAAAATATCTAATAATTGTTACTATAGGATGGATTTAGAATCTAAAATTTAGATCATATAAAAATTATTCAATAATTACTGTAAGTTGTGTGTTTTGGATTTATAATTTTTAATTTAAAATTTAGGTCTTTAAAAACTTTTATATCAACCTACTATTTACAAAGTTTATCAAAATTATCCCAACTTTATTAAAATCATTTTAACATAATAAAAAATTATAAAAGTTATGCTACAATTTTAAATCTTAAATTCACTCTCAACATATTTATAACAATTATTAAGTAATTTTGAGATACTTGTTAGAACTTTCGAACCACAAAAATTATTTTTTGCGTTGTGGAAATCTCGAAGTTCTTACCACGGATCCGTGCGAAAATAAAATTTTTACATATACTTAGTTTTCTCCTAGATCTATATTAGATCTACATGGTAGAGATTATACCTTTGTAGCGAAGTCCTTCGCTTATCCCGTTCGTCCAAGAGTTGTCGGATCTCGTAAGTGAACACCCTTTTATATGTATCCACACTGACAAATGTTGGAGTGTATACTAAAGCTTAGCTTTTGTAAACATTTATTTTTGAAATAAAAGAATCACATTGGTCAAATGTCTATATTTATTTGTTGAATATAGTTGTTCAATTAATTTATAAAGTAGATAACATGGTGTGTGGTGTCACACACAGAAGATCATGTTATTAGCTCGTTATAAATTATAAACAGTTGCTCACGACTAAGATAGAAAGGAACAAACCATTGGTATAGTCGTAGTATAATTAGGTGTTAGTTTATCTTGACTAATAAATTACACTAGTACACTCTAAGTGTATTGAGTAGAACCATTTTAGGTAAATTCCTTTTATACTGACTTAATAAAAGAACTAGACCTTAGTTATTATAGAAGTGTGTACTCTTAATCCTAATATAATAACAAGCATATATATTTAGTATCTATTTCTTTAACTTATCAAAGGGTGAGATTTAGTTTGATAAATCAATAGGTCCGATAAGTTGAGAAATGATATTACTTATAGTATGTGTTGTTGATTATAGAAGGAAGCTGTGTCCTAGTTATCTAGGTTGAGAATGCCCCCAAGAAGAGCTCATAAGGATTGCCATGTTAGACCCTGTAGGTGGACTTAGTCCGACATGTCAATGAAGTTGAGTGCTACTACTCTTGGAGCTAGATATTAATTAAGTGAGTTGTCAGGAACTTACTTAATTAGTGGACATTCGTTATCTTAAACATAGGAAGACTAACACACTCATGATAAGAAGGAGCCCATAAATGTAATTTGGGATTGGTGCGGTAGTGCAACAATAACTCTTTAGTGGAATGAATTATTGTTGATGAACTTGAGTTGTGTGTTCGGGGCTAACATGAGATACTTAAGCTCATCGGAAGACCAAAACCAATTTCTCGTCTAGGCCCCTGTCGTAGCCTCATTAAAATCTCAAGTTCATCCAAATAAAAACCCTTCTTGGTGTCCAAGAAAAGAGGTCGGCTCATTGCTTGGTGACAAGCAATGGCCGGCCACTATCTCCTTAAGAGGGTCGGCCCTCTTGCTTGGTGACCAATCAAGTAGGGGCCGACCATAATAAATTCAAATAGGAGAGGTGTTTTGAATTTTTAAAATCTTCTCTTTGTAGAAAACTATAAGTTTTAAAAGAGATATTTTAATTTTAAAAACTTTCCTTATTTGAATTAAGCCACATGGTTTAATAGAGAGTTTTAAAAGTTTTAAAACTTTCCTTTTTTTAACCATCTTCATGGTTTTAGAAAAAAAGGAAGAGAAGTTAAAAAAAAATAAAATTTTCTATTCATGTTAAAAAAGGAAATTTTTGAAGAGAAGTTTTAAATTTTAAAACATGATTTTAATTTTTAAAACTTTCCTTTTTAGCATCCACAAGAGGATTTCTTCTTGTAAAATTTTATAAAAAAAAATTATTATTCCTTCCTATAAGCTCCCGGTCACCCTTGCTTGTGCCCAAGCAAGGGGCCGGCCAAGATTAAATCAAGCCAATCATTGATTTGGTGATCGATTCAATCAAGAGGAAAGAAAAGGAAATATAAAAAGAGAAAAGGAAAAACTAGAGGAAGATTTTAATTTTTATAAAAATTATTCCCTTATTTGCCTTGGACAAGTAATATAAAAGAAGGGGTGAGGAGGTCTCATGAAATACAATTCTTATTCTCTTGTTGGTGATCTCTTTGATGGTCGGCCCTCTCTCCTTCTCTTCTCCCTTTGCTCTCTTTTGCTCCTTGGTGGTTGTGGTCGAATACTAGAAGGAGGAGAAGCTCTTTTGGGTGGTGTTCATCTTGGAGAATCGTCGCCTACACGACGTCCAAGGCGAGACGAGGAATACGACAGAAGATCTTGAGGTCATTAGCTTACAAAGAAAAGGTATAACTAGTAATTTTCTTCCGCATCATACTTGTTATTTTTCTTTGTCAGAATTCCAAACACAAGAGGCATTAGATTTAGTTTTTCGAATTAGTAATTCGTGTTTGTGTTTTTCTTTGTTTTTCGAATTTGTGATTCGATTGTTCTTTTTGGTTAAATCTAGAGTTATATAAGGAAATTAAATATTAGCTTTCCTTAAAAGGTTTTGTTTAGGAAGTGGTGGTTGCACCCATATCCAAGAAGGTATTGTGCCTAGCCATATTTAACCTAGAAGCCAATTTTAGAAATTAATATTTAATGGAATTTATAACGTAGGTGGATTTGAATCAATAATGTTAAGTTCCGCTTGCGATTCAAATCTAAACCATTAAGAACAGATAAGTTAAATTTGGAATCAATGATGTTAAGTTCCGTTTGTGATTCCTAATTTAACTTCTAAAGAACACAATAGGTTATTTAGGAAAGGTTCGACACTTGTGCAAAATTTTTATACAGTGGAACCGGTACGATCTTCCTAGGACTAACCAACAATTGGTATCAGAGCTAGGGTTTGCCTCTGTGTGTTTTGATTTTCAAATTAATTATGCACATGTCATACATAATTTAAGCAGGATAATAGTAGGATGTGTTAACTTTGTGGTTGCAGACTCCAACTATTATGACATATAGATATTGTGTGTAATTGGACCCTTGGATATGTCAAGGGCTCTACAATGCCCGGTCTGACCGTAGTGGAAGCAGGTAGCATCCTTGGCAACCCTTCCTTTAGGTTTCATTACCTTGCCTTTGCCCTTGGCTTGAGACTTTCCCTTACCTTTGGGCTTACCCTTGCCTTTATGCTTTTGCACCATCAAAATGGAGTTGGACTTTACCTTCTTAAGGTTGAGCTCAGCAGTTCTCAATATACTTAGCAGTTCAGGCAGTGGCTTTGGCTAAATCGCCCAAGATTTAGTATAAATGTGATTTTTATCCTATCTTCCAACCGTTGGAAAATGCCTATAGTTATACCCGATCAAATAGAGTTAACTAGTTATACTCAATCTAATTGAGTTTGTACTCACCCAAGCTTTGATAGGCGGGACCAAGATTGTCCCTCCGTACCCTACCAAGATAATATGTATTGCTCTGCTTTGACAGATTCAACAACAACAAATGATCGAGGTAATGATGGGTATCAAAACATGGTAGGCATTTCAAGTTGACTTGATTAAGATCTAATCTAATCGTTAATGTGTATCATATACGCATCAAGGCACTAATTACCCTACAATAGCATGCATCACATACACACAAAGAAAAATAATGTGACATGGTTATGACCCTACTACGATCCTCTCTAGCCAAAGAGAAGATCGAATGGTCAACCTAGGGATAACACCTTCTCTAAGGTCTTTATTTGACCACCTTATGTTGTCGGCTTCCTTCTTGTAACTCCATCTTCAATTGTACATTACAAAAGTGAAACTCGAGTTGCATTCGAGTCTAAAACTATTTTACAACAGGAATATTAAAAGAAGGAGGGCACGACATACAAGTCGTGTAACACAATGCAACACTCACAACCAAATGACGGCTCGCAGACCGTATTATGAATTACAACACATAATTTCCAATCATATTGGGTCTTTTGGACCAAAACCATGAACACATCACACACATATTCAAAATATGCATTTTTCATAAATTTTCATAAATTTACTTCTATTCTAACAATCCTTTATGAGCCGCAACTTCGCGGCGGTCTAGTTTGTTGATTTTTCGGTCGAGGTCAAGTAACAACTTCCCTTGTGGGGTTAGGGGCAGCACCCCTACTCACAAAATTAATTTTGTGAGTGTTACATAGACCTTACAGTACCTAAAATCATTTAGATCGCCGATTTGGTTGAGACCAACTCGTTTGCGAAAATTTTCTCTTAGTGGCCGAAACCTCTAAGTGACTATACACTTGTTGTTTTGCCCCTAAGAGAAAAATACTCATAAAAATGTTAAAATTTAGTAAATCTACAGAAATTTACAAATCTATAAATATCCAATAAAATGCAAATAAAACTAGTATATGCTTCGCACGTGGCTCTGATACCACTGTTAAAACTTTCGAGCCGCAAAAACTGCTTTTTGTATTGCGGAAACCCCGAAGTTCTTGCCACGGATCCGTGCGAAGATAAAATTTTTACATATACTTAGTTTTCTCCTAGATCTACACTAAATCTACATGGTAGAGATTATACCTTTGTAGCGAAGCCCTTCGCTTATCCTGCTCGTCCAAGAGTTGTCGGATCTCGTAGGGTGTCAAGTGAACACCCCTCTATATGTATCCACACGGACAAAAGGTGGAGAAGAACCACTTAGAGTGTGCTAGTACTCTTGGGTGGCTCAGCAATGGAGGAGAGGGAGAGAACAAGAGAATGAGAGGAGGAAGAAGAAGACTTCAATGAGCACACAATTGCTTTACTCACCATCATGTGGTCGGCCACCTTATGAGAGGTTATATACCTCCATGTAATACCAAGAGTCATGACTCTTGGTCTCCCTCATGACGTGGCACACACTTGATGTAGTCTTGATGATGTAGACCATCATCATTGGCCGACCCTATGCCAAGTCACAATGAGGTGGCAATTGGTCAAGTTAAACTTGACCCTTCATCTTCCCTCTCAAGTCAAGTCAAACTTGACCCATTTATCTCCCATGGTTGATCAAATGTAACCATTGATTCAAGTCAATTTGATTTAATGAATCTCTATTTTTTGAATTAAATTGATTCAATGAGTCATAATCAAAATTAGACTTATTGGACACATGAATCAAATTGAGTCCAACTCAATTAGACTAATTTGGATTACTCTTAATCCAATTTGGTTCATCACATGAACCTAATCCTCTTGGTCCATCATATGAACATTTTCTCCATCTAATTGCCCTTTATATGTGACCATATAGGTTCTTGTAACGTTAGCAATGCTCCTAAACTCATTTAGAAACATAAGTAATGAGCGGTATCTAGCAACACATCATTACTACCCAAGTTACAAGAATGTTGAGATCCAACATCACCTTTGTGACTACTAATTGTGACTCTCACAATATATGATAATGTCCTTCTATCCTAGACATCTAAATTGATCAACTGAGATATAGACCGTGTCATCTTCTAATCAATTTATATCTCGAACTCCAAGTAGACTCACTCTAATCAAATGAGCTCAATATCTCATATTGACTCATTTGGGCATGGCCATGCACTTAGTGGTCTCACTCTATCAAGAATCATGATGTCTCTTCCGTCATATAGGAGGGATAGATCTCATCTACATCACTAACATCTTTCCGCATAATTTGTTACATATCCAATAATCGCCTTTATAGTCCACCCAGTTACGAGTGACATTTGACGAAGCCAAAGTATGCAACTCCTTATGTAGGGAACCATGGTGACTTCAGATCCAAGGACTCATAGTCATACTAATAGTTACATGAGAAAATATATGACACTCATATAACGATCCATGATACTTTCTCATGGCGGGTCATTCAGTATACATTCTCTAATGCATACCCATGTGTCAACTTGATATCTCTATATCCATGACTTGTGAGATCAAGTCATCGAGTTGACCTACATGCTAGTCTCAGCGCATTAACATTGTCTCTGAATGTTAATACTTGACTTGGAATGATCAAGAGCAGTGTTCTCTATATCATCTCACTATCGATTCAACCAATCGATTGATATAGATAAGAACCTTCTACTCAAGGACGCTATTACACTTAGTTATTTGACACCAATATAAGTAAGTATAATAACCATAAAGAAATGCCTTTATAAGTATATATAGGAATATGATACATCGAGTCCATACAACAATCATCATATGATTGACTCTAGGACTCTAACTAACAATTGTAATAATTATTGAGTAACTTATATATATATATATATATATATATATATATATATATATATATATATATATATATATATATATATATATCTTAAACTTACTCTAAATATATTGAAATAGTTATTAGGTAATTTCTATATGTTTATATCAACTACTTGATAACTTCTATACAGTGTTAACTCTAAACTCATCTTAAACATATTGTAACAGTTACTAAGTAATTTTTACATGTTTTAACAGCTACTGATAACTTCTATATATTATAGTAATTACTAGGTAGTTTTTACACATTGATCCGATGGTAAGGTGGGGTCTGCCCGGCAGGAGGTCAAAGTGGTCAACGTCTTAGGCAAGCGTCCGATCGGACGAACTACCTTCCCGGTTAGCAGGAAGAGTAGCCGATCCGACACTTCGACAGCTCGGTCAGACACCGAGCTTCCGACGCTCATAAAACTCAAAGCAGGGAGGGACGAAGGCTGACTGACCGCCCCACTCAGCTAAGCAGTGTACGCAGCCTCGACCCAGCAGACAGGGTTCCCTCACTTAGCAGGGTGGAACCGAGTAGCAGGTCATCGGTCGAGCGGACACTCGACCCGACCATAGTATCACCCGGACAACAAGCTGGTCGAGCGGCTCTTCCGGTCGACCCAGTAACAGACAAGAGGATTGATTGGCGATATCTTCCTAGGGACTAAGGTCACCGACGGGCTGCATGGTCGGCGGCATGGTCGGGCAGAAAATCGTACGGTGGAAGCTTCTACTATCACGTCAAGGATATGCTGAGGATGTTTGGGTATGGCGTTAGGCACACTTTTCTGACACATCTTTTCCAAGTATGCTTTGAGAAGCGTGCATGCCTCGGGAAGCGTGTGTGCGCCTCCCGGTAGCCCTATATAAAGACCCCAGACTTCAACGAATGTATGTTTACTACTGTAGTTACAACTACGCTGCTGCTCCTTTTTCTCTACTTCATTCTTCATTCGCTTGTCGATGGTGACTGACTTGAGCATCAGAGGACCATCGCTGGAGAACCCCTCCCTGGCTCGACACTAACGACTTGTGGTTGCAGGCTCAGCTTGTCGGAGATCCACGTCATCTTCAGTCGATATCCAGTCAACGTGAGCGCCACCTCCTCAGCGTCCGTCGACTCACTCTCGGATAGGATCAAATTTGGCGCCGTCTGTGAGAAAGCACCTGAATCCGAGCAGAGAAGATGGAGGAAGCTGGACGCCTCCACACCGTGACGCTCACTCTAGAGGAGCTCGATGCGCTTATTCAAGTACGAGCGGCAAAGATAGCAGAGCAACAGCAGCAAAAGGCACTAGCCGATCGGTTGGCGTAACAAGCGACGTCGACCTCGAGGAGGCCGGGCGGTGCACAAAGATCGACCGGAGCAACTCTCCATATGGGAACAGAACAAGATGCCGACCGGGACTCCAGGAGAGGTTCCACCAGCGTCCATCCCATTTCACCAGACATTATTTCAAATACCCTTAAAGATTTCTCAGTCCAACCAGGACAGGGGATCTTCTTCAGACGAGGCTTCCGTACAGGACGCAAGAAAGGGCAAAACGCCCCGAGCTAACTCGTCGCCCGAGTGGATCAATCGACAATTCTCCGAGGTCATTCTATAGGATTCGATGTCGAGGCATTACGCTCCCTTGGTGATCGGAGAATATAACGGGTCGACTGACCCGGACGACCATCTCAGTAAGTTTGATAACGCTGCTACTCTTCATCAGTATACAGATGGAGTCAAGTGCCGAGTTTTCCTCACCACTCTCTCTGGCTCGGCGCAATGGTGGTTTCGGAGGTTGCCGGACGGGTCGATTAGAAGCTTTAAAGACTTCCGAATGTCTTTCCTTCACCACTTCGCGAGCAGTAGACGCTATCAGAAAACAAGCATTAGCCTGTTCTCCATAAAGCAAGGCCCGAGGGAGACTCTTCGAGCCTACATCCAGCGCTTCAACCAGGTGGCAATGGATATCCCCTCGGTCTCGTCCGAGACCATGATGAACGCGTTCATGCAAGGGCTCATGGACAGGGACTTCTTCTGATCGCTCGTCAGGAAGCCGCCCCGCGATTATGACCATATGTTGAGGAAGGCCAATGAGTACATAAACGTGGAGGAAGCTCATGCGGCCAGAAGGAAGGAGGCTCCATCCGAATCATCTGCGCCAACCGAATGGCGGTCGCCGCCCAGCCATCAGCCGCTAAGAGGACCACGAGCTGAAGGAGTGTGCCCCCACCAGGAAGCAAGGCCACACGTTATCCAGCATGTTGCTGCCGAGCGACCGAGACCCAAGAGGAACGTATGGACCCCTTTGTTCTGCTTGTTCCATCAGTTTACAACTCACAACACCCGCGACTGTCGCAGATTCAACTCGATCGCCCAACCGACGCCTAGAAGTTATCGTCGCCGGTCCCCCTCTCCTGACCGGCTACACGAGCATCATCATTCCGATCGGTGAGAGGACATAAGAAGATCACCGCAGCAACCTCGTACGAGAAGCGCCGATCTGCCCAGAGCCGCACGCGACCGAAGCAGGTCGTCCGCTCGGGAGGAAGAAAATAGAAGTAACATCGCACTTGGGGAATTCAACATCATCGCTGGTGGGCCGACCAGCGGAGACTCCAACCGAGCCCGAAAGTCCTATGCTCGATGGTTGGAGATCCATGCTGTAGGTTGCAGCAGGAAAAAGATGAGCGGACCCGAGATCAGTTTCGGCCCTAGTGATCTTGAAGGAGTTGAAGCGTCGCACGACAACACCCTCATTATTCGAGCGGTAATCACCAATTATACCATTCATCATGTATTCATTGATACTGGCAGCTCGGTCAACATCATCTTCAAAAAGGTGTTCGATCATCTCCAAATCGATTGCGGAGAGCTGCTACAGATGACAACCCTACTGTACGGGTTCACCGGCAATGAGGTCCAACCGATCGGCCAAATCAAGTTGGCCATATCACTTGGGGAGGAGCTGCTCAGAAGGATGAGGACCACGAACTTCATTGTGGTAAATGCCCCCGTACGCCTACAATGTAATCCTGGGTGGAACGACCCTCAATGAATTCCGAGCAGTCGTCTCAACTTTCTGCCAGAAAATCAAGTTCCTAGTGGAGGATCGGGTTAGAGAAGTAAGAGGAGATCAGTTGGTCGCTCGGCGTTGCTACGTCGAAATGGTCAAGACGGAAGCAAAGTCTGCTCGGAAGACGCCCCAGCTGGAGGTAAGCGCCATAACCGAGAAGTCTCCTTTAGTTTATGAAGAAAAAGAGGAAGTACAAATACACCCAGCCCGAGCAGAAGTGACGACCTTCATAGCGTCTGACCTGGAAGCCGAGCCAAAGGCCGAGCTAATTAGATGCCTTCAGCAGAATCATGATGTCTTTGCATGGTCAACTCATGAGCTGCCTGGCATTTTCCTGAGATTGCGCAGCATGAGCTCCATGTCCGACCGGACGCTCGGCTGGTGAAGCAAAGGAAGAGAGACTTTAGTGCTGAGTAGAATCTGATTATCCGAGCGGAGATTGAGAAGCTACTGGAGGTCGGCCACATATGCGAGATTCAGTTCCCAAGCTGGCTCGCTAATGTGGTGCTGGTCTCCAAGCAGATAATAAATGGAGGGTCTGCATCAACTTCCGGGATCTTAACAAGGCGTGCCCAAAGGACTTCTATCCCTTGTCCCAGATAGATCAGATGGTAAATTCCACGGGCGGGGTGAGCTGATATACATGTTGGGCGTATATCAAGGGTATCATCAAGTGTCGCTCGCCCATAAAAACCAAGAGAAAGTCAGCTTCATCACTACCGACGGAACGTACTGCTACAACATAATGTCATTCGGCCTAAAGAATGCAGGAGTCACCTACCAAAGGCTGATGACCAAAGTGTTCCGGCGGCAGATCAGCCAGAACATGGAGGTATATGTCGACGACATACTAATTAAATCCCTCCGAGCCGCCGATCTCTGTGCAGATATTGAGGAGACATGTCAGACCCTCCGTGTTGGTTAATCCTAAGAAAACGTACCGGTTCCACTGTACAAAAATTTTTGTACAAGTGTCGAACCTTTCCTTAAATAACCTATTATGTTCTTTAGAAGTTAAATTAGGAATCGTAGACGGAACTTAACATCATTCATTCCAAATTTAACTTATCTGTTCTTAATGGTTTAGATTTGAATCGCAAGCGGAACTTAACACTATTGATTTAAATCCACCTATGTTATTAATTTCATTAAATATTAATTTCCAAAATTGGCTTCCAGGACTGCATGGCGAGGCACATGACCTTCTTGGATATGGGAGCAACCACCACCGTCTAGTCAAAGCCTTTTAAGGAAAGCTAATATTTAATTTCCTTAAATAACTCTAGGTTAACCAAAAAGAACAATCGAATCACAAATTCGAAAAAGAAGAAACACAAACTCGAAAAACTTATTCGAAAAACTAGATCTAATTGTCTCTTGTATTTAGAATTCTTACAAACAAAATAACTAGTATGATGCGGAAGAAAATTACTAGTTATACATTCTCTTTGTAAGTTAATGACCTCGAGATCTTCTGCCGTATTCCTCGCCTCACCTTGGACGTCGTGTGGGCGATGATCCTCCAAGATGAACACCACCCAAAAGAGCTTCTCTTCCTTGTAATATTCGGCCACCACCACCACAATAGAAAAGAGAGCAAAGGGAGAAGAGAGGGAGAGAGGGGTCGGCCACCAAGAGAGTCTCCAAGCCAAAGAATAAGAGTTGTGTCTCATGAAGCACCCCACCCCTTCTTTTATATTACTTGCTCAAGGCAAATAATGCAAAATAAACTTTTTACAAAAAATAAATAAATAAAATCATCCAAGAGTTTTTCCTTTTCCCTTTTAATTTTTCCTTTTCTTTCCTCTTGATTGAATCAATCACCAAATCAATGGTTGTGATCAATCCTATTTGGTTTAGGATTGAGTTTCGTCGGCCCCTTGCTTGGGCACCAAGCAAGGTGGTCGACCACCATATTTAGGAAAGAAAATAATTTTTTTATAAAATTTTACAATAAGAAAAAATTCTTATAAAATTTTACAAGCTCTCTTTTCTAGAATTAAAAAAGGAAAGTTTTAAAAATTAAAACCATGTTTTAAAATTTAAAACTTCTCTTATAAAATTTTATTTTTTAACATGATGATAGAAAATTTTAATTTTAAAATTTATCTTCCTCCTTTTTTCTTAAACCATGAGGATGGTTAAAAAGAAAAGTTCTAAAACTTTTAAAACTCTCTATTAAAACATGTGGCCAAATTCAAATAAGGAAAGTTTTTAAAATTAAAATCTCTCTTTTAAAACTTATAGTTTTCTACAAAGAGAAGATTTTAAAAATTCAAAAACAACCCTCCTTGTTTGAATATTGTGGCCGACCCCTACTAGCTTGGTCACCAAGTAATAGGGCCGGCCCTTTAAGAGGAGATGTGGCCGACCATTGCTTGGTCACCAAGCAATGGACCGACCCCCTTCTTGGACACCAAGAAGAGCCTTACATTTGGATGGACTTGAGGCTATAATGAGGCTACAACAGGGACCTAGAGGGGAAATTGATTTTGGCCTTCCGATGAGCTTGAGTATCCCGTGTTCGCCCCGAACACACAACTCAAGTTCATCGATAATAACTCATTCCACTAGAGAGTTATTATCGCATTACCGCACCAATCCCAAATTACATTATGAGCTTCTACTTATCATGAGTGTGTTAGTCTCCCTGTGTTTAAGATTATGAATGTCCACTAATTAAGTAAGTTACTGACAACACACTTAATTAACATCTAGCTCCAAGAGTAGTACCACTCAACTTCATTGACATGCCGGACTAAGTCCACCTGCAGGGTTTAACATGACAATCCTTATGAGCTCCTCTTAGGGACATTCTCAACCTAGATAACTAGGACACAGATTCCTTGTATAATCAACAACACACACTATAAGTAATATCATTTCCCAACTTATCGGACATATTGATTTATTGAGCTAAACCTCACCCTTTGATAAGTCAAAGAAATAAATATTAAATATATGTGTTTGTTATTATATTAGGATTAAGAGTACACACTTCCATAATAACTAAAGTCTAGTTCTTTTACTAGGTCAGTACAAAAAGAACTTACCTAAATGGTCCTACTCAATACACTTAAAGTGTATTAGTGTAATTTATTAGTCAAAATAAGCTAATACTTAATTACACTACGACTATTCTGATGGTTTGTTCCTTTCCATCTTAGTCGTGAGCAACTGTTTATAATTTATAGAGAACCAACAACATGATCTCCTGAGTATGACACCACACTCCATGTTATCTACTTTATAAATTAATTGAACAATTACATTTAACAAATAAATGCAGATATTGACCAATGTAATTCTTTTATTTCAAAAATAAATGTTTACAAAAGCTAGACTTTTAGTATACACTCTAACAATCTCCCACTTATACTAAAAGACTAAGCTGTCATATCTGTTGCCATACATCTGATTCCCATCCCCTCCACATGCCAATCAAAAGCTTTCGCCGGAAGGGCCTTAGTGAAAGGATCTGCCAGGTTATCTACTGATGCAATCTTGGCGACGACAACTTCTCCTCGATTGACGATGTCTCGTATCGGGTGGTTGATAACCATAATTTTATTGTATTATTTTGATTCATATATGCATGGTTTGATGTTGATTTCATAGGTTTAAATTATGGTTACATCACATTTTTGTGCATTGTCTTATTCTTGGACTTAATTGTAAATTATTATATTTTTGTGTTATTTGATGTTAATATTTGATTCTTATTTTGTAGACATCAAAGGATCTTGGATTTGGATCTATTTGGACAAAATTTGTGCTCGAATCGGAGTTGAAACGAGAAGATCAAACCTTGGAGTTATTTGGACCGTTCATCTACAATCAAGCCGATCTGAGCCATCCGTTGAGAATCTGGACCATCCGACCTAACAAGGAGCAGATCTAAGCCATTGATGAAGATCCAGAGGTTTTGAATCAGATCGGAGTTCATACAGCCATTGATCAAGCTGAATTAATCTGGACTGTTCATCGAAGATTGGGCAGATCTGAACCATCCAGTGAAGATGTGGTCGATCCTACCTAAGGGAGAGTAGATCCAGACCCTAGATGAAGATCAGTACCTCCGGATCGGATTTTGGGTGGCTTTTCACCATTGATCAAGCGCCAAATCGATTTCAGCTGTCCATTCAGATTTGGAACAGATTCAAAACAGAAGCTACAGTAGCTTCCAGGCTTCGTCGATTCTCCACAGTGCTGTTCTTTGCGTCCCGCGGCGTTCTCCGAGATTCCGACCCCATCTCGAATTCTAGATCAATTTTCCGGCAACTTCATCGACGACGACATTCTCAGTGCTTGCAACCAGCTTCCGGCCATCTGAGCTCGCTCAAAGGTGGTCCTGCGGCGAGAATTCTGCTCCGCAAACCTCTGCTTCGGCCACTGCCGATTTTGAGGTGTTCCTCCAATCGATGGTTCCGTTTTCCATCCGAGAGCATTGGCAGCGTTCCTCCACTGCTTCTGGACCATTCCTGACGACAATCCATCCACCATCAGCTCCATTTCAGATCTGAGGTTGCAGTCGCAGATTTGCAGATTTCCTGAGGTTGGCAGCTATTATATCATAATGAAGAGAAGAAGTGGTGTCGCCGGCCGGAGAGAAGGAAGAAAGGAGAGGGAGGTGGTCGTGTGCCCTAGCGGCGCTGAAGAAGAAATCGTGAGCCGAGAGCTACTGTGCCGTGCGTGAGGAGAAGAAGAGGGTTTCTTAACGGGTTCCGGATCTTGGGTTTTGGTTGAGAAGGTAGATCCACTAAAGCTAGATCCGGTTCATTAAGGTAAGGTTCAAATTGGGCTTCAAATTGGATGAAATGGGCCTTTGTGATTGGGTTTGAATTGGAGCTCTTAGAATGGGCTTGAGAAGAGTGTGCTTTAAGAGTTGAATTGTTGGCTCAAATTGAGCTCTTCTCTCGATCCAAATTGGAGATGAATTGTACTTGGATGAGGATAATCTCTATGGACGGTCCAGATCTTCCAGATTGCTTCCCTACAAATAAGATGCACAATTTTAGATAAAATGCCAGAAAATATAGGAAAAATTATCTCAACGCTCCAATAAAACTCAACTCGTAAAACATGATATAAATACGGAATTAAGCATACGCGAGAGTATAAAATGCCAAGTATCAGAGCCAAAATAGTGCATCAAAATACAAATTATCAACTCCCCCACACTTATTCTTGCTCGTCTCGAGCAAGTAAACAAAAGAAGAAAATAACAAAATGCATTCCCCTAGCAATTCTCAATCATATATAGAAAATAGTGAAAGAGAGTTACCTAAAATTGTCAAATTCAAATGACTAAAGCAATCATGGATTCAGTTCATACACTAATTAACAAGCATGATAACTTACATCCATAATAGATAAATTGAGAATTATAACAAAATAACCTCACAAGGCGAGTGATTGTGGCTCTCCTCTCAATACATGCAATAGTGGAGCTTACTCAAGCTACTCATGATAAATGCATTACCATAAGCTTGATTTTCTTCTAATCTCCACCACTATATACATAAGAGCTCATAATAAAATAATGAAGACATTATTTGAAATATAAGGGAAACATGAATCAAGAAAATGATAGTATAAGAGAAGAAGTGAAGAAGATAAAACAAGTTATTGGTGGAAGACATGGATATAATGGAATGTTGCATAGATGAGTTCAATAGAACAATGCCCAAAAAAGTATCTCATCTAACTTCCAAGCTAGCTCTAAAAACTCAATAAAAATGTGAACAATCTCTACAATAGCTTTTCAATAAACGTCCACTCATGATCTACAATAAAATCCAAATTTTGCTACCATAAAGATTGTTACTCACAAAAAATTCTATCACCTTTCATCAATACAATAAAAATGTGAATAACTCCTATTCTAGCATTTCAATAAACATCCACTCATAATATACAATAAAATCTACATGTTGCTAAAGTAAAAATTGTCACTCACAAAAATTCTACCACAAATGAATAAAAAAGACACAGCATGTTAAAATATATATATATATATATATATATTTCTTTTTTTTTCTTTTCTGTTTTTTTTTCTCTTTGCTGTTTTTTTTCTTTTTGTTTTCCTTTTCTGATTTTGCTTTTTTTTTTCAAACATGTTGTGCATTACTATACAATATCATCAATAGGCAATAGCTCAAATAAAAAGATAACTAGCATGGCTCACCTATGGTGATCAAGCATGGTTCACCTATGCTTCTCTTAAATTCCACTAAGCTATATCTCTCCCCCCACACTTAAAACTTTGTTCGTCTCGGGCAAAACACTCATCATGTAACATCCAAGATATCCACATCCCAAAGAAGAATAAAAGGAAGTAAATGGGGGAAATAAATGGAAGGAAGAAAAGAATAAAATGACGAATGATATGAATTTATTCAAGAAGCATGTGATAACAAAAGGAATGACTAAAAGAAAGTGAGATAACCTTCATAAAAATCATGCAAACCTATGATAATGTGGTCTTGAAAGAATTAAGCAAGTTCTAGAGTAACATTAACCACAAGTGCATCACACATCAATAGGAATAATATGCTTAAAAATATCCTCACTAGTTATATCAAAAATTATCATCTCAATCTACCAACATGAAATCCATCATCAACTTGTAATCACATGCAATCCAAGAATCCAATCATGACAATAAATCATCAAACTTGACAATCAAATTTAACTGACTTTCACAATTTCTAAGATGATAAAAAGAATGCATAGGAAATTTATTATGAAAGATGACTAGACAAGCTAAAAATGAACTACCTAGCAAAAACAAACCAAGCAAACACAGCAAAGAAATAGATACAAGCAGAAAGATAAAGAAAAAATGAGATGGAACAGACTCCCCTGAAATTCTGGAGGTCGGAGTCGATTCAGTTTTAACAGCCAATCTGGAAGTGGTAAGAGATGGTTCATTTGAAATATCCACTACAGAAGCTTGCTTATTGCATAGAGAGTTAGAGCTTTCTTCAAGTGGTAGAATGCATCCTTGCACGATTGACTGTAAATAAAATATCTGAAGAAATCCTATGCAATAAAAAGAAAAGGATGCATTTCCTGCAATCATGCTTTGTAAGATGTACCAGAAACAATATCAAAATCAACAGAGCATGAATCAAAAGACATGTTACATCCACTACAATCAAAATGAACTACCTCCATGGTATTTCCTAAAGATTCAGAAGAAATATTGCCCTTACCATCCTGAAAGATACCTGGAGGTTCTAGTTGAGTGAATGTGACATTTTCTTGGTCAGGTAAAAGATCTGGCTCTAAATCAGGTACAATCAATGGAAGTGATTCTTCAGTTTCCCCTACACTTCCATCATCAATATGTACAATAAAAGGCTCAACTGGCTCAGCTAGTGGTATAATCAAAGGAAGTGATTCTTGAGTTTCCCCTACACTTCCATTGCCACTAATATCACCTACAACATCAAGAACATTTGAAACAACAATATCATCAACAAAAATATTATCAGGATCAATTACAACATCACAATGTAAAAAGCTAGAAGAATCATGCAGAGAAGCAGAATTAGGATAAGGCAAATCACAAACTCTACAATTCATCTCCTCCAAAATCGATGTAGTAGGTTGATCTGATTGCAACTGTAACTGTGTTGATGATTGTGTTCTTTCCTGGAATTGTGTTTCTCGATGTTGTCCAAATTGTTGTAACTGCTCCCTAAAATGCTGCTCCAGCTGATGCTGAAGATATGACTGATAATGTTGAGACCACTCAGAATTCCTTTGTTGTGTGTTCTCATACTCGAATCCTGCAATTGAATTATACCTATCCTGCTGATGGATCTAATAAAACTGAGGATCAGACTGATAATATTGGATCCTGGTAGGGAGTACACTAGCAAAGGAATGAACATCCTCGGTAATCGCCGGTCTAGTCTCATATTTTCGATAATTTGCAGACATAATCTCAATAAGTTCTTTAGCCTGAGTAGATGTCTTGTTAACTAAAGCCCCTCCACTAGCTGCATCAACCATACTTCTGTCCATGGGACACAATCCCTCATAGAAGTATATAATCCGAAGTTGATCGCTAATCTGGTGCTGAGGGCAACTAGCAACAAGGCTTTTAAACCTATCCCAATATTCTTGAAACGATTCTCCTGTGAATTGCTGGATTCCACAAATACTCCTCCGAATAGCTACAATCCTAGAAGCAGGAAAGAACCTCGCTAGAAATAATTTCTTCATCTCGATCCAGCTGGTGATTGAATTAGGTGGAAGACAGTACAACCAATCCTTTGCTGAATCCGCCACTGAGAATGGAAATGCTCTAAGTTTGACATCTTCATCTGATATGCCACGGGATTCCATGTAGAGCAAATCATATCCAATTCTTGCAGATGTCTGTTGGGATCTTCACCAGATAGTCCACGAAACTTCGGTAATAAATGTGCAATTTTCCATAACTCGAAGTCTGCGTTTAAATCAGAATGATGAATGCAAAAAGAATCCTCTGACAAATCTGGTGCCCAAAGGTCTCTTAGAGTCTTTTCAGTGTTGTTCTCCATATTACTTAGCAGATCTGAAGTCCTGAACACGCTGAAACTGATGACACAAAAAAGATTCTCTGGTCTAACCTGAAACACTCGTGCAAATAATATCAAAAGACACAAGAAAATATACAAGATAACACGCATACATACAAGCAATGAATAATGAAGCTCTAACAACATTTTTTAAATTTTTGCAACCACCAAAGAAATAGAAATGAGAGAGAATAAAATCGAAAAAAAATGAAATGCAAAGTATAGAAAAATTAAAACGGTGGTCTAAATGATGAAATTGACCAAAATAGGTCTTTATTCACGGTGTAACTGCTAGTATTACTTCTCTCACTCCTTTCCTTCAACCTGCAAAGTTCCAGAGCAAAAGGAGATACTAACAGTTAAGTCTAAAGAAAAATAAAATAACAAAGTAGAAAAATAAGAACAAGATAAAACTATATATAGTCTAAAAATAAATGAACATCACTAGTCTCCCCGACAACGGCGCCAAAATTTGACAACGAATCTGTCACACTCGTAAATCAAATTAATTCATTTATACTCAACCGAACCCCTTAACCTACACTAAGGTAGTATAGTAGAGGATCGGGTCGTCTCTCACGTGGAAACAGTGATAGGACGTTTGCTCTCAGACGAAATCAAACAATGGGGTTTTGTTTTAGAATTTCTACACCTAATGCAAATAAGGAAATTCTAACTAAACAGCAAATATAGACTCATAATGCAGTGTCACTCTACACTATGAGGATCCAAGAAACATTAATAAAGAAAGCAATACTCAAAGACAATTAACTAAACAAACTTAACGACAATTATACGAAACCTAATTATGCATAAAAGCTAAACTTGTACCATATTGTCATGTTATGATACAAGATCAACAATCATTCATAATGAACTAAACAAAGTACCAAAACTAATTTCATATTCTGATGAATATCGAATAGATAAGGAACAAAAGGTGTCAAAAGAGAATTTGTGCATATCAGAAATTGCATATGCAGATATTGTTTTCAGAAATCTACACTACCTATGACTGGAAATTGAATTCCAATTTTTTTTCTTTTCAGTAGCATAAATGTTGAGTTCAAATGAAGCTTTAAAATGCCAAGATTCAGTTGATAGCTGTAAAAGATTGAGGAGGAAAAGGAGTGTCAAGTGTTTCAATTGATAACAGAAAAAATCAGAGATTTGAACTAATTTTTCTAAGAAGCTCTGGATCATAACTGTAGTGTGTCAAGATTTGATTACAAACTGATTTTTCTAGTGTTGCTACTGAAATCTGAATTATTGATTTATGAAGTTTATGTTGTTGTAATGCTTGAGCAATCGAAATTCATTTCAAGTTGTGACTGGAATCTTAAGTAACTCAATTCAGTGAGGAACTCTGCAGATTACAGAAGTAAATATCAAATTTGAGGTTGGGTCTGAATGTACATCAAATTTTAAACGCTGAATAAAACTGTAAGCTGCAGAAATAGATTTGAATTGCTGGTTTTAGAGCTATGTGATTGAAGCTGCATTTTGTGAACAAGGGTGCTGTGCTGATTGTTGTAAAGTTTTAATCATTCCAGAGCTTAATGAGACCATGTGCCAAGCTTATTTGCTGATTTTGAAAAGCAGGAATTGAAACTCAACTTTGTGTGATTCTATGCTAGATGCAACTCTCAAAGAGTTTAGGAAACAAGTGATATCTGAAGGACACCACAGAACAGAGGAAGAAAAGGAAAAGTGTAAAATACTCTAAAATAGGCGAATATTAAGGAGAGAATTTTCCGGAATTTTTAGAAATTTTTCGGGAATTTTTCGGAGATCGTACGGATGAGTTAACAGGCATAAAAATGAGGTTCGGAAAAGCCTATTTAGGCTATCCCATTTTAACGAGGAAAAGTCTTTTCTTCTTTTCTTTATTTCTTTTCTTATTTAATTCTTTTTCTCCGGTTTTCCCTTGACGCCGAACCCATGCCCGAGCCCCCCGCTGTTCCTTCCCTCGCGCACCCGAGCTGCCGGCGTGCCCTAACCGCCGGCCCGGTGGTTTCTTCCTCGTCGAAGCCTTAAACCCCTCGACCACTTCCTCTTCTCGTTTTCTTCCTCCCGAGCCGCACACCCGAAGCCCTCTTCATCTTCTCCTCCGCCCAGCCGTGCCCTAGCATCTCCACCGGCCACCTCCTTGGTGTCGAGATCTTCTTCTCCTACCCGAGCCGAAGCCCTCCTCTGCCGTAGCCCTTGCCGTGGAGTTCTCAGCGCCGCTGCCGCAACTCATAGAGCCGACCCACTCTTCTCGGCCGATCCTCTATGACGGCAACCGAGCCCTAGCGCCGACTCTTCCTTTTTTTTTCCTCGATGTGGAGATTCCGGTGCCACCACAACCGACGGCCGAGCCTCTCTGCCGACGCCACCGTGAACCCTAGCCCCGGCCGACCAACTGACCCGAGACTTCTTCTTCCTCTCGAGTCACTCCGACCACAGGAGCACGCCGACTTTCCTCCCTTGTGCCTCTGCTGACCTTGGTGAGGAGGTTATTCTGTTTCGATTTAATGCTCCTTATTGGTGTTGCCCCTTATGCTGGCTATTATTAGATGTGATTTTTAACGTGATATATATTTGGTGGTACAATTGATGTTCCCTTCTGATATGATTCGCAGGTGTAGGGTTCGGTGGATTAGTGAGCACGAGGGTAGTATTGTACTGTGTATTGTTTTTGGTTACCAGCAGCAATAATCCTTGTGTGGATCAACAATCAAGGCTGTGCGTTTGAGGTAAGAGACTTAAATTATGTTGATTTAGGTCTAAGTAGTTGGATGAAACATGAATTGTTATTAGAATTGATTTAAGTATAGAATTAAATCTAAATGGTATTATTAGGGTTAAGGGAAACTAACCCTAATTAACCATTGGATTTAATTTGGTAGATTGAGATTTATGGTTTAGGGGTTTTCCCTAAAATTGTTCTTAAGGATTTTTATTTAGCTATTCGTTTAATTTGTAGCTAAATAAAAATGTATGATTGGTATTACAGGACCTTGACGTGAGACGAGTATCTCGATATCGGATTGGATCTTTATTCTATTGGAGGCGGGTACTTTTGACTTATGTCATTTGATATACATAGTAGTGAATTTAACAAGTTGCATTAATTATGTTCCTTATTTGTTTCAGTTAATCACTACCCGATACTTGTTACATGATTGATTACTTGTTTTGCATCTCATGTATTCCTTACCTGTTGATACATGCTTATAAGGGTAGTGATATACCATGCTTCACCATGTTCAGGACCTAGGTTGTATACCTTATCTGATCTGTGTACCGTTGTTTTGATTCATTGATTTATGGTGCACTTTTATATATATATGGATTAGGTCATGATATTTTGTGGTTAGTGTCATGCACCATTTGTATGATTGCATGCTGTGCGATAGTCCGCTCCATTATTGTTGAGCACATCGCCAGTTACATGGATCTGCACACACCACCACTCATGGGTTAGTGGTCGATTCAGGCAGAGTGTGTTGCAGCAGGGACTCTGTTAGGCACCGTTGGTCCGCTCATGGGTAGTGTGACACAACGTGTCATCCGGCAAGGATTCCTCCCCGTCATCGTGTACCGGGAGATGAGAGCATTGCGCTCCCCCATTTATGAGTAGGAGGAAATTGTTACTCCGATAAGCCTATTCGTGACATTGAGTATAGATGTTGTGCATTGTCACCCTACCCACTCGGCCTCACTATTGTGTGTGAGATGATCGACTGGCGTCAGGGGTGACCAGGACGCATCATTGGCATCATATGCATGATGCATTTATTGCTTGTGTTTGTGTTTGCTGCATTTATATGCTGCATATTGTTTGGATACCTATGTTTGACATGCATACAGGATTTTCATATCACTCAGACTATTTGTCCTTATACTCAGGTCCTGGTTAGTACAGTTTCTCTCCTGTTTCCTTCAGATGCATTTTTATCTTTCTTATATCAGGAGACTGTACGCATGATTAGTGCTAGGTGTTATTTCCCTACTTTGTATATCAGTTGTACCTGCTGAGTATTGGACTCATCCCGCCTCCATTGTTGTTATTTTTCAGGTTGATGCTGTTAGGAGAGAGTTCCAGTTGTTAGTCCCCTGCAGACCTCGAGGATATTAATGATCTTTTAGTTTTCTTCTTTATTAGACTATGTTTTGAACTTGTTTTGTTTTGGATTGTTTTACTTATGGATTTTGTATGGATTCTTATCGTTGATGGACTTTGTTGTGGTTTGGATATGTTTTACTCCATGCCTGCCTGGACGGCAGAAGAGGTGAGTTTGTCGGATTTGAGCTTTACGAGTGTAGTGGAGTAGGGTTGATTTTGAGTCAGAGTATTATTCTTCTGTTTACTTGTCATATAAACTGCATGGTTGTGTCAGCCAGAGGCTGAAATTGATATTAACTGCGTGGTGATGGTTTTATTATTGTTATTATTCCAGCCGCATGTGGCTGAGGTATATAGTGTTTGTAGAAAGTTTCAGATTGTCCGCCGTACAGGGGAGATGCTGCCGAAATTTCTTCGGACAGATACTCCTCCGGGGTGTGACAAAAAGGAGGCTTCTGATGCTATGAACCTGCATTTTGTGGCAATGTTTAAGTTCTTGGAAAGCTTGTTGATATGATTTCCTATTCACGAATCTGAATTTCTGATATTACTGTTGCTGTTGACTTGAATTTCAGGACTAACTTCTTAATTACTTCAATGTGATAGCATTGCAAAATATCTGAGTTTTGAAGCTGAATTTGATGCAAATGCTTGTGAGAAATCCATGTGCCATTTCTTATCAGCGATGACTTGGAACTCATTGATTTAATTCCTGCTTAACCAGTATTGAGTGGATCCCTTGAACTTTAATTTTTGAACTTGAATTCTGAAACAGAAATTCTGTGTGAAAAGAAGCTGAATTCTGGAAATGTGCAGCTGCTATGAGTTCTGTATATTCTGAATTCTGGAAATCAGAATATAAATTTCACTTACAGCTTTGAAATCAGAATTGAGAAGCATAGTGTTCATCATCAGAAATGCAGGACAGAAATTTAAGATTGCTGTGCAGAAATGCAGGAGTTATAAAATTTGAAAAAAAAAAATGAGCTGATATGCATGTAAGTTAATATACAGGAGATGTGCTGATTTCTGGAACTAATCTATGGAATGGAAATGGTGCAAGAATTGAAATTCTCTGGAATTGGAGTTGTGTTATTAATGCTGAATTTTGCGATCAAAGCTGCAATTAGTGGTTAATGGAATTTGATTCGGTCTTCTACTAATGCAATAGAGATGCACATTTTTATTAAGTCTACCAATGACAGAAACAGAGAACAAATTCTGCAGCTAAAAAGGAGTAAAACAGTGGTTGAAGCGTGTTAAGTAATTGGAAAGCATGATAAGTTTCATTGTCCGAGATGGCCAAAAGTTTAAGTGTGGGGGAGGAAGTTCTTATTCATAAGTTGATTTGAGATTATTTGAGTTTCAAAATGCTGAAATTGAAGTGCAAAAAACAGTGAAGAAGAAAGAAAAAACAGTGACAAATAAAAGAGTATCAAGTGTGGAGATAGAGTATCAAAATTTTTGGATAGCCATCAAATTGAAGGGGAGGTTAGCTTGGTCTTTTGAATTGATAAAAACAAATGGTATTCATCTCTTTTCACATCAAAATGGTCAACTCATCAAGTATATTCCTCCAATACTCTTATCTTCTCATTTTCTTCATTGAATACTTTTCTTTTACCTATTTCATCCACTTAACTTGTTTTTTTTATTCCATTTCAATTATTGTTGATAAATCCTTTTGATTCATGTATGCTATGTTTATAGTGGTGGAGAATTAGAAAATGAGCAAGCTTATGGTAGTGAAATGTTGTGAGTTGCATTGAGTGAGCTCCACTTATATACATTCTTGAGTGTGAGAGCTAGAATAGGTAAATCCATTGTGAGATTGCAACTTATTTAATTTTTCATTTGGATTGAAACTACCATACCTACTGATTATTGTTTGGATTGTATTCATGATTGTTTGTGATCTTTAGATGACCTTAGTTAAAATTCTTTTTATTATCTTCTAGGTATTGCTAGGGAATTTTTTGTGGAGATGATTTTTAGTTTTCTTTACTTGCACGGGACGTTCAAGACTAAGTGTGGGGGATTTGATAACCATGATTTTATTGTATTATTTTGATTCATATATGCATGGTTTAATGTTGATTTCATAGGTTTAAATCATGGTTACATCACATTTTTGTGCATTGTCTTATTCTTGGACTTAATTGTAAATTTTTGTATCCAAATCGATTTCAGTCGTCCATTCAGATCTGGAACAGATTCAAAACAGAAGCTACAGTAGCTTCCAGGCTTTGTCGATTCTCCACAGCGCTGTTCTTCGCGTCCCGCGGCGTTCTCCGAGATTCCGACCCCATCTCGAATTCTAGATCAATTTTTTGACAACTTCATCGACGACGACATTCTCAGTGCTTGCGACCAGCTTCCGGCCATCTGAGCTCGCTCAAAGGTGGTCCTGCGGCGAGAATTCTGCTCCGCAAACCTCTGCTTCTGCCGCTGTCGATTTTGAGGTGTTCCTCCAATCGATGGTTATAAGACATAGATTCTATTTCTGAATTCATTGCCTTTTGCCAAGATACTGCATCTATATCTTGGAATACTTCGTCAAATGTCCGGGGATCAGGTTCATGTTTACCCACGATCAAGTCTGAAGACTCTCCCAAAAACATGAATCTCTCAGGTTGCCTCACAACCCTCCCACAACGACGAGGCGCTGTCTCTGGCTGTGTATCATGTGTGACTCGTGTTGTAGTTTCTTGTGGTACTTCATCTTGTACTGTTGGTACTAAAGTAGACGTGTCCTCTCTAATTTCTTCTAAAACTATTTCACTCATGGGCTTATGGTTCATTACATAATCTTCTTCTAAAAATCGAGCATTGGTGCTAACAATGATCTTCTGATTTTTAGGATTATAAAACAAACAACTTTTCGTTCTCTTAGGATATCCCACAAACAGACAAACTTCTGTACGTGATTCCACCTTGTCAGTATCTCCCTTCAGCACATGTGCTGGACTACCCCATATCCGGATATGATTCAGACTAAGCTTACGCTCATTCCATAATTCCATGGGAGTAAAAGGAATTGTTTTAGAAGGTACCATATTCAGAATGTACACTTCTGTGTTTAAAGCATATTCCCAAAATGAATTTGGTAATTCTGAATAACTCATCATTGATCTAACCATTTCCATAAGAGTCCTATTCCTTCGTTCTACCACACCATTCTGCTGGGGTGTATCAGGTGCAGACAATTGGGATTGAATCTCGACTTCTGATAAATAATTCTTAAACTCTCCAAAGAGGTATTCGCCACCACGGTCAGACCGTAGTGTCTTGATACTTTTACCAAGACGTTTCTCCACATCAGCCCTACATTCTTTGAACTTGTCAAAGCATTCAGACTTGCGGCGCATCAGGTAAATGTATCCGTATCTTGAATAATCGTCTATAAAGGAGATGAAGTATTCATAACCACCTCTTGTTTGGATAGACATAGGACCACACAAATCAGAATGAACCAGTTCTAACGCATCTTTGGCTCTATACCTCTTGGCCTTAAAAGGTCTCTTGGTCATTTTACCTTCCAAGCAAGATTCACATGTTGGAAAGTTTTCCAACTCTAATGAACCCAAGAGTCCATCGGCTACAAGCCTTTGAATCTTACTTAAGTTAATATGGCCAAGCCTTAGATGCCAAAGATATGTTTGGTTCATTTTCGAAGGTTCTTTTCTCTTATTAGAGTTAGAAGATGTGTTATTAATTTCCATATTTTACTTTGTGGGAGAAATTGGATTTAAAGTGTATAAATTGTCAACTAATGTACCAGAACAGATAATCATCTTATTTCTCTTTATAACCACATTGTTATTAAAAGAAACAGAATATCCATCCAAATACAGTTTAGAAACTGAAATTAAATTCTTTCTAAAACTGGGTACATAAAGATAATTTCTTAAAATCAAATTTCTATTCCTATCAAATGATAAGTAGACGTCTCCCACTGCAACAGCTGCCACCTTAGTAGCATTGCCCATGTAGACAGTTATCTCTCCATCAAATAGTCGTCGGGTTTCATGGAACCCCTGCAAAGAATTACAGACATGATCAGTGGCTCCTGTATCTACACACCAGGTGCTGATAGATAACACCGCTAAACATGTTTCAACTACTAGAGTATGAGACATACCTTTATTGTTCTGGTTCCTACGAGGACAGTCCGCTTTGCAATGTCCAGACTGCTTGCAGATGAAGCACTTGCCCTTCGGCTTCTTCATTCCAGCTTTCTGTCCTGTATTCTGAGGTTTATTCACCTTCTTTGCTGAAAAGACCTGTTTCTTCTTCTTCTTGCCTTTCGACTTAGAAGTAGAATCATTTTCAGCATAGTGAATCTGAGATTTTGATGAAATACCTTCCGCTGCCTGAAGTTCCGCCAACGTATACTCTCTTTTGTTCATGTTATAGTTCAGGCGGAACTGCTCAAAACTTCTGGGTAACGTTTGGAGAATTATATCGACCTGGGTTTCCCCATCGATTTCTCCTCCAAGAATTTGTATTTCATTTAGATAGACCATCATTTTGAGGATATGATCCCTTACGGGTGTCCCCTCAGACATGGTGGCTGTCATTAGCTTTCTCAATGTCTCTTGCCTAGCAGTCCGACACTGGTGCCCAAAGAGTTCTTTGAGATTGTTCATTATATCATAAGCTGTTGGTAAATCTTGATGCTGATGTTGCAATACATTTGACATTGATGCCAAAATGTAACACCGTGCCATCTCATCAGCTTTTACCCATTTCTTATGATACTCAATCTCCTCTGGGATAGAGTCACCGTCAGGTGCATCAGGGCAAGCTTCAGTCAGTACAAATTTATAGCTTTCAGCAGTAAGAACAATGTCCAGATTTCTTTTCCAATCAATATAATTGGGACCAGTAAGTTTGTTCTCTTTCAGTATAATGGCCAGTGAGTTGAAAGTCATCCTAAGAATCAAAAAAATAAACTTTGGTCAAGACTCTAAATTTAGAATAATATTGATTCCTCAAACAATACTATTTTAAATTAACCAACACCTCAAATCACCGTGAATATTGCATGCCACGTTAGTGTGGACATATACAAATTCAACATTTTTAAGAGGAGGGTGTGACCCATTAATTTTATTATCTTGTCATCCTAACTTTATGACAAATAAAATTAATAGTTGGTTTTACTTTGGTCACACAAAACAATAGCAGTGACTCCATTGGGGAGGATACTATTGAATGTGTCTAAGTGTATATCATTACATGATACTTAGTCCATTAAATAGGATTGTGCCTCTTCAGTTGGAGAAGATCATACGCTCCTAAATAATTTCCTATAACCATCCATAAAAGGAAGTTTGATCTAGTGATCCGCAACAAACCCATCCGTTGTGGAGGGAGGCACTCAGAGTCAACACGCAAGCTTGTTACATCACTTACAAACCAGTAATGGAGACCATGGGATTTATTATAATCCCTCTCCCACTTAGTTATTTAAAAATGAGGATTTTAACCTATGCTAGCATACATCACATGCATACACACACATCACAGTAAATAAAAGCAATAAATATGGAAATCATTTTCCAACTATTATGGTCTTTTTCTGTTATTGTTCTCCATGTGCTCCAACCCTAGCTGCTGCCATCTTTAGCTACCGACATCGGGTCGAGTCGTCACATCCATCTTGCTTCTTATTCCGCTGTGCCTCTGGTGCTCCAAAAGTACCATGCCTCGTAAGAATCCTGTTGGTGCGAGAAGCATCCGACGATCGAACCTTAGTTTTGATAATGGCAAAGGATTCAAAGTTAAGTTAGTTTGTGATCTAACATGTTGAATGAGTGTTTCAGGAAAGTCCTAGCTGCGGTTAGGCAGGTGAAAATCCTAAGAGGTGGTAACCTTAGGTCCTAGGGGGTGGTAACCCTAGGTGAAGGAAAACCCTAAGGGGGGGTAACCTTAGGTCCTAGGGGGCGGTAACCCTAGGTGAAGGAAAACCCTAAGGGGCGGCAACCTTAGGTCCTTGGGGGTGGCAACCCTAGGTGGAGAAAAACCCTAGGGGGCGGTAACCCTAGGTCCTAGGGGGTGGTAACCCTAGGCGGAAAGTCCAGTCGGTCTGGAGGACCGGACTGACATCAAGTAATCTCTCCTGAGGGGAGTAGGTGAGGACGCATTCCCCGTAGAGGGAACAGTAGGCGTCGGGTCGACCTAGGGTTTCCGGTTGGAAATCCGAAGTCAGACTCGGACAGTCCAAAGACTGTCAGTTCTTCTTTACTATGATTTATCAAATTCTAACACTGTCTTGCAGGGTTTTTGCTCGGACTAACCTTGTTTTGCAGGAGAGGAACCTGCTGGAAAAAGGTGGTCCGGGCGCACGGGACCAAGTTTTATCCCTGCCGTGACTTCGCCACGTGGAGCATCCTGGTTGGTTAGCCACGTCACACTCCAGGCGCCCGGAATGTCATATAAAAAGAGGGTCGAGGGAGCAGCTAAAGAACAACAAATTCTAAGCTTTCTTCTGTGAAGTGCTGCCATCGAGACGACCTTGAAGTGCTACGACTCGACGCCGACGACCCGAAGCTCAGACTCTTCGATCTTTCATTGTCGGTATTAGTTTTTGCCCACGGAAATCTCTACTGAATTGCAATCTCTACTGTATTCCAGTTGTAATATTTTATGAGCTTATAGTTGTTGCCCACGGAAAGCGATCAAGGATCGCGGGCCTTCGAGTAGGAGTCGTCCCAGGCTCCGAACGAAGTAAACTCCCTATGTCGTTGATAACCATGATTCTGGCTATATTATTTTGAATCATAATGCATGTTTTTATTGGTTTATTCATAGTTTAATCTCACATTAGCATCATATCTCAATATTGCATTTGATTTTGGACCTAATTGTAAATTAGCTAATTTTCATGGTATTTGGTGCTAATATTTGATTATTATTTTGTAGGCATCAAAAGGGTCATGGACCCGATCAGATCAGGCTATATTTGGGCTCAAATCAAGGGCTTATCAAGTCGATCAAGCCTCAGAGCATTATAGGCCGTTCATCCAAGATTGAGCAGATCTGAGCCATCCGTTGAAGATCCGGCTCATCCAACCTAATGAGGGATAGATCTGAGCCATAGATGAGGATCCAGAGGTTTTGATCCAGATCTGAAGACATCGCAGCCGTTGATCAAGCCAGAAACGACCTGGACCGTCCGATCAGATCTGAGGAGTTTAAAAGGCTTCGCGTGAGAAGCTACAGTGGGGCTTGGCTTCGCGATTTTGAGCTACAGTGCATCGTCTTCTTCGCGCGACGGCCGGTGCTCCCTTCCACAATTCAGATCTGAGAGCAGATTTTCTTCATCGCCGGCGATTCCTGAGTTCCGGCGATCTTCGTCCGAGGTCACAGAGAGTGGTCAAGGGTGTTTCCCAGTTCGCATTGCTTGTTCTGTCCGCCGCAATCCAGCTCGAGGGTGTTTCCCAGATCTGGGGTTCCATCAGCATCGGAGCTCTCGAGGGTGTTTCCCAGAAGCTTCTGATCGCATTTCCGATTGCCTTGCCATCAGCGACTCTAGCCGATTTGATCATTCGGTTGAGTGTAGCAAATTCCAGAATTCAGCACTGTTCCTTTGTGCGTTGAGGATTCCAGCTGGTTGTGAGCCCGAAGGATGTTTTCCGGAGGCTATGAACATTCATCTGGATGAGTAGGAAGCTCTAGATTCTAAGGTGGTTGCCCGAAGGATGTTTTCCAGAGGCATCTCTGTTTTTGCAGCAGAATGAAGAAGCTGCCGAAGGATTTGGTTTGTGGAATGTTTAGGGTTTTTGTTTTGTCTTTGATTTGTTTCAAACTTGCTCAGATTGTCAGATCTGATTCATTGCCTTTACCATTTCTCCTTGTTTTAGTTTTGATTTGAATTTACTTTGCAAACCTGTATCTGATGTTATGATTTTGTAATTCTGATTTGTTTGAATCACTAATTAGTTAACTACTAATCTTGTTTAACTACTAATTAGTCAGCTAACTAGTTTGTGTTCTGAATTAGAAGTTCTGGTTCACATTAGTTGATTAGTGTAGGTTATTTAGTTAGCTAAATTTTGTTCTTTACATGGAATCGACTGTGTTGTGATGGAGTTTAATTGTGAATGCTCAACTGAAGGTTTTTGATGGAGTTCTTCTGTTGAAGGGTACTGTGATTGAGCATTTGAGTTGAATGATTGAATTAAGTGTAATTGAGAATTGGATGATACTTTGATTTTTACAATGATGTTTGAGATTTAGAGTTCACTTGTTGCTTGACACTTTTGTTCTGTGAAATGAATATGTTTTGGCTATTAGTTGTTTGAAGGTTGAATGCTTTATTGAGTTTATTGAATTCACCTTGATAATGTAAGAGTAGAATTTGGATTGGATCTAGAGTGTGCACACATTTACTAGTTAACCTTGGAAAAAAATACGACTTGGGACTCCTTACTACACGTGTTTCATTTAGTTTAGTTGAGTTTCAATCTTTATTAATTTGGAGCGCCTTGTGACATGCAAAAAGGCCGACACCAAATTTTGGCGCCGTTGCCGGGGAAATAACTAGCAATGTGTGTTGATTTTAGATTGAACATTGTGTGATTTTAATTGGTTAGCATTTTTCTTGGTTGATTTGATTGCTTATTCTTTTTGTATTTTCATGTTGATTTGTTCTTGAATTTTTAAGTGCCTTTGCTGTTTATGTTTTCATGAGATTGAAACTTTATGCTCTTGAGTCTTCTAACATTGTTTGTTAGTGTGATATGTAAGAACAGGAGATTTCTTTAGCATGGATCCATATTTTCAGAATTTTGGAGGTGGAATGGAGAGTTATCAGTGTTTACAACCTTAGTACCAGTTTTACCCAAATTTGGATCAACAAAATAGGTATGAATCATTTTCAAATGGTTTTAATGCTAATTGGGTGGACAATTCATGTTTTAGGTATGAAAGTGCACAAGGACCATTTATAGAGTCATATCCTACCTACCAGAGTTCATATGGATTTCAAGAAGTTTCAACATCATTTGAACCACATCCTTATCAACAGAATGATTTTCAGATGGATGAATCAACATGGAAACTCAAGGAGATTATGCAACAGACGAGTGAGTATCAAGAGCAACAATTTTTAAAGATACAGAACATACAGATTCAGTTAGATCAGATTACATCATCCATCAATCAACTTTAAACACAACGTGCCAGTGAAGAGATAGAAAGTAGCGATTCTGTCAGGCCTGACCCTACTCCCATTAATTCACATGATTTTTCTAATATTTTTTGTGATGATTATGTGATTATGCAAATTTCTGATCCTACTGATATTGTTGATGAAGATGTTGTTAGCGATTCATGTTCTGAACATATTTTTGAAGATGATTTAAGTGTAGGGGAATGCTTACTGGAAGCATTACCTCAAGAACCATCAAGAATTGAAGATGTAAGTGTAGGGACTTGTGCTGTAGAGCCAAGCAACCAAGAATCACTACATGAGGATGAACCATCACCAGAACCACAGTTTGAGCCACATCATGATGAAGAAGAGGTAACAATCACCACTCCAGTTATCGTTCAAAACGACAAGGTGAGTATTTTTTGTGATTCATCAGAAAATTCAATAGAGGTACCATTCGTTGATTTCATTAGTTGTGATTCATTCCTTGCTAAATTTTCTACCCACACTAATATTCTCCTATTTTCTTTTTACCCCACATGTATATGGGAGGGATTTTCTTTTAATGATTGTGTAGGAGAATACAAGCTCCCGGAGTGGATGCTTGAACTGAACCGCCTTAGACCTCCAGAAGGAGCTTTTAAAGGAAAAATGAAGAATAAAAAGAATTTTAGTAGAACCACAATTACACCTTTACCGGTGTGGATTTTGTTGCTAAATCTTCTTCGACCACCGGAACAAAAGGGGAGTTTGTTCTAATTTCATTTTCTTTTGCATTTTAATTCATGCTTTGTTAATAAATCCTTTTTATGCATTTCTTTAGTTATTTACTTTGCATTTTGCATTTTGCTTCCACACTTTTGCATTTAGTTTTGTTTACATAGCATGCCATTTTTGAATAAAAGTTTTCATGGGAATTTTCTATGTAATATTTTTAAGATGGTAAAAGTTTCTTAAATTTGATCATCAACTTTAGATCATTTTACATGATTGGATGCTTTTCTTACATGTTATTGGTTAATTTGGTGGTGGATTCCAATTTGATCAATTAGGCATGATTGCATAAATAATACCTAGAGAGGACCACTATAAGCCTACTCTCTATTATATTTTTGTGTGGCATGCACTCATAGCAATTGAAACTCTAGAACTTGTTTAGTTGCTTTTCAAAGTCACAATAGCATTTGTGTGCATGGAAATTGAGGATTTTGTCAATTTTGTTTTCCTTCATACTTTCCATTTCTTTCTCCACAATTTTCTTGAAACAATCTCATCTAGCACGTAACTTTTGATCATCTTTGCTTGCTCTATTTCATTGAGAGTTTGGATGAATTGCTTGATGAGTAAGAATGTCCAAGATTTTAAGTGTGGGGGAAGGAATATCACTGAATTTGAAATGGCAGAAATGGATTACGGTTTGGAAAAGGTTTGAGCAAGGGCTGAATTTAGGAGGTGTTTATGGTGCAAAATTTTGAAAATTCGTTTGTGAAAGAATGGCTCTAATGTTCTATGCTAAATGTGTCCATTTCTTGAGTTTTATCATGTTAAGAGCAAGCTACAATTGCTTTGAATTTAGAGACTTGATACTATGTGCTGTCTAGTTGTCATTCAAATTTGAATACTTGAAAGCAGGGGCAGTGACAATAGTATAAACAGCTTGGTTTCTGTAATTGCTTAGTCATGCTGGAACCTGTAGAGAAAAATTAAACAGTGGCTATGCAATAAGCTGTTACTGCAGTAGGCTTCTGAACAGCAAGAATTCATGATGAGAAATCTGATACTCGAATAAGATATTGCTGAAAATCTGTTAGGGCCAGTTTAGTTACTAAACTTGATGCTGTGTGCCAATTTCTCATGCTATTTTTGATTAGCAACATTTAAAATTCGAGCTCCTATTAATTTGGTGCTAAATGATGCAAAGATTTTTGAAATCTGTGATTACAGATTAAGCCAATGATTCAAGTTTAATGCTGAAGATAATAGAAACAGAAGTTGTAATTCTGTACTTGTGAAGCTGATTGCTGAAAAGGAATTCCAGTTTTGTGCCAAACTTCAATGCCTTGCTTGAAACTAAGCTTCAGAAATCAGAGGAAACAGAGGCAGCATCCTTGTTCTTGAAACTCTGTTGAATGCTTAATATGGAAGCTTGATGTGCAGAAATGAAATGTTTGCTGATTAGAATATCTATTGGTCTTTTCAGTTGGGAGTGATTGAATGGCAAACTAATTAATTCTGTAAATGAAGAGTGGAAGCTTAGTTGGATTTAAGAGTATGCTGAAGACGAATGGAATGCTTGAGCTATTAAAATCTGATTACAATGGAGCAATTGATTCGCAAAACAGTGAGGTGAAAGGGGAAAACAGAATTGAATTTGAAATGTGGTATCAAGTTTCCTGTGCGAGATTTAATCTGAATGGTTCCTCTAGAAGATTAGTTTTTAACTAATTAGAAGAGTACTACTAGTTATGAAAGTGGATGAAGCTCACTTCAAGGCTTGAATTTCTGTCTTTGAAACAAAATGCCATGAAGTGCTGGATTCTGTGCAAGCTGCAATGACATGCTGGATACAAGTTTGTGCCAAACTTTCAAGTTGTCTTCTCGTCAGTAATGTATTGAAGCCAAGCTTTAACTATTTTAGTTCCAAACTGAAGCTGTGATTTCAGAGGTTAAGTGAATCACTTAATTAAAGAGTGATGAGGATACAACTTGAATTCTGTTGTGGAAGATTAAAGAGTGATTTTACTATGGTATGTTGCTGAATTTGAGAAGTTTTGAGAAGTTTTAATTTGTTTTTGATTTGCGGGGAGCTTCATTCAGTAAGCAGTATATAGGATTGAAGATTGGTGTTGAATAACTGTGCCATGTTTCAGAGATGCAAAAACAACTGTTTATGGCAGGAAGTTGCTGAATTTTATTCTACTACTGAATTGTTGCACCCGAAATTCTCTAGGCAATGAAAAGTTCAAGGGAAGCTAGACATTTATGATCTGATAAGGGAGAAAGCCAGTAATCAGAGATGTTTAAGAGCTGTTGGTATCCAGAGAATCTGTGCTAAGGACTGCTATTAGATGTAGAAGCAGAAATGTATGTTGGAATTGATCCTTTGAATTACTGCTCACAGCAGTGTGCAGAATCAGAAAATGAATCTCGTATCAATTGTGTATCAACTTTGTATAGCTAGTTTTTAAATTCACTAAGGAAGCAATTGAAGATCTTGAACTTTTAGAAATAATTGTGATAACACTTTTCTTGACCTACTGAAGTATTGAAAGGTACAAGAATCTGTTGCTAAAGATCTGATAGCAAGCTGTGAACTGTAGTAATTATTCTGTAACTGATGAAGTGATTAAGGAATAGAATTTTCATATTTTTGAAGATGCAAACTTTGAGGAAACTGGAAGTAATCACTGATTTGCTGGAGCAGGACTCAACTTCTTTACCAAGTGTTGATTTTGTTTCTAATTAGATTGTTGTAAATTTAAGCTCCAGTCATTACAGTGCTAAATGAAGTCTTTTATCAAGTTTAATTCTTCATGAATCGAGGAAAAGTTCTTTGGATTTCCAAATTCAAAGACTAACTGAAGTCAGAATCCTTCAATTCTGTTTTGAATTTATAAAAGATGATAAACTTTGATTCCAAGATGGGTCCTTCAAGAATTGGGTTGAATTTATTCTGAGATCTTAATTTTGTAACTTTGAAGTTTAAGTTCTGGATTTTCTAATTTGTAGAAGTCATTTGAGAAATGAATCAGAATCGGATTTCTTGAAGCTTATTCAACTTTATGTTTCTTTGAATCTGAAATTGCAGAAGAATGATTTAGAATCAGTTATAAGTAGAGGTGTCTCCAATAACAAGAGTAATTGAAAGAAAGAACCATGGTTAGAAGAGTATCAAGTTATTTATGTGTTTCTGATTTGCTGAGAAAGAGTGCTGATGGAATTGGAATTGAATTTTGGGCAGCTACAAACTTCTGAATGCTTGCAAATGTTAATTTCTGAATTGCTGAAATACAGAAAATTCATAGAAACTGATTTTAGGAATTTCTGAAACTGATATCAGAAATTTTTGAAACTCTTGCAAAAACAAGGTTGCTTGGTTATCTTTGTACCAAAGTTTATGGAGAATTCTGATTATAGTCTCTCTTTTTAGTGCTAAATGAAGCTCTGCACCTAACTTAACTCTCTATGGATTAAAGAAAGGAATGGGAAGCTCGAATGTCAAAGCTAATGAAGACCATCAAAGTTGGAAACACCAAATTTCATCAAGGATGCTGGAGTGACAAGAGCTGGAATTTTGCAGAAGTTGCAGAATGGTGTTTAACAGAATTGTTTATTAGAAAGCTGGAATTGCTTCAACTATTGAATTCTGAACTGGAGTCCAAGGTTCTGTTGGAAGAAAGTTATCAGTATTTTTGAATACAGGAATTGCAGGAATTGGAAGCTGAGTCTGCAAGATAATGCTTGGAAGACTGTTGCTGTTTTATTACAGTGCTATTTTACCCAGATTTTTAAATTGCAGCAATTTAGAATGGCCTCTGTTTATAATGGATTCGAATCTGAAACAGAGATAAGAAGATAAATTCTGCAGAACAGAAATAAAACAGTGGTTAAGGTGTGTTAAGTGAATTGGGAAGCATAATGTGTTTCATTGTCCGAGACGGACAAGATTTTAAGTGTGGGGGAGGGAGATTTTCTCCATGAGGCGATTTGGGATTATTTGAGCTTTCAAAGTTATGGAATGAAGGGGAAAAACAGTAAAAACAGTGAAGAAGGAAAAAAAATGGCACATTCAAGAGAGTATCAAAGTTGGAGGTAGAGTATCAAGATTCTTTGTTTGTCATCAAATTGAAGGAGAGGTTAGCTTGATACTTTGAAGTGGTAATAACAAATGGTATTCATATCTTTTTACATCAAATTGGTCAACTCATCAAGTATATTCCTCCAATACTCTTATCTTCTCATTTTCTTCATTAAATACTTTTCTTTGTCATTTTCATTCACTTTTATTGTTCTTTTTGCTTCCATTTCAATTCTTGATGATAAAATCCTTTTGATTCATGTATGCTATGTTTATAGTGGTGGAGAATTAGAAAATAAGCAAGCTTATGGTAGTGAAATGTTGTGAGTTGCATTGAGTGAGCTTCACTAATATGTATTTTTGAGTGTGAGGGCTAAAATAGGTGAATACCTTGTGAGATTGCAACTTGTTTAATTTTTCAATTGGATTGAAACCACCATACCTACTGATTATTGTTTGGATTGTATTCATGAATGTTTGTGATCTTTAAAATGATCGTAGTTAAATTCTTTTTCAATTGGATTTTTAAGTTTTCTTGACTTGAACGGGACGTCCAAGATTAAGTGTGGGGGATTTGATAACCATGATTTTGGCTATATTATTTTGAATCATAATGCATGTTTTTATTGGTTTATTCATAGTTTAATCTCACATTAGCATCATATCTCAATATTGCATTTGATTTTGGACCTAATTGTAAATTAGCTAATTTTCATGGTATTTGGTGCGAATATTTGATTATTATTTTGTAGGCATCAAAAGGGTCATGGACCCGATCAGATCAGGCTACATTTGGGCTCAAATCAAGGGCTTATCAAGTCGATCAAGCCTCAGAGCATTATAGGCCGTTCATCCAAGATTGAGCAGATCTGAGCCATCCGTTGAAGATCCGGCTCATCCAACCTAATGAGGGATAGATCTGAGCCATAGATGAGGATCCAGAGGTTTTGATCCAGATCTGAAGACATCGCAGCCGTTGATCAAGCCAGAAACGACCTGGACCGTCCGATCAGATCTGAGGAGTTTAAAAGGCTTCGCGTGAGAAGCTACAGTGGGGCTCGGCTTCGCGATTTTGAGCTACAGTGCATCGTCTTCTTCGCGCGACGGCCGGTGCTCCCTTCCACAATTCAGATCTGAGAGCAGATTTTCTTCATCGCCGGCGATTCCTGAGTTCCGGCGATCTTCGTCCGAGGTCACAGAGAGTGGTCGAGGGTGTTTCCCAGTCCGCATTGCTTGTTTTGTCCGCCGTAATCCAGCTCGAGGGTGTTTCCCAGATCTGGGGTTCCATCAGCATCGGAGCTCTCGAGGGTGTTTCCCAGAAGCTTCTGATCGCATTTTCGATTGCCTTGCCATCAGCGACTCCAGCCGATTTGATCATTCGGTTGAGTGTAGCAAATTCCAGAATTCAGCACTGTTCCTTTGTACGTTGAGGATTCCAGCTGGTTGTGAGCCCGAAGGATGTTTTCCGGAGGCTATGAACATTCATCTGGATGAGTAGGAAGCTCTAGATTCAAAGGTGGTTGCCCGAAGGATGTTTTCCAGAGGCATCTCTGTTTTTGCAGCAGAATGAAGAAGCTGCCGAAGGATTTGGTTTGTGGAATGTTTAGGGTTTTTGTTTTGTCTTTGATTTGTTTCAAACTTGCTCAGATCGTCAGATCTGATTCATTGCCTTTACAATTTCTCCTTGTTTCAGTTTTGATTTGAATTTACTTTGCAAACCCGTATCTGATGTTATGATTTTGCAATTTTGATTTGTTTAAATCACTAATTAGTTAACTACTAATCTTCTTTAACTACTAATTAGTCAGTTAACTAGTTTGTGTTCTGAATTAGAAGTTCTGGTTCACATTAGTTGATTAGTGTAGGTTATTTAGTTAGCTAAATTTTGTTCTTTACATGGAATCGACTGTGCTGTGATGGAGTTTAATTGTGAATGCTCAACTGAAGGTTTTTGATGGAGTTCTTCTGTTGAAGGGTACTGTGATTGAGCATTTGAGTTGAATGATTGAATTAAGTGTAATTGAGAATTGGATGATACTTTGATTTTTACAATGATGTTTGAGATTTAGAGTTCACTTGTTGCTTGACACTTTTGTTCTGTGAAATGAATATGTTTTGGCTATTAGTTGTTTGAAGGTTGAATGCTTTATTGAGTTTATTGAATTCACCTTGATAATGTAAGAGTAGAATTTGGATTGGATCTAGAGTGTGCACACATTTACTAGTTAACCTTGGAAAAAAATACGACTTGGGACTCCTTACTACACGTGTTTCATTTAGTTTAGTTGAGTTTCAATCTTTATTAATTTGGAGCGCCTTGTGACATGCAAAAAGGTCGACACCAGTCGTTCTGTACTTGCTTTACTTTTTCCGCTGCGTTACTTAATTTTACGATTCTGATATTTCGAAAACGAAATAGCCACGAGCGCTATTCACCCCCCCCCCCTCTAGCGCTTTCGATCCATCAATTGGTATCAGAGCGGGGTCATTTTGAATCGGTGCAACCACTATTCAAAATATTTTTCGTGGTATTTTCAGATTTTTCGGAGTCGATTAGAATTTAGCTTCATAGCTATATTCTAATTCTTTTTCTCGAATCGGTTTTCTGCTCGGAGTTGGTGCAGCACCACCCGAGTTCGTGATCCATTTTCTTCCTTCCGCACTACTAAGCCAGGACCAAGTCCTGGAACATCTTGTCAGTTGTTTTCTTTTTAGGTTGATCTGAAATGGCCCTTCAAGAAGGCTATAGTACAGCCCGCCCTCTGCTATTCACCGGAGACGACTTCGGGTACTGGAAGGGTTGAATGAAGGCATATCTCCATACTCACTTTGAAGTCTAGATGATTGTCAAAACCGGACTCCAACTGCCAACTGATAGCGCCGGCAAACCACTACCATACGAGGATTGGGACGCATCTCTTATTAAGAAGGTGGAAGCTAATGCCAAGGCAACCTGCACCCTCCAGTGCGGCCTATCAAAAGAAGAACTCAACCGCGTCGGCCCCTTCAACAGTGCCAAAGAGTTGTGGGAGAAGCTCATTGAACTTCACGAAGGGACATCCGACACCAAAGTAAGTAAAAGAGACTTAATTTTCAATAAATTATTTAACATCAAATTGCAGGAAGGTGAATCAGCTGCCCAACTCCATGCTCGGATTCAAGATCTGCTCAATGGTCTTCATGCAATTGGACAGAAGGTAGACAACCGGGACATCATAAGGTATTCTTTAAATGCTTTTCCAAGGAACACCTTGTGGGCATCCATGGTAGATGCCTACAAGGTCTCCAAGGACTTATCTACCATTAAGTTAGATGAAATTTTTACAGAATTTGAACTTCACGAATAGACTAATGCACGCCCGACCGAGAAAGGGTTGGCTTTAGTTGCAGGAACAGGGAGAACGCGCGAATCAAAAATAAAGCGCAGAACCGAACCTGAGTCAGAAGAAGAACCAGATTCGGAAGACGACGATGAACTTACAATCGAAATTGTCAACTTGGTAAAGAAGCTCTACAAAAAGAAGGGCTTCAACAAAAAGGATGTCAGAAAGGCCATCCAGTCTAAAGAAGCCCAACCAAGCTCGAAGGTTAAATTCGAAGTGACCTGCTACGGGTGCAATCAGAAGGGGCACATCAAGGCAAACTGCCCGAACCAGAAGGATCCAAAGAAACCAAAAAGAAAGAAGGCATTGAAGGCAACATGGGACGAGTCTTCTTCCGAGGAATCCGACGACGAAGAACTAGAGCAGACTAACCTTCTCACATTGACAGCCCGGGACTACACCAACGAATCCGGAAGCGAGGACGAATCGGAAGCCGAGTCCGAGAGAAGCCACGGATCCGCATCCGTTTTCGAAGGGCCAAACCCCTCTGTAAGTCAAAATAGGTTATATTGCATAATTAATTATTTAATGCATAAAGTAGCTAAGTCCAAAATTCGAATCAAATCGCTTCTAAAGGAGGTAACACTCCTTAAAGAGACGACTAATAACGAATCCTTGACTGATCCAGTTCAGACTGGAACCTCAACTCAAGTTCAAAAACTTGAGGAAGAAAATTCCAACCTAAAAAGTCAAGTCAAGGATTTGAAGACAACCTTAGTACGATTTTCCTTGGGGTCCAAGAATCTTAACTTGATTCTTGGAACACAAAGGGCAATCTACAATCGAACTGGACTAGGATACAAAACGAAAAACAAATATAGGTCATACCTATCTCTCATACAAAGAACCAATAGAAAAATGGTCCAAGCATGGGTTGCCAAGTCCAACCTGATCAATCAAGTTGGACTTGGACAGTATTGGGTCCCTAAGGATCAAATACATTACCTCAATAGACCTTATCGAGGCTATGATCCAGGGGGAGCTAAAACGATCAAAATTTGAAATTAATTATTAAAATTCGAAATTAATTATTAAACTTAAAATTCAAAATTATTAAAATTTGAAATTAATTATTAAACTTAAAATTCAAAATTAATTATTAAACTTAAAATTCAAAATTCAAATTCGAAATTAATTATTAAAATTCAAAATTCAAACTCGAAATTAATTATTCAAAATTCAAAATTAATTATTAAAATTCAAAATTCAAACTCGAAATTAATTATTCAAAATTCAAAATTAATTATTCAAAATTCGAAATTAATTATTAAAATTCAAATTCAAAATTATTAAAATTCAAATTCGAAATCAATTATTAATATTCAAAAATTCGAAATTAATTCAAAAATCCAAAAATCAAAATAGAAGGAGGGTCAAGAATAGCTAGCAACTCCGAAATCTATTTACCCGACTGGGTAACCGAACTTAATCTACCCGAAATGGGTAAACAAGAGTAGATTACCCGACAGGGTAAGTAAGGATAGATTAAAAGGGTTAGATTTAACTTGAAACACAGTACTGGTGAAGTTTTTGGATGATAGTACGTTGGGGAAGCTTGGGCATCGCATGTCTAGGAAGATATGGCTTCGACCTGGTGCATTTGGCCAAGTGGAACTAACCGAAGCTACCCTTAAATGAATCCTAACTAGTTAGACCAAGGTTCAGTATTAAGTTCAATGGGTAGGACTATTTGAAAAACCTCAAAGGCATGGTTACTTTAATGAGCTCCTTGTGACTCACCATAGCCCAGAAGTTTATCCAAAGAACGCTTACTTGTTGAACCCAAAGCTAAACCCGAATCTAACATAAAGTTAAACTAAACCCTAAAAATTGAACTAATTCATCTCACAAAATGATAGGATCCCCTGATTGAAAACATAGATCAGGTGAGATGACTAAGCAAATTAAAATTTAAATATTTTCAAAGTTAAATCAACTTAAATATTTTCAAAATTAATTTAACTTAAATATTTTCAAAATCAAAATCAAACTTAAATATCTCTCAATTAAACATCAAATCTAACTAGATCAATTGACTTGACTAACCAAGTGAACACTGTTGCTGTCTAGGCAATCAGCAAGTAGCTAAAAGTTAGACAGTTGGTGAAGGAAATAATAAGTTCAAGCATGCTTGTACTTAAGGGATATGATACCTGATCAAAACAAATCTTAACTCATGCTTGGATCTTAGGGCTCTGATACCTTACTAAAACAAAATTTGTAAACTATTAAACACTAAGGTTAACGCTTCTCCTTTACCTTAAGTATCTTTGAAATTCATTTATCTTAAACAGCTTTTCAAAAACTTTTTCAAATTTACGACTTTCAAGTCTCTTCTATTTAAAATTTTTTTAATTCTGTTAGAAAATTCACTAAGTTAAAAAGAGCTGAAAATATCACAAAGAAAAATCTCCTCAAGCAAAATCAATGGTTTAAAGTTTTTTTAAACTATTTTCCTTAGCAAATTTTCTTTCAAAAATGTTGCTATTAAAACCAATTCTAAGATGTTGCTTTTCACTTACCCCTTTTTTTGCCTCTTACCTAAGTTTTTCAAACAAACTCTACTAAATTTTGTTTTGAAAAATTAAGTTTTTTCAAAACTAACTTATTTTTGATATATGGCAAAGGGGGAGAGTAGAGAAATTCAAAGAGAATAGTTTAAACTTAAAAGGGGAGTTTAAACTTAAAAGGGGAGTTTATATTAAGGGGGAGCTATGTTTATTAGTAGAGAAATTCAAAGAGAATAATTTAAACTTAAAAGGGGAGCTTATATTAAGGGGGAGCTATGTTTATGCTTATCTTGCTATCATGCTTATCTTGCTATCTTTCTTGTGCTTATACGTAATTGCATATTTTTTTACTTAACGTTGAATTTCAGTTGCCATTATCAAAAAGGGGGAGATTGTTGGTGCGGGAAGCATCCGACGATCGAACCTTAGTTTTGCTAATGGCAAAGGATTCAAAGTTAAGTTAGTTTGTGATCTAACATGTTGAATGAGTGTTTCAGGAAAGTCCTAGCTGCGGTTAGGCAGGTGAAAATCCTAAGAGGTGGTAACCTTAGGTCCTAGGGGGTGGTAACCCTAGGTGAAGGAAAATCCTAAGGGGGTAACCTTAGGTCCTAGGGGGCGGTAACTCTAGGTGAAGGAAAACCCTAAGGGGCGGCAACCTTAGGTCCCAGGGGGTGGCAACCCTAGGTGGAGAAAAACCTAGAGGGCGGTAACCCTAGGTCCTAGGGGGTGGTAACCCTAGGCGGAAAGTCCAGTCGGTCTGGAGGACCAGACTGGCATCAGGTAATATCTCATGAGGGGAGTAGGTGAGGACGTGTTCCCCGTAGAGGGAACAGTAGGCGTCGGGTCGACCTAGGGTTTCCGGTTGGAAATCCGAAGTCAGACTTGGACAGTCCAAAGACTGTCAGTTCTTCTTTACTATGATTTATCAAATTCTAACACTGTCTTGCAGGGTATTTTCTCGGACTAACCTTGTTTTGCAGGAGAGGAACCTGCTGGAAAAAGGTGGTCCGGGCGTCCGGGATGGATCCGGGCGCCCGGGACCAAGTTTTATCCCTGTCGCGACTTCGCCACGTGGAGCATCCTAGTTGGTTGGCCACGTCACACTCCAGGCGCCCAGAAGGGATCCAAGCGCCCGGAATGTCATATAAAAAGAGGGTCGAGGGAGCAGCTAAAGAACAACAAATTCTAAGCTTTCTTCTGTGAAGTGCTGCCATCGAGATGACCTTGAAGTGCTACGACTCGACGCCGACGACCCGAAGCTCAGACTCTTCAATCTTTTGTTGTCGGTATTAATTTTCGCTTTACATAATTGCAATCTCTACTGTATTCTAGTTGTAATATTTTACGAGCTTATAGTTGTTGCCCACGGAAAGCGATCAAGAATCGCGGGCCTTCGAGTAGGAGTCGTCCCAGGCTCCGAACGAAGTAAACTCCCTGTGTCGTTCTGTGCTTGCTTTACTTTTTCCGCTGCGTTACTCAATTTTACGATTCCGATATTTCGAAAACGAAATAGCCACGAGCGCTATTCACCCCCCCTCTAGCGCTTTCGATCCATCAAATCCGACCCGCGATAAAAATAGAATTTTACATATATCGATCCTATATTCCACGAGGGAATGTAAATGTATTCTAGATCGAAAAAATAAAATTCTAAAAATAATATAGCTCCTGCTGTATTTAATACATACAATCATGCACACAAAATAATGCCCTTGACATGTCCAAGGGTCCAATCACACACAACATCTATAAGCCATAATAGTTGGAGCCTGCAACCAAAGAGTTAGCATATCCTACTACTATCTTGCCTAAATTATGTATGACATGTGCATAACCTATTTGAATTCTAAACACACAGAAGCAAACCCTAGCTCTGATACCAATTGTTGGTTAATCCTAGGAAAACGTACCGGTTCCACTGTATAAAAATTTTTGTACAAGTGTCGAACCTTTCCTTAAATAACCTATTGTGTTCTTTAGAAGTTAAATTAGGAATCGTAGACGGAACTTAACATCATTGATTCCAAATTTAACTTATCTGTTCTTAATGGTTTAGATTTGAATCGCAGGCGGAACTTAACACTATTGATTCAAATCCGCCTATGTCATTAATTTCATTAAATATTAATTTCCAAAATTGGCTTCCAGGACTGCATGGCGAGGCATATGACCTTCTTGGATATGGGAACAACCACCACCGCCTAGTCAAAGCCTTTTAAGGAAAGCTAATATTTAATTTCCTTAAATAACTCTAGGTTAATCAAAAAGAACAATCGAATCACAAATTCGAAAAAGAAGAAACACAAACTCGAAAAACTTATTCAAAAAACTAGATCTAATTGCCTCTTGTATTTATAATTCTTACAAACAAAATAACTAGTATGTTGCGGAAGAAAATTACTAGTTATACCTTCTCTTTGTAAGTTAATGACCTCGAAATCTTCTGCCGTATTCCTCGCCTCGCCTTGGACGTCGTGTGGGCGATAATCCTCTAAGATGAACACCGCCCAAAAGAGCTTCTCTTCCTTGTAATATTCGGCCACCACCACCACAATAGAAAAGAGAGCAAAGGGAGAAGAGAGGGAGAGAGGGGCCGGCCACCAAGAGAGTCTCCAAGCCAAAGAATAAGAGTTGTGTCTCATGAAGCCCCCTCACCCCTTCTTTTATATTACTTGCCCAAGGCAAATAAGGCAAAAAAAACTTTTTACAAAAAATAAATAAATAAAATCATCCAAGAGTTTTTCCTTTTCCCTTTTAATTTTTCCTTTTCTTTCCTCTTGATTGAATCAATCACCAAATCAATGGTTGTGATCAATCATATTTGGTTTAGGATTGAGTTTGGTCGGCCCCTTACTTGGGCACCAAGCAAGGTGGTCGTCCACCATATTTAGGAAAGAAAATAATTTTTTTATAAAATTTTACAATAAGAAAAAATTCTTATAAAATTTTACAAACAGGATACTGAATTCATTCTAAGTCCATTAGAAAGTTCCTTAGCCATACAGCTTCTTTGGCTGCTTCAGAGGCTGCCACATACTCAGCTTCCATGGTTGAGTCCGAGATGCATTTCTACTTAACACTCCTCCATACAATGACTCCACCTCCTAGAGTAAACACATAGCCTGACGTAGATTTACTATTGTCCCTATCTAATTGGAAATCTGAATCCGTGTAACCCACAGGGAGCAAATCATCTACCTGGTAAACTAGCATATAGTCTCTAGTCCTTCTCAGGTACTTTAATATATGCTTCACTGTAGTCCAATGTCCTTGTCCAGGGTTACTCTGATATCTGCTAACCATGCCCACGATAAAATAGATATCAGGTCTCGTACACAGTATTGCATACATAAGGCTTCCTACAGCCGAGGCATAAGGAACTGCCTTCATGTCCTCTATCTCCTTTGATGTCTTCGGAGACATCTCTTTAGATAAAGTATGCCTAAAAGGTAAGAAACTTTTCTTGGAATTTTGCATGCTAAAACGAGCAAGGATTGTATCTATATATAAAGCTTGGGATAGACACAACATTCTTTTCTTGCGATCCCTTATAACTTTAATCCCAAGAATGTGTGCACATTCTCCTATTGATTGGAGGTGTTCCTGATAAAATTTTACAAGCTCTCTTTCCTAGAGTTAAAAAAGGAAAGTTTTAAAAATTAAAACCATGTTTTAAAATTTAAAACTTCTCTTATAAAATTTTCTTTTTAACATGATGATAGAAAATTTTAATTTTAAAACTTATCTTCCTCCTTTTTTCTTAAACCATGAGGATGGTTAAAAAGGAAAGTTTTAAAACTTTTAAAACTCTCTATTAAAACATGTGGCCAAATTCAAATAAGGAAAATTTTTAAAATTAAAATCTCTCTTTTAAAACTTATAGTTTTCTACAAAGAGAAGATTTTAAAAATTCAAAAGCAACCCTCCTTATTTGAATATGGTGGCCGGGCCCTTCATGCTTGGTCACCAAGCAAAGGGCCGGCCCCTATAGAAGAGGATGTGGCCGGCCCTTGCTTGGTCACCAAGCATTAGACCTGTTGGTGCAACATCCCTCAGGTCAAGGTTGACCTGGTTGACCAAGCTTGAGTCTTGGTTTGGGTTTCGATGTTTGACAATACAAGGTTGATTGAAGAAGAATCAAGTAGGTCAAGGATGACCGGATACTTGACTGGGAAGTCCTAACTGGGATGTTAGACAAAAGGAAAGACCTAGTGAGTGAAGCTAGGCAGTGAGGAAAATCCTAGTAAGTGAAGCTAGGTGAAAGTCCTGGTGAGTGAAGCCAGGCAAAAGAAAATCCTGGTGAGTGAAGTCAGGCAGAAGAAAATCCTGGTGAGTGAAGCCAGGTGAAAATCCTAGTGAGTGAAGCTAGGTGAAAGACCTGGTGAGTGAAGCCAGGCAGAAGAGAAGTCCTAGTGAGTGAAGCTAGGCAGATTGGAAGTCCTGGTGAGTGAAGCCAGGCACGGGGAAATCCAGATGGGTCAAGATTGACCAGACATCTGGTGAAAGTCCAAGTAGGTCAAGGGAGTGATCGGATACTTGGCAAGATGAAGAAAAGTCCAAGTGGGTCAAAGGGAGTGACTGGACACTTGGTGAGAGAGTCCTAGCAGGTCAAGGGTGACCGGATGCTAGGCATGATGAACCAACATGTCAAGGTTGACCGGATGTTTGTTTGGGAGGCTTGGGACTTGGTTTTGGGCAAAAGCCAGAAGCCGAATCGATCATCCGATCGATTGGCTGGAGCCCAATCGATCGGTCGATCGATTGGGGTATTCCTGCGAGAAGCCTTCGTCCCAATCGATCGCTGGATCGATTGGGAGGAAGTCGCGAGCGCACAGAATGCCTCTGGATCGATCGGCCGATCGATCCAGAGGTCCCAATCGATCAGTGAATCGATTGGGAAGGTGCTGTATGTCGCGATAAGCCCTAGATCGATCAATCGATCGATCTAGGCGAATTTTCAGAGCACAGAGGCGCTCTGGATCGATCCGTGGATCAATCCAAAGCCTCCCCGATCGATTGGGAGCAATCTAATCGATCGGGATCCGACCGTTGGCACAGATAAAGGTTGTTGGTGTACGTATTCTTCGGTAGAACTTCACCGATTCATCTCCGATCATCACAGTGCTCCCACAGCTTCTCCATAAAGTTCAGATCGCCAGTTTTTGAAGGTTCTTGGAGGTTTTCCAAGTCAAGAGGCGGAACTGCAGCTGAAGAAGAAAGCTAGGGTTAGGGTTTTATTGTAAGCTTGTGCTGTATTTTGTTTCCCTTTCCTTTTCTTCTTGTAGTGTGAACTTGTAGGGCTTCTCCGCCTTTGGTAGTTACCATAAATGAGTGTTTTCATAGTGGAGGGTGCGTGAGTGTGTGGATCCTTGGATTAGTCACCTCTTGTGAGGTGGATACCAAGTAAAATCCATTTGTTAGCATTATAGTTTGTTTCTTTGTATTTTCCGCTGCATATCTCTGAAGAAACAAGCAACGACGAGCACGAAGATCGCGACGAGCTATTCACCCCCTCCCCTCTAGCTACTTTTCGGTCCCAACAGGACCGGCCTACTTCTTGGACACCAAGAAGAGTCTTACATTTGGATGGACTTGAGGCTATAATGAGGCTACAACAGGGACCTAGAGGAGAAATTGGTTTTGGCCTTCCGATGAGCTTGAGTATCCCGTGTTCGCCCCGAACACACAACTCAAGTTCATCGATAATAACTCATTCCACTAGAGAGTTATTATCGCACTACCGCATCAATCCCAAATTACATTATGGGCTCCCTCTTATTATGCGTGTGTTAGTCTCCCTGTGTTTAAGATTACAAATGTCCACTAATTAAGTAAGTTACTGACAACTCACTTAATTAATATCTAGCTCCAAGAGTAGTACCACTCAACTTCATTGTCATGTCCGATTAAGTCCACCTGCAGGGTTTAACATGGCAATCCTTATGAGCTCCTCTTGGGGACATTCTCAACCTAGATAACTAGGATACAGATTCCTTCTATAATCAACAGCACACACTATAAGTAATATCATTTCCCAACTTATCGGACATATTAATTTATCGAGCTAAACTCACCCTTTGATAAGTCAAAGAAATAAATATTAAATATATGTGCTTGTTATTATATTAGGATTAAGAGCACACACTTCCATAATAACAAAGGTCTAGTTCTTTTACTAGGTCAGTACAAAAAGAACTTACCTAAATGGTCCTACTCAATACACTTAAAGTGTATCAGTGTAATTTATTAGTCAAGATAAACTAATACTTAATTATACTACGACTATTCTGACGGTTTGTTCCTTTTCATCTTAGTCGTGAGCAACTGTTTATAATTTATAGAGAACTGACAATATGATCTCCTGAGTGTGACACCACACTCCATGTTATCTACTTTATAAATTAATTGAACAATTACATTTAACAAATAAATGCAGATATTGACCAATGTGATTCTTTTATTTCAAAAATAAATGTTTACAAAAGCTAGGCAAAACGTACCGGTTCCACTGTACAAAATTTTTGTACAAGTGTCGAACCTTTCCTTAAATAACCTATTGTGTTCTTTAGAAGTTAAATTAGGAATCGCAGACGGAACTTAACATCATTGATTCCAAATTTAACTTATCTGTTCTTAATGGTTTAGATTTGAATCGCAAGCGGAACTTAACTCTATTGATTCAAACCTACCTAGATTATTAATTCCATAAATATTAATTTCCAAAATTGGCTTCCAGGACTGCATGGCGAGGCACATGACCTTCTTAGATATGGGAGCAACCACCACCGCCTAGGCAAAACCTTTTAAGGAAAGTTAATATTTATTTCCTTAAATAACTCTAGGTCAACCAAAAGGAACAATCGAAACACAAGTTCGAAAAAGAAGAAAAACACAAACTCGAAAAACTATTTCGAAAAACTAGATCTAATTGCCTCTTGTATTTAGAATTCTTACAAAAAGAAAACTAGCATGATGCGGAAAACAATTACTAATTATACCTTCTTTTTGTATGCTAATGACCTCAAGATCTTCTGCCGTATTCCTCGCCTCGCCTTGGACGTCGTGTGGGCGACGATCTTCCAAGATGAACACCACCCTAGAGAGTCCTTCTCCTCCTTGCAATATTCGGCCACCACACCTCTAATAGAAAAGAGAGCAAAGGGAGAAGAGAAGGGAGAGGGCCGGCCACCAAGAGATCACCCAAGCAAAAGAATAAGAGTTGTGTCTCATGAAGCCCCCTCACCCCTTCTTTTATATTACTTGCCCAAGGCAAATAAGGAAAAACCTTTTACAAAAAATAAAATCATCCAAGAGTTTTTCCTTTTTCCTTTTTATTTTTCCTTTTCTTTCCTCTTGATTGAATCAATCACCAATCAATGGTTATGATCAATCCTATTTGGTTTAGGATTGAATTTGGTTTAATCCTATTCGCCGGCCCTTGCTTGGGCACCAAGCAAGGTGGCCGGCCACAATTAAAAGGAAGGGAAAAATAATTTTTAAAAATTTTACAAGAAGAAAACCTCTTATAAAATTTACAAGTTCTCTTTCCTAAAATAGGAGTTAAAAAAGGAAAGTTTCTAAAAATTAAAACCATGTTTTAAATTTAAAAACTCTCTTATAAAATTTCCTTTTTTAACATGGTAATAGAAAATTTAAATTTTAAAACTTCTTTTCCTTTTTTTTTTAAACCATGAGGATGGTTAAAAAAGGAAAGTTTTAAAATCTTTTAAACTCTCTATTTAAATATGTGGCCTAATTCAAATAAGGAAAGTTTTAAAAATTAAAATCTCTCTTTTAAAACTTATAGTTTTCTACAAAGAGAAGATTTTAAAAATTCAAAACAACCCTCCCTTTTTGAATTATTATGGCCGGCCCCTACAAGCTTGGTCACCAAGCTATAGGGTCGGCCCCTTCAAGAGGATGTGGCCGGCCATTGCTTGGTCACCAAGCAATGGTCCGGCCCCCTTCTTGGACACCAAGAAGAGCCTTACATTTGGATGGACTTGAGGCTATAATGAGGCTACGACAGGGAACTAGAGGAGAAATTGGTTTTGGCCTTCCGATGAGCTTAAGTATCCCGTGTTCGCCCCGAACACACAACTCAAGTTCATCGATAACAACTCATTCCACTAAAGAGTTATTACCGCACTACCGCACCAATCCCAAATTACATTATGGGCTCCTTCTTATCATGAGTGTGTTAATCTCCCTGTGTTTAAGATTACGAATGTCCACTAATTAAGTAAATTACTGACAACTCACTTAATTAATATCTAGTTCCAAGAGTAGTACCACTCAACTTTATTGTCATGTCGGACTTAGTCCACCTGCAGGGTTTAACATGGCAATCCTTATGAGCTCCTCTTGGGGACATTCTCAACCTAGATAACTATGACACAGATTCGTCTATAATCAACAACACACACTATAAGTAATATCATTTCCCAACTTATCGGGCATATTGATTTATCGAGCTAAACCTCACCCTTTGATAAATCAAAGAAATAAATATTAAATATATGTACTTGTTATTATATTAGGATTAAGAGCACACACTTCCATAATAACTAAGGTTTAGTTCTTTTACTAAGTCAGTACAAAAAGAACTTACCTAAATGATCCCGCTCAATACACTTAAAGTGTATCAGTGTAATTTATTAGTTAAGATAAACTAATACTTAATTACACTACGACTATACTGATAGTTTGTTCCTTTCTATCTTAGTCGCGAGCAACTGTTTATAATTTATAGAGAACCGATAACATGATCTTCTAAGTGTGACACCACATTTCATGTTGTCTACTATATAAATTAATTGAACAATTACATTTAATAAATAAATGCAGATATTGACCAATGTGATTCTTTTATTTTAGCAAATAAATGTTTACAAAAGCTAGGCTTTTAGTATACACTCTAACAGGTACTCCTGTGAGGGATCATATCCTAAAGATGATAGCTTATCTGAACGAAATACAGATCCTTGGAGGAGAAATTGATGGGGAAACCCAGATCGATATGATCCTCCAAACGCTACCTAGAAGTTTTGAGCAGTTTCGCCTGAACTCTAATATGAATAAGAGGATATATTCATTAGCGGAACTACTGACAGAACTTCAAGCAGCAGAAGGATTATTTTGTCACAATTCTCAAATTCACTATGCTGAAAATGGTTCTACTTCTAAATCGAGAGGAAAGAAGAAGAAGAAACAAGCTGGCTCAGCAAAGAAAGTGAATAAATCTCAGAGTACAAGATTTAAAGCTGGAGTGAAGAAGCCGAAGGGCAAGTGCTTCACCTGCAAGCAGTCAGGACATTGGAAGGCGGACTGTCCTCGTAGGAACCAAAACAAAGGTATATCTCATGCTCTAGTTGTTGAAACATGTTTAGCGGTGTTATCTACCAGCACCTGGTGTGTAGATACGGGAGCCACTGATCATGTCTGTAATTCCTTGCAGGGTTCCAGGAAACCCGACGACTATCTGAAGGAGAGATTACCGTCTACATGGGCAATGCTACTAAGGTGGCAGCTGTTGCAGTGGGAGACATCTACTTATCTTTTAGTAGAAATAGAAATTTGGTTTTAAGAAATTGTCTTTATGTACCCAGTTTTAGAAAGAATTTAATTTCAGTTTCTAAACTGTTTTTAGATAGATATTCAGTTTCCTTTAGTAACGATGTAATTATTAAGAGAAATAAAGTGATTATCTGTTCTGGTGTATTAGTTGGCAATTTGTATACTTTAAATCCAATTTCTCCCACAAAGTAAAACATGGAAATTTATAACTCAACTTCTAACTCAAATAAGAGAAAAGAACCTTCGGAAATAAACCAAGCATATCTTTGGCATCTAAGGCTTGGTCATATTAACTTAAGTAGGATTCAGAGGCTTATAGCCGATGGACTTTTGGGTTCATTAGAGTTGGAAAATTTTCCAACTTGTGAATCTTGCTTGGAAGGTAAAATGACCAAGAGGTCGTTCAAGGCCAAGGGGTATAGAGCCAAAGAAGTGTTAGAATTAGTTCATTCTGATTTGTGTGGTCCTATGTCTGTCCAGGCAAGAGGTGGTTTTGAATATTTTGTCTCTTTTATAGATGATTATTCAAGATACGGATACATTTACCTAATGCACCGCAAGTCCGAGTGCTTTGATAAGTTCAAAGAATACAAGGCTGATGTGGAGAAATGACTAGGTAAAAGTATCAAGACACTACGGTCTAATCGTGGTGGCGAATACCTCTTAGGAGAGTTTAGGAATTACTTATCAGAGGTTGGGATTCAATCCCAATTGTCTGCACCTGGAACACCCCAACAGAATGGTGTAGCATAACGAAGGAATAGAACTCTTATGGAGATGGTTAGATCGATGATGAGTTATTCAGAATTACCAAATTCGTTTTGGGGATATGCTCTGGAAACAGCAGTATACGTTCTGAACTTAGTACCTTCTAAATCAGTTTCTTCTACTCCCACAGAATTGTGGAATGGGCAAAAACCCAGTCTAAGACATATTCGGATTTGGGGTAGTCCAGCACATGTGCTGAAACCAGATGCTGATAAGTTAGAATCTCGTACAGAAGTTCGCGTGTTTGTGGGATATCCTAGAGGAACGAAAGGTGGTTTATTTTATAGTCCTAAAGACCAAAAGGTCATTGTTAGCACCAATGTCCAGTTTTTAAAAGAAGACTATATAATGGATCACAAGCCCAGTAGTAAAGTTATTTTAGAAGAACTAAGAGAGGACACGTCTACTTTAGTACCAACAGTACAAGATGAAGTACCACAAGAGACTGCAACACGTGTCACACATGATACACAACCACAGACAGTGCCTCGTCATAGTGGGAGGGTTGTAAGGCAACCTGAGAGATTCATATTTTTGGGAGAGTCTTCGGACTTGATCCCGGGTAAACATGAACCTGATCCCCGGACATATGACGAAGCACTCCAAGATATAGATGCAGCATCTTGGCAAAAGGCGATGAATTCTGAAATAGAGTCTATGTACTCTAATAAGGTCTGGGAGCTTGTAGAACCACCTGATGGTGTAAAAGTCGTTGGATGCAAGTGGATCTACAAAAGGAAAAGAGGGACAGACGGGAAGGTAGAAACCTTCAAAGCTAGGCTTGTTGCGAAAGGGTATACTCAGAAAGAGGGAATCGATTATAAGGAAACCTTTTCACCGGTAGCCATGCTTAAGTCTATCCGGATACTCTTATCCATTGCTGCTCATATGGATTATGAGATTTGGCAAATGGATGTCAAGATAGCTTTCCTTAATGGAAGTCTTGAAGAGAACATCCATATGAAGCAACCAGAAGGGTTCATTGAAAAAGGTAAAGAGCATCTAGTGTGCAAACTCAATAGGTCCATTTATGGACTGAAGAAAGCTTCAAGATCTTAGAACATCCGGTTTAATGAAGCAATCCAGTCATATGGATTTATTCAGAGTCCGGATGAGTCTTGTGTATATAAGAAGTGTAACGGATACGTGGTGGTATTTCTTGTACTATACGTAGATGATATTTTATTAATTGGCAACAATGTCAAGGTATTATCAGACGTAAGGGTATGGTTGTCCAAACGATTTGATATGAAGGACTTAGGAGAGTGTGCACACATTATTGGGATCAAAGTAATAAGGGATGGCAAGAAAAGAATGTTGTGTCTGTCCCAAGCTTCATATATAGATACAATCCTTGCTCGTTTTAGCATGCAGGATTCCAAGAAAGGTTTCTTACCTTTTAGGCATGGAATAACTCTATCTAAAGAGATGTCTCCAAAGACAACAAAGGAGATAGAAGACATGAAAGCAGTTCCTTATGCTTCAGCTGTAGGAAGCCTTATGTATGCAATGCTATGTACGAGATCTGATATTTGTTTTGTCATGGGCATGGTCAGCAGATATCAGAGTAACCCTGGACAAGAACATTGGACTGCGGTAAAGCATATATTAAAGTACCTGAGAAAGAATAGAGATTATATGCTAGTTTACCAAGCAGACGATTTGCTCCCTGTGGGTTACACGGATTCAGATTTCCAATCAGATAGGGACAACAGTAAGTCTACATCAGGCTATGTGTTTACTTTAGGAGGTGGAGTCATTTCATGGAGGAGTGTTAAGAAGAAATGCGTTTCGGACTCAACCATGGAAGCTGAGTATGTAGCAGCCTCTGAGGCAGTTAAAGAAGCTTCTTAATGGACTTAGATGTGATTCTGGTTTGCTCAAAATCATCACAATTTATTGTGATAATAATGGTAAACTCGAAGGAACCACGAGCTCATAAGGCAAGTAAACATAGAGCGCAAGTACCACCTGATACGAGATATCATGAAGCAAGGAGAAGTTGTCATCGCCAAGATTGCATCAGCGGATAACCTGGCAGATCCTTTCACTAAGGTCCTTCCGGCGAAAGCTTTCGATCAGCATGTGGAGGGAATGGGAATCAGATGTATGGTAGAAGATATGGCAGCTTAGTCATTAGTATAAGTGGGAGATTATTGGAGTGTATACTGAAAGTCTAAGCTTTTGTAAACATTTATTTTGAATAAAGAATCACATTTGGTCAAATTATCTACATTTGTTTGTAGTTGTTCAATTAATTTATATTGTAGATAACATAGTATGTGGTGTCACATGCAGAAGATGATGTTATCAGTATCTTATAAATTATAAACAGTAGCTCACGACCAAAATGGAAAGGAACAAACCATTGGAAGGTCATAGTGTAATTAGGAATTAGTTTATCTTAACTATATAATTACACTAGTACACTTAGAGTGTATTGAGTAAGACCATTAGAGGTCGTTTCTTTTATACTGACTTTATAAAGAAACAAAGACCTCAGTTATTATGGAAGTGTGTGCTCTTAATCCTAATATAATAACAAGCACATATATTTGATATTTATTTCTTTAATTTATCAATGGGTGAGATTTAATTCGATGAATCAATAAGCCCGATAAGTTAGGAAATGATATCATTTATAGTGTGTGTTATTGATTATAGAAGGAAACTGTGTCCTAGAGATACTAGGTTGATAATGTCCCCAAGAGTAGCTCATAAGGATTGTCATGTTAAACCCTGCAGGTGGACTTAGTCCGACATGATGATAAGGTTGAGTGGTACTACTCTTGGACTAAGATATTAATTAAATGAGTTGTCAGTAACTCACTTAATTAGTGGACATTCGATATCTTAAACACAGGGAGACTAACACACTCATAATAAGAAGGAGCCCAAAAATGTAATTTGGGATTGGTGCGGTAGTTCAATAATAGTTTTCTAGTGGAATGAATTATTATTGATAAAATTAAGTTGTGTGTTCGGGGCGAACACAGGATGCTTAATTTTATCGGGAGACTAAAATCAATTCCTCCTATCGGTCCCTATCGTAGTCTCTTATTTATAGAGTACTATACCCACCTTTATACCCATGATAAGGGGGTCGGCCAAGCTAGCTTGTGGTTCAAGCTAGGGTCGGCCAAGCCTTGATTCATGGGTGGCCGGCCCTAGCTTGAACCCAAGCTTAGGTAGCCGACCCCCATTAAATTAAAAAAGAATTTTATTTTTATTTTTTCTTATGTGGAAGATTTAATTTATTGAAGAGAATTAAAATTAAAATATCTCTTTTAAAAGGATCTACAAAAGATTAAAGAAAGAGATTAGATCTCTTTCCTTATTTGTAGATTGGAAAGATTTTTTTTTTCTCTTTGTAAATTATTCACATGTTGAAAAATAAAATTATAGAAATTTCTTTTTATCAACCATGAAGGGATTTTTGAAGAGAAATTTTATTTTTTTTAATTTTCGGAAACAAATTAGGAAGTTTTAATTTGTTGATTGAAACTCTCCTAATTTGCCTTTTTGATAGTGGCCAGCCATTACAAGGTTAATTGGGAAATTTTATTTTATTTTTCTCAATTAATTCATGTCAAGGAAAATTAAGGAAATTTTATTATAAATAAATTTCCTAATTTACCAAGGCTAAGGAATATAAAAGAAGGGGTTGGGGTGCCTTCATGGGTAAACAACCTCTATTATTTTCTCCCTCTTTTCCTTGGTGTTGTGGCCGGCCATCCTCTCTCCCTCTCTTCCTCTTTGTGGTGGCTGAATCCTTCCTCTTGCTTGGAGCTCTTGTGGTGGACGGATACTACTTGGAGAAGAAGAAGAAGAAGGAGAGAAAGTTTGCATCCCTTGGAGCTTGGTTGGTGTTTTTCTTCATCCTTGGTGAAGCTTTTGTTTTGGCCGAACCTAGCAAGGAGGAGAAGAAGGTGCATTGGTGGTTTCTCATCTCGGAAGATCGTTGCCCACACAACGTCCGAGGTTAGAAGAGGAATACGGTAGAAGATCAAGAGGTCTTTCTAAAAGGTATAACTAGTATTTTTCCTTTCCGCATCATACTAGTTATTTTTGGAAATAATACCAAATACAAGAGGCTTACGATTCTAGTATTTCGAATTTATTTTCGATGTAGTGTTCTTATGTTTTCTTCTTTTCCTTGTGATTTGATTGTTCCTTTCGGTTAACCTAAAGTTATTTTAGGAAATTAAATATTAACTTTCCCTAAAAGGTTTTGTCTAGTCGGTGGTGGTTGTTCCCATATCCAAGAAGGTCATGTGCCTCGCCACGTCAGTACTGGGAACCAATTATGGAAATTAATATTTAATGGAATTAATAACTTAGGTGATTTGGATCGAACGTGTTAAGTTCCGCAGGAGATCCAAGTCTAAACCTAAAAGAACAAATAGATTAAGTTTTGGATCAAACGTGTTAAGTTCCGCAGGCGATCCAAAATTTAATTTAAAAGAACACATGGTAGCTAGGAAAAGGTTCAGACCTTTGTACAAAATTTTTGTACAGTGAAACCTCTAGGTTTTACGAGTAGCAACCAACAATATATACATGTATTTTGGAGATGTTATAGCGGTTGATGTATATCACATGAGAATGTGTAAAGAGAGTTGAGTGTTGGATGTTTGAATGAGTTTTTGAGTATATTATTTGTTCGTATTCTTCATGTTGATTACCCCAATGCACTCGTATTCTCTTTGAATTCCTTTGTTGTTTATCCTTCTTGTTCTATTGTTTACATGTAAGGTTTCATTATTCATGATAAGTCCTCTTGATTTATGTGTACTTATGTTTACATTAGTGGAGAATTAGAAAATAAGCAAGCATACGGAATAACACTACCACGCCACACAGCAAACGGAAGGAGTTGGGAACAAGTTGGGCGAGCAGGACGCGGAAGTAATTGCAAACTTTGGTTATGAAAGGGTGGACGGGAAACCGAAGACCGACCACGAACTAATCTCGAAAGAAACAAACTGTGTCGATCGGCGGATCATTAGGCCAATCGGACGGGGATGCTAGAACTATTTCATGGTCGGAAGGGATGTCAAAGGTGTTTATCAAACTCGCGGCATCGCCCGCGTTGAACCGAGTCTCTATTGTAGCATACCAGAGATTGGGAGCAGGGTCGGACGGCTGCGAGGAGCTCGCTATTGCCGAGAAACGAAAAGGTAGAGGGTTCGAGGGGAAAGATGGTCGGAAAACACAGAAAACTGAAAAATACGATGGCGGAAAAGGAGCAGCGGGAAAGCAGCAATGGAGGAGGAGGAGGGAAGCTTACGAGAGGAAGAGGACCACCGCCGGGAGCATGGAATCGCCGCAGCAAAGAGCCAAGGTTCGTCGGAGCAATCAAACGCACAATCGCTGGAGCACACAGCAGACGTAGGACGATGGAGCAGAAGTCGACACCATGGCTTTATAAAGAAGGGCTCGGTCGACCGGAGCCGTCCGATTTAGGGCATGGGGATCGGAACACACATCCGGCCGTTGAATTCAAACTGCCAAAAGTCACATCAGTAGCTGTCACCTCGGATGTGCGGCGGCTGCGGCCACAACACATGACACCCTCCTACAGGGCAGCATTTAATGGGTGTGGGCGCGTGCTCAGCCTTAATGGGGATAATTTATGCGTATCCCGAGGAGATTTGAGTGGTGTCAGCATCGATGGCCTGGCTCACGCCCCTCCGGGATCCATGAGGAAAAAATATCCAAGTACAAAGGCTTGAAGCGTCGATCGACAGAGAAAGATCAGTCTTACATAGGTCGATCGAGGTCCAACCTACCCATAGACCGATCAGCCAATCGGTCACCAGACTACTTGTCCAGTCAATCGGACTTGCAACCTCATTCGACTAGACTTGAGAGGGAGGCACATGATCTGGTGATAAGGTGGGGCTCGCCCGGCAGGAAGTCAAAGTGGTCAACGTCCAAGGCAAGCGTTCGATCGAGCGAACTACCTTCCCGATCAGCAGGAAGAGTAGCCAGTCCGACACTTCAACAGCTCGGTCAAACACCGAGCTTCCGACGCTCATAAAGCTCAAAGCAGGGAGGGACGAAGGCCGACCGGCCGCCCCGCTCGGCTAAGCAGTGGACGCAACCTCGACCCGGTAGACAGGGTTCCCTTGCTTGGCAGGGCGGAACCGAGTAGCAGGTCATCGACCGAGCGGACACTCGGCCCCGCCATTGTATCACCCAGACGACAAGCTGGTCGAGCGGCTCTCCCGCTCGGCCCAGTAACAGACAAGAGGAGTGGTTGGCGATATCTTCCTAGGGACCAGTGCCACCGACGGGCTGCATGGTCGGCGGCATGGTCGGGCAGAGAATCGTACGGTGGAAGCTTCCACTATCACGTCAGGGATATGCTGGGGTTGTTCGGGTATGTTGTCAGATACGTTTTTCTGACATGTCTTTTCCAGATATGTTTTGAGAAGCGCACGCCTCGGGGAAGCATGCACGCCTCGGGGAAGCGTGCACGCGTCTCCCGGTAGCCCTATATAAGGACCCCCAGGTTTTGACGGAGGTATGTTTACTACTGTAGTTATAGTTATGTTGTTGCTCCTTTTTCTCTACTTCATTCTTCATTCGCTTGCCGCCGGTGACTGACTTGAGCGGCAGAGGGTCATCGTCGGAAAACCCCTTCCTGGCTCGGCACTAACGACTTGTGGTTCCAGGCTCAGCTTGTCAGATATCCATGTCATCTTCAATCGACATCCAATCAATATAAGTACCATCTCCTAGCGCCCATCGACTCACTCTCGGACAGGTTCACACATCCAGGCACTCATTTTTGAAGCTCTTTGAATTTTTGTCCAAATAATTATGGGTTACCTTTTATCTCATCAATGACTTCTATTATCCATGACGAATTGGTGACGATCGATTGTCCTTAGAGAAAGGTCGAATTCTCGGAGAATAAAATTCTTCCTATCTAGAAAGATCGATGGGTTAGCATAATTTATTCCTTTTATTTTGCTATGGGGTCGATGATGAGTAATATTCAGAGTGAACAAGCCACCTTTTAACATAAGATGAAGTCTCGTTGATCATTGTCTTTTTATTTTTTTTAATGGATTTATGCTGAATTATATATCAAAGGTTTGATCATATAACAATTATCGAATAACATATAAATATTCAAATCAGGTATCAAAATTTTAAATTTACTAAATCAGTTACCTTATACCTAATTTACCCCTTTTCACTATTCCAAATAGATTGCAACAATGCAACAATTGATTCAAGATATCGTTCATTGATTATTTTTTTTTAAATGATCAATTTGTATTTAAAAAATCATTGTTCTCTATAGTATATTAAATTTATATTTTAGGATATGAATATGATCAGAAGAATTAGACGAAAATATAAGACCTTATTTCATGTTATTTTGAGCTCTCTAGGTCCATCAATCGGTATAGAGAGCTTGGAATAATATAAAACTAAATTATATGTGTTATCTCAATATAATATATCAAATTAATGTTTTAGAGTATAGATATAATCAGAAAAACTAAATGAATATATAATACATGATTTTATGTTATTTTAAGCTCATTAGGTCTATCAGTCAATCTAGAGAGCTCAGAATAATATAAAAATAGGGTTTATATATTCGACTAGTTCTTCTAATTATATTAATACTCTCAAATATCAATTTGACACGTTATATTAAAAACAATAATTTTAAATATAAATCGATCGTTTTTTTAAACAAATAATTGATTACTATATCATAACGATCTATTAAAGTACTGTTCATAATTATATAACTTTACTAAATCGATTGCTACACTGTAATAGTCAATTAAAAATTTTTATTTGTATTAAAAAAATTATTGTCAGTCGATTTCGATCAAAACTGGCTGATGAATTTAGATAGCTCAGAATAATATGGAACAAGATATTATGTTTTCATTTAGTTCTCGTAATTATATCGATGCTCTAAAAAAATTCAATTTGACACATATATTGATAACACTAATTTTTTTTAACAAAATTAATTATTTAAAAAAATTGACAATCGATTCAGTACAGTAACAAAAAGATTTAAATGGTAAAATTAAGACTACATAATTTGAGTATTTTAAAATTTAAGATATAATTTATTGATAATTATAATATTTTAATTTGGTAAATATATCATACAGTTAATTCTTTACAGTTTTTTTTATTGAACCACGCAGGTAAATTTTTGAAATTATCAAATCACATAAGGTAGTTTTAAAATTATCAAACCATATACCTATTTCTGATTTTATCTTTATCAGTATATTTTGAAACAGTCGAATCGATTCAACTCTATGTCGAAACGTCAGAATTTTAATCGAATTAGTACACATAAAATATAGTTTCATATTGATCCTGTCCGAACGCTGAATCAATGGACGCTGGGCACGTGGCACTCTTCGAGTTGCTGACGTAGATCTCCGACCGGTCGTACGGACCTCCGGCGAACCTGCAAGGAAGTCGGGCCGAGAAGGGGTTCCCAGCGACGAACCTCCGACGCTCAAGTCAGGTAAGCAGACAACAAAGAAGTGGCTCCAAATATCGTAGAATCCGTATCTCCGGTGAAGTGCGAGGCTCCTTATATAGAGCTGGGAAGGAGCTCATGCACACATACCGAGGCAAATACGTGTCCTCAGCCCATACCTCAGTAAGGGCTTGTCAGAAAGTTTACCTGACACCATACTGCTACAGTCCAAGCACGTCTTTGATGGGACAGCGGAACCCTCTGTCGTAAGGTTTGGAGTATGGCCTGGTCATAGATCATGCCCGCTGTTAGAAGATGTTCTTTGTCCTTTTCTCTTCTTACTCCATGCCGGGCGTCCGGCCGGTTGGCACTCACCTCACGTCCGGTCGGTCATATGTACTGGTCCACTTAGGAGATTCCCGGTAATGTGCTCTGTGGAGACTGTTCGCAGTATGCTTCTTTATGCCTTCGGCCGAACGAGCTATCCGCTCGGCCATATGACTCTGTTCAACCCGAGCGTCGGAATCCCTAGTCCCGTCGGGTCGTCTTTGGTTCAGCTGGGACCCCGTTCGACCGACCGGTCTCCCCTTCTCCGGTCGGACGTCTGGTACTTTGACCTCCACGTGGCGTTGACTCCCCAGAAAGGGGGTCCCCCCTTCTTACCGCCGGATCAGTTGCCTCCCCTTCAAGTCTAGTCGAAGGAGGCGATTAGTCCGACTGACTGGACCCTCGGTTGGGCCGAGCGGTGCCACCATCCACTCGGAAACAAAGGGGGTAGCCAAAACGCCAATCAACGCCAACATTCCTCAGCGTCTCTTCGAATTTTCCGCCAATCTCCATCATTAAGGTCGAGCACGCGCTCATTAAATGCATTCCAGTGGCTGAATGCCACATGGTGGTACTGCCGTCATCGTACGGCGACGGCGTGGGTTTTGACGGGATCGAGGCGGTTCGAAATGAACGACGCGATGCATGCTCCGATTCTCGCGACATGGATCCAACGGTGGAGGCCGCTCGGGCTCCCCCTATAAAGGCTTCTCTTCTTCCCTTCGCCTCACATATGCTGTCGCGTGCTCACCGCTTCTTCTCGTGTTTCAGCTTTCCCGCGATCTTGCATTTCTGTTTCCGGCGATCTCTGGTGCTCTTCCCTCGATCTTCTTCATTGTAAGGTTCTTCTCCCTTCTCCCTTTGGTTCTAGCATCTTCTTTGCACCTTTTTCCCAAGTTTTCGTCCTCGGAGTACTGTTTCGTTGCCATCTTCTTCCTTTTATACTCTTTCATTTTCTTTTGATTTCGCCCGTTCGGACCATGGCCCAATCTTCCCAACCCGAAGACGAAACCTTCGGCCCATGGTATACTACCATAGAGTCGCGCTTCGATTGGCGCGACGCCGATGTTCTGATTAACAGTTTCGACATCCCCTCCAACCTTGAAATCATCCTACCCACAGACTCCTCTCGGCCAAACAAACCGCCGCGCGGAGTTTTTTGTGTTTTCCGCGACCAGTTCACGGCCGGTCTGCGATTTCCACTTCATCTCTTTATCATTGATGTCTGTAATTTTTTCGACGTTCCGCTCGGAAGCCTAGTTCCCAACACCTTCCGCCTTCTATGCGGTATTGTCGTCCTGTTTAAAATCCATAACATTCCCCTCCGACCGGAGGTTTTCTACTATTTCTACTACCCTAAGCAGTCCGAGCCGGGCACTTACATGTTCCAAGCTCGGCCCGGCTTAGTTTTCTTCAATAAACTTCCTTCTTCCAATAAGCATTGGAAAGAATTCTATTTTTATATTCGCCTTCCCGAGCGGGCTCCCTTCCGAACCCAATGGCAGGTCGGAAATCCACTCTCCCCAGAACTCAAAAGATTCAAGACCCGACCAGATTATCTCCACGCCGCCTGTTGATTGCTACTCGGAAAACCTAGATGTTCCACTGTACAAAAATTTTGTACAAAGGTCTGAACCTTTTCCTAGCTACCATATGTTCTTTTAAATTAAATTTTGGATCGCCTGCGGAACTTAACACGTTTGATCCAAAACTTAATCTATTTGTTCTTTAAGGTTTAGACTTGGATCTCCTGCGGAACTTAACACGTTTGATCCAAATCACCTAAGTTATTAATTCCATTAAATATTAATTTCCATAATTGGTTCCCAGTACTGACGTGGCGAGGCACATGGCCTTCTTGGATATGGGAACAACCACCACCGACTAGACAAAACCTTTTATGGAAAGCTAATATTTAATTTCCTAAAATAACTTTAGGTCAACCAAAAGGAATAATCAAATCACAAGGAAAAGAAAAATAAAAGAACACAACTTCGAAAAACATATTCGAAATACTAGAATCGTAAGCCTCTTGTATTTGGTATTATTTCCATAAATAACTAGTATGATGCGGAAAGAAAAATTACTAGTTATACCTTATAGAAAACCTCTTGATCTTCTACCGTATTCCTCTTCTAACCTCGGACGTTGTGTGGGCAACGATCTTCCGAGATGAGAAACCACCAAAGCACCTTCTTCTCCTTTCTTCAAGTTTCGGCCAAGCACTATGCTTCCAAGAGATGAAGATCTTTTTCCATCAATCAAGCTCCAAGGGATGTAAGCTTTCTCTCCTTCTTCTCCAAGCTAAAATCCGGCCACCACTTGATCTTCAAGGAGGAAGAGAGGTCCGGCCACAAGATGGAGAGAAGAGAAAGGAAGGAGGCCGGCCACACCAAGGAAGAAAAGAGGGAGAAAATAATAGAGGTTGTTCACCCTTGAAGGCTCCTCTACCTCCTCTTTTATAATCCTTGGTCTTGGCAAATAAGGAAATTTTAATAAAACTTCCTTAATTCTTTTGCCATGAAAAGGAAAATTTTATTTAATTAAAATAATTTTTCTTCTCACTAAAACATAGCCGCCACTTATTTCCTCAAATCAAGGAGAGTTTTAATTAAACAAGAATTAAAACTTCCTAATTTGTTTCCGGAAATTTATAAAATTTCTCCAATAATTTTTATCCTTTCATGATTGGTTTATAAAAAGGAAATTTAATAAATTAAAATCTTTCTTTTAAACATGTGGATAAAAGAAAGTTATCTCTAAAAATTAAAATCTCTTTCAATCTACAAATAAGGAAAGATATCAAATCTTTTCTTAATCTTTGTAGAGACTTATAAAGAGAATATTTAATTTTAAACTCTCTTTAAATCATGAATATGTTTAAAAGGAAAGTTTTCTTAAAATTTAAAATCCTCCTTTAATCAACAAATAAGGAAAGATTTCAAATTTTAAACTCTCTTTTAAACATGTAGATGATTTACAAATAAGGAAAGTTTTTACTAAAAATTAAAACCATCCTTTTAAACTACAAATAAGGAAAGAGATTAATCTCTTCTCTTAATCTTTTGTAGAAAGCTATAAAAGGAAATTTTTAATTTTTAAACTCTCTTTTAAAAACATGATATCCACATAAGAAATAATTTTAATAAAAATCCTTTTTAATATTCTAGTGGTCGGCCACCTAAGCTTGGGACCCAAGCTTTGGCCGGCCACCTACATGGCTCATCCACTTGGTCTTGGCCGGCCCTAGCTTGGGTTCCAAGCTAGCTTGGCCGGCCCCATTGGATGGGTAAGAAGGTGGGTATGCGGTGAGTATAAATCTCTATATACTAGAGGCTACGATAGGGACCGAGAGGAGGAATTGGTTTTGGTCTCCCGATAAAATTAAGCATCCCGTGTTCGCCCCGAACACACAACTTAATTTTATCAATAATAATTCATTCCACTAGAGAACTATTATTGAACTACCGCACCAATCCCAAATTACATTTTGGGCTCCTTCTTATTATGAGTGTGTCAGTCTCCCTGTGTTTAAGATAACAAATGTCCACTAATTAAGTAAGTTACTGACAACTCACTTAATTAATATCTTAGTCCAAGAGTAGTACCACTCAACCTTATCATCATGTCGGACTAGGTCCACCGCAGGTTTAACATGACAATCCTTATGAGCTCCTCTTGAGGACATTATCAACCTAGTATCTCTAGGACACAGTTTCCTTCTATAATCAACAACACACACTATAAGTGATACCATTTCCCAACTTATCGGGCTTATTGATTCATCGAACTAAATCTCACCCATTGATAAATTAAAGAAATAAATATCAAATATATGTGCTTGTTATTATATTAGGATTAAGAGCACACACTTCCATAATAACCGAGGTCTTTGTTTCTTTATAAAATCAGTATAAAAGAAACGACCTCAAATGGTCCTACTCAATACACTCTAAGTGTACTAGTGTAATTATACAATCAAGATAAACCGATACCTAATTACACTACGACCTTCTAATGGTTTGTTCCTTTCCATTTTGGTCGTGAGCTACTGTTTATAAGGTACTGATAACATGATCCTCTGTGTGACACCACACACCATGTTATCTACAATATAAATTAATTGAACAACTACATTTATCACAAATGTAGACATTTGACCAATGTGATTCTTATTTCTAGATAAATGTTTATACCAAAAGCTAGGCTTTTAGTATACACTCTAACAATCTCCCACTTATACTAAAAGACTAAGCTGCCATATCTGCTGCCATACATCTGATTCCCATCCCTTCAACATGCCCATCAAAAGCTCTTGCCTTAAGGACCTTAGTGAAAGGATCTATAGGTCATCACCTGATGCAATCTAGGCGGCAACAACTTCTCCTCATTTATACGATTCCTCGTATTGGGTGGTACTTGCGCTCTATTGTGTTTACTTGCCTTATAGACTTATGGTTTCTTCGAGTTTGCTATTGCACCAACATTATTACAATAAATTGTAATAATTTTTGGACAAACTAGAAATCATATCTAAGTCTATCTTGAGGTTATTGAGTCATTCAGCTTTTATGGCTACCTCAGAGGCTTGCCATATGCTAAGCTTCTATGGTGGAGTCCAGAAAAACACCTATGCTTATCACTCTTCCATAGTTATGACTTTACCTCCTAAAGTAAACACAAAACCCCGTGGTTAACTTATTATTGTCCCTATCCGATTGGAAGTCAAAATCCTTGCAACCCACAGGACTAAATTAATCGCCTTGTAAGCTAGCATATAATCTCTAGTGCCTCTAAGGTACTTTAATATATGCTTTACTGCAGTCCAATGTCCTTGTGCAGGGTTACTTTGATATCTGCTAACTATGCCCTTGGCAAAACAGATTTCTAATCTCGTGCATAGCATACATTAGGCTTCCAACAGCCGTAGCATAAAGAACTGCCTTTATTTCCTTTATCTCCTTTGATGTCTACAGAGACATATCTTTAGATAAAGTTACTCCATCCTGAAAAGGTAAGAAACCTTTCTTGGAGTTTTGTATGCTTAAAACGAGCAAGGATTTTTCCGATGTATGAAGCTTGGGATAAGTAAAATATTCTTTTCTTGCGATCCCTTATTACTTTGATCTCAAGAATATATACATTCTCCCAAGTCCTTTATATCGAATTGTTTGGACAACCATACCCTTACTTCTGACAACATTTTGATATTGTTTCCAACTACCAAAAATGTTATCTAAGTATAGTACAAGAAATACCACCACGTTTCCATCACATCTTTTGTATACACAAGACTTATCCGATTACTAAATCCATAGATCTGGATTACTTTGATAAACCGGATGTTCCAAGACCTTGAAGCTTTGCCTCAGTCCATAGACTGATTGAGCTTACACACAAGATGCTCTTAGCCCTTTGCAATGAACCCTTCTGGTTGCTTTATATGGATGTTTTCTTCAAGACTTCCATTAAGGAACACTGTCTTGACATCCACTTGCCAAATAGATAAAAGAATCCGGATAAACTTAAGCATGACTACCAGTGAAAAGTTTCCTTTTTCATCAAGCCTTGCTTTGAAAGTTACTACCTTCCTGTCTATCCCTCTTTTCCTATTATAGACCTTTTTATACCCAACGGCTTTTACACCATTTGGTGATTCTACAAGCTTCCAGATTTTATTAGAATACATATATTCTAATTCTTTTATTCATTACTCTTTGCCAAGATGCATCTTTATCTTGGAGTGCTTCATCATATGGAGAAGGATTCATGCCCTCTAGAGATCGAGTCCAAAACTCTCCCAAAACATGAACCTATTTAGGTTGCATAACAACCCTCCCACTACAATAAGACACTTTCTGTAATTGTGTATCATTTGTGATACGAGTTGCAGCTTTCTTGTGGTATCTCATCTTGTACAGTTGGTACTAGGTTAGACATGTCCTTTATTATTTCCTTAAGAACAAATTTACTTATGAGCACGTGGTTCATTATATAGTCCTTTTCTAAAAATCAGTCATTTATGCTAACAATGACCTTCTGATTTTAAGACTATAAACCTACTTTTGTTTATCTAGGATATCTTACAAACAAGTGAACTCCTATCCAACTTATCATTATCTCTCTTTAACATATGTGCTGGATTACCCGAATCCGAATATGCTTCAAAATAGGCTTACACCTATTCAGCAATTCTATATGAGCAGAGAGTTATGACTTTGGAAAGTTCACTTCCGTTTCCAGAGCATATCCTTAAAACAAATTTGGTAATTTTCTGAATAACTCATCATCTATCTAATTATTCCATAAGAGTCCTATACCTTCTTTCTACTACACCATTCTGTTGGGGTGTTCCAGATGCAGTTAGTTGGGATTGAAATCCAACTTCTGATAAGTGACTCCTAAAATCTCTCAAGAGGTACTTGCCACTACGATTTTCCATAGTGACTTTTTACTTTAACATTTCTCCGCATCAGCCTTGTACTCTTTGAACTAATCAAAGCACTTAGTCTTGCGGTACATTAAGTAAATGTATTTGTATCTTGAATAGTTGTCTATAAAATAGACTAAATATTCGATACTACCTCTTGTCTGGATTGTCATAGGATCACACAAAACAGAATGAACCAATTCCAATATATCTTTGACTCCATTCCCCTTAGACTTAAAAGCTTCTTGGTTATTTTTCCTTTCAAGTAAGACTCGTAGGTTGGAAAGATTTCCACTACTAATGAACACAAAAGTTCATCAGCTACCAATGAATCCTACTTAAGTTAATATAACCTAGCTTTAGATGCCAAAGATATAATTGGTTCATTTCCGAAGGTTGCTTTCTCTTAAAATTAGAAGATGTGTGACTAATTTCCATTTGTTGCATCGTGGGAGTTATTGGATTATAAATTGTCAACCATCATACCAGAATAGATAACTTTCCTATTTTTCTTGATAACAACTTTGTTATCAAAATAGACACAATATCTATAATAGTTTAGAAACTGAAATCAGGTTCTTTCTAAACTTGGTATGTAAAGACAATTACTTAAAATCCATATTTTATTCTTATCAAAGGATAAACATCTCCCACAGCAACAGCTACCACTTTTACAGTAGTGCCCATGTGGACGGTGATTTACATTTCATTTAGTTATTGGGTTTCCTGGAACCCTGCAATGAATTGCAGACATGATTAATGGCATCTTGTATCTATACACCAGGTACCGGTAGATAACTCCACTAAACATGTATCAACTAATGAATAAAATACACCTATATTGTTCTTAGTTCTAAGAGAACAGTCTACCTTAATGTCCAAATTCTATTTCCAATCAATTATAATTGGGACCACTAAGTCTATCCTAAAGTATATCAGCTAGGGTTTGACCATCTTCCTAAGAATCATAAAAATATTTGGTTAAGACCAACTCCTTAAAAAATCCCCATGAATTTTGTATGCCACGTTAGTGTGGACGTATACAAATTCAAAGAGGAAATTTTATCATTTAATTTTATTATCTCGTCAACCTTACTTTATGACGAATAAAATTAATAGTTGGTCTATCTTTAATCAAATATTTGGTCAAGACTCTAAATTTAAAATAATATTGATTCCTCTAACAATACTATTTAAATTTACCAACACCTCAAAACACCGTGAATTTTGCATGCCACGTTAGTGTGGGCGTATACAAAATCAACATTTGTAAGAGGAGGGTTTTACCCATTAACTATCTTGTCAACGTAACTTTATGACAAATAAAATTATCTCAAACACCGTTAATTTTGTATGCCACGTTCGTGTGAACGATACAAAATCAATCATTTGTAAGAGGGTTTTAACCCTTTAATTTTATTATCTTGTCAACCTAGTTTTATGACAAATTAATAGTTGGTTTCATTTGGTCACACAAATAATAGCAGTGACTCCGATGGGAGGATACTATTAGATGTGTCTAAGTGTATACCATTACTTGACACTAAGTCCATTAATAAGATTATGCCCTTCGTTGGGGAAGATCACACGCTCTTAATTAACTTCCTATAGTCATCCAAAATGGAAGTCTTCTAGTGATCCGCAAATAAGCTCATCCGTTATGGAGGAAGGCACTCGAGCCAACGCAAGCTTGTTTGCATCACTTACAAACCAAGATAATGGAGACCATGAGATTTACTTAAAATCCCTCTCCCACTTAGTTATTTATTAATGAGGAATTTTAACTATGCTAGCCTACTAAACTTGTAAACTAACATGCACACAAGACAATATAAAAGCAATAAATAGAAAATCTAATTTTCAACTATTATGGCTTTTATCTCTAGTTGTCCTCCGTGTGTTGTCATCCCAAGCTGCTGCCATATTTGGCCACCGCCACCGGGTCTAGCTGTCGCATCCATCTTGCTCCTAGTTCGCTACGCCTCTGGTCCTTAGAAGGTTCCACGCTTTGCAAGATTCGATCCGCGACATAAATAGAATTTTACAATTTTGATCCTATATTCCATAAAAGGAATGTACATGTATCTAGATCAAAAATAAAATCCTAATAAAACTAAATACAGCTCCTGCTGTATTTTATAATACAATCATGCACACATATAAATGCCCTTGACATGTCCAAGGGTCCAATCACACACATAAAACTATAAGCCATAATAGTTGGATCCTGCATCCACAAAGTTAGCACATCCTACTATTATCCTGCCTAAATTATGTATGACATGTGCATAATTAAACTAATACCAAATACACAGAGGCAAAACCCTAGCTCTGATACCAATTGTTGGTTGCTACTCGGAAAACCTAATGGTTCCACCGTACAAAAATTTTGTACAAAGGTCCGAACATTTTCCTAGCTACCATGTGTTCTTTTAAATTAAATTTGGATCGCCTGCGGAACTTAACACGTTTGATCCAAAACTTAATCTATTTGTTCTTTAAGGTTTAGACTTGGATCTCCTGCGGAACTTAACACGTTTGATCCAAATCACCTAAGTTATTAATTCCATTAAATATTAATTTCCATAATTGGTTCCCAGTACTGACGTGGCGAGGCACATGGCCTTCTTGGATATGGGAACAACCACCACCGACTAGACAAAACCTTTTATGGAAAGCTAATATTTAATTTCCTAAAATAACTTTAGGTCAACCAAAAGGAACAATCAAATCACAAGGAAAAGAAAAATAAAAGAACACAACTTCGAAAAACATATTCGAAATACTAGAATCGTAAGCCTCTTGTATTTGGTATTATTTCCATAAATAACTAGTATGATGCGGAAAGAAAAATTACTAGTTATACCTTATAGAAAAACCTCTTGATCTTCTACCGTATTCCTCTTCTAACCTCGGACGTTGTGTGGGCAACGATCTTCCGAGATGAGAAACCACCAAAGCACCTTCTTCTCCTTTCTTCAAGTTTCGGCCAAGCACTATGCTTCCAAGAGATGAAGATCTTTTTCCATCAATCAAGCTCCAAGGGATGTAAGCTTTCTCTCCTTCTTCTCCAAGCTAAAATCCGGCCACCACTTGATCTTCAAGGAGGAAGAGAGGAAGAGAAAAGATGGAGAAGAGGAGAAGGGCCGGCCACACCAAGGAAGAAAAGAGAGGAGAAAATAATAGAGTTGTTCACTCTTGAAGGCTCCTCTACCTCCTCTTTTATAATCCTTGGTCTTGGCAAATAAGGAAATTTTAATAAAAACTTCCTTAATTCTTTTGCCATGAAAAGGAAAATTTATTTTAATTAAAATAATTTTCTTCTCACTAAAACATGGTCGGCCACTTATTTCCTCAAATCAAGGAGAGTTTTAATTAAACAAGAATTAAAACTTCCTAATTTGTTTCGAAATTTATAAAAATTTCTCCAATAATTTTTCCCTTCATGATTGGTTTATAAAAGGAAATTTAATAAATTAAAATCTTTCTTTTAAACATGTGGATAAAAAGAAAGTTATCTCTAAAAATTAAAATCTCTTTCAATCTACAAATAAGGAAAGATATCAAATCTTTTCTTAATCTTTTGTAGAGACTTATAAAAGAGAATATTTAATTTTTAAACTCTCTTTTAAATCATGAACATGTTTAAAAAGGAAAGTTTTCTTAAAATTTAAAATCCTCCTTTAATCAACAAATAAGGAAAGATTTCAAATTTTAAACTCTCTTTAATCATGTAGATGATTTACAAATAAGGAAAGTTTTTACCAAAATTAAAACCATCCTTTTAAACTACAAATAAGGAAAGAGATTAATCTCTTCTCTTAATCTTTTGTAGAAAGTTATAAAAGGAAATTTTAATTTTTTAACTCTCTTTAAAACATGATATCCACATAAGAAATAATTTTAATAAAAATCCTTTTAATATTCTAGTGGCGGCCACCCAAGCTTGGGACCCAAGCTTTGGCGACCACCTTCATGGCTCATCCACTTGGTCTTGGCGGCCTAGCTTGGGTTCCAAGCTAGCTTGGCCGCCCCATTGGATGGGTAAGAAGGTGGGTATCGGTGAGTATAAATCTCTATATACTAGAGGCTACGATAGGGACCGAGAGGAGGAATTGGTTTTGGTCTCCCGATAAAATTAAGCATCCCGTGTCGCCTGAACACACAACTTAATTTTATCAATAATAATTCATTCCACTAGAGAACTATTATTGAACTACGCACCAATCCCAAATTACATTTTGGGCTCCTTCTTATTATGAGTGTGTTAGTCTCCCTGTGTTTAAGATAACAAATGTCCACTAATTAAGTAAGTTACTGACAACTCACTTAATTAATATCTTAGTCCAAGAGTAGTACCACTCAACCTTATCATCATGTCGGACTAGGTCCACCTGCAGGGTTTAACATGACAATCCTTATGAGCTCCTCTTGAGGACATTATCAACCTAGTATCTCTAGGACACAGTTTCCTTCTATAATCAACAACACACACTATAAGTGATACCATTTCCCAACTTATCGGGCTTATTGATTCATCGAACTAAATCTCACCCATTGATAAATTAAAGAAATAAATATCAAATATATGTGCTTGTTATTATATTAGGATTAAGAGCACACACTTCCATAATAACCGAGGTCTTTGTTTCTTTATAAAATCAGTATAAAAGAAACGACCTCAAATGGTCCTACTCAATACACTCTAAGTGTACTAGTGTAATTATACAGTCAAGATAAACTGATACCTAATTACACTACGACCTTCTAATGGTTTGTTCCTTTCCATTTTGGTCGTGAGCTACTGTTTATAATTTATAAGGTACTGATAACATGATCCTCTGTGTGTGACACCACACACCATGTTATCTACAATATAAATTAATTGAACAACTACATTTATCACAAATGTAGACATTTGACCAATGTGATTCTTATTTCTAGATAAATGTTTATACCAAAAGCTAGACTTTTAGTATACACTCTAACACCGCCAACATGCTGTCCGGTCTGTGGTTTGACATTAACAAGTTCCTTCCAGAAGGGGTCATGTACATATTCGGCCTGAGTCCGATCAGAACCCCACTCCCAGCGGCTTCGGTAAGAATTCCACTTGGTAAATTCATTTTAATTGCTAACTGATTTTCTCTGTTTTCCTTTGCATCGAACACCGTCATGGAGTCGGTGATGGCTGGCATCCTGAAGAGAAAGGTGGCGGCGCTCGAAGCCGCGGCAGCCAAGGAGATGGAAGCGCTCGGCATCCAGCCGGTCGGCTCGCATGAAGAGGAGAGCGGGACTCATGAAGAGTCGGCCACTCAGGCTTCTCATCAGAATGAGGCAAGAGAAGCCACCCCCAGCAGAGGACCAACTATCCAAGAGGAAGGTTCCGCTCGGGAGGAGGAGCAACCTCGACAAAAGAGGCGCCGAGTAGAGACTCCCCTTCGATCGGCTACGTCCGCGGTCCAACCATCCGAGCGGGTTACTGCAACCGCTCGCGGCAAGGCTCCAGAGGTCGAGGCTATTTCCTCCGACCGAACCCCCTCTCAATTGGACGCGCCGGCGGACCCCCTTGAGGTCGTTCCAATCAGCGTCCTTCCGCCTGCTCCCCGTCAAGTCCAACGCTCAACCATTTTATCCCAATTTTCGGCGCCTGCCTCCGATCCTCTCCCATCATCCGCTCGGACGACCCCTGGTCATGGCCGCACTGTCCGGGTTACACTTCACCTTCCGACTGAAGAATTGCTACCCGAGGCTGATCGCCCAACCGCGCCCGAGCACACGATCACCCTGAAAGGGCCCCTAGCCGAGATGTGGGCCGACGCTCGGGCGCGCGTCGCGATGATCCCCCTCCGCAATTTGGCCAACAACCACATGCAAGAACCCACGGGGGTAAGTTCATTTTCTTCCAAGTTTTGTATGCGTTCTTTCCGATCGGCCACTAACAACTTCTATTTTCTTTCTTTTTCGTCAAAGATGGATGGAGGAGATAGCTGTCTCCAACCGCCTGGCGATGGTGGACGAGGAATTGAGACAACTGAAGGCTGCAAGCGGTCCGTCCGGCTCACAAGGCCCCTCGTATGCTGAGTTACAGAAAGAGCTGAAGAAGGCTCAAGATTTGTTGGTGGCCGAGCAGAAGAAGACGGCCGATCAGGCCCACGCTTTGGCCGAGCTCGAGTGGCAAGTCAAGTCGCTTGACCAAAAAATAACCCTGGCCACCACTCGGAAAAACACGGCCATCTCCGATCTGGAGAAAAAGAATGTCGAGGCTCGGGGATTGGAGCAGAAAGTAAAGGAGTTGATGGAGCAGCTCGATGGAGAGAAGGCGGGCCGCTTGGCCGACGCAATCAAGCATAAGGACGAGCTGAAAACTCTGTAGGAATCCCTCGCCGCCTCCCAAGCGGCCTTCAAAGAATATCAAGAGGCCGAGCCAAACCGGGTCGCCGCCCTGAGACAGAATTACATCCGCTCGCCTGAATTTTTGGAGAAGGTTTGCGAGCGGATGTATACTGCGTTTGACCTTGCTATGACCGCCACGATGACATATTTAAAGTCCAAGGGGCAACTTCCCGAGTCCGCCGTCATCCCGGCCGCAGATCAAGTGGCTCTTCTCGACAATATCCCGAAGGATCTGTACGATTATCTTGAATAAGAAATTTATATGTAATTCGGCCGCTCGGGCAAAGACTACCCTTTTTGTAATTTGGCCGCTCGGCCTTAGTTTCTTTAATATAATCTCCTTTTGCTTGCTTTGTCCTTTTGCTAGTCAATATGTATGTTGTCCACTCGCCTCTTATCATACCTCTCGTGTTCGAAAGGGATTTTTACGAAGTATTTTGAGTAAGTATTCCGCTCGGCTGAATATGTCCTGCTTCGACAAAAGATGTTGTTTGCGGATATTGAAGTACCTTTGGGTACTGGGCCGAGCGGAATGTAGAGGTGGTCGAACGATTATCGATGGCGAATACCCTTGGATACTTGTTCGCAAAGTCTTTTTTATTGCCTTCTTCTGCTCGGAGGATTTATAGTCACCGGCTCGACTCCCGATATTTAACGTCGGTGATCGACGATCTTCCGCTCGGAGGGTTTATAGACACCGGCTCGTCTCTCGATATTTAACGTCGGAGCTCGACGGTCTTCTGCTCGGAGGGTTTATAGTCGTCGGCTCGACTCTCGATTTTTAACGTCGGAGCTCGACGGTCTTCCGCTCGGAGGGTTTATAGATGCCGGCTCGTCTCTCGATATTTAACGTCGGAGCTCGAAGGTCTTCCGCTCGGAGGGTTTATAGATGTCGGCTCGTCTCTCGATATTTAACGTCGGAGCTCGACGGTCTTTCGCTCGGAGGGTTTATAGATGTCGGCTCGTCTTTCGATATTTAACGTCGGAGCTCGACGGTCTTCCGCTCGGAGGGTTTATAGACGCCGGCTCGTCTCTCGATATTTAACATCGAATCTTGACGGTCTTTCGCTCGGATGATTTATAGACGCCGGCTCGTCTCTCTATTTTTAACGTCGGAGCTCGACGGCCTTTCGCTCGAAGGGTTTATAGACGCCGGCTCGTCTCTCGATATTTAACGTCGGAGCTCGACGGTCTTCCGCTCGGAGGGTTTATAGACGCCAGCTCGTCTCTCGATATTTAACGTCGGAGCTCGACGGTCTTCCGCTCGGAGGGTTTATATTTGCTTTGTCCTTTTGCTAGTCAATATGTGTGTTATCCGCTCGCCTCTTATCATACCTCTCGTGTTCGAAAGGGATTTTTACGAAGTATTTTGAGTAAGTATTCCGCTCGGTTGAATATGTCCTACTTCGACAAAAGATGTTGTTTGCGGATATTGAAGTACCTTTGGGTACTGGGCCGAGCGGAATGTAGAGGCGGTCGAATGATTATCGATGGCGAATACCCTTGGATACTTGTTCGCAAGTCTTTTATATTGCCTTCTTCCGCTCAGAGGATTTATAGCCGCCGGGTCGACTCCTGATATTTAACGTCGATGCTCGACGGTCTTCCGCTCAGAGGGTCTATAGACGCCGGCTCGTCCCTCGATATTTAACGTCGGAGCTCGACGGTCTTCCGCTCGGAGGGTTTATAGACGCTGGCTCGTCTCTCGATTTTTAATGTCGGAGCTCGACGGTCTTCCGCTCGGAGGGTTTATAGATGTCGGCTCGTCTCTCGATATTTAACGTCGGAGCTCGACGGTCTTCCTCTCGGAGGGTTTATAGATGCCGGCTCGTCTCTCGATATTTAACGTCGGAGCTCGACGGTCTTCCGCTCGAAGGGTTTATAGATGCTGGCTCGTCTCTCGATATTTAACATCGAAGCTCGACGGTCTTCCGCTCGGATGATTTATAGACGCCGGCTCGTCTCTCGATTTTTAACGTCGGAGCTCGACGGCCTTTCGCTCGGAGGGTTTATAGACACCGGCTCGTCTCTCGATATTTAACGTCGGAGCTCGACGGTCTTCCGCTCGGAGGGTTTACAGACGCCGGCTCGTCTCTCGATATTTAACGTCGGAGCTCGACGGTCTTCCGCTCGGAGGGTTTATAGACGCCGGCTCTCTCTCGATATTTAACGTCGGAGCTCGACGGTCTTCCGCTCGGATGATTTATAGACGCCGGCACGTCTCTCGATTTTTAACGTCGGAGCTCGACGGTCTTTCACTCGGAGGGTTTATAGACGTCGGCTCGTCTCTTGATATTTAACGTCGGAGCTCGACGGCCTTCCGCTCGGAGGGTTTATAGACGCCGGCTCGTCTCTTGATATTTAACGTCGGAGCTCAACAGTCTTCCGCTCGGAGGGTTTATAGACGCCGGCTCGTCTCTCGGTATTTAATGTCGGAGCTCGACAGCTTTTAAGGCTAATTTTAACACCGTCATTCGGCGAAGATATTTGCCATCTTTATCATTTTGCTTCCTGCATTACAAGGACATAGGCGACCGAAATATATACAAAATGAGTTACATCAGTGCACCTTTCACCCAGCTCGGTACGGCTGGAGATGATTCACGCTCCATGGTCGATCTAGCCGCCGTCCATCTTCATCTTCCAAATAATAAGCACCCGAGCGGAGCTTTTCGATGACTTTGAAGGGACCCGCCCAAGGAGCCTCCAGTTTGCCAACGTCACCGACCGGCTTTACTTTCTTCCAAACCAGGTCGCCAACTTGGAATGCTCTGGGGATCACGCGCCGGTTATAATTTTGCTTCATCCGCTGTCGATACGCCATCAGCCGGACGGCCGCCTTGTCCCGGTCTTCATCGATCAAGTCCAGTTCCATGTTCCTCCGCTCGGCGTTGTCATTGTCATAGTTCTAGATCCGGACGGACTCGACGCCGACTTCAATCGGGATAACTGCTTCACCGCCATACACCAGATGAAAAGGCGTAACGCCTGTTCCTTCCTTTGGGGTCGTGCGGAGAGCCCATAAAACGCCTGGCAACTCGTCCACCCAGCTTCCTCCCATGTGGTCAAGTCGAGCCCGAAGAACTCTAAGGATTTCTCTGTTGGTTACTTCCGCTTGGCCGTTGCTTTGAGGATACGTCACGGAAGTAAAGTGTTATTCGATGTCATAACTGTTGCACCAGTCTTCGAGCTGCTTCCCGACGAACTGTCGCCCGTTGTCAGATACTAGCCGGCGAGGGATGCCGAACCGACAAATTATATGTTGCCAAATAAATTTTTTGACCATCTGCTCGGTGATCTTGGATAGCGGCTCGGCCTCCACCCATTTGGAAAAATAATCGACCGCCACCAGTAGAAACTTCCACTGATCGGTCGCCATAGGAAATGGACCCACAATATCCATTCCCCACTGGTCGAACGGACAAGATACGATAGCTGCTTTCATTTTCTCTGCCGGTCAATGGGAGAAGTTGTGATACTTCTGGCAGGAAAGGCACGTCGCGACTGTCCGAGCGGCGTCTGCTTGCAGGGTTGGCCCGAATTATCCGGCCAGCAGGATCTTCTTAACCAGCGATCGTCCGCCCGGATGCCCTCTGCACGCTCCTTGATGCACTTCCTGGAGGATGTACGCCGCGTCTTCCGAGCTCACACATTTCAACAACGGGCGGGAGAAAGCCTTCTTGTAGAGCTGGTCTCCAATAAGTGTGAACCGACCGGCTCTTCTTCTTAATAGTTGTGTAGCTTCCCGATCAGACGGTGTCACACCCGAGCGTAGAAACTCTATGATGGGTGTCCTCCAATCGCTCGGAAATGCGAGACCCTCCATCCGGTTGACGTGCGCCACCAAAGACACTTGCTCAATTGGCTGCTGGATGACGACCGGGGATATTGAACTTACAAGTTTGGCTAACTCATCTGCTGCCTGGTTCTCCGCTCGGGGTATCTTCTGGATAATGACCTCTCTAAAGTTGGCTTTGAGCTTTTCAAAGGCTTCAGCGTAGAGTTTGAGCGGAGCGTTGTTAATTTCAAAAGTGCCCGAGAGCTGCTGAGCGGCTAGCTGGGAATCTGAATGGAGCGTCACCCGACCGGCCCCCACATGCGGGGCGGCCTACAAGCCGGCTATGAGCGCCTCATACTCCACTTCATTATTCGTGGCTCTATAATCTAGTCGGACGGATAAGTGCATCCTTTCTTCTTGAGGAGAGAGTAATAACACGCCAATCCCGTTCCCGAGCCGAGTGGACGATCCATCAACAAATATTTTCCACATGGCTTCGGGCTCTGGCATTTGTACTTCTGTGACAAAATCTGCCAAGGACTGCGCCTTTATCGCCGAGCGGGGTTGATATTGAATGTCAAATTCACTCAACTCCGTGGTCCATTTGATGAGCCGTCCGAACGCTTCTGGGTTCAACAGCACTCTTCCCAAAGGGCTATTCGTCCGAACGATGATAGTATGCGCCAACAAATAGGGGCGAAGTCTCTGAGCGGCGAGGACCAAAGCAAGAGCCAACTTCTCGAGTCCAGTGTAGCGAGATTCAGCATCTTTTAAAATATGGCTTAGAAAATATACAGGCTCTTCTCCGCTCGCCCTTACTAGTGTCGAACCGACAGCATGCTCTGTTGAAGATAAGTAAATACAAAGCGGCTCACTTACGGCTGGCTTGGCTAGCATAGGCAGAGAGTTCAAATACGTCTTCAGTTCTTCAAAAGCCCGATCGCATTCTTCATCCCAATGAAACTTGGTAGCCTTGCGCAAGATTTTGAAGAATGGGAGACTCCGATCGGCCGTCTTCGAGATGAATCTGGACAGTGCTGTTATCCGACCGGTCAAGCGCTGGACTTCCCTCAGATTTCTTGGGGGCAGCATCTCTTGTAGAGCTTTCACCTTGCTGGGATTTGCCTCGATGACCCGCTCGGTCACTATGTATCCCAAGAAACGGCCGCCTTTTGCTCCGAACAGACACTTCTGAGGGTTCAGCTTAACTCCATACTGCCTCAGCGTTCGGAAAGTCTCCTCCATGTCTTTTAAGAGATCGGCCGCTCGGACGGACTTGATGAGAATATCATCCACGTATACTTCCAAATTTCGTCCGATCTGCTCCTTGAACACTTTGTTCATCAAACGCTGGTAAGTTGCTCAAGCGTTCTTCAGTCCGAACGGCATCACATTGTAGCAGTAAGTACCGTCGGCTGTAACGAAGCTAACTTTCTCCTGATCTTCTTGGGCGAGCGGCACTTGATGATAACCCTGATAAGCGTCGAGCATGCATATCAACTCGCAGCCAGCTGTGGAGTCCACCAGTTGATCGATCCGAGGCAGAGGATAAAAATCCTTCGGGCATGCTTTGTTGAGATCCCGAAAATCTATGCACACTCTCAACTTGTTGCCCGGTTTAGAGACTAATACGACGTTCGCCAGCCAGCTTGGGAACTGGACCTCACGTATATGTCCGGCCTCTAGGAGCTTCTCAACCTCCGCTCGGATGATGGCATTCTGTTGAGCGTTGAAATCCCTTTTTCTTTGCTTCACCGGCCGAGCGTCCGGTCGGACATGGAGCTCATGCTGCGCTATACTCGGCGAAATTCCGAGCAGCTCATGGGTCGACCAGACGAAAACATCACGATTTCTCTGGAGGCATTTGATCACTTCCTCTTTCTGGGTCGCCTCCAGATCGGCCGCAATGAACGTGGTGGCCTCCGGTCGGGTCGGGTGAATCTGCACTTCCTCTTTTTCTTCATACACCAAAGAGGGTGGTTTCTCGGTTATGGCGTTTACCTCGATCCAAGGCGCTTTCCGAGCGGAATTGGCTTCAGCTCGGACCATCTCGACGTAGCATCGCCAAGCTGCTAGCTGGTCTCCTCGTACTTCTCCCACTTTATCTTCCACAGGGAACTTGATTTTCTGGTGGAAGGTGGAGACGGCCGCTCGGAACTCGCTGAGCGCCGGTCGCCCCAAAATGACGTTGTATGCTGAGGGACAGTTGACCACGACGAAGTTTGCTGTCCGCGTTCTTCTGAGCGGCTCTTCTCCCAGCGAAATAGCCAGTCGGACCTGTCTGACCGGCAGAACTTCATTGCCTATAAACCCGTAGAGGGGGGTTGTCATGGGCAGCAGCTCGGCTCGATCAATTTGTAGTTGGTCGAAGGCCTTTTTGAATATGATGTTGACCGAGCTTCCTGTATCAATAAAAATGCGGTGAATAGTGTAGTTGACTATTACCGCTTTGATGAGGAGAGCGTCGTCGTGTGGCACTTCGACTCCCTCCAAGTCTCTGGGCCTGAAGTTGATTTCGGGTCCGCTCGCCCTTTCCTGGCTGCAGCCGACCGCATGGATCTGCAGTTGTCTGACGCTCGCCTTCCTTGCCCTATTGGAGTCGCCTCCGGTCGGCCCGCCAGCAATAATGTTGATTTCACCTCGGGAGGTGTTGTTTCTATTTTCTTCTTCCCGAGCGGACGGTCTAGGCTGCTCCCTAGACATCCGGGGATTCTCATGCCTCGGAGTATGATGCCGCTCGGGAGTCTGTCTTTGTTGCATGTCGGAAATCATCCGATCGGCTTCTCAAGGTCTCTGTCGCCTGTCAGATGATGGCGATCGACGACCACCACTCCTGGGCACAGGGTGAGCGATCAGGAGAAGGCTCCGACAATCTCTTGTATTGTGCGTGTCCGTCCGGTGAAATGAGCAGAACATAGGGGTCCATTTCTTTTTAGGCTTGGGCCGCTCGGCAGACACTTCTTGAATGGCATGGGATCTTACATGTTGCAGGGGGCGAGCTGCTTCAACTCGCGGTCCTCGGGGCTGCTGATGAGCAGTGTGCTGCTTCCGCTCGGCAATGGGCGCCCGCTCGGTTGGAGTTTCCTTCCTTCGGGCCGCTTGGGCTTCCTCCACATTGATGTATTCGTTGGCCCGGTGTAGCATATGGTCGTAGTCTCGGGGCGGCTTCCGAATGAGCGAGCGGAAGAAATCCCCGTCCACCAGGCCTTGCGTAAATGCGTTCATCATTGTCTCGGAGGTAGCCGTTGGAATGTCCATGGCCACCTGGTTGAATCGCTGGATATAAGCTCTGAGCGACTCTCTAGGCTCTTGCTTCATGGCGAATAAGCTGACGCTAGTCTTCTGATATCACCGACTGCTTGCAAAATGGTGGAGGATGGTCGTGCGGAAATCTTTAAAACTTGCGATGGATCTGTTCGGCAGCCTCCGAAACCACCGTTGGGCCGATCCCGAGAGGGTGGTAAGGAAAACACAACACTTCACTCCATCTGTGTATTGATGAAGAGTAGCGGTGTTGTCGAACTTACCCAAATGATCGTCCGGGTTAGTGGTTCCGTTGTATTCACCGATCGCTGGGGGCACATAGTGCTTTGGTAGAGGATCCCGCAGAATGGCCTCTGAGAATTGACGGTTGATCCTCTCGGGCGAGGCGTCCGCTCGGGGGGCTTTGCCTTTTCTGCTGTCTCGTCTTGGTACTTCATCTAATGAAGACCCTCGATCACGATTTACTACTGCGGCTTCAGGAGGAGTGCGGAATAGGGCCCGATGAAATGGAACCGTGGCCTGCAGTGCTTCCGCTCGGCCTTCTGATGCTGATGTTGCTTGCTGCTCACTCCGCTCGGCTTGCGACTTCTGCCTTTGTTCCACAAGCTGAGCTGCTCGTGTCTCAATCAGAGCGTCGAGCTCCTCTGTAGAGAGCATCACCGAGTGCTGTCGTCCAACTTCGTCCATTGAACGCTGAATCAACGGACGCTGGGCACGTGGCGCTCTCCGAGTTGCTGACGTAGATCTCCAACCGGTCGTACGGACTTCCGGCGAACCTGCAAGGAAGTCGGGCTGCGAAGGGGTTCCCGGCGACGAACCTCCGACGCTCAAGTCAGGTAAGCAGACAACAAAGAAGTGGCTCCAAATATCGTAGAATCCGTACCTCCGGTGAAGTGCGAGGCTCCTTATATAGAGCTAGGAAGGAGCTCATGCACACATACCGAGGCAAATACGTGTCTTCAGCCCACACCTCAGTAAGGGTTTGTCAGAAAGCTTACCTGACACCATACTGCTACAGTCCAAGCACGTCTTTGATGGGACAGCGGAAGCCTCTGTCGTAAGGTTTGGAGTATGGCCTGGTCATAGATCATGCCCGCTGTCAGAAGATGTTCCTTGTCCTTTTCTCTTCTTACTCCATGCCGGGCGTTCGGCCGGTTGGCACTCACCTCACGTCCGGCCGGTCATATGTACTGGTCCACTTAGAAGATTCCCGGTAATGTGCTCTGTGGAGACTGTTCGCAGTATGCTTCTTTATGCCTTCGGTCGAACGGGCTATCCGCTCGGCCATATGACTCTGTTCAACCCGAGCGTCGGAATCCCTAGTCCCGTCGGGTCGTCTTTGGTTCAGCTGGGACCCCGTTCGGCCGACCGGTCTCCCCTTCTCCGGTCGGACGTCTGGTACTTTGACCTCTACATGGTGTTGACTCCTCAGAAAGGGGGTCTCCCGTTCTTACCGCCGGATCACATATCATTTCAAGTTTTCTCTTATGTACTCGCAAGTTCTCCTAATTATATTTGTGCTCCCAACAAAATAAATTTGACACATATTCAGAATAATAATTTTTTTAACAAAATTAATTATTTTTTTAAAAATAATTGATTATTATAGTATAACAATCAATTCGATATAGTAAAAAAAATTAAAATGGATATTAAATATGTAATTTGATAATTTTAAAATTTAGAATAAACAATTTGAGTATTTTAAAATTTTAGATATATGATTTGATAATTTATCAATAATTATAATATTTGAATTTGGTAAATATATCAACCAATTAATTCTTTACGATTAAACCGGGTCTAACTCGAACTGCGGCTGGGCCGCTCTCTCTTCACAAGCCTTGTTGTCCGACCAACAGCGGCGCCGTTTCGCGATTAGGGTTTGCCAACTGGCTCCGAATTGCATCCTTCTGCTCGCTATATAGAGATCGCATGGCGTGCTCCAAACTAGTTTTCCGCTGCTAGGGGCGTTGGTAGATCCGCAGCCTCGATCTGGTATTCTCTGTTGCGTTTCAAGTTGTTTCGTCTATTTCGCTTTATGAACAATCTTGCCTCTCCTCACCTTCTGATCTTTGGGAATTTTCTTTTTGCCCAAAGAGCTCAGTCATGGAGGCGCAGATTTACTCCGCCGGGTTAACGTGGAGGCTGTTCTTCTACGAATCTGTCTCTAAAATCGCTCGCTACATCTCTTCCACGATTTTTATCTTTCGATCTCGTTCATAGAATGAAGTGTCTTCGATGTGAGTTGGGCGATGATTATACCTTACCCGCGCTTCTGACATTAAATCATGAAGCATACGGGGGAAAAATGGTTGAATTTCTTGATATGAGCCCGCGGTTGTATATTATTGTTTTGGTTTCAGTTGGCGATGATGACTAACATTACAGTTTCAACTAGCCAGTTCTGCTTCAGACAAATAATGATCGATGAAACTGTTCGAAACCTGAGCCTTTTCTGTTGTTTTCCTCCTTCGTTTCTAAAGCCCTCTGACGCAAAATTATATCTTTTTTTTTCTCGATTTTCGTCGGCATTTCTCCTTTGAGATATATTATTTTGAATTTGTTGTTGCAACAAGCACTGGAGTTGATGAACTGGGAGATTAGCAGCTGTTGTCATCTTCGTCTCTCATAGACGATACCATGATTCCATCGAGAAACAATGCGGTTGATATCAGCAGCCCATCGAAAGAAGAAAAAGTAATTAAAAGCATTGACTTGATTCGACGAGTAAACAAGGATGAAATAAGACAGTAATTAGTAGCTTGCATCAGCGCTTGCGCTTTTTCTTCTCAGGCAGAACCAAGCCAAGCTCCCTGCATTGCTGCTCATCAGGTTTCAGGCTCTTTGGTATCGCACCGAATGCCCGCCTTGCCACCTCAATTCCAGACATTTTCTGATGTATGTATGCAGAGGCATTTTCCATGTTCCTCTTCAGTTTCTTGGGCTTCAAAGAAGATGAAAACGAACGCTTAGGGGTAGGAGTTCTATCTGCATCATCAATCTGGTCCAACTCTGCAGCAGCTAGAAATCTCTGCGTGGCTGCTTCCCAAGATAACTCATGCCTCAGTTCATCTGATAAAGGAGAAGGCTCTTCGGCTAATGCTTTGAGAGTTAGCTTGACAAATTCCTCACCATCATTGTAAATGTAGCAATTAGGAAACTGCTTGAAGAAATCATTGGAAGGGTGGTTGGCACAAACAACAATCTTTCCCATCGCAAGGGCCTCTGCTGTGGTGGTACAAACCACATCTGTCGTACTAGGATTAATAAACACCTTATAACTGTCCAAAGAGAAATTAAAATCACTGTCATCATTGTCACTAGTAGTAAAAATGCAAATACAGTAATCTAATTTCTAGTTTGATAACTTCAACTTACTCATGGAACGTAGGGTCTGCGTGATCACGTCCTGGGTTAACTGTTACTGCAAAACTTAAATTTTTAGCAGCTTGTTGAACTTCCTCAGAATCTTCTCCGCTGCCATATAAATCGACTTGAATGCCAGAAAATTTATTTTGGTACCAAGTGAGTAAATTAAGAAGCTCCTTGTAGCCTTTGCTCCACACCATCTTTCCTATGTAATAGGCACCCTTGGTGAAGGCTGGCTCACCGCTTTGTAATTGTGCATACTTTGCTTTGCCTACATCAAGAAACTTTGGGTTGACACCATGTACATTGCAGACTATGGATCGTGGGTAATCTTGGGTAGCAGCTGACAATCGGATAACCTATAATTTCACTGAGTCATGTTAATAAAGAAACAAAGTAAAATTAATAATTGCAAAACAAATCCAGCAAAAAAAAACACAAATTAGTAATCCTTATCCAAATTACAATATGCAATTCTGAAGGCTTTTGCAAATTTGGGATAAATGAATTACTCATGAAAAAGCACCAAAAACAAAAGAACAGTGAAGTAGGCCTATAGTAAACCACAAGGCAGTAAACATTAATGCAAGAATAATCAATTTACTTACGAGTAGTTTACATGGAACGAGTGAAAATAATTTCATTTTCCACTTATCACTAGACAATGCATCAAGGGAGCACAAAATATGCAAACGAGAATTTGAATGAATATCAAGATTAAGCAGAAAAAGAGCAATGAACTTTACGTCCTAACTATCAGATATATCATCACTATCAGTTGTACTAACTATTTGGGTTTGCTAGCTACATGAATTTTCTTTCCTAACTACTTTAATTTGGCTTTGGCAGTAGAAGCAACACCAAAAACAGAAGGAAAAAAAAAATCATATTTATCCATAAAATTACCCTGTGGCAGTAGATACGAGTGACCCAACTGTTAGCATATTTTAAGACCAAGGATAGCAATTGTCCATTCTTCTCGCGCTTGACATACTCCAGATAGTTTGTATGAATAATACCAATTACTTTACGAAATTTGGATTTCCAGCGACGACCATGGTGGTACCAATTGAGATGCTCAGGCTCCTCAAGTACAGCAACATCTGCTTCATCGTCAGGAATAGTAATTGTTATATCTCCAACAGGTAGAATGCTCCTTTTATCTCTTGAGAACTATAGGATGGCAACAACAACCTGTGAGTTTCGCAAAGTTGATATAGAATTTTAAAATTAAAGAAATACGGTAATAAATGATCCTAAGTTAGCAGGATTGACAAGCTATTATGATGGGCGTATAAATGAAAAAGGGAACTCAGATATATGCATATATTTTTCATGATTTCAAGCACTATCATGCGCATTTAAAGAATGAATAGTCTACATAAAAACACAAAGACGAAATTAGATTCTCTCTCTATATATATAGCAACATGATTGACGACCAAATTCAGGAATGCCAATCAAACTGTGTTACCTTTGCTGGGTAGAATTTCAAATTGAACATTGATAGAAAATCAATCCTTGTATCAATCCAATGACGTATATAGCCTTCATGTTCTTGTGATGAACTGAAGGTGATATTGTTCGGGTAAACTAATTTTTGATCATCGAGAGAAAGCCAAGGGACAACCAATGTAACTTCTCTATCACCATCCTTTGTAAGATAAGCAGCACGAAATAAAGGATTTACAGCAGTTCCAGTCATCCATGGAAGGCTTGCAGTTGTGAATATTGCAATATGCTGCTTCCTAGACATTATATCATGAATTCATGGGAGAGTGAATCCTGCAGTGATTTCCAACACTCGAGTCATGGAATTATTAAAATTGGAGACCCATAAGATAATTGCTGATCTGAAATAGTTTAAAGAGAGAATGATTAAAATTGCATTAAAATATTAAATATAACCAGATACGAGTATAGGAACCTAAACAAAGTTCTTTAAATTTTCCGAAAACAAGAAGATACAAGTGAGGGCTAGCAAAATGTTGTTTTGGAAAAGAATTGTAGCAAGCTTGATGTTAGTAAATTACTCACTCTTTCAAGAAGGGATGATTAGGATATTGTCATGTGTCCATATGTTTATGGCTGATATTTAGTGAGGGTAACATGGATCAATTTGTGTGTTTAGGCAGCAAGAAAGAAGAAGTGACACGTCTGGTCAAGCCAATCAAATGTCAAAGTTCAAGGGATGGACAAGCTGGATCTGTCTAAAAACTCTGGCAAAGTCAAGCTTTTTCATTGGATGGACACTCACTTTGAGGCCTATAAAATGGGGTCAAGTGTTATGCTGTGGAGGACTTACCCTCAACCTGCTACATGAAACTCAGAGGTTCAAGGCAATTACAAACAACAACTTGTCACCTATGCCATTTCAACTTAAGCTTTGCCCATCTCATTCAAAATTGATCCATCCCGGCCAAGCCACATCTAATTCGACCAAGCTATGCTGCCCAGTCAAACAAATCCAATTTTCTTTCCCAACTCTCGACCAGGCGAATCCACCTCAACCTCTCTCCAATAAACTTCCCTCAGTAAGGAGAGCCACTCTAAGTAGTTGGCAGACTTCTTTATCTATTGTGATTTTACATAACAAAACTATTTGTATAAAGAGTTTATAAAAAAAAAATGTCTGCATGTGTTGTTGATTAAATTTGTGCCACTCAACTTCTCCCAAATAGAATCTTTAATAGTCTTCACAATTGATATTCCATAGAACTTGAAATATAAATTAAAGTTAGCTCAAAAGACCATGACAGAGTTTAAGCGTGGTATGAGATAAATGGATGTTAAAGGGGATGCAAAATGAAAACAACCCAAAACATCATGCTAGGACTAGTCAGTTGAAAGAATTAAGAGCTTGATATGCCAGAAATGGAAATTAGGGTGGAGATAGTGATGGCATATTAAATGAGAATGTTGACAGAATGGGAAAACAGGTCGTATACATAGTTCATAACGAAAATGATAAGTGTAACAATTTTAGTAACAAATTAATGCGGATACTGCAGAGATTGAAGTTGTAAAAACGGATGAATATGGGTAGACCTCTCTACTCTAAAGAAACTTAGCCATTTCAAGCCTCTCAACAAATAAAATCAGACTCGATGAGAAACAAAATTTCAATTCCAACATCCAACCACAATACCTTTTCGAGGAATTCCATGGAAAGGATAGATCTAAACACGAAAAGCAAAAAAAAAAAAAAAAACTTGATTTTATAAGGACGATAACGTGAAGAAACAGGCTCCAGAAAGATTCTTTTCAGCTAATTCAACATCTCAAGCTAGAAGCAACCAAAACAGAGACAATAGGAAATCAACAAAAAGATTAGGAATTTGGGATAGATGCGGATAACCAACCATACCTCAATTGAACAAACATGAAAGACAGTAAACGCCTCGATCACTTCTAACTCGCGGAGGGAAAAGGACCGAGAAGGGCAAGAACGAGGGAAGCGACGCCAACCCACCTCCTGCCGGCACGACCGCACGAGGCGCGGAGAAGGAGACGCACCGGTAGGGAACAAGGGCAGTGGGCACGAGCACGAATCCAAAGTACATGAAGGTTTTAATTTATACACAAAAATAGTCACGGATTTTTTTATTTTTTATTTTGGGGCCTTTTACGCTTGTCCGTTCGCGCATTATTTTGCAAAGGTCCTCATAGTTTCCTAATTTTTCATCATTTGACCCCCAATAATTTGACAGTCCACATTATCCTGAATTAATTATAAAAAATATTTTTAGTATAGAATTAATTATAATTAGGTTGGCGTTGCTTTTTCTCGAAATATCATACTTTTCAAATTATTAATTCAGAATTTGAATTGAATCGAATTTTAATTTTATAAAAAATTTACGAATCTAAAAGTTCATCGATTTTGATATTAGTAAATAAATTATATATGTGATATTTTGAATCTAATATTAAATTTGTATCTGATTTTAAAAAGGTTTGAAATACATTTAAGTTAATTAATAATATTCAAAAATTTATATCTGCAGTGAGTATGAAATAATCTACTTAAAATGTTATTTTGAAAAAGTGAAAAATAATAGTGTGGATGATTAAAAACTTACATTAGAAAAATCTTAGAATTTATACTCCTTTTTGTTAAAAAAAAAAATATATATGGATGTATTTAGTTTAGAATTAAAAAAAGTGTTATTTTTATTGGAATGGTCAAAGAACACTCTTTTATTTATTATCAAAATAATATCTCATTTTATCTCAATTTATTTTCAAAAATACCCTTGATAGATGTTGTTGTAAAAGTTATTATTAATAACTATGAACCATAATTACTACCGCATCAATAATTCATTTTTAGTTAATATTAATCAATATTATATTATAATTATAACTGCCTAGTAACTATAAGATCATCACTATTACAAATTATAGAGTAGTTATTATCTCATAATTATTATAATTATATGAAAATAAAAAAATATTTTTAAAAATAAAAATGAGATATTATTTTGATAATAAATGAAAAATAAAATACACTTTTGATTTTTATTCAATTTTAAAATAATAAAATAGTAAAAAAACATTAGAAAAAGAAAATTTCTTTTTTAAAATTTTTTTGAAATGTCAAAGTATTATGGGCCAAAGTGTAAAGTACCAAGGTAAAAATGGAAATTTTGTCAAAATTTTTTTGACAATCTACTAAAAGATGTACATAGGTTTTTAAATTTATCAAAAGATGTACTTTTTTTATACTATTTTCTTTATTTTACTCTCTTGATAATTTAATTATTTTTTTTATTTTCTCTATCATTTCTCTCTTTTTTATCTTTCCTCATATGCATTCAACATCTATTCTTTTTCCTCTTATCTTTTGTCTCTCTTTTTTTACACGTCAATTCTTCTAAAAATATTTTAATACCCCTGTAAGTAAAAAAAAAATAATGGATAACATATTTGAACTCCTTGCAACCCCAGGAATTCATAGGAACTGAAATGGGTGCAATCGGAGCTCTCTAGGTCCTTCATTGAGTTTTGAACAAAACTCACTTATGGACTTAGAGAGCTCTGATTGCACTCATTTAAGTTCATGTGGATTTTGGGGGTTTCAAGGAGTTCAAATAAGCTATTCATTATTCATTTTAGTTTCACAGAGGTGTTAAAATATAATAAGAAAGAATCGTCAAAATTCTCCACGTTGGGCCTGATATGGAATCATATTAGGTCCAACGTGGAGAATTTTGATGATTCATCCTTATTACATTTTAACACCTCTGTGAAGCTAAAATAAACAATGAATAACATATTTAAACTCCTTGCAACTTCAGAAATCCACAGGAATTTAAATGTTTAAGTGAGTGCAATCGGAGCTCTCTAGGTTCATCGGTAGGGTTACAAGGAGTTCAAATATGTTATCTATTATTCATTTCGACTTCGCAGAGGTGTTAAAATGTAATAAGGAACTTCTTGCAACCCCAGAAATCCACAGGAACTTAAATGAGTGCAATCAAATCTTTTTAGGTTCATCAATAGATTTTCGTCAAAATCTACTGATGGATCTAGAGAGTTCCAATTGCACCCATTTCAATTCTTGTGGATTTCTGATGTTCCAAAGAGTTCAAATATACTATCTATTATTTATTTTGACTTCTCAGGGATGTTAAAATATTTTTAGAAGAATCAGCGTGTAAAAAAAAGAAAAAAATAATAATAATAGATGTTGCATGCATAGAAGGAAAGAGAAAATAAAAATAAAAATAATTAAATTTGTTAGGAGGATATAATAAGAAAAGTACTATAGAAAGATATGCCCTTAAATAATAAAGTAGTGTAGCCTATGCTTTTTAATAAATTTAAAAATTCATGTGCATCTTTAGGTGAATTGTCGAAATTTGTTTGAGGCCAACAATAAAGTAGAGATTCCTTTGCCAGGGAGAAATGTTTACTTAAATTGTTTGTTTTTGTAACTTTCTTTTCCCCCTCTCTCCTAACCGGACAACTTTTTTTAATTGACGTTATATCAAGTTTATGCATGATTAATCATGCAAATGATCGATCTGAAAATTTTTATTGATTATCAGATAAATCACAAAGCTCAGTAACGCAGATAATTCATTAATCCATCATTTTTAATCAATTGTCCATTAAAACAAAGTCATTTGTTAATTCACTAAGACTAATTCTTCATCATTATATAGAAAGTATGAAGATGACAAGTTAAAGATGTAACTGTCGCGCTGATTGGATATAAACTCTGCTTCACTCTGCAATATAAGGTGGTGTTTGGTTTAGAGGTTTGGGAATGAGAGAATGAATTCATTCCCAAACCTTGTGTTTGGTTGATGGGAATGAAATCAAGATTTTGGAATGAAACCCAAAAAATTTGGGTATGGATGAAACTCACCCCCTCCCTTGGGTTTTGATGGAATGGGAATAAAAATTAAGATGGTGTAATTGGTTCTCTCCTAGGAATCGGAATGGGAATGAGTATCATAGTATTGTGGAATGAGAATGAGTATGAGCTTGGGTATCATTCCTAAAAATAATGTTTGGTTAGTTAAATATTTTCAATCAGAATGAACTTAAATTTCTTTTTTTACCCTTAGAAGAAAATAAGAGAAAAAATTAGATGGAAGATAAAGTTGAATGTGAGAGAAACATTGATGAGAGAGAATGATGAGAGAGAAAATGTGATGAGAGAGAAAGTGTGATGAGAGAAAATAAGGAGAGAGTGGTATATGAGAGATTGAGAAGAGAAAAAATATGATGAGAGAGAAAGAGTGATGGGAAAAAATGAAGAGAGAAAAAGTGTGATGAGAGAAAATGAGGAGAGAGAGTGTGATGATAGAGAATGAAGAGAGAGAAAATATGATGAGGGACAATATGGAGAGAGAGAGTATGGTAAGAGAGATTGAGGAGAAAGTAAATATGATGAGAGAGAAAGTATGATGAAAAAATTAGGAGAGAATGATGAGAGAGAAAATAATGAGCGAGAGTGTATGTGATGAGAGAGAATACAGAGAGAAAAATGGTAGAGAATGTGTAATGAGAGCGAATGAGGAGAGAGAGTGTGATGAAAGATGGAAGAGAATGAAGAGAGAGAAAGTGTGATGAGATAAAATATGGAGAGAGAGTATGGTAAGAGAAAAAGAATGATGAGAGAGAAAATATGATGAAAAAATGAGGAGAAAATGAAGAGAGAGAAAATATGAGAGAGTGTGTGTGATGAGAGAGAATACAAAGAAAAAATGGTATAAAATGTGTGATGAGAGAGAATAAGGAGAGAGAAAGTATGTTGAGAGAGAAAATGTGATGATAGAATGAGAGAGAAAGTATGATGAGAGAGAACAAGGAGAGAGAGTGAAATGAAAGAAAAATTGAACAAATATACTAAGGGGTCCTTAGCGTTGGTCCTCCGACGTTCAAGTCAGTCACCGGAGAAAGGAAAAAAAAATGGCGTAATAGTAGACGCAGACATGAATAGTGAATAAAGCGTACATCTGTCGGTGCATGAATCCCCTTTATATAGTGCCCTGGTGTGGGACGTGCACACTTCTCTCGAGAGATGTGACACGTTTTCCAATTGGTTGTGGACATGTTCTCCAATTGATACTATGAAAGAACATGTCGGAAAAGTGTCTCTGACACCATACCTTAACAGGACATACATATCCCTGACAAGACAGTAGAAGCTTTCATCGTACTATATTTCAGAAGGATATTGAGAGATATGACAGTAATCTCATTGCTCTACTGAGCGAGGAAGCCGCTCGGTTGGGACTGCTCAGCTCGGTCGACCTTGGTTGTTCTTCCGTATGATTACTGGGTATAGTAGCTTATCTTCTTCCGCTCGGACATCCGCTTCTATGATCTTAACATTCTGTCGATCTGCAATGAGTGTCTAGTGATCTTGTCCTATTGCTTCGAGCTAGACGAGGATCGGTTTGGACAAACCTCTTGTCGATCGGACACTGTTCGTACCGATCGATCATCATAGTCGACCTATGCTCAATCACCATAGATGAGTTTTTTTGACATACTGACATTGATAATTTTAATTTTAACTTTCTCGTCGACTGTTATCTTTAATTTTAACTTTCTCGTCGATCTTGTCCTATTCCTTTGCTCCAAACTTGTAGTCCGAGCGGAAAGATACCTAAACATCCGACCGGACATCCGCAGTGGTTTACTTGTACTTTGTGGAGACTAACAAACAGGGGTGCTTTATGACTGTGATCGGTCAAAAGGTCAGCTCGGTCCATGACCTTTTTAACTGAGCGTCGGAACCCCGATTTGACAGGGTGCCTACCAACTATAAGTGCAAACCGGCCGGACCCTTCCGGGTACTCGATTCCATCGGCCGGCCGGCAGTCCAGTCGGACCGGCCATCTATGGCCGTCCGTCCGGTCGGACCACACTCTCCTCTGTTCCGGTGACTTCCACTTGGCGTTGACTTTGCAAGAGAAGGGGGGGGCCCGCTCTTACTACCGGATCACTTGCCTTCCCTTCAAGTCTAGTCGAAGGAGGCGCATAGTCCGACTGACTGGACTGTGAGTCTAGCCGAACGGCTCTTCCATGCTAATACTCTCCGCCCGGTCAGCGACAGAGATATCCTTGAATGAATCAATGATGGCTTTCGCCGGATCTCCTCGCGTTCTGCGCCAATCTTCGACATCAATGTCGATCATACCTTCATTAAATGCTCCGAATGATTGACTGCCACGTGGAGCAATGCCATCAGAGTACGGAGGCGGTTGCATGATATTTGGATGTGACCGAAGCAATTCGAAATAAACGGCTAGATGTATGCATTGATTCCCGTGACCTGGATCCGACGGTGGAGGCCGACCGGCCCTCACCCTATAAATTCTTCGTTTCCTTCTCGCCTTCACACGCCTCCGTTACCTCTACTGTTGCTCTCTGCGCTGTGGAGCTCCGGCGATCTTGTTGCTGCCTTCTGACGCTCTCCGGCGCCTTTCCTCGATTCATCTCCCCTCAGTAAGGTTTTAGATCTCTCCTCCTTCCTTTCCGGTATCTAATCCGTATTTCTTCCCCTAGCTCGAGTCTTTGAAATTCCATTCCTTCGTCTTTGGAACTTCCTTTTGGATTTCTCTATGGCCAGTTCTTCTCATCCCAAGAACAATCCTTAGCCCATGGTATACTACCATCGATCTCGTTTCAACAACGGATTTTGATATTTTGGTGACAATTTCAAATCCCGAGGATATCGTTCGCCTTCCGCTCGGCCGCACAACCACCGCGCGGCGGTTTTGTGTCTTCGCGACCAATTTACCACCGGTCTGCGGTTCCCGTCCATCCTTTTATAGCGACGTCTGCAATTATTTGGCGTGCCGCTCGGAAGTTTAGTACCAAACACCTTCCGCCTCCTCTGCGGCGTTGTCGTTTTGTTCAAGATTCACAACATTCCCTCCGACCGGAGGTCTTCTTTATTTCTATTATCCTAAGCAGCCGAGCCGGACACCTTTATGTTCCAAGCTCGGCCCGGTTTGGTCTTCTTCAATAAACTACCCACTTCCAATAAACATTGGAAAGAGAACTACTTCTTTCTTCGTCTTCCCGGGCAGATCCCCTTTCGTACCAAATGGCAGGTCGGACCGCCTACCTCACCCGAGCTCAAGAAATTCAAGACCCGACCGGACTACCTCCAAGCAGCAAATATACTAGCCGGTCTGAAGCTCGACATCAACAAGCTCCTTCCTGAAGGAGTGATGTACATATTTGGTTTGAGTCCGAGCAGGACCCCACTACCGAGCAGCTTTGGTAAGAACTTAACTTATACATTTACCTTGAGTTCTAACTGATTTTCAACTCCTTTCCTTGCAGCGAACATCGTAATGGAGTCGGTGCTGTTCGGGATTCTCAAAAGGAAAGCGGTCGCGCTTGAGGCGGCGGCGGCTAAGGAAATGGAGCAGCTGGGTATTGCTCCGGTCGGCTCTCACGAGGATGAGAGCGCAGACAACGCAGGGGAGTCGGCCGCTCCAGCCCCGCCTACTGAAGCAGTGGGTGGCGCTACCTCCAGGAACCAACGGCCCCGAGGAAGGGTCCGATTCGGGAGGAGGATCAACCACGCAAAGAGACGCCGAGTGGAGACCGCCACGCTCGGCTACCTCCTGTCCAACCCTCGGACCGCCGCCTCATGCGAAGGGAAGGCGCCGGTGCACGAGACCATTTCATCGACCGACGCCTTCGATCGACGAGCCGATCGCCCGGTCGAGGCCACTCCGGTCGACACTCTCCCCCCTGCTCAGTCCAACGTTCGACCATCCATTCGCGGTCTTCTGCGCTTCTGATCCCGGTCGGGCGATCCCTGGTCACGGCCGCACAATACGGGTTACTCTTCATCTTCCGACTGAAGAGTTGCTGCCAGAAGCTGACCGGACGACCGTGCCCGAGCACACTGTTACTTTGAAAGGGCCCCTCGCCGAGATGTGGGCCGACGCTCGGGCGCGCGTAGCACTGATCCCTCTCCAGAACTTAGCCAATAGCCACATGCAAGCGGCTACGGGGGTAAGTTCTTCGTTGTTTTTTGTTTTTTGTTTTACCTAAAATATTTCCGCTCGGCTTCTAACAACTGCGCCTTCTCGTTTCAGAGGTGGGTGGAAGAGATAGCAGTTTCCAACCGTCTGGCTATGGCGGACGAGGAGATAAGGCAACTGCGGGCGGCAGGTGGTCCGAGCGGCTCCCAAGGACCTTCCTACTCCGAGTTGCAAAAAGAGCTGAAGAAAACTCAAACTCTGCTAGCTGCTGAGCAGAAGAAAACAGCTGATCAGGCCCACGCCCTAGCCGAGTCCGAGCGACAGGTCAAGTCGCTTGACACAAAGATAACTCTGGCCACCACTCGGAAGAACACAGCCATCTCCGATCTGGAGAAGAAAAACGTGGAGGCCCGGGGCCTGGAGTTGAAGATAAAGGAGCTGACGGAGCAGCTCGATCGGGAGAAGGCAGGCCGCTCGGCCGATGCGGAGAAGATTGAACGTCTGAATGAGGCCCTGACAAGCTCCCAGGCAACCTTCAAGGAATACCAGGATGCCGAGCCGAGCCGAGTCGCCGCTCTCCGACAAAGTTACATCCGATCGCCCGAGTTCTCGGAGAAAATTTGCGAGCGGATGTACTCGGCTTTCGACCTGGCAATTACGGCCACTATGACCTATCTGAAGTCGAAGGGCCTTCTTCCGGAGTCCACCAATATTCCAGCCGGCGATCAAGTGGAGCTCCTGAGCAACATTCCGAGGGACCTCTACGACTACATCGAGTAATTTTTGTAATTTCGCCACTCGGCTGAACATGCACCTTTTTGTACTTAGGCCACTCGACCTAAGGTTCTAATTTTAATGAAATGCTTTCCTTTCGTGTACCCTATCTTTTTGCCCTGTTCCCTGGCTAACACTTGTACGGTCCGCTCGTCTTCTATCACATCATACCTTGGGCATTCGAGGTGCATTCTTCCAGAATGAAGTGTTTTCCCCAGCTCTTCCGTCCGGCCGAATATCAATCTGGGCTGCTAGCCAGAATCGCTCGCTATAAGCCGATCCGAACCTTTTATACCTCGAGTCCGATCGGAAAATAGCTTCGGTCTGAATCGGCGGGGAATACGAATAATCGCAGTGTCGACGATATTCCGCTCGGATTATTTATACGCCTGCTCGTCTCTTGATTTTTAACGACGGAGCTCGTCGCGGATATTTATAGCGGTCGGCGCGGCTCTCGATCTTTAACGACGGAGCTCGTCGGGCGGATATTTATAGCCGGTCGCGGCTCTCGATCTTTAACGACTGAGCTCGTCGGTATTCCGCCTGAGGGTTTATAGCGCCTGCCTCTTGATTTTTAACGCGGTGTTCGTCGGTAGCGGATATTTATAGCCGGTCGGCGGCTCTCGATCTTTAACGACGGAGCTCGTCGGTATTCCGGCCGGAGGGTTTATAGGCGCGCCTCTTGATTTTTAACGACGGGCTCGTCGGCATTCCGCTCGGGGTTTATAGACGCCGACTCGTCTCTTGATTTTTAACGACGGTGCTCGTGGTATTCGCTCGGAGGGTTTATAGACGGCTCGTCTCTTGATTTTAACGACGGTGCTCGCCGGCGCGGAAAATTATAGCCGGTCGGCGCGGCTCTCGATCTTTAACGACGGAGCTCGCCGGTATTCCGCCGGAGGGTTTATAGAGCTCGTCTCTTGATTTTTAACGACGGTGCTCGTCGGCGCGGATATTTATAGCCGGTCGGTAGCGGCTCTCGATCTTTAACGACGGAGCTCGTCGGTATTCCGCCGGAGGGTTTATAGACGGCTCGTCTCTTGATTTTAACGACGGTACTCGTCGGCGCGATATTTATAGCCGGTCGGCCCTCGATCTTTAACGACGGAGCTCGTCGGTATTCCGCTCGGAGGGTTTATAGACGCCGCTCGTCTCTTGATTTTTAACGGCGGTGTTCGAGGCCACGCCGGTCGGGCCTGAATGTTTAATATTTGTAGTTTCCGCGGTTTCTTACTCTGATATGTTTATAGGCGCGGCTCTTGATTTTAACGACGGTGCTCGTCGGCGCGGATATTTATAGCCGATCGGCGCGGGCTAGACGGCCGTCAAGGCTAATTTTGACACTTCCATTCGGCGTTGCTCTTCGCCTTTCCCCCAGCTTGGATAATGCCCTCCTGGCCGCACGGCTCAGGATCTACTTCATCGAGTATTTTGGCTCGGATAATATACCTCCGTTCGAAGGGTACGGGGCCTTCGATCTAGCGTTTGGCATGACCAATTTAATTCCGGCCGAACGGCACGGGTTATTTGCTTACAAGTCTAACCACATAAACCTCCCGGCCGATCGGCCTGGGGGCCTTCGCGCTACGATGATAATGCCTTATATTCGCTCCTTTGACTTTTCATCTCTGCATTTCAAGTATTTAGTCGAAAAATGAAATACACAGGGTGATTTACAGTGATACACCTTTCACCTATCTAGCTGCCGTCCGTCTTCATCCTCCGGATAATACGCGCCCGAGCGGAGCTTCTCGATGATTTTGAAAGGGCCTGCCCATGGCGCTTCAAGCTTGCCGACGTCGCCGACCGGCTTGACTTTCTTCCAGACGAGATCGCCGACTTGGAACGACCTGGGAATTACGCGCCGGTTGTAGTTTTGCTTCATCCGCTGACGGTACGCCATCAGCCGAACGGACGCCTTTGCCCTCTCCTCTTCTACCAAGTCCAGCTCTATGTTTCTTCGTTCGGTGTTGTCATCATCATAGTTCTGGATCCTGGCTGACTCAACGCCTACTTCGACCGGTATGACAGCCTCACCGCCATATACCAAATGGAACGGTGTGACTCCCGTCCCTTCTTTTGGCGTCGTTCGGATAGCCCACAAGACGCTCGGCACCTCGTCCGGCCAACTCCCTCCCAAATGGTCGAGCCGAGCGCGCAGAATACGAAGAATTTCCCGGTTGGCGACTTCAGCTTGACCGTTGCTCTGAGGATAGGCCACGGATGTGAAATGTTGCTCAATGCCGTAGCTTTGGCACCAATCCTCCAACATCTTCCCTGTGAACTGCCGCCCGTTGTCGGACACCAATCGGCGAGGGATGCCGAACCGACAAATGATGTGCTGCCAGATGAATTTTTTAACCATTTGCTCAGTGATCTTTGCCAGCGGCTCGGCCTCCACCCAATAATCTACCGCCACTAGTAAAAATTTCCTCTGCCCGGTCGCCATCGGAAATGGACCCACAATATCCATTCCCCACTGATCGAACGGACATGAGATGGTTGATGCCTTCATCTCCTCTGCCGGTCGGTGGGAGAAGTTGTGATACTTCTGGCATGAAAGGCAGGTAGATACTGTCCGAGCGGCATCTGCTTGTAAAGTTGGCCAAAAGTATCCGGCCAAGAGGATCTTCTTGGCTAACGAGCGTCCGCCCGGATGACCTCCACATGATCCTTGATGTACTTCCTGGAGGATGTAAGCTGAGTCCTCCGAGCCTACACATTTTAGCAGAGGACGCGAGAAAGCTTTCTTGTAAAGCTGATCTCCGATGAGTGTAAACCGACCGGCTCTTCTTCTGAGGAGCCGGGCTGCATATTCATCGGATGGTGTGGTGCCCGAACGGAGGAATTCTATAATAGGTGTCCTCCAGTCACTTGGAAACGCGAAGCCTTGCATCCGGTCGACATGCGCCACCATCAGCGTTTTTTCAATTGGTTGCTGAATGGCGACCGGCGTTATTGAGCTCGCGAGTTTGGCCAACTCATCGGCCGCCTGGTTCTCCGTTCGGGGAATTTTCTGAATAAGCACTTCTCGGAAAGTAGCTTTGAGTTTTTCAAAGGCCTCAGCGTAGAGTTTAAGCCGCACACAGTTGATTTCAAAGGTGCCGGAAAGTTGCTGAGCGGCCAACTGTGAATCCGAATAGAGAGTCACCCGACCAGCTCCCACATGACGTGCTGCCTGTAATCCGGCTATAAGGGCCTCATACTCTGCCTCATTGTTGGTGGCCTTGTAGTCCAGCCGGACGGATAGGTGCATCTTTTCTTCTTGCGGTGAGATAAGCAATATCCCAATCCCGCTTCCGAGTCGAGTGGAAGACCCATCCACATATATCCTCCACAGAGCTTCCGGCTCTGGCCTCTGCACTTCGGTCACAAAATCAGCCAAGGATTGGGCTTTGATCGCCGGGCTGGTACTGGATGTCAAACTCGCTTAATTCATCGTCCACTTGATAAGCCGTCCGGACGCTTCGATTCAACAGGACTCTTCCGAGTGGACTGCTCGTCCGACAATGATTGTGTGGGCCAAGAAATACGCGTCGAGCGGCTAGAACCAATGCAAAGGCCAACTTCTCGAGCCCGGTGTGGCGAGATTCAGCATCTTTCAAAATATGGCTCGGAAAATACACTTGCTCTTCGCGTTCGCCTCACAAGTCTTGAGCCTACGGATGCTCGATTGACGACAAATACATATCTGTGACTCGCCTCCGATCGGCTTGGCCAGTACAGGCAGGGAATTCAGATATGTTTTCAACTCTTCAAATGCTCGGTCACACTCTTCGTTCCATGGAACTTAGTAGCTTAGGATCTTAAAGAATGGCGAGCTCGGCCGGCGGTTTGGAGATGAATCGACAAAGCTTATCCGACCGTTGCACTTCCCTTGTGTTTCGGGAGGAAGCATGTCTTGCAGAGCTTTCACCTTGTTGGGATTTGCTTGATCCCCGCTCGGTCACTATATACCCCAAGAAACGCCCTCCTTTAGCTCCGAACAGGCATTTCGGGATTTAGCTTGACTCCATATTTGCGCAGTGTTCGGAAGGTTTCTTCCATATCCTTGAAAAGATCGGCCGCTCGGACGGATTTGATAAGAATGTCGTCCACGTAAACTTCCAGGTTCCGCCCGATCTGCTCCTTGAATACCTTGTTCATCAAGCGCTGATAGGTGGCCCCGGCATTCTTCAATCCGAACGGCATCACATTGTAGCAATATGTGCCGTCGGACGTTACGAAGCTCACCTTTTCTTGATCTTCGCGGGCGAGCGGTACTTGGTGATAGCCCTGGTAGGCGTCGAGCATGCAAATTAACTCACAGCCGGCCGTAGAGTCCACCAGCTGATCTATCCGGGGCAGAGGATAAAAATCTTTGGGACATGCTTTGTTTAAGTCCCGAAAGTCAATGCAAACTCGCCACTTGCCGCCCGGCTTGGAGACCAATACCACGTTGGCTAGCCAGCTCGGGAATTGCCGGCCTCCAGAAGTTTCTCTACTTCCGCCGGATTATGGCATTCTGCTCGGCGCTAAAATCTTTTTTTCTGCTTTACTGGCCGAGCGTCAGGTCGGACATGCAACTCATGTTGCGCTAGGCTAGGCGAAATTCCGGGCAACTCGTGTGTCGACCAAACAAAGACATCATGATTTTGCTGGAGGCATTGGATCAGCTTCTTCTTCTGTTTTTCCTCTAGATCTGAGGCGATGAAAGTGGTGGCCTCCGATCGGGTCGGATGGATCTGAACTTTCTCCTTTTCATCATAAATTAAAGCAGGAGGTTTCTCGGTTATGGCGTGTACCTCGATTCGGGGGACCTTCCGAGCGGAAGAAGCTTCTGCTCGGATCATCTCTATATAGCAACGCCGAGCTGCTAGTTGATCTCCCCGCACTTCTCCAACTTTGTCCTCCACGGGAAATTTTATCTTCTGGTGGAAGGTTGAGACAACCGCTCGGAATTCGCCGAGCGCCGGTCGTCCCAAAATGACGTTGTAGGATGAGGGAGAGTCAACCACCACGAAGTTTGTTGTCCTGGTCCTCCTGAGCGGCTCTTCTCCCAGCGAGGTGGCCAACCGGATTTGTCCGACCGGCTGAACTTCCCGTAAACCCGTAGAGCGGGTCGTCATTGAAGCAGCTCGGCTCGATCAATTTGCAGTTGATCGAACGCCTTCTTGAATAGTATGTTGACCGAGCTCCCTGTGTCAACAAATATGCGATGAATGGTGTAATTTGCTATTACCGCTTTAATGAACAGAGCGTCGGGGGTACTTCACTCCTTCCAAGTCTCCGGCCCGAAAGTGATTTCCGTCCACTTGCCCGCTCTTGGCTACTGACCAGTATGGACGCCCGCCTTTCTTGCTCGGTTGGAGTCTCCTCCGGTCGGCCCACCAGCAATAACGTTGATTTCGCCGGAAGTATTGCTCCTGTTTTCTTCCTCCCGAGTGGATGGTCGGGACCGTTCCCTGGACGTCCGGCGACTCTCCTGTCTTGGGGATCTATGCCGATCGGACGTATGGTGATGTCGCCTCTCTATGCGGGTCCGGTCGGCTTCCTGGGTCCTTTGCCTCGTGTTGAGGGGAGGAGACCGTCGTTCGGCTCTCCGGGGAACAGGATTGGACACAAAGGGAAGGCTTCGGCAATCCCTCGTGTTGTGCGTATCCGTTTGGGGAATTTGCAGAACATTGGGGTCCACCTCTTCTTTGGCTTGGACCGAGCGGCAGCCACTTCTTGTGTGGGCTTCGACCCTCGGTCCTCTAGGTGGTTGCTGAGCGGAGTGCTGCCCGCTCGGCATGAACAAGTGCACGCTCGGTTGGAGCTTCTTTTTCCGAAGCGGCTTGCGCTTCTTCCACGCTTATGTATTCGTTGGTCCGATGTAGCATGTGATCATAGTCTCGGGCGGCTTTCGGATGAGCGACCGAAGAAGTCCCCATCAACAAGGCCTTGTGTGAAGGCGTTCATCATCGTTTCCGATGTGTTGGGATGTCCATCGCCACTTGGTTGAATCACCGGATGTAAGCTCGAAGCGATTCTTTTGGTTCTTGTTGATGGCGAACAAGCTAACGCTTGTTTTCTGATAACGACTGATGGCGAAGTGGTGGAGGAAGGCCGCTCGAAGTCAAGCTTGTGATGGATCCGTCCGGCATCCTACGGAACCACCGCTGAGCCGATCCCGAGAGCGTGGTAAGGAAGACTCGGACTTCACTCCATCGATGTATTGGTGGAGCGTGGCAGTATTATCAAACTTACCCAAATGATCATCCGGTCCGTTGTTCCATTATACTCGCCGATCGTAGGGGGCACGTAGTGCTTGGGCAGAGGATCTCGCAGAATGGCTTCCGAAAATTGGCGGTTGGTCCGCTCGGGAGATGAGTCCGTCCGGGAGCTTTCCCCTGTCATCCCGCCTTGGCATTTCATCCGAGGAAGATCCTATATCTCTTCGGGTGCTTCTGGGTGCGAAATAAGGCCCGGTGGAATGCGACGGTGGTCGGAGGCTCGGCCCCCCGACGCGGACGTTGCTTGTTGCTCCGCCTCGGCGGATGCTTTTTGCTTTGCTCCACGAGTTGGCGGCCCTTATCTCGACCAGCGCCGAGTTCCTCCCTTGAAAGCGCCACTGCAGGCCGCCGCCCTCGCCCATTGTCTCGCCGGATGCGGGAGCTGCTCCCAGCACGGCGCCATTTGATCCTCGTCCGAACCGAAGTCAGCACGTGACGCCCAAGGCTCTTGATGTAGGTCTCCAACTAGTGTCGAGATGCTCCGGTTATCCTGCACAGAAGTCGAGCCGGGAGGGTTTCGACGACCTCCGACGCTCAAGTCGGTAAATCACGATGAACAAGGTGGCTCCAGAAGTCTCAGAGTACATACCATAATCCTCTGTCGATGAAACCTGAGGTTCTTTATATAGAGCTGTGAAAGGTTTGGGCACGCGTACCAAGGTGCATAAGTGTCCCCTGTCCTATCCTAGGTATGCGGCTGTCAGAAAGCTTACCTGTCCTTTATCGCTACAGTCAAAGCATGCCCTCGATGGGACAGCAGAATCCCCTGTCACAAGATTTGGAGCATGACACACACGTGAAACCTACAGGTTGTCAGAGAAAGAAATCCTCTGGCCCTTTCCTTTGCTCCAAACTTGTAGTCCGAGCGGAAAGATACCTAAACATCCGACCGGACATCCGCAGTGGTTTACTTGTGCTTTGTGGAGACTAACAAACAGGGGTGCTTTATGACTGTGATCGGTCAAAAGGTCAGCTCGGTCCATGACCTTTTTAACTGAGCGTCGGAATCCCGATTTGACAGGGTGCCTACCAACTATAAGTGCAAACCGGCCGGACCCTTCCGGGTACTCGATTCCATCGGCCGGCCGGCAGTCCAGTCGGACCGGCCATCTATGGCCGTCCGTCCGGTCGGACCACACTCTCCTCTGGGTGGGCGGCTGTTCCGGTGACTTCCACTTGGCGTTGACTTTGCAAGAGAAGGGGGGGGCCCGCTCTTACTACCGGATCATTGACTATTAATCGATGCAAATTAATTTAATTAGGTAAACTATCGGTGACAGTATATGCAGGATAAATTAATTTAGGGCAATTAAGACGCGATTAAAAATATATGATAATTAACCTTTTCGAGTTGGAATCACAAGTAACATAACATAGAAGGAGCAGGAGGAAGAGAATGCAGTAGCAGAAGCTCCCCCGCAGCAACAGCGCCACAGAGGGACAATATAGACTTGCAAATGGGAGGAAATTAATAGATCATCAGTTCTTAGCGAACAGACCTCCGAAGCCGCCGAACTTCTTCTTGGGGACGGCGACGGAGGTGGTGCCGGAGGATTTCCTGGAGCCGGTGGCGGTGGTGGAGGTTGCCTTCTCCGCGACCTTCTTGAGGATGGGGTCGGTCTCCACCAGCTGGTCCTCCTTCTGTAGGCCTCCCAGAATCCAGTCAAACAGCCCTTTCTCCCCCCCGGCGCCGCCGCTCCCAGCTCCTTTGGCTGCCGCCGTCGCAGCGAACATTCTCGCGCCGGCTGATCCGGCCAACGCCATGCTCAGGGATGCCATCTCGGTTAGCTCTGTGCAGCTGCAGGTGGATGGTAAGAAACTTGCGGGTCGCGTGGCAAGAAACTTGCGGGGCTACGTATATACGTGCTTATGCGACCCGGGTGGATGGGTTAACGTAGTCCACACGTTTGCCATCGTCGGGTGCTTGGAGCACGCGGTGGAATGGCGTCGCAGTGCTCTCCACAAGCCTCTTATCCGGACCAAACATCCAAACCGGATCGGACCGGACTGGTGCGTTCAATCAATTGGATCCGCAAGCTTAAGCTAAATTAGCCTAAGCTTACGGGTCAACTAGACAGGGCCCATCGGTGTCAGAATTACGGACAATCCGATCCGTTTAACACCTATGTATTTGCATTGGAAAAATATAATAAATGTTTGCCGATCAATAGTAATGTATAATGTTTAAAAAAGGAACAGCATTCTATCTCATGAGGCTTCTAAAACGAGTTGATCGACCTCCAAATCCACAGTGGTGGCTGTGCCAAACAACTGCAAGTTCACAGAAACCTGCGTGAAAGAATTAAGAACATATAATCAATTGGTAAAATTAACTTCTGGCTTTAACTATACTGACATTCCATTATTGAGGTCATACAACAGCACACCACATACCTTTCCAGTTTGCTGATTCAGCTCCTTGATGCAGCCAGTGAATTCAGACAAAGGTCCAGACAGAATGCGAACAGTTGCACCAGGAGAAAGAGATTTGGGACCCTCTAAACCCACCGGACTATTATCGAAGTTCTCTTCGACTTTCTTCGGCTCGCCAAGCTTAGTGTTCACAGCAGATTCTGTATTGCCTCCAGAATCATTGTCTACGGTGAGATCTTGTTCATCTTTCGATTCTTTATCAGCATTATCCTGCTCCTCTTTAGCTTTTTCAAATATAGCCTCCATTTCTTCTTGTGGAACAGGTTTCGGCTTGTTTATCTGCCGCTTGCTGGAAAAAAAACAATAAAGAAAATAGCAGGTTAGGAGTATATCTGGTAGAAGAAATATGATTTCTTTTGTGATCTCATCTAGCTTTCTAACAATCCAGTTGTAACTACTACTAACTAAAAAACAGTTGAAAGGCAAACAGATACCAGGCAACTTTCACTGCATATAGAAGTTATAAGCTATATATCTATATATTTACGAAGCTCCATAAAGATAGAGAGTAACTTTCTTTCTGGTTTATAACTATAGGCAACAGAGTAGCTCAAAACCTTCTAAGAATCCAGTTGTCACAACTACTAACCTTGAAGTAACTGAAATGGAATCAGTTACCTTGCAACTTCCATACAAAACGAAGTTATGAGCTAGAATACACATGTCCATATCTTATAGGAAGCTCCATAAAAGTTAGAATGACAATAATTTTCTTTCTCAACTGTCCTTACTGCATTTCAAAATATAATATGCTAGAAAGAGAAAACCAAGGACTCCGTAGTCTGATTAAGGTTCTTATTATAATATGTTTTATTTCTATTAGCTCTATTTTTTAACCAATAAAATGAACAAAATTCCACATCTATTATAAGGTGAATAAGATAACATCTAGAGAGGTGATCTAAAACTGGTTGGAAAAAGAAGAAGAAAACAGAGACTAGAAGAATAGAAAAAGTTGGGAGAAGTGAATCTGGAGGTGGGGATTAAGTAGAATAGAGAAAGAAGGCTAGAGTTTTCCATTTAGATACAGTTTCTTACTAAATGGTACCAAAGGACCCCCTTTACATAATTACATGTAAACTCAAGTAAAGTCTCAAGATTTGCATTTACTCAAATTATAATTACATCAACCTGCATACATAACTTACTCAAACAGGACATTCCATCAAGTGAAGGTTACTGGATAATTATTCAATGAAACAAAAATTCACACACATTCCCTCTAGTTCGTGATCTGTACAAAGTTATCAAAATCTTTATAATGAAACTCAAGTCAAGTCTCAAGATTTGCATTTACTCAAATTATAATTACATCAACCTGCATACATAACTTACTCAAACAGGACATTCCATCAAGTGAAGGTTACTGGATAATTATTCAATGAAACAAAAATTCACACACATTCCCTCTAGTTCGTGATCTGTACAAAGTTATCAAAATCTTGGCTTGATTATGCAGTCTTATGCTCATAAGAAACAAGCTCTTTACATATCTCAATCTCTCATCATACTGATAAAAAAAGCTTAGACTTAGGCTGATTAAATCTAGAAAGCATGGATATTTGAGTAGAGTAAGGTAGTCATGTTTAATATTTGGTTGTTACCATACACCAGCATTGACTAGGTGCAACCTTATACCCAGTCATTGTCATTGTTTAAATACTTTAAATTGTAGAAAATCTTGCTAGTTCAGTTTAGAAGCATAAAATGAATAAACATTCAGAAAAAAAAAGACTAAATTTTGTCCACTGGCCCACATATGAAAGAAATGTTTGCTATTTTATATTCATAAAACACATAAGAGAAAAATGGAAGTGCCCAGTTTCACATTATTAAAGAGGCATGATTATAGCTGTTAGCACAAAGGGTAGCTTAGAGAAATTTAACCTGGAACCTAGTACTTTTTGAGAGCTGAAGCACTAATAAAAAATATTCATATTGTGGTTAAATACTCAATTGAGTACACGCAAAAAACTAACACGAAGTATAGGCGGCATTATGTGAAACTGATTTAACTAAACTTTGATGTCATGATCAATTGAGCATGTTTTCAGCATAAATATTATCCATAAATATAAGCTTACCAGCATATAGTGCCGTAATTGCAGTGCAAAACCTCCAACAGGAATCCAGTTACAATTTCCTACTACTAATGACAGAAATAAAATAGAGAAAAAAGAGACTATTTAAAAAACACTTCTCGGTGAATAAAATACCACGTACGTGTTTCCAACTTTGGATCCCACAAAGCCACCAACACCATCAACTTCTCTAATGAAGTCATGGATCTCCTTGTTCAAAATACAATTCAGGAAGACACAACCAGGAAAAAGGGGTTTGAGTTTCACAGATTCAGATCCAATTTTACTTTTCCTTTTCAGTCGGACAGCTGGAAAATAAACCTGCAGTTTCAATGTTTGCATGCCAAGTCAAGGTACCTCCATCTAATTTTCAGCAATGACTGAATCAGCATAAAACAAGCATCAAAAAGACAAAAGAAGAATAATTTAGCGGATACAAATGGTAGTTTAACAATGACCTGCAACATAATCATCTAAAACCTGACATTCATAATAGTGTATAATTCCACACAAATAGAAAGATACCTACATTATTTAACTTAGCCAGACATAAGTTTAAGTGAAACATATAATAACAAAATGCTTAGACATACATTGAACAGCTAAAGTAGTTAAAACCATATATGCTAAAGTTGTTAATGTCAAGAGACATGTATGCCAAACATGTTGATATCATAAGTGCCTCTTACATCACTAGATAGGGATTGGAGACAGCTCCGCTTGTTACATCACACCACATCAAAATATATATTTCAGAACCAAAATGCAGTGGGAATTCCATATATATTTTTGTTAGATTATAGTAGAATCCCTTCTCCTTCGTTGAAATCATGGGTTTGCTCGAATTCATCTTTTTTGTTGATTATTCCGTTTTCCTAGTTTTCCGACACCCTCCTTCACATTTGATTTCATCATATAGGGGATTACAAGGAGGTATCAAGTCTAACCAAGAAGATTAGAAAAGAAGAGTAGGCGTTCAGAAATAACCGAGACATCAAGGGAAAATGTTTTCCTTTCTATTTTCATGCCAAACAAACTGAAATGAACTCATTGTTCGATTAAAATAACATCGCTAGTCTATACACAGAAAATATATACTCGGATTCCTTTATTCTGTTATTTGAATCAGCCAACAATTGTACTCTTTCTCATGGCTCGAACAGCATAAGATACTTTAATCAAAATCAAGGAATGAGAAGCGGAGACCTTGAACTCCAACGAGGGGTAGCTCCTGGAGAGCCGGCGCGCGAGGCGGTCCGCGGTCTCGTGCCCATTGACGCGAGCGACACGGATCACCCACCACTGGGGGCCGAGGCGGGCGAGGTGGTCGAGGTTGAGCTCCTCAGTCCAGGAGGCAGGTTTCCGCTTGCTTTTGGATTTGTGTAGAAGCCGCTCCTCCACCTCCTCCCGCCAGCCGACGCCGCCGGCCCTGCTCTCCCTCTTTTCGTTCTTCAGCTGCCGCCTCTCCCGAGCGGTCAGCTCGCTGCCCCCGGAGGCTGACGCCGACGAGACTACGACCGATTTCCGCGCGGCGAGATCAAAGCGAGAAAATTTGGCGGTCGGGGACGGAAGGACAAATGGCGGAGGATGGGAGGCGCTCGGAAGCAGCAGGCCCCCAATCATATTCTCTTCGCCCTCAAAATCGAATGGGCCGGATAGGTTCTTACCGGCTTACCCTTTTGTTTTTCCTTTTAGAAAATTATCAAAAAGCTTCCAAAGTTTTTTAGTTCTTGCATAACGCCCTCTAAAATTTCGTTAATTTGCTACTGGACGTCCTTTATAGATCGAATATATCTATTTATATTCTTTTAAATTACAGTTTATAATATTTATTTATAAATATTAACTTTAAAATATATATTAAAAGTTTTTTTATTTAACTTAATGAGTTATTAAATTTACTCATTCAATTGAAATCGAATAACCAGGAAAGCTTTAAAAACTAGGGATCAATCTGCAATTTGATCAAATTGAAGCGTCAGCGACGGAGAAACCTTTTCTTTATCTGACCTCAATTTCATGAACGCGGCGTTTCGGGATCTCTCTGCTCCAACGCGATACTTTCTCGATTCCTTATCCTTGTGGGCACAGATACGATTAACCAGGGAGAGTGCCAAAATTCCTTGCCTTCTTCTCCCAGGGTTCGTCCCGCGATGGGCAGCACCAGCGAAGGCCGCGGCTTCCCGAGATTCGGCCGCGTCGTCGGCGACTACATGATCGGGCAGCAGATCGGGTCGGGTGCCTTCTCCACCGTTTGGCGAGCGCGGCACCGAGTGCGGGGGACGGAGGTGGCCGTCAAAGAGATTGCCATGGATCGACTCTCCAAGAAGCTGCAGGAAAACCTCCTCTCCGAGGTCTTTATCCTCCGGCGAATCAACCACCCCAACATCATCGCCCTCTATGACTTCATCCAGGTCTTGTCTTCTCTTCTCTCTGTCTCTCTCTTATTTTCTCTTTCTCTCCTCCTTTGGATTTCTTTTCCTCGCTTTCGTACTCGTCACGGATGTTACGTGCTGGAATTGAGTGATTGGAACCCATGAATTGCGGTTGCTTGGAGTTGTTTTATATTTTTTTCGTTACCTGCTGATATGAACTTAAATTCTCAGAACTGAGTGTCCTGTTGTGAACAACCTTCTAGAGCGAATTATGACGTATTCTGTTACATTTGAGTGTATGTGCATTCCCTCACATCATTCTTAAATCTTCAATGTGATCGTGAGGCGTATATTAAGTTTGAGTTTAAAACAATTAGTTCCTTTCTGTTTTGAGTTCAAAAGCGTACTGCTAGCATGACAGCAGACATTGATCATATGACTTGTTGGAGGTCAAGTACTACAGGCTCTTACACGAAAGAGAAGCTCTTCAACTAATTTTTACCACACCTAGCGTAATGGAAAGAAGAATATTAGATGACCAGTGCAGGATTGTTAAAAACATAGACATTTAAGATTCAGTTGCTGAGTTTGCTTATAAATTTAAGATTCATACTTCGTGCATATCATTTGTATCAGACATCTGGAAGGATCTATCTTGTATTGGAGTACTGCAAAGGTGGTGATTTATCCGTATTCATTCAGAACCATGGGAGAATTCCAGAAAATATTGCAAAGCATTTTATGAAACAGCTAGGTATCAATAATTTGTCCATTGGAAATACAGTGTTAAATGTTTTATATTCTCCCTGGCAAGATTCATATGGAATTTCTGTAAGAGTGATGAAATAATTTTTTTTCTTTATACAGCTTCTGGTTTGCAGGTGCTACGTGACAACAATGTTATCCATCGGGACTTAAAGCCGCAGGTTTTTTTGTTTTTCCTTGTCATACTTTCTTTTCTATATGGGAACTTTTCACATTATTTAAACTTGATAAATATAATCATTGTATATCATTATGGTAGATTGTAGCTATGATTTAGTTGTTTTGCAGATAATGAAGGCCCATTGAGAACTTTTGCTTGCAGTTATTTATTGGAAACTTGATCATGGAGACATTCTCTTTAGCTTATATAATTTTGTTTTTAATGATTTCTGGCAGTCTCAATTGGTTTTGCTTTGCCTAGTTAAAATAATTATAAATTTCTTAGTAAAATAACCTGCTCTGATTACTTTTTTAATAGTTTCCTCCATTTTTGTTAGAATCTTCTCCTCTCAACATATGAAGAAAATTCTGTCTTGAAAATAGCTGACTTTGGCTTTGCAAGGTGAGTTTTCTACATCTGATGATCAAATGATTCCTGCACTATATTAATATTTATTTATTCTTAAAAAAACATGATTTCTAGATGTAGTCTAATGCCTCGTTATAGTAACAACATATCCTTGTGTTGCAAGTACTGAATAGATATTATATTTGTATATTGTTGTTGAATAATTAGCCATCTAGTATGGTATATTAACTGTACTTGTAAATCTTTCTTCCTAAGATATTTATCTCTGATTGGTTGGTTATGTTGTTAACTTCCTCAACATGTTAACCATGGATCTTTGGTCTTTACAGTAGTGAATGTGCCCTTTTCTATTGATTGAATTTTGTGTTGATTTTTAATTTTATTCTGCAGTAATGTTTGCAAAATTGCCGACCCTACCTAGTGGGATAAGTCTTGGTTGTTGTTGTTGTAGTAGTAGTTATGTTTGCAAAATGTGTTAATCTAGGTTCTTTGTTCTATATGCTCTGATCGAGAAGATCTTTATCCAAGGATTTTCTCAGTTTTTCTGCAAATGGTTGTTTCTCGCAGTGAAAATATCCAGTGTTTGGTATCAATACCATATCATTCATACCCTGAAAGAGATTATGCCAATCTCACTCTTTGTTTCACTTAGTGAAGTATGAAATTAATCGTGCCATTCTCCAGCTGACATTGACATGTAAGAATTTATAGGTTTTTTTTATCTAATAGTGGAGCACCTCTGCTAGATGCCTTATTTCTCTAAGTTTGTGTCAACTATGCTGCTCATATACCTATATATTTTGCCTCACGAAGCTGTGATTGCCCCAATTTTTATCCCTCAATGGAAATAAGGTTAAGATTCAATTTGATAGGTTTTTGAAAACTTTAACGTTGGATGTCTAATGCAACCTTCAGTTGTTCCCGTTCATGCTTGACACTGGCATTGTCGGTTTTATTGAAACCTTTCTTCTATCAAGCGCCCTTTTTTAGAGTGGCAGCTGTCCTTCAAGGAAGTGAATGAAAGAGTATATATAGTATGTTAAAAGAAAAGGATAATGAGGTAGAAGACAGGAGCAAAAAACTATAGTAATTCTTAAAGAGAAATTTTATTATGTTAAAAATTTATCTATGTCTAGCGATCACATTTGTGTATAGACTTTTGAGCCCTTCTTTAATACAACCTCCTTGGAGTTGTCTGTCTTAATGAGATTATGTTGGATTTGCCGAGTTTGAAAATTTATCGGCTTCTTATTTGTCATTTGGGCTTCATCCTTCTAGAGTTATGAAAAGGAACTTAACCTGCATAAAATTTTTCATCATTTATTCATTGTACTTATTATTATTTTATTGTCCTGTGAAAATTTATGATTTTTTTATGAAATATTTTTCACTTTCTTTTTTCCCCCTAATAGTCTTTTTCAGATTTCAGTTTCTTGTTGGATTTTGTTGAGGAAAATATTGTGATATGGTGCTTGTTTCTAACTTTCTTCTTAACTCATTTGGCAGATCTCTAGCACCTCGTGGCCTTGCTGAGACTCTTTGCGGTTCTCCTCTTTACATGGCTCCAGAAGTAATGCAGTTTCAGAAGTATGATGCAAAGGTTTGAGTTAATAAGGCTTATCACATTATAATTACCATGCATATTTGGAGCAATCTTGTATGATGCCATTCTACTTAACTAATAGGCAGATCTTTGGAGTGTTGGCATTATTCTCTACCAACTTGTGACTGGAAGAACACCTTTTACTGGGAATAGTCAAATACAGGTAGGCCTATACATTTCTTCTGGTGTTTTTATATGCAAGAAATTGGCTTCTTCAATAACAAAAGCCTTTCTTATACAGTTGCTTCAGAATATACTCAAAACAAATGAGTTCTGTTTCCCTTTGGACTGTAATTTGAGTGGTGAATGTGTTGATTTGTGCCAAAAATTGTTGCGCCGAAATGCGGGTATGTTCTGCTTGTTTTCATTTCATAAATTACTTGTGCACACATTTTTGTACCCTATAGATGGGCCAAAATTTTTGCTTCTATTTGCAAGGGTAAATGCAGAATATTATTTGATGGATGGAAGGACCATATTACTTGTTTCTTTAATTTTATGGAATCAAATAGGGAAGTTCATGAATACTTAAAAATTGAAAAGAAAGGAATTTTTTTTCTAAGAAAAACTCTTATCTTGATAGACTTCAATAGAACTCACTTCAGGGCTTGTTCATTTGTAATAGTTGATTTTTGTATTTTGTATTCCTAATTCCTTCCATATTGCTTTAATGATTGCACATCTTGTGCAAACGCCTGCTCAGTGAGTTATCTAAGGATGAAATTACTAGTTTGATATGACCAGGAAAGATAGATATCCTTGTCATGTATTGGCCCTCTGACGGGAGGTGCAATGATAAGAGAGCTAGATCAAGGGCTGGGGCTCTCATAGGGTTTGAATAGGTATCTCATAGAGCTTCTCTGTGCATTCATATTGCGGTATAGTGTTTTTCCATGTAGATATCCATAATAGAATGGTAGGGCCTAGTAGAGCTAAGGATAGACAGAAAGAATGGGCCGAGTGATGATGTCTCGGCAACATGACTAGTCTTGCAATGTTCATTATTCTCATTCCTCATATAAGGACTATTAGCGAGCTGGCAAACCAGATTGACTTTCTTTAGTTTACTAGATCAGCATAAGTCGTCCTTAACTGCTTGCCTGAATCTTGCATTAGCTTCTCTCTTCTTTTAGAACTTACTGGCTGTGTTATACAAGACATCACCTTTTAGGATTTTTCTTTTTGTGAATGAATTCAGCTTAATTTTGCTCAGGTGTTCCAATGCTTTAGTCTATTATGAAGTACATTTATAGGATTGGGCAAACATCATAAAGGCAACACACATTTATTATGAGGTGCATTTTAATGATTGAGTCATCCTAAGTTGAATATTTTAAGTTCTGGGTTTTATAATGTCCTATATATACAATGTAATATGTGTCTCTTTATTGGAATAGCTGTTGCATTATTTTCCCCAATTAATGACCTAATCAAATTTATTTGGCAACGGAACAAAGTGCCATTTGAATCCTCTCAGTATATTGCAGAGAGCCTCAAATAAGGATTCAATACAGGTGCAGTTCTTAGGTTACCAAAAGAACAAATCAAGTTTTTAACTGAATTTTCTGGATACTGATCACTTCATCATTTAACAAGTTGTCATCGTACTTTTTTTGGGGGTCAGAATCTTGTTATATGGTTCCAGTTTTTGATAATATGACAGTTCATTCCAGTTGAACGATTGACATTTGAGGAGTTCTTCAATCATCAATTTCTTTCGGAGCAACCAACCATTGACACAGCAAGGTGATAACAGTAGTGCATATTCTTCAATGATCACCAAGTGCCATCAGAGAAATTGATATTGTACATTTGCAGGATTAAATCTGAAATAAGAGATGACATTACACTTGAATGTAGTCAAAAGAGGTTATCAGGAGAAATTTCACATGATGACAGTCTGCCTTTCCCTTTAGATGAGGAAACTAATGTGCAGGAAACAAGTATTCCTGATCCCCAGAACACGGGTTCAGTGAGACGTACTACTGGGTTTACTATTGGTTCCGAACATAAAAATCTATCTTGTAGTCCATTAAAAGATGTTGCTGTTCCTTCCAGATGTAGGGGTCAGACACATGATTTTAGCATGTCTCCTCCACGAATTGCTAAAGAACAGAAGCCTTCTAATTACTCCAATGGTCTCATCTAATTTCACACTTGCTTACTATTTAATATTTAGATCTACTGCTAATCTGTCATATTAGATTCTGCAGTTGTGGATTCCTTGGAATTTGTTGATCAAGATTACGTGATTGTTCCTAGACCCCCGTTGGATATGTCACCCAATTCAGTAAGCCCCAGTCCAAGCAATTCACCTCGCAAATCAGAAAATTCACCCGTTGCACCTTCTAAAGTTAATGGACTAAGTGCACCAGTGCCAATAATTGGTGCAGCAGGTGGTAATAGCCATGCCATTGGAACCCCGGGAAGTGGTTCTGCATCATTAACTTCACAGGGTTCCATGGACGTGATTGATGCTATAGAGCAGCCATTGGGTCATTCCATGGTGAGGATTAGATCATTGCAGCAGTTTGCATCTGTCATAACAGACATTGTTAAAGAAAAGGTAAATTTTTTGAAATTGTCAGCTCGTTTTCATTCTTGTTCAGGAGCATAATCTTTTTGAATGATTAGATTTCTTCAAATCATTCTGAATTTGTCCAAGGAAGGACATTGATTCTTGTCACTGATAGTTATCTTTTTGTTTATAAATGATTGGAAATAGAATATATATTTTAACATACTGGGTAGTACGCTGGATTTATCATGCATCAGTGACAACAACTTTGGTTTATCTATGGTTACCTTTTTACAGTCATACTGGGTAGTGGGTAGTACAAGTCATGCTCTACTATGCCCACCCAATTTTGGTTCCCAGCTGGTACATGGAGTTATTTCAGTGAAGGCTTTAGTTACTACTGTTAAAAAATTAAAAGAGTAATGCTATGATTAGTTCATGGAACTGGGTTGACAGGGCGTCGAATAGAAATATATATTCTTTAGTTCATGGAATAAAATAAAAGACAATTACCCTAGGATACCCCTAATAATCTTAATTCCTAAAAGAGTTCATGGAGTTATTTTAGTGAAGGCTTCAGATTGCAATTGCCTTCCCAAAAATACCTCCATGGGGAATTGTAATTGCATGGGAATTGGTATTCCAAGTTACTTTTTAACCAAAATACTGATTCCATGGGAAATAGTTATTCCATTGAACCAAGCAATCGAGAACTGTCTTCTTATATTCTGCTGCTCCTGTTTTCTACTGAAGAACAATTATGATGATTAACATTTTTCTAAAAAAGAGAGCGATGTTTACCAGAGAACCACTTTATGAGCAAAAAATCTTGTTCTCTTTCAGTATAAGATACAGCCTTTTTAGGTTTCTCTTGACTTCAATTCACTTTTGCAAAAAACTGGAACGTGTCTATGGGAATTACTAAAACATTGACATGGTTCTCCTATGTCTCATCTGATACTCCCACAATATTGCAACTTATGCTGTATTTTTGTTTACCTGCTTCCTTCATCCTATAGACTGTTCTGCTGTAATTTTTTTGTTTTTTCCCTATTTTTTTTTTTAACTCATGTGTGGATTAACTTGCTATCTTTCTGTTTTGCATTTTGCTGATCCTACCTAAAGATTGCAAATGGTCAACAACATGAAGCATTCTCAGTCCAGCTATTGGTTCTTGCTATCTGGAAGCAAACACTGCACATTTGCCATGCAGAGGCTTCATCCACACCAGATGTCAGTCCATTTCGAGAACTAAAAAGCCTAAAGACCTGCATTTCCAACACTGCTGAATATTTGAATTGCATAGACTCTCAAGTGTCAAATTCAGTTTGTTCTGAGATCGAGAGGAATTTCCTCCTTGGCGTTGAGTATGCCGAAGAACTTGCCTTAGACATCAAACAGAAGACTGGTACAATACTACAATTGAGAAATTTTTTCGTGATTCATATTTAAATGGAAATGTGAAATGCTGTTTCTGATGCTTAAATTCACGATCACGCAGTACCTACTGAACTGCCGGATGCAATTGAGATAATATTCCAATCGGCCCTTACATTGGGCAGACAGGGTGGTGTAAGTAAAATATCTTACCTCTGGCGATCTCTCTAATAATTACATTGAACTTTTGTCGATATAGTGAAGTTTTAACTTTTCGTGAGGCCTGTTTTCTGAGGACACCTCAATGAAAATACTGAAGCAGAATCACTTTTATCCTATCTTCTAACACTAAACCATTGCCCTCTTAAAACGACCAGGTTGATGAGATGATGGGGAACATGGAGAGGGCATCATGTCAGTATTCAAAAGCAGTAAGCTTGTTGTGTTTTCTTCTAGTGGAAGCTCCAACTCTAGCGCTCAGCCCACCGTTTTCGCCCACCAATTCAGACCGCTATCGTCTACGTACGTACATCGATGTGCTCCACAATAGACGAGGCCAGTCCTCGTTCCAAAGGAAGGGTGATGATCGAGGAAGTCCTTAAACATTCTAGATCATGCAGTTCCAATTGTTTGTACTGATTCTTTAGGCTGATGTGTAGAAGATGTCATTATTATCAATGCATCCGTCCAAACTGTGAAGTAATTAGTTGGTGCAGAAACGCAGTCATCCAAATGTTGATAAACCGTATGGCTCAGTGAAAGAGAGCAACTTTGATTGTGCTAACTAATTAATTAATTAGTTTTTTCTTGACGCTTCTAGATTGATAATGATCTCCGTGTAGACCCTGCCTGTCTCGTTTCATCTGCATTTATAAATTGTTTTATTCCCACGCCACAGCTGCTTTTGTTGAATGAAAAGGCACCACCTCCACCAGCAATATTCGATTTTTTTTCTAGCATCTTGTCGGATGCACGCCTCTCCAGCAATTATCCAATATATTAGGCAGAGAAATGCCCGTTGATATGGTGTACGTTTTTTTTTTAATATTGTAATTACGGTCAGATTGTAATCACAATTTGATCATAATTAATTACGATTGATTTTCCTATTAAAATTATAATCGGATATGAATGAATAATCTCTAGAGGTTATTCTCATTTGATATCCGACAACCTGGCTATTCACCGTCGATGATCTATTCTGACCTAAAATATAATTTGAGTGGAAAGATGAATCAGAAAAGAATCTCTATAAAAAAATTGAATAAGAGGATCCTCTTTGGTTGATTATCGAGGATAAATTCTTTTACTTAATAGTATAAAAATTACTAAAATAATAAATTATTTATTTTTATTGCATTTGTGTTTTATCTCCTCGTACGCAATGATTACTTCGTCAATCATTTAGAATCGAAGATTAAATATATTCAGAGATCTTCAAGCGATTCAGCGTGAATCCGGTGAAAAGGAATGATCAGCAGTACTATTGCCAGAATATACAGAAGATTTAAAATTCGCCTAAAAAAAAATCACAAGTATTTGAAAGGATGGCACTCTAGTTTGGCACAAGGCGATTCCCAATCGCTCCGGCATTCACCTCTCGCCCCGTCGCAGCACCTGCACGACATTCCCAGCGATTCCAACACTCTGATATTCCCTGCAACAATCCAAAATCGATCCAATCAACAACCGACAGCTAATAAAAATATAAAAAACACATCACAGGCCAATGTGCTCCCTTACTTTCTTCCTTTCCCGACGGCAGTGTCCTCGCCTCTGCGTTCCCGCAGCCATGGACATGGACGGAAACCAGAAACACCAGCACAGTGAAGAACCGAACCCTTCCCCGAACATCCATCACTAGGGAGAAAATCGATTTGGACACAACCTGAAACCAGCGATACATATAGCGACTGGGTATTTGGACGACGACAAATAAACCTGGCCACTTTTTCCGCCCCCTCGACAGCTGCATGCGTTCTAGAACTGCTGCCTATATCTCTGCTTGTGCATGATTGATTCTCGAGTCGTCGATCGAGTCTACGTCGTCGGGTCTTCGCTCAGGGACATGCCAATGAAGGTGCGCATTAACTGTACGCACACAGAACCTTAACGACTAAATAATATCGACGAAGGAAATCACGGATCGTGGTAACTGGTGTGAACGAGAGAATTTAAGAGTTATCTGATTGGGGCGTCTGGTTTACGGCTTGTTGGTGACGTCGCGAGAATATAATTCTGTAAAGAAATTGGCGTTCATACTCGCCGTCTAGAACATGAGAAAAGTAAAATTATTAATTCCTTAGCAAAAGGCCACACCGTTAACATTCCAACGAAGCAATGCCCACACGTTAACATTCCAACAAAGCAATGCGATGGATTGGAATGACGAAATCGATCGAAATTATTTGTCCAAGCGTTTGCAAAGGGAGAAGTTGATAGGTAGATAAAAGGATTCACATGCCTTAACTTGCTTCGTTTGGATTGAGGGAGGAAAAGGAGAAAGAAAAGAAAAAGTTAGCCTTGAATATCTTGCGGGCACGTGCAAGTAGAGGTAGAGCTCTCGAGCCGTTAACAACCTGTCATCTGATGGGATGGGATGGGATGGGATGGGATGGGCTGGCCCGTTATACTGACGGACTATAAAGTCTGATGGATGGGCTGGCCTAGTTGGGCGACGGATTAGAATTCTCTCACCCGCCCCCCTTTTTTCCCCCCAAAGCCCTAGCTTCTCAAAAGACCTAAATGCCCCTCTACTTTCTCCTATCTCCTTTTCTGCCCCTTACACAACCGGATCAATAATATTTTAATTTCAAGAAGAATTATTTATCCTACCTTTAATTTTATCCTAATCAACTTAATCTTTTCTTATCATGCATACCTTATAATATGGATTAGACAAGTTAATTTAACCCAAAAAAAAAAATTTCTTATAAATCATTAAATTTAATAATTTCGGAAAAAACCTTCTTAGAGGCCTATTTCTGTTTTGATTTTTTTTTTTTTTATCATTTTCTTCTCAACTTGCCGGGCAACTCGAGAGCATGTCGCATCTTGCAACATTATTTTATGTCCATTTTTTAAATGAATTAATAAAATTTTAATTTAATCTATTTAAATTATTTGAAAGGCAGGACCAATACGATACCTAAATTGATGTCTTTGTGAACAAACTCTATGCCCAATGAGATCACGATTGAGGCCACCCTGTAAACACCCAAGATTATGAGCTAACTCGTGCCCTCATTTATAGCTGTAACTATAAATGAATTAAACATTCATGAACAAATTTGATGTTCGATTTGATAAAAATTTATTTATATTCATTCAATATACACAAAATTAATTAAATAAATAAGTTTGGACAGTTTGTTGAACTAAATAAATAAGTTTGAACAATATGTGTTCAGCTCGTTAATATTCATGAACAATATTTATAAATAATATTCATGATATTCATTAATAAAATTCTTTTCAATATATTAAAAAATAAATAAATAAATTTTAATTATCAAATTTAATAACCAATTAATCATAAATAAATCAAACTAAGTTTGAATAATCATTCCAAAGGTGTGGATCATTTTAAATTCGACTCAGCTTAACTTAGATAATTATCTTATCAAATAAACTTGAACACTCTAAAATTTAATTTAACTCGATTCATTTACCGCCTTAGAGGTTGATATCGTTGGAAAAGATTTGTGATAGATTTTTTTTTAACAAAGAGGAAGACAAGTTTGTTAACTTTGATTTCAACGGATGATTTTTTTTTAAAAAAAAAATTAGTGAACTTTTATAATATATGATAGATAAAAAACAATTCAATTTTTGCAAACATTTTCACTGTTATTTTGTTATTAGTATTTTTTATTTTCGGCGTCCCAAATCAAATAATTTCAATTTATAGTCAATAAGCGAAGCGGAATTCAATTTCTTTTTTTTTTTTCAAAAAATAGAAAATAAATTCTTATTTTAATGATTATGATCAGGTAACTTTTGAATTCTTAAAATAGTTTAAAGCAAAATGGTAATTTTCCAGAATTTCCAGGAGCATTTTGATGAATGAAAATTTGATTTAAAATAAAATTTATTTATTTTAAAAAAAGAAGAAATTAGATAAGTAAATTACGCTTTCTACTATCCGCTTTGAGTGGGGAGGGTGGGGCCCGTCCTATGTCACGTTAAAGTAGGGGCGACGGACGGTGCAGATACCCAATTATCGTATTCGAGCTCCGATCCCAGTCGTCTCCTCCGCCGCCTACTCTCCAGCGTCCGATCTCCTCTCTTCCCCCCTCCCACAGCCCATCGCCGCCGCCGCCTGCTCCTCCTCTTCTCCCTCCCTAGGCGCGCCTCGATTACAAAATCCTCCCTCCCTCTCTTTCCCTCTCTTTCTCAGGTATCATCTTCCTCCCTTTTCCTCCGATCTAGGGTTTCGTACTTTGACTGTGGCTTTGACTCTCGGCCTCGGCCATGGCTCGCGCAGTATCGCGCCCATGTCGGAAGTCCCGGCAAGTCCTACCGGCGGGGCCGGTGGTGGCGGTAGTCACGAGAGCGGCGGCGACCAGAGCCCCCGATCCAGCGTCCGGGAGCAGGACCGCTTTCTCCCCATCGCTAACATCAGCAGGATCATGAAAAAGGCGCTTCCTGCCAACGCCAAGATCGCCAAGGACGCCAAGGAGATCATCCAGGAGTGCGTCTCTGAATTCATCAGCTTCGTCACCAGCGAGTTCGAGCCCGCCTCTTAATTTCGCCTTTTTATTACTCTTATTGTCGGCTAAGTTAGCTAAGAGGTCAGGATGTTCGGATGCTTTGCGCTGTAGGGCTAGTGACAAATGCCAGAGGGAGAAAAGGAAGACCATTAATGGCGACGATCTGCTCTGGGCGATGGCCACGCTGGGATTCGAGGATTATATTGAGCCACTGAAATTGTATTTGCAGAAGTACAGAGAGGTCAGCTTCTCCCTCTTTCATTGTTGTCCACTTGATAACTCAGAGCGAGTCTGAAATGCTACGCTTCAGAATATAATGATAGCAAAATGACGTTTTTCCCTGTTTCTTCTTCATGTACTCTGCTGCGGCTAATGCTGGTCCAGATGGAGGTAAGGAGCCTTCTTTTTAGTTCCTTAAATAATTCATTGGTGCTGTCTATTCTTATCTCTGTTCCAGATATTGAAAGCCAGGAGACCTTTAGTCTATGCTACTGCTTAAATTGTCTTACATTATTATTTTGGTTTAGGTAATCAATTCAAATTTTCACGTGGTTTTTATCAATCCTAAAAATTTAATCACAAAAGAAAACAGTTTTTTTTTGCCCTTTTCCCTTTTTGTCAATAAGGTCGCCTTTAGAAGGTGGATGCTTTATAAAGACAGGCTGGGGTGATGCTTAATGGATGCAAGCATATACGCATTTTCTCTTAAATTGGGAACATAATATTTAGCAGACAAATTATAAACAAAACAAAGTGTGTCAATACCTCTCAAGTATTTAGCCTTGGATGAAGCTCAAAGATATTTTCATCTTTCAAATCAGCTGTTGGAAACAAGTAAATTTTGAGTTGCTCACTGCTAAAGCAGTTAATACCTCGTCAAATCTGTGAAAACCCACATGACATGGGCAGATGTTCACTAATTGACCTCATGACAATTATGTGAGAACAACATAGGTTTTCAGCTCCTCACTTAAGGTTCCAACAAGAGGCGCACTAAGTTTTTAGAGGGCAAATGAGTCTTTCTCATTTGAGTTGCCTTTTGAGTAAAGGACAAGAATCATGGGTCTCACTCCTGGAATACCCCGACAGGCCTGTGGGCCACATTCAGAAACTGACCTCATCAGGTTGTTTTTCGACACTTTCATTCCTAGTTAAAGTTTTACTCGTATTGTGCTAGAGACATTGGGATAAAAGGCTTGTTAAATGCTAAACAATGATTTTCTATTTTTCATTATACTTTTGAGTATGTTGAACAGGGTGACAGTAAGGTGTCTGCCAAAGGTGGAGACAACTCTGTTAAGCAAGATACAACGAGTTCTCACGGTGGAGTTCAGCCTGGTTCAGTCTCTCAAGGGGTAATACTGACCTCATTTTTCTGCTAATCAACTACAATTTTAGTGTTTTATCCCTAACATTTATAATACAACTTAACTACTCCTAAATGAAATTAGTAGATAGGTCATCAAGGATCTTTTACACAAGGCATGGGCTATTTGCAACCTCAGGTACCATTCTTTTTACTTGATTTTTGATATACCATTCCTTTTTACTTGATTACAACTTGACTACTCATGGCTTAATTGTTCACTTAAGTTCAGAAATACCATTCTTGTTGTTTGGTTTTAAGACTGATGTGCTTACATGCAATTCCATAAGTTTTGAATACTTAGGAAGAGATACATTATAATTTGGCAGCTTATCGTTGTAAAAGCATAAATATGATAACTTTTCAGTACGTTCAAATTAGAGAAATATTTTCTTGCACGTTAATTTATTGTCATTCTTTCAAAACTGTTGATGTGGGCCTCATATGCATATGCAGACTCATTATGTATGCTTTACAACGATAAAATTAGAGATTATGTGGGTTATATTGTGCTTATGTGGTCATATTTTAGGTTGATCTTTAATTTATTCATCTAGACCAAGCTAATTTTTCAGTTTGAACCAAGCTACTATGTGCGAGAAAAGATTAAATGCAAATATTTATTTTTTGTTCAATTTAATATAAATCTAAAGAGCCAATTATTTGAGATTAGAAGTGTTGTTTAGAGCTTGTATTGAATAATTTATATTTTTTACAAGTTTGCTCCTTAACTTTTGAAGTTTATTTATAGTCTATTTTGCTTATTGGTACCTTGGGAAGTTTGTACTCATGCTGTCATTCATAGCATATGCGCAATACAGTGAGAAGCATGCTGCTTGCATACACTTTTCAAGACCTTTGTATTACTCTCTGGAAATGATTGATGTTTCATTGACTCTTTTTCTTGCTTGAATATCTTCTTGAAAATTGCTTACTTACCTATAGATTTTTTTTTTTGTTTGGTTTCATTAATTTGCCTTTTTCCTTGATTTGAAGGGAGACATTTTTCCTTAGTTTAGGAATATTGTTAAAATTATTTTTCCTTGATTTCAGAATATTGTAAAACTTTTATGATTTTTCACCTAACCTTAGGATTAATTTTACGATGCAATTGCTGTTTCTTTCAAGAATATTAACATTCCTTGGCTTGATAATCCTTGAATTTAACTAGTTTTCAAATACAGTAGCAAGGAGTATGCTGAGTGATGCAAGAGTGATGCAGTATTTTTTGAGCTTTTGCTTACCTTTATTGTTTCTTTCTCTCCAGATATTTTGTAGGAATATAGCAGGCAGTAGAGAAATTTCATCTTATATTAATCACATAGATTGCCCCAATCTTAGATTGTGTAGTTTAAGTGTAACTGATCTGGCATTTTATGACATTAAATCAGTTGGTGTTCACATTAAAAAAAAATGTGGTTTTGTTTCATATGTGATTCTGAATAAAGTCGACATTTTTGCAAGGATGATGATTATAGACATCTCAAGAGTTGCCAAACAGAGAGGATTACACGATTCTCGCTCGGCATACCTAGAGACTGCTTGGCTTCATGTTGTGCACATTGTGTTGGTTGGTGTGCCAAGCTCAATTTGGCTAGTACCTGGGTTGTGCTTAGGATGACTCTTGCTAGGCTTGACCCACAAGCTGGGTTAGGCATGGTCCTCTAACTGGGCTAGGTCCAACATGTGTCTTGAACAAGAACCAATCCTATCGTCTAACTTCTTTTCCCATAAATTGCCTAAAATACCCCAAATATAAATAATAAGAGCATTTTAGTCATTGTATTATCAAAATAATTAAAATTCCTAAAAAACTCTCATAAATGCCGTCCATCCATCAATCTAAATCCTCATCTCTTCATTCTCATATTTTTCTCACATCTCTTCCTTGTGCTCCTCTCATTTTCAGTTTATACCCTCACTTTATCTCTAAAATTCCTAGTTTCTATTTTTTTTTTTTTTTTGCTGTTTAGTAGGAGCTAAATCAACATTGTGCGAGGATGATGAAGGATTGTGGTCATGTGGAGGCTATACACTATGGCTATAATGAAGCATATAGTTGCGCCACTTTTGTGTTATAATCCTCAAATCTCAAGCATATCGTGGGTAATATACCCAAGTCTTTAGCTCAGTACATATTCTTTTGCCATCTCTTTGAGCTGAACTGTGGATGTCCTATTTAGATGGTGGCTAAATGAGGACAATGTATTCGAAAATCTCAATCAGGGACATGCTTGTTCTTTGTTGTTGGCTAGTTGAACCAATGATGTTTAAGCCCTTTACAGGATGTTGAAGGATATTAAATCATCGATCAATCATTCCCAATGGATTAACATCAGATTCCATAGACCATGGGCATCCAAGGTTGTAAAAACATATATTCATCACTTGGCAACATATAATGGATAGGAGTTAGACAATTGCAAATTAGAATGTATATCCATTTATTCATGTGTTTGTGTTCATTTGAATTGTCTAAATCTGTGCAATTTTTATATCATGTGATTCTTTATATTAATGTATATTTTTAATATTTAGTTTTTTTCGACACGACTGATTGAGACCCCTAGATATCCATCCTGTATCAACAATGCAAGTGAAGGTGCCAAGTTATTGAGTTGGTAATAACCTAAGAAGTTATTGTCAAGGTTTTGGTTCAACATCCAGCTTTACTGAAATCGGGGTTTGTGTATACATAGACAAGGGGAAAAAATGGGAAATGAAGGGATCAACCAGTGTCATAGACTTAGATAGTGTTTAAGTAGACTGAAGAAGGGGTCTATCACATGTAGAAAATATGACATTAGACATGTCAGCTGAGGTTCTAAATACCATGCTCATATCTAATAAAAATAGAGTATAATTAGAACATAGATTTTCATGACCTTAATATAACGAAATAACTACTACAAGAGAAAAAGAAATTCCAAGGTGCCGAATAGAAAAAATGGTTCCCTGGATATGCAAGAGGAGAAGACATTGTAACATTAAGAATAGGCAAGTAAACACTATTTGCAAGATAACAAGATGTGACTCCACCACAACTATCTACAGTGTATATAATATTAGTGAACAGATAAATCATGCATAGCGCAGAATGTTTTTCGTTCCATTGTCCTTAGATGGAAAATAAGAGAGAGAGAGAGAGAGAGAGAGAGGGAAAAAAAAACTTGCAAAATTATACATGGAGCTCATTTTTTGTTACTTTCCTCTTCTCCCTCGTACTGAATTGTAGGTAGAATTAAGAAAGCTGGGCATTTGGTTTACAAGGAGTTTTGTTTATCAAAGCTTGGAAATCATCTTACAATTGTATTCACGTTGTTTGGAAGATTCACCATTGTCTTTTGCTGATCCTTTACGCACGCTATGGCACATGTTAAACCATTTATGTTTTATGCATTTTCTTTTTTTCATTTTAAATATCCCTCATTATGTTTTCTGCTAAGAGATGTTCATGGGCAATTCAAATTTGGCTTTCTGTTAATGAGAAGGCGAAATTTTCTGATTGCTATTTTTCTGTGGCGCAGTGACTGGATCTGAACCTCGTAACATCTGGAAGTGTGACTTTTAGGCGGAAAAGCTTCGTTGCTTCATGTTATCACTAAGCTTTGTATTTGATGCTTTAGATTGTAAAGTAGTATGAGTTGTATCAGTCTAAGTTGGGTACGAAATTCATCTTTGTTATACTTGCTGAATTTTAGGTGGCAACACATTGCTTTGTATGAGCCTGTTTCATTCTTACTTATCTATACACTGATAAGTGGGCTGACTCACCACTTTTTATTCGTATTGCAATTATAGCTTGATTCCCCAGGTCGATTGTGTTGAAATGTTATCAACTGATTTCATTGTAGCTCGACTCTGCATTTTATCGTCACTTGATACATACACGGATGATGGAATCATCAGTTCTACATGTCTGACTTATAAGTATCCTTATCAGTTTTTTTTTATAATATTTCTAAAATTTAAAATAAATTATTTATTTTATTAAATTTAGATAACTATTTTTTACTTACATAATACCTTCTTAATTTTTTTATTATTATTTTCTTTCGATATATTATCTATGTTTTATTATTCAATTTATTTTTATTATTTTTTTCTTAAATTAAATGATATATATATATATATATATATCATGTCGGTGTCAAGGGGGGAAGGCAACCCACTGCAGGCGACAGCCACCGATCTCTCCTTCGTTCGCAGCGAACGAGTGCCTAAACGGTCGCCCATAAATGGTGATTCCCAGGCTGTTTGTAGGATCGCTCAACTCATCCCCGCTTCGTTCCCAGTGCTACCGCCTCTCGCGCCTCGCGTCGAGCAGCTTCCGAGCATTCGCCACTAAGTTATCCCCGCCGTCAAAGGCCATCGTCTACGAGCAGCACGGGCCGCCGGATCAAGTCACCAGGTCATTTGCGCAGTCCTCTGTCTCTTGATTATAGAATTTTAATGTCGTAGACTTCTGTGGATAATCTGGTGGCAAGCTACTGACTTCGTTCCCATGCTCTTCAAATCGCTTGTTCTCATTGTTGACGGGGTGATTAGGGGCGTTGCTTAGAGATATACAATGCCTTTTTTTCCCCTTTTGGGCGTTGAGACAAGATTGCTATGTTTTCAGGTTGATTGATCTACCACCAGTGGAACTGAAAGCAAATGATGTGTGTGTCAAGATGCTCGCGGCTCCAATCAATCCTTCGGACATCAATAGGATAGAAGGTTCGAGTTTTATAAAAAGTTCTAGTTTCTGGATCTACAACGAATCTATGAGCAGCATTATGCAATGCAAAACAATTTTATCTTGCCAATTTTCCCCTTTGCTCTTATATCGAAGGAAGCTTGGTTACTTGCAAATATGTTTTCTGTGTCACATGAATTTTATTTTATTTTTCTTAGTGAAATGCATTTGTTTTTAATATCTCCTCTAATAGGCTAGAAGGTTGTTTGTGATTAACATGGAAATGGAATGCCTATTTGCCTTATATCCAATTGGTTATTTGATATAGTTGATGCATCCCTCATGCTTGTGTATGTTAATTTGTTATAGTCAATAGGTATACCTGTTTTATGCTTTGAGAAGAAGCAGGTAGCTGAGCAAGAGGCTGAGAATTCCAAGTTCTTTGTTAATGTTACGTGCACGAGCAGTATTATCACGCTGCTGTAATCCATGTCAAGGGTGAAATTGAGGCTGCCTCCTGCCTTAAATCACTACCACCCTCTTGCCTTGTCAAGATATTTTTGTAAGCGAATTCTTGTCTTGGCTTAGGTCCATTGGACAAACCCACCATGACAAAGAAGGAAAACCCAATGCATGAAACTCTAGTCAATATGGTTAATTGGCTATCCTAAATGTTCATTATCATTCAGAGACCAGTTCATTGCACTGTTAATTTGGTTGATGCAAAGTAATATGCAGTATGATATTGTCCTCATATTGCATTTGTATTATTCGCCACCATGTTAAACTCATCTTCTTTTCTTGATTTCATAGTAAGGGTTATTTTACCTTTTTGATTATGTTTCATATATGGATTTTCTGATTATTTGATACATACTTTTAGGTGTTTACCCTGTTAGGCCTCCAGTACCTGCAATTGGTGGATATGAGGGGGTTGGGGAAGTGTACTCAATTGGATCTGGAGTGAGTAACTTCTCAGTGGGTGATTGGGTCATACCATCTCCTCCATCCTTTGGTAATTAATTCTTGCTTTGTATTATAGATTCATCTCTTCGAATTCGAGTATAAATGCTCTTACAGTTTGTGACATTTTTTCTTCACGAATGAATAATTTTATTATGCTCCTCAGGAACATGGCAGACTTATGTTGTGAAAGAAGAGAATGTTTGGCACAACATAGATAAGGGTGTTCCTATGGAGTATGCTGCCACTGTTACTGTAAATCCTTTGTCTGCTTTGCGTATGCTGGAAGATTTCATTAAGCTAACCCCTGGTACTTTCTCATTATCTTGTTACATTACAATGAGTCTTGAGTTCTATTCTTTTTTTTAATATCCTCTTGGTCACTAAATGCAATCAGGTGATACAATTGTGCAAAATGGTGCTACTAGTATTGTGGGACAATGCATCATTCAGCTTGCTAAAAACCAGGGTGTTCATAGTGTGAATATTGTGAGGGACAGGTGCATGTGAACTTTTATCTGTGTTTTCCTGGATTGTATACATGAATTATCACACAACTACTAGTCTAATTTTATGAAAATGTGTTGCATGCTAATGTATTTTATGTTACCATTTCAATCGAAGACCTTATATTGAACTATAGGGTCATTTTAAACCAAGGCTTTCCAACTAAACTAAATTTATTATGATACCCACACATTATATCTGTTTTGATAGAGTGATTTTGTACTTTGACATGCCATCATGATCTCCAATTATTTGAGTGAGACTGTTTTAATATGGTACTAAATAAAGATGTGATTTTCAAATTTGTTTTTGCTTGCTTCATATTTGTACATCCTGTCTTTATGTAAACCCAACATCTACCTTTATTTTGATTGTGTAAAAATGAAACGAAGTTTCTGCAAGATCACATATATTATGTTACAGAGTTCAAGTAAACTTTAAATACCAAATATCTATAAACCTGGATTAGCTTTACAATAAAGCTCTGTGCCTTACAATTGAAACTGATCATAGTACCAAGTCATAGGCATAATACAGTGGTAGGTTGGCTTGCACAAAAAACTCACTGAAATGTTAATTAATTTATGAGGATATTGTTTATTTGCTGTGATGTGGTTAAGAAATTGTATTTTTTTGTGTCTTGTATTTGTTTGTATATTCCTTGTAAATTGGTCAAGGACTCACTATTTCATGTCATCAAGAGGTATATTTTCTTTGAAACTTGCATCAAATCAATTGTTGATGTGCTAGTTTCTGAATATTCTGGTAGCTAAAATATTATTTACTGCATTATATGTGCTGTGCGTATATTCTGTTGTTTCAGATATACTTTTATATGTTCTCAATGTTTGTTTTCATAACTATGCACTGATTACATTACTTTTCTACCTTTTATTTTGTACATATGAAGAGTTGGAGCAGAGGAAATTAAAGAAAAACTTCAGAATCTTGGGGCAGATAAGGTTTTCACTGAAAGCCAATTAGAAGTGAAGAATGTTAAGAGTCTCCTGGTAAAATAATGATCTTTAAGCTAGTTACTAACTAAGTTGTTTAAGATTGCATAGGTAGCTCTTCTCATTTGCAATGGCAAATTTCTCAAAGGGTGTACCTAAAGTTGGGAATTTAACGTGTGGCCCAAGTTTTCATTTCTTCTCAGAAGGCACACTTTCTCTTCCCAAAGTTGGGAATTTACCATGGGTGGTGCAAGTTTTTTTTCTCAAAATGTTCTTGATGTTGATGCTGTGAATTTTAATTTTTGTTCTTTTATATTTTCTTTGTGAGATTGTATTCGTGTTGGTGTTATGATACATTGATTCCAGTTTACATGATGACATGTTTTAGGTACATCAAGGTGGGTTAGGTCAAATCACCTAGATGTTTCATGTGCAAAACAGACGTGGAATTAAGGGGTATTTTAGGAATTTCATAAAGGGGAAGTCTGCCCTTTGGGGAGAAACAAAACTTGAGGTGCTCTATGAGAATTCTAACTTTGGACCTTTCCTTTGAAAAATTTGCCTTCGATAATTAGTTTGGAATGATCATGTTGTTTTTTTTGGACTTGCCATTGTCAATTCATTTTCTTCGGAAGATAAAAATCATTGAATTCTTTTTGTTTGTTTAATTACTTTGTACTAATCTTAGCTCAATCATCATTTACTAGGGTGATTTGCCAGAACCTGCCTTAGGATTCAATTGTGTTGGGGGAAATGCTGCCTCACTGGTCCTGAGGTTCTTGAGGTGATCCAATAGAAGAGTGCAATGCATGATAGAACAGTCACTTGTATTTGTTATGATTTATATTGTTACATCTTATTAAACATGTGGAAAATTTAATTTTCTTCTCCAGGCATGGAGGCACTATGGTAACTTATGGAGGCATGTCAAAGAAACCTGTTACTGTTTCTACTTCATCATTTATTTTTAAGGTTTGTTTTCCTAATCACTGTCCTGACAGATAATTTTATTTCTTTCAATTGCGTGATATTATACATGTTGACTAAAGAAACGTTATGCTCATTTGACTTGCCTGTGACAAATGACATCTTGGAACTCCTATTGCATAAGGTTCACACCAATCCTAAGCCATTAAAGACTGTGAATATACATCTTTTCCTTGCATAACTAGCAAGGTAATGGTGTTTGCTCTTCCAAAGCTTATCAAGGCAATTTTATTCTTATCCCTAGCCCACTTGATGATAAATGATCATGCAAAGTTACTTCATTTACAATGATTTATTGCACTTATGGAGTGAGTGCTATATTTGCAATGCTTCAGGAAGAAAAAACACTGTCATTATATCTTATGTTTAGCTACCTAACAGTGCATTTTAGTAATCAAGACCTTGTTTACTTGGGAAATGGAGAGGGAGAGAAGGGAAAGGCTAAGGTAGAATGATAGTATTATTTTATTCTTTTTGTTTGGAAGGATGGAAAGAAGAGGGGAAGGGAATGCCTCCATCTACCTCTAACTCTGATTTCGATTTCTCTTCCTTACCTTGAAGTGCTCCACCAAGTGTGCCCTAGTGACTATCTCTTCGACAAAGCCTTGCTCCTTGATCCTGTCCAAAAATTGTAAAGAAGGTTGACTGGGGATGTGGCTTCTGGGTTGACCGCTTGTAGACCTCTCTCTGCTCTGCAATACAAGAAACGTCAATGTCGAGCCAGGGAAGGGGTCCCCAACGTTGGGCCTCCGATGCTCAAGTTAGTTATCGGAAAAATGGAAGGAAGCAGAGCAACAGTAAGCATAGGCGTGAATAGTGAATAACGCGTACCTTCGTCGATGCATGGACCCCCTTTATATAGCGTCCCAGCGGGCGACGTGCATGCTCCTCAAGGCGTGGGCATGTTTTCCAAATTGTCCTATGAAAGGACATGTCAGAAAAGTGGCTCTGACACCATACCTTAACAGAATACGCAAATCCAGTAGAAGCTTCCGTCTTACGATCCACCTGTTGACCATGCCTCGTTATCCCCCAAAGGGATATCAATGGATATGAGAGGGGTCCCACTGCTTGGCTGAGCGGGGGAGCCGCTCGGTTGGGGATCCCCACTCGGTAGACTTTTGCTGCTTCCCTACAATGACTTGGTTCGGTAGATTATTTCTGCCCGATCGGGCGAGTGCTCCGGTCACCTTAACATTCCTCCGCTCCGTGATGAGCACCTGATGTTCTTGCCGTAGTGCTCTTGGTTGTACGAGCATTCTGCTTGGACCAGCCATTCGTTGATTGGACACTTAATGCTCGATCGACAACTACAGTAGACCTTCGCTCGGCCCACCTTTGGTGAGCCCATTGGTTTTCTGGCTTTGACCATCCTAATTTTGACCTCCACGTTGGCTGTAATCTCCGCCTTTGACCCTCCTTGGTGGGCCCCTCTTTTATCACCGCATCACTCTTCTAACTCCACCTTTTCCCCAACAACATCAACTGAAACTGGGTGGAAGTTACAACAGCAGCAGAGGCCACGAAGCTCATGTGGATTGGCACAGTAGTCGAGTTGATGACCTTGTGGTCACCATAGAACCAGACTTTGGTCATTCTCGTCAGACAACATTATTGTGCACCATGTGGAGTTGATTTTGGAGTCTTCTCGCACTTAGTGAGGAATTTTGTGTGAGGAGCAGTGACTATTTAACAAGCGCGTGGTTGCCATGTTGGTGCTTGTGTTTAGTACGATAGCCAACTGCATGTTTCTGGTTCAGATCAGGTATAAGAGGGTATGATTTGATTCGCACAATTCCCAATTTAGTGAGTAGTAGGCACGACTTGGATGGGAACAATGAGCGTAAGAACAGAAAGTGTCACAGCTCTTGCATGCTATCAAGCACCCACCACCATCTAGCATGTGCTTGGGTATTCACAAACACCCAATAAAGCACTAGTTTCTTCCCTGAAGCGGACCAAGCATTGAGAGCTTGTCACGTCCATGTTTGCTCTCTTATTCTCCCACTTTGGCGTAAAGATGATGTCACAATCTTCTTCCCTTCCCTCTCCTCTTCTTGCAAAGTAAATTGGAGATTTGTATTTTTCATTCCCCTTCCTCTCCCTTCCTTTGCATACACTCTCCATTTCTTCCTTCAAAGTAAGTATGCTGTTATTGTCATATGCTATTTGTTTGTTTTTTGACATTTTAAATAATTTATGGTGCTTACTTTGGGGAGTATGTCACAAGCCCTTGATTACTGAATTTACCTAGAAAAAATTTAGTCATTGCAACATTACTGAACCCAAATTCAAATATTACTGGGTCTTGAACTTTTAAAGTTCGAATATGACTATTTGAACGATTATTTCTGTCAGTAACATTTACTTTTTGAAATGCATATGCATTAGGATCTTTCCCTGCGGGGATTCTGGTTACAGAAGTGGATGAATTCAGAGAATGCAAAAGAATGTAGAACAATGATCGACTACATTTTGCGCTTGGTGAAGAGTGGCAGTTTCAAATACGAGTATGTTCCATATATTCTAATCTAATATTTTCTTTGAACTTTCCTCTTGCCAGCAGACGCCCCTTCTTTGTCTCTTGTACTGGCATCAAGCCTCCTTATTTTACCAGTTGGAACTCTGGACTGATATCAGGTTCTATTTGTTTCTCAGAATGGAGCTGGTTCCTTTTGACGATTTCAATATTGCCTTGGACAAGGCACTTGGGAAATTAGGCAGCCATCCCAAACAAGTTATCAAGTTCTAATTTTCAGAATGCAAACAAGTTCCTCTATTTCAGCGCTCCAAGTGTTAGTCAGAACACTAAGCATCTTGATATTTCACCACTTCAGAAGTTGAAAACGTTGTAGCATCAATATTCAAGGTTGTTTCAATTCTAATCTAAATTTTTATTGTTCTTAATTTTATGGTCCTTTGTCATTAATTTTCTTCACTCCTTATAGTCCGTTCTCAAGTTATATGAAAGGAGATAAATCACTGGGTCAGTTTATATCAAACCGCCAAATCAGCCAAGGGGTGAGAGGATTTTTTTTCTCCGAGTGCATGTTTCCATCGGAAATTGATCTCTTATCTCATTATAACTAGTTTGTCACCCTCTATTCAACTGAGTATTCCGTGGGGACGTCATTACTTTTCTTTCCATTGTTTACATGTGATTTGTATCAAATTATAATTGAAATTTGAGCATAGAGCAGGGATATGAAATTGTAATTGGGGATGGGCTGTGAAGGATATGAGGTGAACGTAATTATCTTTTCCTAGAGAAAAAAATAAGAAATTGAGTACCCTAATAGCTCTCGGAATCAATTATCAGTGGATGCAAAGTGCTTTGCTGGGTATTTAATTTTTCCCATTTAAAAGACCACTGTGCTAGGCAAATGTTCTCGGTAATTTGCTCCCTTTTAAAGATTGTGGGATCATCTTAAAGGAGCAATTAATATGATGATTTCACTTTTTGTCCTGTAGAAATAAGGAGAGAAGATTTTCTGGTCCACAAAAAAGTGGATCAGGGGATGGTTTATTGCGGTCAGATTGTAATTATGATCCAGTCGTAATTGGTTGTAATCCCTTCATGAGTTCACCGTTCCTATCATGTTATAGTTTGGGTCGAAGTAGGGGTCAGATGCCACCGGAAGTGGGCAAGTGTTCAGGTTGCAAGGCGCTGAGCAAGGGGCGGCTTCCGATCGTCCGCTCCGACCCAAATTATAATCTGGTGAGAACGATGAACCTATGAAGAAATCACAACTAATTACGGTCGAAACACAATTACGATTTAGTCGTAATTAGGAGCGGACCATTCCCTGGTCCATTTTTTGTGGACCAGGAGATCTGGTGTCAAGAATAAGAAATTGAGCATTTTCTCAATTTAATTTTTCAGCCGACCTATTATATTTATTTTTTAAAACACTTTTTTCTCAATGTTCTAAATTAAAATAAAAGCCCTCTGGCGTAGCAGAGATGGTGAGCACATGACATCTCTGGCGTAATGATCAGGGGTCGATTCTCAGGAACTAACGATCTGAAGTTGATCCCACTATACGCCTATGACTTGTGTACTTATATTTATGTCTCTTCCATCGATACTAGGGGGTCGCTAAGATAGCAGATCTATTTTTTTTTTCTAAATTAAAATAAAAAATTATTATTTATTTAAATTGAATAATCTAATCACGAAAAAATTTGAAATTTAAATATAAAAGTTATTAATAATATTAAAAATTCATTTTTTTTAAAAAAAATACTCATTAAAAATAATGATGTACTCAATTTATTTATGTTTTTAATTTTGAAACTTTAAAAAAATTTAAAAATATAAATGATTAATAAAAAATTAAATAATAAAATTCATGATGATCTCTTAATTTTATAATAAAAAATAAATATTTTATATTTGTTATTAATATGTTTTTGCATTTTAATTTTTTTTAAATAAAGCTCTAAAATTAAAAATAAGTTCAGTGTCATTTAAAAAAAATTAATGAATTTTCTGATAAATTAATAATATTTTTTTCATTTTTAATTCGGTTTAAATAGTAATAATAATTTTGTTTTATTTTCGATGATCCAAATATCTAGTTATTTAAATTGATTAATTCTAAAAATAATCATTTTTACAAAATTTTATCCACCATTAGAATAAATTAAGAATATTGATCGTCTTAGAATTATTATTCTAGCGGAGAAAAATATCATCAAAACTTCGCAGTTGAGTTTTCAATCCTTCGACGCATTAACCGTTCAAAGGGTCTTGTATTTTAAATTAAAATATGATCAGCACTTTGGGAAATCCAAAAAAAAACTGAGGGGGCGTTTGATTTTTTTCTAGGAATAGGAATTCGAATGAGAATCATTGTATTGTGGAATGGGAATGAGTATGAGCATGGATATCACTATTAAAAGTAATGTTTAGTTAGTTGCATATTTTCTATCGGAATAAATCAAAATTTCCTTTTTTACCTTTAAAGAAAAATAAGAGAAAAAATTAGATGGGAGAGAAAGATGAATATGAGAGAAAAATATGATGAAAGAGAATGATGAGAGAGAAAGTGTGATGAGAGATAATGAAGAGAGAGAAAGTGTAATGAGAGAAAATGAGAAAAGAAAGTGTGATAGGAGAGAGCATGATGAGAGAATATGAGAGAGAAAATATGATGTGAGAGGATAAAGAGAGAAAAAATGTAATGAGAAAAAAATGAGGAAAGAGAGTGTGTGATGAGATAGAATGAGGAGAGAGAAAGTATGGTGAGAAAGAAAATATGATAAGAGAAAAAGTTTGATGAGAAAAAAAGAGAACAGTGAATATGATGGGAGAGATTGAGGAGAGAGAAATTATGATGAGGGAGAAAGTATGATGAGAGAGAAAATGTGTTGAGGAAAAAAAAGGAGGGAGTGTGACAAGAGAGATTGAGAAGAGCGAAAATGTGATGAGAAAAAAAAGAGAAAAGAGAGTGTGGTGAGAGAGATTGAGGAGAGAGAACGTATGATAAGAGAGAAAGTATGCTGAGAAAAAAAGAAGGAAGAGAGTGTGATGAAAGAAAGAAAAAGTATGATGAGAGAAAGTGTAATAAGAAAAAAAAGAGGAAATAAAGCGTGATAGGAGAGATTAAGAAGAGAGAAAGTGTGTGATAAAATGACGAGAGAGAACCAGGAGAGAAGTGATATAAAAGAAAAAATAAATAAATATATTTTGATATTTAATATTAAAGGAGAAAATTTTAATTTTAGGTCAAAGATATTTTTAGAATAAGGAAATATTTTGATTGATGAAAATAGGGTAAACTCATTGAAGGGGAGATATATTTGTATTCCTATTCCTATAATATAAATATTAACAATGACAATCTTATTCCCCATTCCTATTCCCCTAAATCAAACGCATTTTAATAAATTTAAAGGACAATGGTCGAGTGTTGTTTGGTTTTAGGGTTTTAGGTTTTCCGCTTCGTTTACATTACGTATGGCAGCAGCGACGTCAACGGCTTTTGGCGGCGGCGAGACTGGCGGCGGCGGTCTGGCGGCAGGGGAGATGGAGGTGGAAGCTTACCGCCGCCTCTTCCCCCTTGCTTTCTACGAGCGCCACCTCCGCGATTCCGTCCGCCCCGACGCCCGTCCCCTCCATCGCGCCAGGGATACTTCCATCGCCCTTGGTTGCCCTCTTTCTCTCTTCCTCCGTTCGACAACTCTGTATTGCGCATTAGCTAATTCTGTCTTTCTATCATCTCAAAAGGCCCTGTTGCTTCTGCCGATGGTTCCGCCTTGGTTAAGATTGGCGATACGGTGTGCCTTCTCTTTCTTCCTATTGCTTTCTTGTTGTTTGCTTACGGTTCCTTTTTACGTCTATCGCCAGTTTGGTGAAATGCTTCTGCTTTTTGGCAGACGATGCTGGCAGCTATCAAACTTGAAGTTATGACCCCAGCTACTGACGCGCCTGATGAAGGCTCCTTAGGTCTAACTTGCCGCTCTTTCAGAGGATCCATTGTTTTCTTTTTGTAGCAGCCTCTAATTTGGACGTTATGCAGCTATTGAGTTCTACATGCCTCCGATATGTTCACCGACTGTTAGGCCTGGGAGGCCTGCTGAGGTAGCACCTGTTATTTCAAAACAGTTATCAGATACTATAATTAGGTAATTTCCATTTCCTTCATTGTGTGATTGTTTTTCTTTATGACAAAACAGCACCTTTTGCAACTATTTGTATTGTATGGGACTGTTTGTGTGGATTAGTACCAGACTGGGTGATGTTTTCTTGTTGAATGGAGTTTCAAGTGTTTTCTGCTTGATTACTCATTGCAATGTGTTATTTATCAACAATGAACATTATTAGCTTTTAGAAGAATAAAACTTTTACATTGTCAATAATTTATTATGTCAACTGCGAGGGAAATTTTTTTGTGTTGTTCAATAACGATGATACACTAAATACATCATGTATTACTTAACTAATAACACAACTATGTTTACTCCAAAACTATCATTTTATTAACCACTATAGCTATGAAGATCCATATGCAACCATCTTAATCTCTTTTTAAACCAATGCTTATACATTGGAAGGGCCAATATACTATCATTTTATAATTTTTTTTTCCTTTTCTTTAATTTGCTTATGTATTTGTGTGGTTTGTTTAAGTTTTGAATTGTTGCAGTTCTCAGATGATAAACTTAAAAGAACTATCTTTGGTTAGTGGCAAAGCTTCATGGATGTCCTATCTGGTATGAAGATTTAATATGAGATTTCTGTCTTGATTTGCATGATTATTTTTAATGCCTTTTGGAATTGTTTGAAATTTCCAAATATGGTGAAAGAATATTGTTAAATGTAGTGGTTAAATATGTGTCTGGCCATGGTTTTTAAATTGTACTTAGTTGGTATGCAATCCATCCATTGCATAGTGCATATGTGTTCTATATAAAAAAATAATTAAATAATAATAATAAGACAACAGTATCATATATGTATACGGAAGAGTATTATTTAATCTAATATATTCATAATTTCTCAAAAGATTATGTCAATACATAACTAGTATAATTGAAAATCACTATTAATCAACATAAGCAATTTATACATGCCTTCGGATTAATGTGTACACCTAGTGGGATAAAGCTTAGTTGATGTTGTCAGAATAATGTGTACACGTCCATGCATAGGTGGTGCACCAGTTTCATTGGCGGATCTCTTTTATAAATATGCAACCGCTTATTGCCAAAATCATTTTAAAACATAGAATGGTAATGGTGCTTTTTCTCTTCTTTGAACATAGTAATAGGAGCATCTTCTTTCCTTTTGCAGGACATTTATTGTCTCAATGCTGATGGTGCTCTTTTTGATGCTGCATTACTCTCAGCAATTGCTGCATTTTCTCACTGTAAGTCACAACATTTTATTTCACAAGCAAAATGTTTACTGGCTTATTATCAACAAAATTCCTGTGGTTAAAATGATCGAATAAAATGTTTACAGCCTTGCTACATAGACCAACAAAATCTAGTTGTCGAAATGCCTATTTCCTCCTAGCCCGCCCCTTTAGTGCTATGTTTGCTTTTCCACAAAGATCATCTTGTTGTCCTTAATTATTAGTTGCTAGAAATATAGTTATCAGTAAGTTCTGTATTTACTTGTCAGATTGGTGGTGGATCAATCTGTCAGACCTCTTGCATTAACTATTTGGAACTCCATTGCTGATAATGCAACATCATACATACACTAACAACAAGGTCTTGTCATGAGCGATGACTCACAAATTCAAAGTACAAGCTTATACTGCTCTTAGGAAAAGGTGCTAAAGTATCTCAGTTTGAGTCTGAGTAACACCATCCTACCAAAACATATCAATAATCATCTAAAAGGATACAATGCAAAACTATAACGTATCCAAATCTGGATTTCAATTCTTCAATAAGTCTCCTTTCATTGATATCTTATTACTTAAGAAAGTTAGATATTTTGTACACGAGTACATCATGACAAGGGATCCCCAAAGTTAAATGCTTATATAGCTAGCCTCTAGAAACAAAGTTTTCTGGAAAAAAAAACTGTTTTTGATAAATCTAGATCAGATACTCCTCTTCTCCTCTTTATGTTTCTTGGATGAGTTCATTGGTTCATATTCTCCATTGCGATTCTCATAAAATCAGTCTAGGCTCCTAATCTACTCTGTTGTTTTCCAACATACTCTTTATTCAATCACCAATTATAGGTTCTTGAACTGTTGTCCTTCCCCTACTAGTGTTATTGCTTTGATAACGATTCTCTTACTGTTTTTATGGTTGATTTGGAAGCTAAAGAGGAAGAAAATTACTGAAGGGTGTTTCAGGATTCAAAACACTTTCTTTGAATGGTAGAAAGAATTTTAAGGTGGACTTTACCTTCATCTAGTTGATTAGTACTGCCTTTCTTTAGACTTCTCATTGTTTTGTATCGCTATACCATTTATAATTTAGTCTCAACTTTGCCTTGACAAACATGCCTATTATTAATATACTGCCAAAGTGGTTGAGGTGGCATTTCCATCTTTGTCAAATACTCATGGTTATTCCTTTTATCATGAACAACTATGCAAATTTCCTGTTCGTCGTGGACATTTTTTTTTTCAATAATAATAATCATTAGTTAGTCTTCTTTCTCTATTTTAAGGTGCTGATGCACTTAAGACATGTATTGTGCCACTCTTTTGATTGGGATCCCACAATATTTTTATTGACTTGAAACTTTCCTTTTATATTATCTGTAACTTTTAATGACTCATAGTCTATTTGATTTGTAAGATAATAATCAGTATAGAATATTTTCTACAACCATTAATCATCTAGCTTAGAAGATATAAAAATATTAATGTTTAAGTTCCAATTGTGGATCTTTCATGATATAATTGTGTTATTGGTCAGTGCAAATCCCTCTTGTTTCTCTCAATGATGATGGCAAAGTAATTACTGTTTCTGAGGAGCTACTTGAAGGAAAACCATCGGTTGAGTTGGTTAATAAAGAAAAGAGAAAGCTTCCGCTTCAAAGGATCCCGTTTTCTTTGACATGCTTGCTCCATGAAAAGTACATCTTGGCGGACCCAACTGCAGAGGAAGAGTCCGTTATGGAAACTTTTGTAACTGTAGTACTTGATTCATTAGGGCAACTGGTGTCAATCTATAAACCTGGTGGGGCAGTCCTCGCTCGCAGATCGACTGTTAAGGTTTGCCACATTATCCTTTTTCTTCATAATCTTCCATGCAGTACCTAATTTCTTTCTGAGCTACTATTGAAAATGAAGAAATTGAATTGAACCAAGTTGTAGGCAACTTATTCCTCATAGAACAGTTAGAAACCTTGTATGAAGTATTGAACTTGGAGCCTTTTTTTCCTTGTAATGCAATGAACACACTATTTTTTACTGTAGGAGTGCATCCGTCTCACAAAGCAAAGAATCGACGAGCTTAAGAATATATTAGATGAATCAGCATCCGCAATGGAAGTGGCCTAGTTCTGGTTTGGCAAGCTGTCATTTGATATCCATGGGACGTCATTCAGGTAAAACTGCTCCAGTTCATCTTCATGTTTTTTGTCTCGATTTCTACGTTATTTGAAGGCTAGGATTAAAAGCCGAAGCTAGTTATTCTTGCACTAATGTTTCCCCGGCACAATTATTATGAACTCCATTCATTGAGTTTAGCAGGTTAAAATTAGACAATGTTAAAATACACACTGAAATCATCGGGAAGAGGGGCGACCGGAAAGGGGACACCGGGACAGATGACGAAGGCATATCGGAAATAATACATCACTTGAAGTGTATTTTTGTTAAATAATTGAAAGGGTGCCTCTTTAAAAATTGGTAAAATTAAGACAAATAAAAAAAACAAATTTCTTTGGAATGCCTTTTATTCACGAGTTTAGTGTTTTTTCCCTTTTTTTCTTGCAATTTAATGGCTCGATTCAAATTTGAAGGGCTCTTAAAACTGCTCACGATGTGGATAGAGCATTTGCTAGGAACAAATAAAATTCAAGAGCATTTAATAATTAATATAAATTGGAGTGCTCTTTGATGGCATATTTAGCTAGTTGCCAATATTTGGCATGTTTGTGGTTGGAAACCAAACCATTATCTTGCGGTGCACGGGTAGGTCCACATGCGTATAGATTCTCAGACTCCCTTGATAAGCATTTAATCTTACTTAAGTGGCAGTGGTAAATTTCCGTAGAACAGGCTGTTATCCGGCCGGTCATCTCAGGTTTGATATTATTTAGTCTGATTAATTATATTTTAAAATTTTTATGGGGCAATGGGGCCGTCCATTGTTCTAGATTGGGTATTATTCATCATTTTTTTTATTAACGATTATGTTCTAATTCCATTTCCAACAAACCACTCAATCTCAATCAATGGCGACCTTCTAATGCGCGTCGCCTAACTCATACTTAAATAAGCATATGCATGAATCACGCCTTTAATATTTTTCAATATTCTTGTTTGGGCAAATGTTGTTTTTTTTTTCTTTCTGTTTTTTAAAGGATCATTTTGCTATATTCTTTTCCAAGATGGCCCTGTTTCAATTCCACGTGATTTATAAATAAAAAAAAATAGTTTGACTGTTTAATTTTAGATACAGGCCATTTTATAAAAACAATTTACATAGTTGGAAATTACACACAATCGTCTGCATAATACTTGGATGAAGATTAAACATCAAGTTCCTTTTAACCAAATTAAGAGGTCGCTAATGGGTTAATTATGCACAGATTGGCATAAATTTGTATGAATAAATGAACGTAATGTTTCAGCAAACATTGCAGATGGACGATAGGTGAGACGACACTTCAATCCATCTCTCGATGATAAGCACTCATCACCAAACACATGCTCAAGTCGTATCTGCCATTTAAATTTAAATTATTATTATTATTTAATAATTCAGATATCTAATTCTTTAAGTAGCTTAATTTTAAAGATGATCAATTCCATTTTATAAATTTTTTTTACCGATTATCAAAGCAAATAAAAAAATATTCATGAAAATTCATCTTAGCAACTAGCGTTTTAGGACTGTTATCTCACTGTATCTCAATTAAAATTTAACTCTTAAACATCTAATTAACTACTTGATAGCTTAACCACTATACCATTATTCAGGGCAAATTTAAAATATCATTGCTCTATCAACTAAGTCCATGCAAAAGGATAAATGCAATTTGATAATCTGTGGCAATGAATACCTTTATATGATAACAATGACAAATGAATATTCTACAGAGGATTATTATAAAAATAAATATTAATTTAAATTAATAATTAAAAAAAAACTTACGGTAACACTTGCCGTGCAACTGATGCATTTCTGTTATTTTTTTAATGAGGGTACCCAACCGTTCAGGCAAACTAATACGATCGGTTCGGTCGTATGAAAGTAAATCCGAAAGTATTTCCGATAAATTCGAAAGTCTGGAGGGTTTAAAAGTCCAGTATTCCGTCGCAGGGACCATCTCTTGAACAATTATTGTGGACAGCAAAGCGAAGTTGAGCTATCAACATCATGAGCGCACCACATGTTATACTGCTATTAGACACACCGCTCCACAATACGATAGCATCCACTCAGATATCTCCAAGCGCTGCCAACGCACAAAATCATAATTAACACTGACAGTAATGCTAGGCATTTCCATATACCAATCTTCATCTCTACTTTCGATTGTAACTTGTAATGCACCACGGTTATCCTACGTGCTCAATCCATTCTGCAAGACTTAAATAGCAGCTAGGGTACAGCACGCTGCATCAGGATATCTTTCATCCAGAGATGGAATCGCCGCATCAACCTGTGGATGTTCCAGAGATCGATAATTCTGCACACCAGCTCCATGCTACTAGTTCTCATGGAGAACCAGACCAATCAGCTCCAGCACAGCAGCTTGTGCTTGAACCTGACGTTGAGCTGCAGGACATCACCCCGAAGCATGGCCAGCATCTTGTGCTTGAACCTGACGTTAAGCTGCAGGATATCACCCCGAAGCCTGGCACTGAAAAGCATCAACATCGTAGGACGAGAGGGTTTATATCCGGTGCTCAGATCAAGTTCCTCGACAAGACTTTGGCAGGGAAGGGAGGCTGGCATACGATCGAGAAGCGATTTGAAAAATCTGCAGTGGGCGGCAGACTTCAGAAGGAGAATTTTGGACCTTGCATTGGTAACTGACTCTTTGTTTAATTCTTCATGCATGTGTTGCTTTTACTTGCAAAATCAGTTCTATTTGGGAATACGGCAATTTCCTGCACAGAAGTAACCACAAAATATGAGTATTTCAAGTTATCTCAGCACGTAAATCAGAGAAGATCAACACACTCTATAAACTTTTTGAGGAATAAATCATCAATATTTTTACAAAGTCTCTTCTTGCAAATCATTTTATGGTACAGGTTGAAGATTTTACCTAGTTAAGTACATTGGTAGGCTGATTTTACTATACTGCAGCAAAGCAAAAGAAGCTAGAATTAGAGGTGACATTAGAATGTACAACACATGCATTAGTTTATAAGCCTAATTTGATGATTGTTAGGTATGGCTGATTCAAAGGAGTTTTCTGGGAAGCTATACGATGCCCTTGCAAGACGAAGGAATTTGGATCCTGCATCTGGAGTAACTAAAGAAGAGCTAAATGAATTCTGGAAAGAAATGACAGACAAAAACTTCGACTCTCGACTACGGATATTCTTTGACATGTACTATACTAATTTCTAGCTAATGATATCGTAACATCCATTTGACATAGTTTTATCTCTTCTTATGGCCTAAGGGTTGACAACAATGGAGATGGACAACTCACTGAAGATGAGGTCAAAGAGGTAGGAGGTAGTTTCTAATTAACCGGCAGACTTCATGTCCTAGAATGCTTCTTTGCTTAAATGTGACACCAGATTATACAATTGATGCCATTGACAGGTGATCATCCTGAGTGCCGCAACAAACAAACTTTCGAAACTCAAAGCACATGCTGCGACCTATGCAGCTCTTGTCATGAAGGAACTTGACCCTTACAACCATGGCTATATTGAGGTAACATAATGGAAATCTAAAGAACCATACAGATCTAGTAGACGACGCAGAGTAATGTACAAACTTCTATAACAGATTTCGCAGCTGGAAACTTTGATTCAAGGCCTCGTTAGCTCCCAAGGATCTGAGAGAACATTCAGACGGTCACATGGGCTTGCAAAATCAATGATGCCAAAGATATACAAAAGAGATAACAAATTTGTGAGAAGGGCCACAGATTTTATGTACGAAAATTGGAAGAGGATTTGGGTTCTTTCGCTATGGATAATCGTGAATCTAGCACTAGCAGCTTGGAAATTTGAACAGTACAGAAGGAGGTCAGCTTTCCAAGTAATGGGCTACTGTGTTTGCATAGCCAAGGCAGCGGCAGAAACCCTGAAGTTGAACATGGCTCTCATTCTCATCCCTGTTTGCAGAAACACACTTACAAGACTCAGAAAAACTGCTCTTGGTTCGATTTTCCCATTTGACGACAACATCAATTTCCACAAGGTATTAGAGGCATTTTCACTAGCCAATGCCCTTCAGCTTTGCTTATTTATAGCTCATGCTTTATGCTAAGCAAAAAACCTCTACAGATCATTGCGACGGCTATAGCTATAGGGGCAGCAGTGCATACTCTTGCACATGTAACATGCGACTTCCCAAGACTGATAACTTGTCCAAAACCAAAGTTCATGACGACATTGGGACCATATTTCGACTACAAGCAACCAACCTATCCATCTCTACTGGCCAGCATTCCAGGAGTCACTGGTATCCTCATGATTATCATAATGGCCTTTTCTTTCACACTGGCAACACATTCCTTCAGAAGAAGTGTCGTAAAGTTGCCATCACCACTCCATAATTTAGCGGGATTCAACTCATTTTGGTATGCCCACCATCTTCTTGCACTGGTGTATATTCTTCTCGTACTTCATTCCTACTTCATTTTCCTCACCAAGAAATGGTACAAAAGGACGGTATGTCATTTCTCCTTCTGATTGAAGTTATTTTAGCTCCAGAAATAATTGTAATAATAATTGGTACTTCCTATTATGCAGACATGGATGTATCTAACAATTCCTATCCTCTTTTATGCCTGCGAGAGACTTACTCGAAAAATTCGTGAAAACAACTTCCGGGTGGATGTCATCAAGGTAAGCTATTCATCATATACAACTAAAGATTTAGAGAAGAATAAATCTGATGAGTCAGTCATGAAAAAAAAAACTCCTTCCATGTGATATACAGGCAGCAATATATCCAGGTAATGTACTTTCGATCCATATGACAAAGCCACCAGGATTCGAGTATCATAGTGGAATGTACCTGTTCATCAAGTGTCCAGATATATCACCATTCGAATGGTACGTCTGATCTCATATTCACAGAGAAACTGTGACCTTTTATTTAACTTTTGTTTTGATTCTACTAGGCATCCCTTCTCGATCACGTCAGCACCAGGAGATGACTACTTGAGTGTTCACATCCGCTCCTTGGGAGACTGGACAACTGCTCTCAGAAATTGTTTTGGAAAGGTTTGATTTGAAGATTGATGTGTTCTCTCTTTTCCTCAAAATCTATATCCACATTTCAAGAATAACATGACACTTTGAAACAGGCTTGTGAGGCTGAAGTTAAGTCCAAAAAGGCAAATTTAGTTAGGTTGGAAACAACCATCGTAGCAGATATTGAACTTCAAGATACACGGTATAAAATTGCTCACCAGTTATCTCTACAAGATTTTCCGAAGTAACCAAACTCTGAAGATGAATTACATTTGTCATGCAAGATTTCCAAAGATCTTCATCGATGGGCCTTATGGTGCACCTGCTCAAGATTACAAAAAGTATGACATTCTTTTGCTTGTTGGACTGGGAATTGGGGCAACCCCGTTTATCAGCATATTAAGGGATATTTTAAACAACACACAATCAAACAAAGTAAATTTCCAGCCAAAGTGGTTTTGGAAACTTCTTTTACATGAACCAGCATTCATAACCTCTATATTAATGCAGGAAATGGAAAGTAAAACTTCACAGAATGAAACCAACAATGGAGATGGTCCAGGAAGGGCTTACTTCTATTGGGTGACCCGGGAACAAGGTTCCTTTGAATGGTTTAAAGGTGTCATGAATGAGGTTGCAGAAAGTGACCACAATGTATGTCCAAACCCTTTGTTGCTTCTTTTCTTACTCGTTAATTTTCTGAGGAAGAAAAAAACTGATGAGAGTAAGTGCATTATCAGAATATCATCGAAATGCATAACTACTTGACAAGTGTTTACGAAGAAGGCGATGTTCGATCGGCGATTATTGCAATGGTTCAGTCACTTCAATACGCAAAAAGCGGAATTGATATTGTATCTGGAAGTCAGGTAATTGCCCTCTGTTAGGAAAGTTCAAACAATAGAAACTATATGCCCATTTTGACTGATGCATGAAATTGACAGATAAGAACACACTTCGCGAGACCAAACTGGAGGAAAGTATTCTCCAACTTAGCAAGCACTCACAAGGCCTGTTCAATAGGTTAGCTCTCTGCAACTAAACCGATACTACGATATTCCTATTGCTTACGCATTTTTACATATTTGGAACTACAGGTGTTTTCTACTGTGGACCCTCAAACCTCGCAAAACAACTGAGAGATCTTTCAATGGAATTCAGCCATGACACAACGACCCGCTTTGATTTCCACAAGGAGAACTTCTAGCAAAGGACTCTAGAAATACGAGATTGTATGATAATTCAAAGAGTGAAAAACTCAGATGTTTTAAAAGAATCCATAATAAAGTTGTGATTGTTGTAAGTACATCTAGCAATTGGCCTGCATAGAAGGAAAAGGAAGAAACTTATTGAGTTGGCTGGAAAATATCTCAGATGTTAAGTTGTGATTGATTTGAATATTACTAGTTATTAAACCCAACATATATCTCAAAAGATAGATAGATTCCGTAACCAATCTCAAATAAGTATTAGGTGGGAAATGTAGACTAGCCTTTTTAGATTGCCTAATTCTTAGCAACAATTTACAAAACAATTTGATAATTTTTTCATAAGAAGGACATATCTCAATACAATTAAATGATTTAAACAAGTTGTGACTAAGCAAACGATTATAGTTTTTTAGGTCTAGTTTGAAGAGGAGAAACGATCTTCAAGTCAAAGAGGAACTAAATAACAATGATGAACACATCTAATGCAGAATCCGTTGTTCCCCAAGACGAGGTCATACTTACAGTATTTACAGCAAAGAAGGAGACTGCCGGGCTCGGAGGATATTTTCCAACAAATCAGACTTGCTAAAGATGAGACTCAAAGTCCCAAATCAACCAACAAATACAGCGAATTCATCTCACCAGGAAAGTAGATGGCTAGGGAAGCTCGACTGGATGCGGACGGGCGCGGCGCCAGACGGAGTACCGAAGACGGGGAGGCAGTCGGCGACGGTGGCTCCGGAAGGAGATTCGATCGGCCGGGATATGACCGTACCAAGATGGCATTTCTTAAAATTGTGAGGGCAAAATAGACAGACGCTAATTAAAGGGTCATTTCGTAACATTACCAATCTCATTGGGCATTAAATCCATTTTTTTAAATAGCAAGGGGCAAAAATCAAAATGGCGCCCTGAAAAGTTCCTAACCACACATGGGGTCCACCTCGTCTCCGTCATTTGGAATTACTTCTGCTCCCTTCTTCCTCAATATGTGGATCTTCGCTTTGTTCTTCATTCCCTGCGTCGCGATCTTGCAATCCCATTTTTTGTTCTCTTTCAACTCGTTAATTGATACGTATGAAGACACGACGGTATCTGCTTCTTTCCGCTGTCTCGCTAGGGAATGTTCTTCTCATTGCATCTCTCATTTTTTGCTCCATCCCAGGTAGAGTAGTCTCTCAAATCGTGCTCAATGAATGAATTTATCTCATGGTGTGGCTAGATGGCTGGATTTACCATCGAGACGTGTCATTTATTTTCCAAGATCATTGTGCAGTACAATAATTTGCCTTTGATGCTGGCCATCCGTGCCCCCGGATCTTTCTTTGCATGCGCCTTTGATAGTTAAATTTTGGGCCAGACTGTAATGCTGATAGTTAATGAACCTAGTGTTTTACTTGCTGGTTGAGATTATGATTAGATATATCAAACAAAGAGATGCAACTTGTTTTTCCATTTTTCTTTTCTGGAGAATGGAAGCCAAAAGTGGGGTGGAATATTAATCTGGATGATTAATGATAAATGTGGTTTATCTACACCATGTGAACTAGAAAACAGAATTAGATGTTAATTCTTCTGGAAAAAATTCTCCCAAATCAGTAGCTAATTGGACTATCGGAATGGCTTGGACAAATCATTATTTATTTTGATTTAGTGCTATTATTGAATTAGGTTTAAGCCCTTTTCCAAGGCATGGTAAGGCTTTAGAGAGGGTTGCCCTCAGATACCAACGATTAGGGATGATTCTAAACTATGAATTAAAGTTTGTATCTTGACTATTATGATCAACTATTAAATGGGGGGAGATTGTAACACCCCAATTAACTCTCATATAATGAATTGCAAGCCAATAGAGAGTCTTTATAAGTTTAGATGAGATAGTTATTATTAACTTGGGCTTAAGTGTGTGCTTTGTGCAAAGCTATATCACTAGTAATAAACTAATCCATTAAGTCATTTTGATTATATGGTTAATGTTTTCCTGATCTTCCTTTGCTTTTCAACTTCGTTTTGTTTCTTTTTGTTTGCAGGTAGTTTCTCAACCAGGGCTATTATACTCAGATCAATTCAGATCTACAACACTCATGAGTTTCTTGCTCCACACCCAACAATCTACTTCTTTTGCAAAGGAGAGAACAAAACAATTTTGCCTGATGTAAAGGAGAGACATTTTTTCTATAATTTCAAAGGCAAAGAATCCTGGCAGGTCAGCATTTTTTTTTCTTTCTTAAATTGTCAATCTCCGGTATATCTTACTTATGGATCTTCTTGGATATTGGTCAATTCTTATATTTATAAGCTATTATGTTCATCTTATCCGATATATTAAAAGGCGCTATGTTTGCAATCTTGAAAGACAAAACAGCTTTACTTCTACAGGTTGAAGCACGAGAAAGTAATTAAGTATGAAAATACAACTGCAATCATTGGTCTATTCTTTATTTCTTCAAAGTTTTGCATGGTTGTAATTAGGAGTAAGTGCCACTCAGTGTCTTAGTCGATAAAAATGATTTTAAAATATGAATTATTTAGAAGTTTTGCAGTTTGAAGATATAATTGGTAGTGTTCTTTCATGATGGGCTAATTTAATGTAGCTTGTCTACCTTTAGAGGTTCATTTTGTCTTGCATTTTGTATAGGAGCCAATTTATAGGTATCCAAACTGTTGTCATCCTTAGTGAGATATCCTTATGGATGGTCCATTCGACAATGTTTGATAGTTCAGTGAAAATTAAGATTTAATGTTTCATTGTCTGCTAGGATTTGGTCCCCGGATGAAATGGTAAAGTTTCATTAGCCTATTCGCTCTCAGCTTGCCTTGCCATACATAGAAGTAGAGGTAAGAAAAAAATTAGGGAAAAGAAAAAACAAAGGAGCACTGTGTTTTTTATATCATACAAGAGGCGCCCTTTTTCTTAAAAACGTCAAAAGGGTGCTCTAACCGAAGTGTTCTTCTATAAATGCCTTCAAACTTACCAAAATCCATCACCCGCTCGTCTAAAAGATCCAAATTGATTGTCTAACCAGCTAATGCGCACGTCTAAAGAGACCTATGTAGCAGTTTTGTTTATCTTTCTTTGAAGTAGTAACTCTAGTATATACTTTTGTTTCAGCCGTTGACGGTGCTGTCACATAACAAGTGCAAGAGATGCGGTTTGTATGAGTCCGACAGATTAAAATCAGATGATGTGTTTGACGAATGGGAGCTTTGCCCAGATGATTTTCTTACTGGAATATCCATACATTATAAGTCAAAAGAATTCAATGCCACACTGGAATGTGATGAATGCAAAACTACCCACGGTAAGAATCCTGCTCCTCAATATATACAAGGAATACTTATTCTCACAATTAGCATAATGATATTTCTGTTTTGTGAAATATTGTTCTTTGTCGATTACTCGCGCTACTGTAGAATTCATTCATACTTTTTACCACAGCTAAATTGTTTCTGATCTTATTTGTGTCTTTCCATATTGATTTTTCCCCTTAGTAGATCCTGCTCAACCCCCCAAAGCAAGTGGAGTCCCTTACAACAAAAAACTGGTTGCTGGTATAGTCATAATCACTGTATTTATCTGCATCATGTCCACTCTTATAGTAGTATCTGCATACAAATATTGGCAAAGGAGAAAAAGAGAACGAGACCAAGCGCGATTTCTGAAACTATTCGAAGATGGCGACGACATCGAAGATGAACTTGGTCTGGGACTTTAAAAACACACAGCTGTTGCTCCGCCAGAGCCATTCTCGGAGGACAAGCGCCATTGTATCGTGCGACAAAAGCTTCCGAGGACACCTACATCTGAGGAGAACATTGCTAGAACTACTCAGGGGTTGTGAAGAAGGAAGGAAAATTCTCTTGAATTTGCTAGGCAGGGAAATCAATATTAGCCTGTGTTTTTTTTGTAAACATGGTTTATTTGCATCCTTAAATATCTTTTTTCCCTCCACTCTGCCTGCCGTATCCTCATAATTATCTAATGAAGTTCAAAACTTGAAATTCAGGAACGTTTTTAGAACAATAGCCATCATTGAATCTCAGACTAAAGAAAAATGAATTAAATGAATGAAACGGACAAATGACAGTAAACGACAACACTCGGACAGTTCCCAAATTAATCATGCTAATTAAGCAAGAGAACAGGCAAAGCATTAACACATAGCTTTCTGTTTAATCCAATTGCCAGCAAAAAAGTTTCCGTAACGTATCCGTTTCCTGGCATTTTCTTGCCAGTCCTCAAATGTTCAGTTAAGTCAGTCGATGCATCATCCTCTATAAATTCTCATCAGAATTCTGTAGAAAGAAACACCAAGAGGTAGATCAATGGCAACTTTCACGCTTCCTGATCCTGTTCCTTCTCCACATGAAGACGCCGAGCACATCTGGAAGGCTTGCCATGGTAGTTCTCGTCAGTCAGTGATTTCCATTTTTTTTTTTTTATTTTACTTAATCTCGATCTTGCTCATGATTCTTTAGGATGGGGAACTGATGAGAAAGCAATAATCGACGTATTAGCACATAGAAATGCAGCTCAAAGGAACCAAATACGATTGGCTTTCGAGGAGCAGCACAACGAGAATCTCATCAAACGACTTGAATCAGAATTAACAGGGGACTTCGAAGTACCCATCTACATAGCCTTTCATACTTTTTCTTTGCATATCTTGATCGACTCCCATTAATTCTCGGCATTCCTTTTAGAGAGCTGTATATCGATGGATATTCGAGCCGATCGAACGGGAGGCTATGATGGCAAAGATTGCACTGAAGAAGAAACTCAACTATCAAGTGATCATCGAAATCGCATGTGTGAATTCCCCCAAGGAACTCTTGGCAGTCAAGGACGCCTACCAGGCTCGTTACAAACATTGCTTGGAAGAAGATGTGGCAGCTCATACTGCTGAGGATTTTCGTCAAGTAGGAGTTTTTTTTGTTTCTTTCGATATTAATTTGATTTGGATGAGCACAAATAAACTAAAGTGTTCATATCAACAATTGCTTGCAGCTCTTGGTTGCACTAGTGAGCACATACAGATACGATGGAGAGGAGATCGACATGGGCTTAGCGCATTCGGAAGCTAAAACAATCCAAAGGGCCATCGAGGAGGGCGTCGGCAGCTTCAACCACAGTGAAATCATCAGAATTTTGAGTACTCGAAGCAAGGCACAACTTCGTGCTACGTTTAACCATTACAAAGATGAATATGGTGTTTCTATTACAAAGGTAATAACAGTCATTTATTCTGTTTTTGAAGGATGAACTGGGTAGTGATCGTAAAAATTGATTAGGCTTTCGCTGCTGATCCTACAAATGAGTTTGCACACGCACTGCGAACGGCGATACGATGTATCGTCTCGCCGTATAAGTACTTTGTAAAGGTGAGTAGGAAGAAACATGAAAAACAATATTGATTGAAGTCCATTTTGGGGTGTTAATTAGATGATGAATTTTGATTTGTAGGTTCTTCGAGGAGCAGTCTCCGGCAAAAACACTGATGAGGATGCGCTCACTCGGATAGTTGTGATGCATGCAGAGAAGGATTTGAAGTTGATCAAAGAGAAGTTCTATGAGAGGACCAATGTCACACTGGAAGATGCAGTTGGCAACGAGACTTCAGGGGACTACAGGGCCTTTCTGCTTGCCTTAATAGGGAATTAAATATGAATGTCTAGTTAATTACTTTATCAGAAATCTTGCTATTAATAGTGTCGGAAAAAGTGAAGAAGAATTGAGAGTCATGATGTGTGATCGTGTTAGTTGGGTTATGGTACAATGAGTACGTGACAAGTTCTTCCTATCTTAATTAGTATTACTAGTTTCTTTGTTTTTTAATCAAAATAATATTATATTGATTCTGTCAATAGTTTCTATGTTCTTAGGAGAACCTTAATATGTCCTCTTGGTTAGCACATAAGGTATTACCATCAATAAAGTATGGGGTTCAAATCTTGGTAAAGTCGAGATAAATGTCTCCCTTATATGCTAGTCATTATTCCAAAGGCTAGTAGTCACCCGTGAATTACCTCCTCCATGTTGATTCTGGGACGGGTTGACGGGGGCGCTGGGGGCGAACGTATTCGTCTTTTACCACCATTGGGAGAACCCTAATATTAACATACCTTGATGGATGCTAAAGATGGAGGTGATGAGTTTTGTCTACCAAGACATACAAACAAAGCGATGGATCCATCTAGCAAACTATACGAGCGAAGAGATGGACAAGGAGGTTTCTATTCGACACAATCGATCTTGTCAAAAGGATTTTACAGAATGTAAGGTCTACCTAAAGTAGTGGGACAATCTTAGTGATCAGGTCTATGTTAAGTGGGGAAAAAATCTCCAGAGTGCAAATCCTGACCATAGGAGATGGTTGGATTTTTCGTCCATTCTACTGTCTACTTGGAATAATTCTCAAGGGACGGATTCAGTGAACACGGGCACAGATAGTAGGGCAAGGTTCGGATTCAGTGAACAAGGGCACAGAAAGTAGTGCTGAACCAAATATTCATGGATAAATTTGATGTAGGATTCAATAAGAGTTAATAAGAATTTATTTATATTCGTTTAATATATACCTTATCAAATAAATAAATAAATAAATAAATGATATAGAGTGTTATGGGTGACCTTGAAAGTAAAATGAGGTCAATGGTTAAGGTGAGATGACAATTAAAATTAAGATGAGTTGACGGTTAAAGTCAAGGTGAGATGATAGTTAAAGTTAAGGAAGTGGTCAGGATATACGTAGCTGGACAGGCTACTCATCTTATGGGACTTAGCCCCCTATTTCTCATATGCAACCTCATTCCAGAGCTCAGTTTTTCATTCCTCAGGGGCAAGGCTTCCCTGGCCGGTCGGCCCAAAGTGTCAGTCATACCTCCGGGACTCGGTTTTTCACTCTTCTAGGGCAAGGCCCCCCACATATAGTCGGTCGGCCAAAGAGTCGATCGAACCTTCCGGGACTCAGCTTTCCACTCTTCAAAGGCAAGTCTCACAGCATATGGCCGGTGAGCCAAAAGTGTTGGTTGGACCTTCCGAGACTTAGCTCCCCACTCTTCAGGGGCAAGTCTCACATCATATGGTCAATCGCCCAAAAGTGTTGGTCAGACCTTCCGGGACTTAATACTTCACTCTTAAGGGGCAAGGCCGCATATGGTCAGTTGGCCAAAAGAGCCGATCGAACCTTCCAGGACTTAACTTCTCACTCTTCAAGGGCAAGTCTTACAGCATATGGTTGGTCAACCAAAAGTGTCAGTCGAACCTTCCAGGTCTCAACTCCCCACTCTTCAAGGGCAAGTGTTACAGCATATGGTCAATCGGCCAAAAGTGTCGGTTGGACTTTCCTGGACTTAGTTCTTCACTCTTAAGCGACAAGGTCGCATATCGTCAGTCGACCAAAAGAGTCGATCGAACCTTTCGGGACTTAGCTTCCCACTCTTCAAGGGCAAGTCTCACAGCATTTGGCTGGTCAACCAAAAGTGTCGGTCAGATCTTCTGGGACTCAGTTCTTCACTTTTTAAGGGCAAGTGGTTGGTCGGCCCAAAGAACCATTTGGAGCTTCTGAAACTTAGCTCCTCATTCTTCAAGGGCAAGTTTCACAGCATATGGTCGGTCGACCCAAAGTGCCAGTCAAATCTTTCAAGACTCAGCCCCCCACTTTTAGTGTTAGAAAATCATAACAACTTATTATAGAATTACAATCATTCATCAGGGAATATTCTGCTACCCTGACATATGCATGTAATGGAACCTTCCTCTAAAGGTAATTGTACCTTTGCTTTTATTCAATATATTATGATACCAGACATTCTCTGACGTCTCATTATTGTAAAGGTTATGACGGTCAGTATAAAAAGAGGGCTCTCTCCGTTTGTTAGGTATGCTCACTTACGCTTACTTACGTTAAAACACACGCACTCACACGCATTTATTGTTCTATTATTCATCTTCTTCTCCAGTTTTTGCCACAGTTCTGACTTAGCTTGATCATTGGAGTGTCTATGCCAGAGACCCCTCCCTGGTTCTCGTTCTAATGTTTATATTTGCTCTCTCTGCGGTGTGCGTAGAAAGAATTGTTCTACGTCATCCCTAGCCAACTCAGAGTCTTCTCACGGTCAACAGTGGAGCCACCTACCTAGCACTCCATCTTTCTCGATTTCAAATAGGATCAATAAGCTTAAACAATTCATTGAATTAAGCAAACAAACTTGAACACCTATATGCTCAGCTTGTTAATATTCATAAACAATGTTCGTAAACAACATTCATGAATAATGTTCACGAATCATGTTCATCAATAAAACTCTTAATGCACTAAATAAACAAAGAAGTATTTAAAATGAACAAATAAAATTGAATTATCAAGCTCAATAACTAATCAAAAAAGTAAATCTTTTAAATAATCAAATAAACTTGCATTGAGTGCTCAATAACAAAACTCAAATTCATAAAAAATAAACTAAATCAAATTTGAACCATCATTAAAATGACTTGATTTATTTTAGAGTCAGCTAGACTTGACTCGATTATCCGTCAAACAAGCTTGGCAATCTCAAATCTTAACTCAACTTGACTTATTTACCGTCCTAGAATCAAGACCAAAGTTCTAGATAAAAGTCGTGGAAGAATATATTCTCAGTGAGCAAATAACCTTCCTACCCCAGTTAAGTTAGAAAGATTACTACAAACTGTTTAACCAATATGTAAAACAAAATAACTTCTCTTGGCACTAACAAGCAAGCTAAGCTAGATCTTTCATTTTGATTCTGATTCTTTACATGAGCTGCAGTTATCTCATATATTACAAACATCGATAGGTTTTGTTATGATTTTCCAGCTCTCTTCCATTGCAAATTGCAACTATAATGGATTTATGTTTTACCCATATCTGTAATATAGCCTACATACTCGCTTGCTACAATAGTTACATGGATACAATTATTAGGCAAAATTACAGGTACATGATATACTAATTGTATGTCCTTTAACAGTTAGCATATAGCCCCAGGGTTATGGTGTAGCGGTAGAGTATTTAGGTTGTCACCCAGGTATTTGTGGTTCGAGCCTCAGCTATAACGAATTTATAAGAATTTTTCCTCCAAATGGGGCACACAATTAAAGGATGCTAGGCTCCTGGTCTGCGAGCGCTTCCCGATTAATCCTGGTGACCGATGATGTTACCTGATTAATTATTTTTTTAACAGTTTGCATATATTAAAGGATACAAATTTATTATAATAGGGAAATAATTAATTTTTGATTGACGCAAATGAAGTCCCACTTCTAATCATTTGGCGGATATAAATTAATCTAATAATTTATCTCCCTTCGTATAATCTAAGGACGGATGGTATAAAGAGCATCTGGAAGGAACATAATCAATTTTTTTTTACTATAATTTAAAAGTTTTCATATCCATGTGGAACCGTCACATCAACAGCCCCGCTAATCCCAAGTAATGACACCCCAAGGACACGAAATCATCCCCCCAGATGTGCTACGCCATAGGGACAAAAAAAAAAAAAAAAAAAATATCATATTCATTATCATATATATGTGCGTTTTAAACTTTTCTCATTCCAATGCCTTACAACTTTTTTCTCTCTGAAAGAAAGATCGTAAAATTTTCATTTAAAAATATCTTTCTTTTTCAGATAAAAATATCTTCACTATGAGATCCTGAAACTCGTTCAGAACATCGGAGAATTCTGCAAGAACAAGGAGAAATCACAAGAACACATTTTGCTGTGCGACTTATAGCGAATCAACCAAACGCCTAGGCCAATATCCAAATTCTCTAGTATGAAAATTACAATGGTCATTTCCTGGGACGAATTTGAAGCATATGTAACCCTACAAGCAAGTTGCTGATTCTGAAATCCCTCCGATCAGAAAATAATATCACAACACGATCATACCTCAGCAAGGCATCTTTAAAACAAACAGCATATTAAACTTTGAGGGGTAATTTGAGGTCAACGCTCCGTTGAGAGATGACAAAATCTGATGCATCGACTTTTCTTGGAGAATCCTTCTCTAACTGTAATCCTCACTTGAGCAGTTCAAGCGTCCTCTTCTTCCTTTATGGAAGAATTTGTCAGAAAATCAGATAACCGACTGAAATTTCCAGTTACTAAGATATAACATACTATCAATAATATCTGGAGAACACCCCCTCTTGACTCATCGCTCGCATCCATCTTCCCACGACTTCACAAAAAGATATATAAGCTTCTCCACTCCATTTTCAGTTATCTGATCAAAAAGGTATGGATGAATTTATTAAAGGAATGTAGATGCATTGTTCAAGTATCAAATTCTAAGAGAACTGATCGTTACATGTATAACAGAACTTGCTATATTCAGCATTTCAAGCAACCATTACGAATGGACTTGAGCAAATTAAATGACAGCTACAAACTATGGTAAGTGACAGCAAAAGTTGACAATACAATGGCTGTGAAAACAACTTGATAATTCATACCAAAAAACAAAAAATCCATCAGAATGGATGATACTGTTTTTTTTTCCTTAGATCAAGAAATCAAAAGATCACAGTCAAGATCACATCCACCACTACACAATCAAGGTAGATACATGCCCCAGAAATCAGTAAAGATCAGCCAATCTTGATCCAATTTGGTCAATCTGTATCAGGATCGGGTAAGTTTGCCAACTATGGTGAATAAACAACATAGTGTTGCCTCTGGTGTAGTGGAGACAAAAAGGTGTGAAACGAAATCTCAATAAAATTCAAGAGAAAATAGTGGTGAGTGGTGACGATTGAAACTTCGAATATTCAAGAAGAAAGATGCACTTGAAAAACTTAAGGATAATTTATCACCTAAAGACAAGATATAAAGAAAGCAAGTGCACCTACATACAGATGGCCGAGGACAATATATGTTTGAGAAAAGAGAATAGAGAAAGAAACTTATAAAAATTGTAATATTTTCATATTACAATTTCATTGAATTAGAAAAAACTTATAATAATCTCAAGAAAAATTATATAGAGGATTGAGGTGGAAGCATAGCATATATTAAAAAGATGTGTTAGTGTAGCATATATTAAACTAATTAAAGATATATATGAGGATGTAACAATTAGAGTGAAAACTTCAGATGAAATAATGAAGCATTTCTAATAAAGATAGAGTTATATCAAGAATAAGATCTAAGTTCCTAACTTTTTACAATATTCATGAACGAACCCACATTCAACACATAGTCTGTGTGCATGTTATTTGTACATGATATTATTTTGATAGATGAGACGTGTGAATAAGTAAATACTAAACTAGAATTTTGACAGGAAAAGGTGAAAGGTTTTAAGTTTAATAGAGTAAAGACAATATATGAAATTTAAATTTAACAACATTAAACGTAATGAGACAAAAAAAAGACAGCAGCACGTGTGTCGCCCAGGGCATAAGGGGCATGATGACTTGACGTCATCCTCACCTTCCTCCGGCTTATCACCGGCAGTCTGTTCAGGGTTCCAAACTCAATGGTGGCAACTAAACACGAGGGTTGCACTCGTTGCGGGGTCTCAGGTAAGGATCCATTGTACGCAGCCTTACCTTACTTTTTGCAAGAGGCTGTTTCCAGGATTCGGACCCGTGACCTTTTAGTCACATGGCAACAACTTTACCGTTGTGTCAAGACTCCCCTTCATTAAACGTAATGAGACAATTGGTAACATAGAAGATGACGAGTTAAGTATTTAGAATCATTTTTTGCAAAATGCAGGAATTGAGCGAGATGTCTTACATAGAATACAAGCATGATAATTGAAATAGACATTAGCGTCAAGTATTTTATGTGATCGTAAAATACCTCTAAGGAAAATTCTACAAAACAACGATTAGACCTGTTATATTATATGGCGTTGAATATTGAGCTTTGACTTGAGCACATAAGCAAAAGATGAAAGTTGTAGAGATGAGGATGTTAAAATGGATGTGTGGAGATACGAAGATAGACAGAACAAAAAATGAGAACATTAGAGAGAAAAACGGAGTTGCATCTATTGAAAAAAAACTTTGAGAAACGTGTTTAATATAGTATGGACATATACTTAAACGACCAATAAATGCCCCAATTAGGCAATGTGAAATGACAAATACGTACATCAAATCAGGAAAACTAAAAAAAGACTTGGTTAACAACAATAAAATAAGATAAAATTTATTTAAATATAAATAATATAATAGGGAATAGAGCGTAAGGATCTATATAGTCGACCCATTTAGTGGGATAAGGCTTGGTTATTGTTGTAAAATTTGATTTAAGATTTCTAAGATGTTTTACAATATGGCTTGGTAAGAAAATGTTAAAAAATAGTACATACCTGCAAAACATTTGCCATGACCACTAACAAACAAGCTTAATCATATCTTTAAACCGCATTATTATTCATGGAATATGATGCTCAGTGGTATTTAAGATATCCAAAATAAAAGTCACATGAAGATTGAGAATGATAATGAAGTTATGCTCAATGGGAGCACTTGTTGGAAAAATCATAAACCTCGTATTTACATGTTTGATCTAATAGCATTTTGTCATGTTGGTATATGCTCAAATGATGGTTCTAAGATACCAACTTAATAGGCAAGGTAATTTGCATTTTGTTGAACACCGTTAAACATGGAATCAAAAAATAAATATGGGTTTTCCCAAATAATAATCAAATTAACAAACAAATTAAACTCAGTTATTCTAGAGACAAAAGATTTACTAAAGCACTACAGCTAATGCCATCAAGACAAACTAACACATTTTTAAAAAAAAAAAGTAAAAATAACCTAGTTATAGCTATATTTTACAAATTACAAAGAATGTGTAAGAACAGGAAATAGTTTGTTCACCAGATATAATTCAGTTCCTGTTCTGCTTCTTGGAGCGTCTCCTATTTCTTTCACTTTCATCTGAACTAGATCCCGACTCAGAATCTGACTGGGAGCTTGAGTCGCTAGAATTTTCAGGTTCATCTTCAGAATCAGTTACTGATTTTTGTTGTTGCATAATTAGTCTTGGCATGTTCTTCAAATATTCTCTCAGGTTTTCAGTGATACCACCCAACCCAATCGATGTGAAAAAGTTGATGGAAAATCTTGTATTTTTAGGGTTATCCTTGGGAAATATAGACTCAAATGAATCTTGCATAGTAGTATCATTGAGTCTCTCATTAAGTAAACGAATTCCTAAATGCTCAGACAATTCCTGCAATGAAAATTTTATGACTAAATACTGAAGATTCAACTAGATACCACAAACTTATTACACTGAAATTTACACATACCTGAAAGAGAATCTTAATGAAGATTCGAGAAGAGGAAGTTGTGTCTTCCTCAGTCAACCGTATATAAGCAAGCACATGCCAAGGAAGTGCATCCGTTCCAAGCAAGTGAGCAAAGAATTTTGCTACATTGCGCAACTTATTAGTTTCAAGACGATGTATCATAGAATATTGCTGAACAAAGCATTTCTCAAAATTTTCTTGATGAACTTTGTTAATCATGCAAAATCTCTGCCCAAGAAGACCATAATATCGTAGGTATGTTCTCTCTTGGCTGCAGCATTCCAGCAACATAATACATAATTCCATCTGTGCATAAACAAAATAAAATAATAAGTCCATTTATTTTAAGAACTCTTAAAAGGATGTCAAACAAAAATGATATGAGATATATTATATGGAAACAAGTTAAAAGAGATGCCATGAAAAAGGTATCACATGAGAAAACATTTAGCAGCCATATGATCATGAACTTAACTTTCCAGAGACAAGAGGAAAGATCAAATTTTGACACACCTCCCTACAGCTAATACAGCAAACAATACTAAAAGCATGTACAGGAAGCAAATTCAATTAAGAAACTGACAAAAGAAGAAAAACTATGCGAAACAGAAAATGCAAAGTATTGTGTTGTCGTCATTGTAAATACTAAATACCATGGTTGAAACAAAATGCACCATTTTCCACTTCCCCTTGTATATCTTGTTCAAGATCATTAATGAGTTTTGAGAACCTAAAGAAGCTTTGAAATGTCCGTCCACATTTTGCATCAATGCTGAAATCTTGACAAAAGTTTTTGTGTTGATGAAGAATAGCTCATGGCATTGTCGCTTCATGATATCTTTCACCAAATGATGAATGGCCAAAGAAACTTTTAGCAGAATTTTCCATGAGTATAACTTCAAATCTTAGCTAGTATTATTGTGATATTAAATGGAACCACATGGACTGCTTTCTAAGACATGGCCTTACTTTGAGGGTCTATTTACTTCCTGACAGGAGCAGTTTGCTGAATAAATGGGCACAAACTACATACACAATTTCTTTCTCAATTTAAATAAAATGTGGATCACAATTAACAAAATGGTTTATAAACTACAAAGGTAATTTTGTACTTGCCATTCCACATCGACTGAGTGAAGCTAGTATTTCTTTCCCAATACTTTCGTAAAACACTAACATTAGCATTCTAGAACTTGATAATTGAAGCATAATTAGGTCTATATTATACCATAAAAAATATGTATTAGATTAGTAAACCAATTGAAGCAATCAATACTTCAAAATGGAAATACTAGTTCATTCAATTGCATACAATACTTGTCAGAGAAGAGTACTATTATAAATGAAATATGCTAAAGGCATCAAGCTTCACTGTACAACCAACCAATAAATGCACAAAAACAGCCTCCTATCATGAAAACGTAATGATTAAAAATTTTAGTCACTGAGTGAATTTCAAGGATAACCATGGCGATATATGATAGATCAAAAGAATATCCAGCACTAAATACTTACCTCCTGACCAGGCTCAAGTTTGATTTTTAACAATTTATGTCCAGCCTCCTCAAAATCAACACTTGACATGATTGTAAGATATATAGTTCTTCGCAAATTGACAAGATTTGTCTCGGTTTCATCTTTTATCTTCATCATCTCATCATCCTCTTCCTCAGATTCTTCTTCATCTTCATCTTCATCCTCTGAAGCTGCATCAGAATCTTCTTCATCATCAGAAGACTCATCCCCAAGAATGGTTTTCTTCAGATTCTCATATGCCTTCTCGTCTTCAAGAAAATTAGGATTTGCCTTAAAAACATCTGCACAGATAGAGAAAGAATTATGAGAGCTTCATTTATAAATGTGAAATGATCTTCGGAAAGGATTTCAATCCAACACTATTACCAAGATTAGTCTCCGGATCAATCTCTTCATCAAGTGATATCTCATGAGTAAATTGGTCCTCTTGCTCAACAAGATCCAGTTCTGGACGAATAGCAGGAAATCCCTGAACAACAATTTGATCAAATGAAATACTTCAGCCACTAGCATATATCAAGGTTGGCCAACAAATATGCACATTCAAGCATCTAGGTTGACAAACTCTACCTGAAATTTTGCTTTTCGTATAGCAAAAAGGCCTTCAATCAGAAACTGGACCCTTTTATCAATTTCTCCTTCATGAAGTATACCACGAAAACGTTCAAAGATACCTGCATTAACATGTAAAACTTGTGATGGTAAGAACAGCACTGACTAGAACAACTGACCCAAAATATGATTGCAGGCAACCATATTTTGCCAGAAGCATTTAGTAAAATGGAATGTGACACTTCAAAAGCAATTAATATACAGATAATGGATAAAAAGCAGAATGTTGTAGTTTGAGAAAGCATATGTTTAATAGTCATATGACAAGGAAAATGAGTATTATTATAACACGCCAAAGGAGTTAAGAAGCTGGAAATATTGACAGGTTTAATCTCAGCAAATTGCAATATGATCTAATGCGCTAATCCAAAAACCTTCTCCAAATTTGAAATTATAATACATTATAAGCATTCCCCATATCTGAAAACTATTTATACTCAAATTTTAGTAACATTTATTCATGATAATATTTATTTATTTAATTGCCTTTCTTTCTCAGGTAACATCCTAACTAGTTCACCTTTAAGATCGAGTACAAATATACTTCCTAATGACCAAAAGACCAATCACTAAAAATAGTGCAAAAAGTACCAACATGCAACAATTAACTAAATCTACAATTTTTTTAGTAGAAGAAGAGTAACTTACCATGGAGTCCTTGAGGCGAAATATCTTGAAGTAATGCACCACATTCCTTGATAAATCCAACAGCTACCTGAACAAGAATTAACCAAACAATAAGATTAATTCAAGAAAAGCACAAAATATGTCAAATAACATGCTATATTTACCTCTACACTGTCATCTGTAGGGTTTTCCAATAATATAGTGAGAAGCTCCAGAGCAATGATCTCATGTGCCACCAGTTGATTCACAAGATGGGCAATGAACTTAGTCGCAGCAAGTAGTTGAGGCTGCAAAGGAATAACATCAAAATAATATAAGAACTGTTTTAAATCTGATCAAAACACAAGAGAACTAAACGATCAAAGATAAGTTCTTACCTTGTCATTCCTTTTATAAGCCCTCTTGAGTTGCAAGACAATTCTCACCACAAGAAGCCTACCAATCTCTGGAAATTTAGTATTAACGACGGCAACCAATGCAGAAAATACATCAGTAAATCCAGGAGAAGCCATTTGAGACTTCATGCATGATCGGCAGAAAAGCCCCCTTCCACGAATTAAATTCTCAGAGAAGAGCTCAGGAATAATGTTCTTGATATTGGTAGCATTGACTTTATTCACCAAACCATTGATACTTTTTCTGAGAGCGTCCCAGCTCAGTCGCTGGTAAGCTTCACTACTCTTATCCTGCACTTCTCGCATCAATTGCGCCATTCTGTGAGGAGGGATGTAAATACCCCCCGTCCTTCCCATGTTAGAATCTGACATAGGTGGAGGCTGACTATCTAGCTTCTTTATCTCCTGGTTAGGTAACTTATCTCCCTCTGCAGGTTTTTCTTCATGGCGTTCATTGCGTTCCTTGTGATTTTCCCGTCTTCGTGTACCTTTTTCCTTATCCGACCAATCACTTTCTCCTTCACTGTCTTCACGCCGAGGGGTACCCTTTCGTACTCTTGAGCGGGCATCTCGTCTCCGAGGTGGACTATCCTCTCTCTTCTCCCTGCGGCGGTCATCTCTATCACGGACTCTGCCACCATCTTCATGCTTACGTCTCCGCGGACTCCTGTCTACATTCTCAGAGCGCCTTCTTGCCCTCTTTCCCTCCTCTTTGTCTTCTTCACTTCCACGCCGTCTCCTGTCCCTCTTATCAACGCCATTGTCCTCATCATCTGCAACGCGCCGCATCCCTTCCCTCTTCATCTCGCCGTCGCTCTCGCTATCTCTAGCACTCCGCCTTCTTTTCCGTCTCCTCTCATGATCACTTTCTTCTTTTCCGTCAGATCTTTGGCGGAAGGGTTTTGAAACCCTAGCAACCGGTGGACTGTAGCCGTTCCGACGGTCATAACCCGCGGCGACAGCTCCGTGACTTCGATGGCTGCTTCTGCTATCATAGGAATCCTCGGAGTAACCGGCCGCCATGGTATAGGAACCCGCGGACGAATATAAACCCTTTTTTATATAAACGAGAGATTAACTGCCTCAGGATTCAGGCGAACCACTTTAAAGATTCGGATGAGAGGATGTTGGATCTTTCCCAGATGTAAAAGCAAACTTAAAAACGAAATCTCGTACCGTAGTTGGAACGAGAAGGGACGCCGACGGACCGGAATATGCACAAAGTGAAGGCAAGAAATCGATCGGAGGTGTGAGAGGTACCTTGGAGGCGACGAGAAGGAAGAGATGAAAAAAAACCCTAACGCAAGCGACGGCGCGAGGAGGAATCAAGAAAAAGCTTCGTGAAGGTTTGGAGAGATTTTTTTCAGGCGATAATGACTGAACCGGCCGGACGCAACGTCAAATTATAGGCCGTGAGCCGGTGTCTCTGAGCCGGACCGGTTCGCGAGGGTTAGTATATGGTTGTGTCGGATAGACTTGTGTGATTATTCATTATGACATAACATAAACCTTCCACTCTTTATTAGGAAACATATATAAAATTCGGTAAAAATCAAGGGCCTTTTTTAAAAATATACATCCTTTTTTAAAATATATTTTAATATATTTTTTCCCTAAAATATTTTTATTTTAATTTATTATACCATCTATCAAAATATACTAGTATTGTGTAATATAATACATTAAAATCACATTGACCATTTATAATTAAATTATATTAATTAAAGTATTTTAGTATTAAAATATTAAAGAATTATTTGGGTCTTTGAAAATCCGAATTGTTTGGATTTTCGAGTGTCACCCATACGGTTTTCCTATAAAAAAAATTAATTTAATTTAATATTATACTTATCTTAGTAAAAAAACTAAGAAAAGTATATTTTTAACATTATCGGCCTAAAATATTTATAAAAATTTTTTTATCATAGTATTTTCAATTCTAATATGTAAGACTAAAGAAAACTATATTTTTTTATATAAAACAACCAGAGAAAATTAATGATAAAAAAATTCATAATAATATAAAAATTCATAATATTTTTTTATCTTGAACTCTAGATCATTGATTACTTCACTTGTGGAATTACTAATAAACCTTGGAATTATTTTTAGTGTGAATAGAAAAAACGGATATATATTAACGTAAATTTATTTTATGTTTCATCAAAGTTAATTAGTAAAGGGAGAAAATTTTTAATAAAATAGTAAGAAGTAAGATTTTACATTCGCTGCTAATAAAATAATTTTCTAATTAAAAATCTACATTATTCCACTAAAAATTTAAAAACAAACTTAATTAACTCGATAAAAATTCTAACCTATTTTTTACTCCCGCCTATTTCAGAAATATCAATTTAAATTAATGCATTTATGAAAGTGTGCGAGTATTATATTATTCCCTTGACGATTGAGATAATCTTACTATCTTACTATTTTATTAAAAATCTCTCCTAATTTTGGTGAAGCCTAAAATAAATTTACGTTAATGTCCTATTTTCTATTCACACTAAAAATAATTCCAAAATTTATTAGTAATTTCACAAGCGAAACAATCAGTGATCTAGAGTTCGAGACTTAGCTACGACATATTATTATGAATTTTTCTCATCATTAATTTTCTCTGGTTGTTTTATATAAAAAAATATATAGTTTTCTTTAGTCTCACATCTTATAATTGACAACACTATGATAAAAAAAAGCTTTTATAAATTTTTAGACCGACGATGTTAAAAAATATATTTTTCTTAATTTTTTACTAAGATAAGTATAGTATTAAATTAAATTAATTTTTTTTATAGGGAAACCCGTTATATGGGTCTGAGAAATTTTACCCGAATAATTAATTTTTTATTCTTGAAATTATATTTAATGTCGATCACTAGTTTATTATTATATAAAGTGTTAGGGTCAAAATTTAATGTGTCCGAACGTATTTTCTTTCATGCCTTATTATTTTTTCATTACAAAATATCTCATACCAAAATTCTTATTTAAAATTTAGAATTAAAAAATATTTTATTAAATTTAAATATCTATTTTTATTATACAATACATCAACTTATTTATAATTTACCATAATTATTATTATTTTTTTCTCTTATCTATAAAATGAAAAATAATATTTTAGTATTTAAAAAATGAATTTCATTCTTTCAATTTAAATACAGAGTATGCAAATATTTTCACATAGATGCTCTAATATAAAGATTAACACGAAGATGACGGCGCTTGGATTTCGATCTGTGCTCTCTATTATCGAAGGGTTTCGAAACCCTAGCAACCGGTGGACTGTGGTCGTTCCGACGGTCATAATTCGTGACGACAGCTCTGTGACTTCTTCTTTCACGATGGCGGCTTCTACTGTCGTGGGAATCGTCAGAGTCATCAGCCGCCATGGTATCACTGACTATCTCCCGCTTTGGATCTTACAATCAGGGTTTGAGATCATGAAAGAGGAACGACGTGGACGAATACAGACTCGGCTCCTAATCTAATAAGCCCTTTTTATATATATAAATTTTACATTTGCTACTACTAAATTAATTTTCTAACAAAAATGTACATTATTCCACTAAAATTTTTTTTTAAAAAAAAAAAAACTTAATTAACTCCATAAAAATTCTAACATATGTTTTACTGCCCGCTTATTTCAAAAATATGAATTTAAATTAATGCATTTCTATATAAAATCTAGGAGTCAAAATTTAATGCGTCTGATCATATCTTCTTTCATGCTTTGACTATCTTTTGTACTACAACTAGGGGTGATAATTCGGTTGATTCGGTTCATAAATTAACCGAATTAACCGAAAATCGATTTAATGTTAGTTAACCGAATCAAATCAAAATTTTATTAAAACTGAATTAACCGAATTGGTTATTTCAGTTAGTACTTAATTAACTAAATTTATTTAAAATAATAATAAAAAAAATTATATAAAATTAATATCAAATTAAGCGAATACTCATCCCTAACTAAAAGAGTATCTCATACCAAATTTCTTATTTAAAATTTATAATTAAAGAAAGAATTATTTTATTAAATTTAAATATTCATTTTTAGTATACAATACATCAATTTATTTATAATTTACCACATTTTTTATTATTTTTTTCTCTCATATATAAAATGAAAATAATATTTTAATATTTCAAGAATGAATTTCATTCTTACTATTTTATTAAAAATATCCCCTAATTTTGGTAAAGCCTAAAATGAATTTACGTTAATGTCCTTTTTTTCTATCCACACTAAAAATAATTCTAAGGTTTATTAGTAATTCCACAAGTGAAACAATCAGTGATCTAAAATTCGAGACATAGCTACGGCGTATTATTATGAATTTTTCTCATCATTAATTTTTTTCTGATTATTTTATATAAAAATATATAGTTTTATTTAGTCTCACATCTTATAATTGACAACACTATTATCAAAAAAGTTTGTATAAATATTTTAGGCAAACGATGTTAAAAAATATATTTTTCTTAATTTTTTACTAAAATAAGTATAATATTAAATTAAATTTATTTTTTGCATAGGAAAGCCCGTTACATTTGTTGCTGGAATTCTCTAGCGTCACTCTTACATTATTGTACTATTGCATGGGTCTAACGAAATTATATTATATGCCGATTACTAGTTTATTATTATATAAAGTGTTAGGAACATATTTTCTTTCATGCCTTATAATTTTTTATTACAAAAGTATCTCATATCAAATTTCTTATTTAAAATTTAGAATTAAAAAACTATTTTATTAAATTTAAATATCCATTTTTATTATACAATGCATAACTTATTTATAATTTACCATAATTATTTTTTTTCTCTTATCTATAAAATGAAAAATAATATTTTAGTATTTAAAGAATGAATTTCATTCTTTCAATTTAAATACAGATTATGCAAATATTTTCACGTAGATGCTCTAATATAAAGATTAACACGAAGATGACGGCACTCGGATTTCTATCTGTGCTCTCTACTATCGAAGGGTTTCGAAACCCTAGCAACCGGTGGACTGTGGTCGTTCCGACGATCATAACCCGTGGCAACAGCTCCGTGACTTCTTCTTTCACGATAGCGGCTTCTACTGTCGTGGGAATCGTCAGAGTCACCGGCCGCCATGGTATCGCTGACTGTCTCCCGCTTCGGATCTTACAATCAAGGTTTGAGATCATGAAAGAGGAATGATGTGGACGAATACACACCCGACTCCTAATCTGATAAACCTTTTTTATATATATATAAATTTTACATTTGCTACTACTAAATTAATTTTCTAACAAAAATGTACATTATTCCACTAAAATTAATAATGTATATGGTATCAGCATATATATATGGTATGGCTCCCGCCTATATTTTATATATATATATATATGTTTTACTCTCCGTCTATTTAAAAAATATGAATCTAAATTAATGCATTTATATATAAAATCTAGGGGTCAAAATTTAATGTGTCCGATCATATCTTCTTTCATGCTTTGACTATCTTTTGTACTACAACTAGGGGTGATCATTCGGTTAATTCGGTCCATAAATTTATCGTCGTTGTCCTCATCATCTACAACGTGCCGCATCCCTTCCCTCTTCATCTCGTCGTCGCTCTCGCTATCTCTAGCGCTCCGCCTTCTTTTCCGTCTCCTCTCATGATCGCTTTCTTCGTTGTCAATCTCTCGCCTCCCGTCAGATCTGCGGCTCCTTAATCTTTCCTCAAGATGACGGCGCAAGGGTTTCGAAACCCTAGCAACAACTCCGTGATGTCGGCTTCTGCTGTCGTAGGAATCATCGGAGTCACGCCCATGGTATCAGGGTTTGAGATCATGAAAGAGAACCACGCGGACGAATACACAGCTCCTAACCTAATAAACCCTTTTTTATATAAATTTTACATTAGCTACTAATAAAAAAAAATTCTAGTTAAAAATCTACATTATTCCACTAAAAAAAAACTTAATTAACTTGATAAAAATTCTAACATATTTTTTACTCCCCACCTATTTCAGAAATATCAATTTAAATTAATGTATTTCTGGAAGTGTGCGAGTATTATATTATTCCGATTGAGATATAATCTTACTATCTTACTATTTTATTAAAAATCTCCCCCTTTAATAGTTAATTTTGATGAAGTCTAAAATAAATTTACATTAATGTCCTTTTTTCTATTCACACTAAAAATAATTTCAAGATTTATTAATAATTTCACAAGTGAAACAATCAGTGATTTAGAGTTCGAAACTTAGCTACGACGTATTATTATGAAATTTTCTTATCATTAATTTTCTCTGGTTGTTTTATATAAAAAAAATATAGTTTTCTTTAGTCCCACATCTATAATATTAAATTAAATTAAATTAATTTTTTGCATAGGAAAGTCCGTTACAGTAGTTTATTGCTGGAATTTTCTGGTGTCACGCTTACATTATTATACTATTGCATGATTTGACGAATCTTATCCGAATAATTAATTTTTTGTTCTTGAAATTATATTATGTGTCGATCATTAATTTATTATTATATTATATAAAGTGTTAGGAAAACTTACTGTCCGAACATATTTTCTTTCCTGTCTTATTATTTTTTTATTACAAAAGTATCTTATATTAAATTTCTTATTTAAAATTTAGAATTAAAATACTATTTTATTAAATTTAAATATCCATTTTTATTAAACAATACATCAACTTATTTATAAATTTACCATAATTATTATTATTATTTTCTCTTATCTATAAAATGAAAAATAATATTTTAGTATTTCAAGAATGAATTTCATTCTTCCAATTTAAATACAGATAATAGAAGTTATGCAAATATTTTCACATAGATGCTATAATATAAAGATTAACATGAAGATGACGGCGCTCGGATTTCGATCTGTGCTCTCTACTATCGAAGGGTTTCGAATCCCTAGCAACCGGTGGACTGTGGTCGTTCCGACGGTCATAACCCGCGGCGATAGCTCCGTGACTTCTTCTTTCACGATGACGGCTTCTACTATCGTGGGAATTGTCGAAGTCACCGGGCGCCATGGTATCGCTGACTGTCTCCCGCTTCGGATCTTACAATCGGGGTTTGAGATCATGAAAGAGGAACAACGCGGACGAATACACACCCGGCTCCTAATCTAATAAACTCTTTTTTTATATATAAATTTTACATTTGCTACTACTAAATTAATTTTCTAACAAAAATGTACATTATTCCACTAAAACTTTTTTTAAAAAAAAAACTTAATTAACTCGATCAAAATTCTAACATGTTTTACTCCCTGCCTATTTAAAAAATATGAATTTAAATTAATGCATTTCTATATAAAATCTAGGGGTCAAAATTTAATGCGTCCGATCATATCTTCTTTCATGCTTTGACTATCTTTTGTACTACAACTAAGGGTGATCATTCGATTAATTCGGTTCATAAATTAATCAAAAACCGATTTAGTGTTAGCTAATCGAATCAAATCAAAATTTTACTAAAATCGAATTAACCGAATTGGTTATTTCGATTAACACTTAAATAACTAAATTTGTTTAAAATAATAATAAAAAAATTATACAAAATTAATATCAAATTAACCGAATACTCATCCCTAACTAAAAGAGTATCTCATACCAAATTTCTTATTTAAAATTTAGAATGAAAGAAAGAATTATTCTATTAAATTTAAATATTCATTTTTCAGTATACAATACATCAATTTATTTATAATTTATTATATTTTTTATTATTTTTTTTCTCTCATATATAAAATGAAAAACAATATTTTAATATTTCAAGAATGAATTTCATTCTTTCAATCTAAATATAAAAAATGGAAGCATGCAAATATTTTGACATGTATACTTTTCGGTTTTAATATGTTTGATAGTTGAAAAGATACAAGACAACCCTCAAGCTCAATATAATGACAAAGCGATTGGTCCATTTTTCTATTTAAGTGTATTTGGATTAAACCTATCTTTTTAAAATTAAATAAATAAATTATAAATGCTAAAAATATAACGAGTTTACTTTTTATTTCATCGCTTAATTAGGTTACAATTTAAGGGAGCACGAGGAAGATCGAATTAGAATCAGCAGAAACCACTTGAGAGCTTCAACTACTTCAGCTCCCCCCCGTTCGCCCCTCATCGGCCCTCACCTCCTCCTCCTCCTCCTCCTCCTTCCCAACCGCCGCCGCCGCCTCCTCCGTCGCCCGATCCGCCTCCAGGAACCGGAAAGTTCCGAACTTGGGCGTCGTCTCGATCGGCGACTGCCCCTTCGCGTCGAAGAAGAATGAGAACTCGCCTCGGACCGCCCCGCTCGACTGACCCTCCTCCTCCACCGCTGCCGCAGCCACCGCGGACGAGGCCGCTGTCTCGAGCGCCGTCGGGCAGGTCCGCCGCCGCTTCGATTCTCTAGGGCAGTCTTCGCTATCCGCGGCCTCCTCATTCCTCTCGATCCTTCTCTCCTCTTCGAGGACGCGTCGCGCCTCCGAATCTGGGCGGGGATCTGGGGGATCGATCGGAGTGGCGGCGGAGACCGGTGGCGCGTCCCCCGCTTTAGCCGCCATGGGGAAGGAGAAGAAGAAGGAAAGCGGATGGAAAGAGGGACAACACAGAGAGCGGCACTAACTAAAAGAGAGCAGAGATGCCTTTCGCCAGTGGTAACAATCCACTTATAATTATGTGCAGCGAAATTGCAAATATGATCTGTGCATGAATTTGACATTGTCTTGACTTTTCAAAAGTATTTTTTTTAATTATATTATTCAAAACAAAATATTATTTAATAAAGGGTCATCCCGAGGGGCGAGGGGACAATTTTGTTTTTGTAAAGGGTTGAATTGAAGATGAATGTTGAGGATAATAAGGGTTTATTAGTTTATTCTCTTAATAAGGGTTTCAACGGCAACGGGCCCTGCTTTTCTATATGTGATCCTCATTATTTTCCTTTTTTACAGAAAAAGATAATAATTTTTGGAGAACCCACTTTTTTGTTTTGGGGAATTTGAAGGGACCATTTTGAATTTTGGCCATAGAACGAGCGATCGTAGGAGAGCTACGTGTCCACACTCGACAGGCGCACGCGGTTTCCCATCTACCGAACCCGAACAACTCGTATTGCAAAATACGCGGAGTCTCCGTCGACTCATCGGCGATCTGGTTCCAGATGGCTGGCTATCCTCCCGGCTCCGGTTACCCTCCTTACGGCGCTCCTCCGGCGGGACAACCCTACGCCTACGGCAGCCCTTACGGCGCCCCCCCGCCTCCCCACGGATCCTCCGCACCTTCAGCGCCTCCGGCGGGCGCGAAGCCGCCTAAGGAGGGCAAGGCCCAGAGCTACGGACAGCCCGGGTACTACGGCCACTCCGCTCTCCCGGTAGCGTCCGCCCCGCCTCATCCTTATCCGGCACCGTATGGCGCCGACCCGTTTGCGTCGCTCCTTCCGTCGGTGTTTCCGCCGGGGACGGACCCCAACTTGGTGGCGTGCTTTCAGGCCGCGGATCGCGACGGAAGCGGGATCATCGATGATAAGGAGCTGCAGCAGGCGCTTTCGTCCTACAACCAGAGCTTCAGCATGAGGACCGTCCATCTCCTTATGTACTTATTCACCTCCACCAACGTCCGGAAGATCGGTGAGTTTCCTTCTTTCTCCACCTTCCTGATCGAAATTTTCTTCTAAGTTGTTTCCTCATCGCAAAATCGGCCTACATCTTTAGTTAAAACGCTGTATTTTCTTTTGTTCTCCCTCTCCGAACTGTCGTGTTCTGAACCCTAATTCTGGCGGTTCATGTTTTCTTTTTCTCTTACCTGATTGTTGCGTGCCTAGAAACCAGTCGATTCTTGAAACCTCTACCCATTGAACTTTTTGCCGAATTTGAACAATTACAAGATGAGCAAAGCTTAAATGATCTAATTGGCTCACGAGGGAACAGTAGCTGAAGAAGGCCTTTAGGAGTTGAGTGCCGTAGTCATTCTTCAGACAAACTAAGCTATCACTACGTTTATCAAGTTACCGAACTCGATATGTATATCTGATTTGATCAAAATTATGTCTGTAAACGAACTCTCACAAGTTTCCCTTCCAAAAAAATGATAAGTAACCCATCAAGCCCGATGAAGCATTCATCCCTCACTGTTTGCATTATCCTTCAATGTTATGACAATCCAAACCTTTGAAAATTGCACTGATAAATTTTTTTTGTACGATTAAATAAATATATATAATTTTATTTTAGAGGTTGGATGGCTACTGATTAGGGTTTGGTCTGAGAAAGAGGAAGAAGAAGGGAGGAAGAGGGAGGAGAATGGGGAAATGGGGGAATTTGGGAGGAAAAACATGTGAGCCTTTTTAATTCCCTTTAGCCTCTGTTTGGATGGGGTGAGGTAAGATTCATTAATGGAAGGGGATGGAAGGGGAAGGGAGGGAAAGGAAAGGAAAGTAATATATTTTTCTTACCCTTATTTGGAAGGGAGGGAAAGTTTATATGAGAGGAAAGGGATGGAATGAAGGTTAAATATACAAATTTACAAAAATATCCTCTTATTTTTTTAATAAATCTGCATGTGAAAAAATAAATAAGGATATAATTGTAATAATTTCTCCTTACCCTTCCTTACACCCCAATTTGGGGTGTAAGGAATTTCGCTTATTCCCGAGCATGCAAGGGGAGGCTTTACCCTTCTCTCCCCTTCCCCTTCATAGCTCACTCTCTCCCAAACAAGGGTAAAAATTCATTTTACCCATGTTTACCTTTCCCTCCCCTTTACTCACCTCCTCCCAAACAGAGGGTTAGTGGAATGACGTTTAGTGGGGGTATTAAAAAAAAAAGTTCATAAATCAATTTTTTTTTTTAAAAAAAAAAACTCTTCTTCTCTGGCAACCCACAGTCATAATAACCATATTAGACGGTTTTGAGGGACTCATGGGGGCTAAAGCCCCGCCTCCCATGTATAGTTCCGCCATTGTCTATTTTTTGATATGTTGTTGACTTTGCACTGAGCTTTCTGTGCTTGAAACTGGCAATGATAATACTCACCCTTTGTCAAATATATTAATTTTCAACCATGGGATCTACTTTGTAGATCTTAGACTTTGAAATTCATTGCTCCTTCCTCATAAGCATATTTGTCTTTCCCTATAGGCAGAAGTGTTCTTATCTGGATCTTGGACTCTTTAATAATTAATTTTAGTAAAATTCAAAATTAAATTATGTTAATGTCTTTTTGTCTTTTCATACTGAAAATAAATTTAAGACTTATTAATAATTTTTTCTGTTTTTTCTAATATAAAAAATATGTATCATGGTTCTCTTTAGTCTCACATTTTAGGATTAACAACACTGTTCGAGAAGCTTCTATAAATATCTTGGGTCGGTAACATTAGAAAGCATACTTTTCTCGGCCTTTTGGCTAAGATAAAATGTAATATCTGTTTTATCAGTTTAATATTTGATATAAACAATAAAATTAATTTTTTATGATGGAGAGTCCGTTACAGTAGTTTACTGTAGGAGTTCTCGAGTGTTGTTCTTGCGTTACACTACTGTATAGGCTTGGCATACCCTTACCTAATCCAATTTATAGATCTGAGGCACTAATTTACGTATATTCATATATTACATTGCACTGCGCGATGGATGTTAAGTTTTAAAGTGAGAAAAAGTATATCAATTTTCTCTCTTGATCAAACTAAATTTACATCATTTCTGATTCTCTGCACACAGGGCCAAAAGAGTTCGCATCTGTCTTCTACAGCCTTCAGAGCTGGAGGGTATAAAAGCCAATGATTTAACTTTGTTTGTTAGTTGGCTCTTAAAGAAAAAACTTGTATTGATGATTTTTTTTTTCCCAGGCTATCTTTGAGAGGTTCGATCGTGACCGCAGTGGCAGGATTGACACTACAGAGCTCCGTGAAGCCCTTCTGAGTCTGGGCTTCTCTGTTTCCCCATCAATTCTCGATTTGCTCGTTTCCAAGTTTGACAAATCCGGAGGCAAAAGCAAAGCCATTGAATATGACAACTTCATCGAGTAAGTGATACTTAAATTTAAGATTAGTTTTGTTGTTAGCAGAATTAATAACAATTGTGAAATTGTTTGCCCATGTTTGTTTTGGTGGTGATGCAGGTGCTGTCTCACAGTTAAGGTGATACGTCGTCCAGATGCTTTTACAAATCTTCTTCTTCATTTCTTCATTTTCCTTCTGAATGAATTAACAACTGGTTTTGTTCAGGGCTTGACAGAGAAATTCAAGGAGAAGGACACCAAGTATTCAGGTTCAGCAACTTTCACTTATGAATCTTTCATGTTAACCGTGTTGCCCTTTCTCATTGCGTAATTGCAATTGCCTTTAGTTACCGATTGGCAAAAGCTCTACTACTTTTTTTTTATATGTTGGTTGTTAGCTGTTTGTGAGCATCTTCCAGGTAGCAAGTGAAAAGTGTTGCTTTTGATTGGCATGTGCTTGTGTGCTAGTTCTGAAATTATAGTAATAATTGCAAAAATATATGAATCCTAAACCATGGTTGCCATGTGTGTATCTTGACTTGTGAATGTAGATTATGTACACATCATCAAGTCTTAAGCATCATACCATGAGATTCATCTCTGACTTCATCTTTGGGGGTAAAGGAACAGGCACATAATGTACAGATACAAGATAAGTTACTTGAACCAGAACATCTAAAAGCCTTCTGATTACTGCCAGGCCAGTGGTGGCGGCAGCGGCGGTAATCTTGGAAAAGGTGGTTGGTCTCCATAATTTAATCCTTCTGATGCTCGAAGAAAACCATACTGATCTCCAGCAGTTGGGTAGGGTGGAAAACCAACCATCTGGTAGTTTGGAAAAGAGGGTGCAGGGGCATATCCATAAACACTTGCTGTAGTTAAATCAGTGAGGGGTGTGAATGCAGGTGCTAATGGCGCTACTAGAGGTGGTGGTGCAGGTGGCGGTGGAAATGGTGTTGGCGGTGGCGGCTCTACACTTTGGGTAGGTAACAAGTGCAGGTAGCAGCTGCAGTGAAGGCTGATTCAATGTATCAGGATGCAGTGGTGGAAAAGGCAGTTGGAGCTGTGGTTGAGATGGAAATGATGGTGGCTCATTCCCTAGTTTCAATCTTTTATTATTCAACAGAAGGTCCTCAATTGTGCGCCCGACAATGTCATCCTGACAATGACTGAGCATAGCTTCTTATCTGAGCATAGATTGTTGAGGCTGCAAGCCGTGGCTCACCTGAAGCAGCTTCCAAAGTTGAGGATGTTGAAGCTGCAAGCTGTGGCAGAGTTGAGGATGTTGAAGTCTCTGCCTTCTGGCTCCCTTCTACATGGTCAAAAACATAATTGTTTGAAAAGCCAGGAGGTCCATGACCGGGCGATTCCAGAAGTCTTGGATCTGGTGAGATATCGATATTAAATTGCTTGCATAGGTTGACAGATACTCGATACCCACATTGAGCCGCCTGGTTAACAATTAAGAAAACAGGTTATGAAGAAATCTACAAACTTAGCTGTAAAACATTAGCTTTTATAGAAGTGTCAATCGCTGTAAAAATCTAGTGTAGTCATAAATAACACAAGAGGCTTTGCCAAAAAACTACACCAAAGCTTACTATATAAAACCATCACATTAATGTGCAAATGAGATACCTTTAGGTGTCGGCAAACTTAGCTTTTCTTCGTTTCCTGTCGACAAATCAATTGAGAAATATTTAGTACTTACGGAATAAGCAACAAAACATGAGCAAAGCATTCAAAAGTATGTACTAGCACATGACCTGCTCAACAAGCACCTCTCTTAAGCAGGCAACAAGAGTTGCCCTTGCCCAGCATCATAGAAGTTCCCTGTTAATCCAATATAAGAATAAAAAGACAATATACGAGTCCAATACGTGAGAAGGATGCGAGAACAAGTCGTGAGGCCTAGGATGGAAAAGAACATGGTTTGTGATGTATTGCGAACTAAATTTCGCACATTATGGGATTCATGTTGCTACCGAATACTAAGACAAATAGACAAAGCGCAGACCAGATATTTAAAATTTAACAGAGAAGAGCATGGAGTTGGATTACCTTCACTCGTAGCATGTAGGCCGAGAAAACCACTTGCTACAAGTGAACTGCAGCTAATACAAAGCACTATAGCTGCAAATCCAAATGTGATGAGAAACACGGCCAAAGCAAAGATAGAAACTGAATATGCCAGCACGAAAACTTAATTTTGGGAATCAAAAAGAACAAAAATAAAAAGAATGTATATTGCTTCAGTTTTATTTGAACTAGTATTAGCTACCAAGGACAATAGGCTTTTACTACTAATAGAAGATATATCGTTGTAGTTTTAAGTCTATCAAATCCCTTTGTAATCAGTTGTAGTCTCACCGTCCTTTTATCAAAATTTTACCACGATTATAAAAGTATATTAGAAAACAAACGACAGAAAACATTAAAGCTGAGAGGCTAAAGTAAGTTTTATTTCCTAAAATAAGTTTAATTCGGAACAAGAAGTCAATTTGGCTCCTAAAATTGTCAGGTATCTAGCACTTTTTTGCCAAATTGTTACTGCCTTATCAATCATGCAAGCCGCTGCCAACCATGTCCACCATAGTTGTGAATGACCTTAGATAATGATAATTATTTTGGAATATCAGGGGCCAGATTAATACATCATGGACTGAATTGATACTCATTTGATAGCCAAAATGGAGACAGGCAAAACCGATATAATTAACTAACAAGTCGATTGAGATTTTTCTCTTTTTCTTAGTTTTTGAAACTTCATGAACCAAATAGGAAATTGCCCAAACTAGAAATTGTAAATAGTATACATTACATCAGATTAATGACTCTGTTCACCCAAACAAAAGGCTCCAACATTATCAGCATCATAATTGTGTTTAACTTGCATATGTACAAAAATACAAAAGAAATAAAAAACTAAATTTCTTCATGTAATCTGAGATATTTAAGAAAAATGCCAATTTGGTTATGGTTATGTTGATTATCATTCAATAAATTTACCAGAATTAGCTAAATCAGAAACTTAATTATCATTCAATAAATTTATGGGAATTATCTAAATTAGAAACTTACTTTGTCTCCAAGTGTCCTTCTCAAGCCTCTCAATAAAGCTGATGGCAGCTTGACAATTCTAAGGAAAATCCAGATACATCACCATACGCTGAAACTAGTTTCTGTAGCTGCTCGTCACCTGGTTGTTTCTGCAAATGAATAAACAACATGTCGGTGCATATATCCTTGATGAAATGGTTATGGCATATGAAGGTCACCATTGCACAAGTGTGACTATGCAAGGGGAAATGATTTAGTGTTAGTACTTTACCAGTTTGTATGAGATTCCCTTTTTGTTTCTATTTCTACTATCGATTTTTTTTGTCAATATATCTTGTTTCAAGGATTCACAAGAGCCAAAGACTTTGCGTTGTTCCCATCTATCGATCTGAGATTATTTAGAAGAAACAAAGGATGTCAAATGTTCAGTAAATAAATGAATGAGTATAAAATAACATATCTCCCAACAGTCCAATTAAACTTGATCAGTGTAAATCTTATAAACCCAAGCCTACAACACAAGGCTACAACTAATATCAAGTCCAGGGAATCATCAACTTAAGTAGCCTTACAGCAAACAAAAAGGCATCTGGATGAAAATTTTAAGTGGCAGCAGACAAGGCAATAAAGAAATGATGAAAAGAACACAGCATCATTGATCAGGACATTCTTAATATTTTGCAGATAGAGACTGGAAGAAACTTTTTTGATTCAAGTGTTGTCAAAATGCTATGGGAACTTTGTCTGCCTTTTAATTATATGAAGCAAATGAAGCAATGCCTTCTGTCTAAACCTCTCTGGTCTTTTCTTGAGCTTTCATCCACTTCAACGTAGCAAAGTGAGCCAAGCCACATTTTTTTAGGAAGAAAATTTGAAGAATCAATCATGATCTTATGGTTTTCAATCTAAAGCTAGCAATACAAGAGACAAATCAAGAAGAAGACACATCCCTACTTGAAATCTTAAAAAGAGAAATTCATTTTAAAAGCTTTAAAAACATTTTATGTGATATAACTTAATTCTTTCCTTAGAGAGAGTATACACAATTTTTAAAAATGCAATCAGTTTTATGTTATTTTATATAGCTTTATATCAACACAATTAACACGATACAACAAAAATTGTCACCCTTATTTCAAGCATACATACAAACACTCCTCAGGTCCCAAGTTTCTTCACAAAACAACCCCTACGCTTGACCAACTCTCAAATTACTTGTTGAAACTCCAATTTGTTCCCTCATTTGACTAGGATTTTGTGAAGAATGAGATGGGACTCTGGACAATCATAAGTTTTAAGTTGCATAATGTTTATAATTTTACCTTTTTGTTAGCATAATCCAGCTTGTTTAAGTAAATTCTTGGTAATTTACTTCTATGACATCTTGATATGCAGTAAAATGCATGAAATTTGTTGGAACACATATGAATAGTACATGATATCCTAAGACCTGAAAAAAAAACTACTTATTAATTCAAATAAATGCTCCTTGCAGCCCTAGTTACTCATCTTTGTTTTTATCACTTCTTCACGAAGCAATTATATAGTTCCTAATGAAATTAAGAAAGGATGAATAGGGCCCATATCCTCACACCCTAACTTCTCTAATCAATTTGAGATACCTTAAAGTAAGCTTACATAGGATAGGAAGTGCCATAAACCAAGAAGAGCCTCTGAATAATTTCTTTAGCAAAAATCTCAATGAGACTTCACTTGAACAAACTTGGGGGGAAAAATCAAATAAAATCATACACCATGATTGACCAAGATTGTCAAATTGAGGCTTGCATCGCAGATTGATTCATTGAATTTTCAAATTGAGAATTGAAAGGATCAACTAAGTAAATTCCTACCTTACTTTAAATGAACAAGTAAAATAAGGTGATATCCTATTCTAATGCATAAAGCATTATTGAAGCAAGCTGGTCTTAACCCCTATATATATATATAGATCGAGACCCCGTGAACACTTAATGTGATTTTTTTGTTTGAAATTTTTTTTATGCTTAATACTAAACCCTAATTGGCTAAACCGTAAGCTAAAAAAAAACACTTAATGTGATATGTTCCACATTGTTGATAATATAATTGATGCTTGTTATGAGTTTTACATTGCATGGTTGCACTAGTGAGTTCAATAAAAAAAAAGATATTTGATTTATTGTGAAGGCTTTGGAATCTTAGTAAGTCCTAGTATCCCATGATAAATAGCAAGTAACTTCCTTTTTACAAGTTTACAAACATGTAAGATCCATTTGCATGTTTGGCATGGTCGACTCAATAAGACTCAACTTTCATTTAAGTCATTAGGTCAATTTACTTCATCAAAGAGAAGGGAAAGCATGATAGAACAACTCCTTCCCTCCATTCACTTCTAGTGGAATTGAGCAAAAGTAAGAGATTTAAGACTCTCATAAACTCAATTTGCCTATGATTTGCTTTCACCCTGCAAAGGGAAGGTGAGCTGAAATAAAAGAACCACTTTACCCTCAAAAGTATTCCCAAGACATTCCGCCTCTAAACCACCTTCGTGAGTTCTCAACTTGTCAACTGGCATCTCTCCACTAGAGGAAGCAAGCACAATAGAGCAATCACCAACATCGACAAGTGCATTCTAGTTAATTTCGTAAATGTCAAACAAGTTTGTGAACTTGCTAAGAATGGAAATGGGGTTATGTCACAAGTCAAGGAGTTCAATTGCTGGCATCCTCACATCTATAGTCACACCCTATTCTCTAGCCCCATCTTTGTCGACTAAATTCGAGGCACAAATGACATCCAAAGCCCTAGCGCGGACACACTCGCCTCCATAGGATTATTCCTTCATTATGCTTTTACAAGTCGTTCTCCCACTCCTCCATTAGTTGTTTTAGATTGTATGGTTACATTAGTTAGCATAATAAACAATTGACTTAATTGTTCAAGTAATATACCTTATATACTTGGGCCAAACACATCTTAATAAGGATAATGCTCACAATGTATGGTTACACATATTTTTCTTAAAGTATTATTGATTAGATGATGTTGAACATTACACTTTTCCGCATATATATATATATATATATATATATATATATATATAGCAGGCATTGATCATTATATATTTTCGATTTTTTCGATATGGACCTCCTCATTTTGTGTCCATTTAACACATGCATTGTGCAATAACCAGATATGATAACGTCTTTGGAATTCAAAATCTTATAAGACCTAGTATCTTATGATAATGACAAACATTTAAGATCCATTTGCATGTTTGCAAGATCATTTTCATAAGACAACTTTCATCTCACTCATTGGATCAATTTAATTCGACAAGGCAATTCTTGTTTGCAAAAATAGGAGAGAAAGCATGATAGACAATTCCTCCTCTTTGTTTACTTTAAGTGGAAGTGAACAAGAGATGAAGATTGAAGATTTCCATAAACTCAGTTTGTCAATGATTTGCTTTTGCCAACAAAGAGAACAAAAAATAAAACAAAATAATCGAGGTATCCTCAAAGTATACCCAAGTCATTCCACCACTGTGAGCACCTTTGTCAAGCTCTCAACTTGGCATCTCTCGCAACAGGAAACAAGGACAATAGTGCAACCAACAAGTTTACTAAACTCATTTTTTTTCATTCGCCAATTTTGTACAAGTCTACGAACTTACTGAGAATGGAAACAAGGTTATAGTCACAGTCGAGGAGCTCAGCTTGATGATGAGGTCATTGATGATGCCCTCACCTTCCACTGCATCCTTCTTCTCTAGCCTCATTTTGCCACTAAACTAAAGAGACCAATGACATTGGAAACCCTATAGCAAACATGCACACTTCATATTGTAAGTTCAAATAAGTGAAACTATCATGTAAACTTGGTACCTCTCCCATTAAATTGTAGTTGAACTTGAGTTCACAAGCCCCCTAATTTCACCCTAAGCTAGCCAAAATGAGCTCATCACATCTCAAAAGAATGCCAAATTGACTAACCATAGAACCAAAAATCAACCTCTTCTTTAAATTGCAGCACCAATTCTTGCAATTTAAAATGCTCAAAAAAATATTTTTAAATTTTAGAGACTCCATGTGATTCTCTAAAAAGCAGAAACTTTGAATAAAAGAAGTTACTTTTCACAAAAAGAATTTTGAGATGAATGAGATCTAACACACTGATGATACTTCTTCCTTCATGTTGTCTGATAGCAATTTTCACCTGAAAGTTGATTTACACTTACTAAAACTAGCACGTTCTTAGATAAAGTAAGAACCATGACTCAACTATCACAAGGCTTGGAAAACAAATATGAGATGTTAAATTTCCATTGCACAAGACAATAAAAGAAAGTGCAAAAGAGTGTGAATACAAATTTAGAATGATTTACAAAATTGTAGCATCTTAAAATATGAACACTAAGGTAACTTTTCAGGGATAGGAAAAAAAAAGAGAGAGAGAAATCTCTTATCTTCACTTACCAATCTATCGACAATGTGTTTTTCAACATCATCTCCAGTTTCAAGAATACTGTTGAGGACATTGGGAAGAACCTTCCAATATTCCTCGATATATTCTAAACCCTTCCTCCGGCTATTTTGAAGAATATCATTCGCTATAAAGAGAAAAGATATTCTCTGATCTCTTGAAGCCAAATAAAATTGAAGTAGCCACATTTCCACAACCTGCTTTGCTTTGTTTCTATGGGAGATACACCAATGTGACAAAGCTATTAAAGTTAAGCCAATTCAACAAGTCCTACGATGGATGAGTAATTTTAATACAGATGTGATTTTTGATATAAAGGCGATGCAAATGATAATGCTCTCAACAAGTAGAAACAGACAGAACATGAAAAAAAAAAGAGTCAATGCTAATCAGTATTGTCATGATAATGCACAAATGAGAAAAAGTAATCAAGAACTTGCAATCACAATTGAAGCAAGACTGTATTGTTTCTATTACATGCTGAATAATAGTTTTTTTCTATAATAAAGGCTTCAAGTAAAAGTGAAGAGTGAGGGCCACTTACCATATATACAGAATAAATCTTTGCTAGCATTTTTCTTAATTGGCTTGCTCATAATATCTTCTGCGATCTAGAAGAAAATGAGCAACCTATTCAAACATAAACGAAGTAATGCAAATATTGGAACCCAATAGTGTGACAAAATTATAGATATATACAAACAACTGCCTAAAAAAGCATCAAGAAAAAAAATCATACAAAAAGAAAGTTGAATTAGATATCTGTTTGATATGAACCCTAAAGGAAGTCACACATAGATACAGCTTTCCCAACTGGTGGTCCTGAAGCCAACCTAGACAGAATGCTGATGATCCTGTCCGAATCAGGAGTCAAGGGACGCTGGGCACGTGGCGCTTCCTGCGGAGTCCTCGAATGCTCCGGTGAACCTGCAACAAAACCGAGCCGGGAGGGGTGTCCCGGCGACGGTCCTCCGACGCTCAAGTCAGGCGAGGAATAACAAAAAGGTGGCTCCCGAATCAAGATTTCGCTTACCTCTGGTGGAGAAATGGAGGCCTTATATAGACCTCTGGAGGAAACCTGGGTGCTCCAGTCAAAGCAACCACATGCCTTTGACCATGCTCAAGTATGGGTCTGTCAGAAGGGCCATGCCTGAATCATGGATCTGTCAGGAAGACGTCCATGAGAACATACTGTTACTGCGCCAACCTTCCCATGATGTGACAGCAAGATCTTCCATCGTGCGATTTTGTGCAAGGCATAATCATCGGACGTGCTCCTGCTGACATCCCATAACCCATGCCGAGCGCATAGGCCGCTCGGCCACCTTTGTACCCTCGCCTCTATCCTGGCCGAATGGACCACCCGATCGGCCCTTCGGTCCCAGCCGAGCGGACTTCCGCTCGGCCCTTCGATCTTCTTGCCTTGGCGTCGGAAACCCAAGCCCACGGATGGGTTATCTCTAGCTCCGCTCGGACCATTACCCTCTTGGCCAGCCTTCCATCCGTCCTTAGGTTGGGACCCTTCAGAAGGTGGGCCCCCCATTCTTACCGCCGGATCACTTGCCTTCCCTTCAAGTCTAGTCGAAGGAGGAAATGAGTCCGACTGACTGGACCATATGTGTACGAGCGGGCGGTCGCCGTCTTTCTGTAGCTTGTAATATCCATGGGGCCGTTCGGCCCTTCTACCAGATTCAGCCGCTCGGCTCTTTATTTTGGTTGTCTTGTCGTTCCCTGTTGATGTTCACTTGTCTAGATCTCCTCGAAAATTGTGCAAATCCTCTCCATTAAGTGGGAGCATGCGCGACGCGGGCGCATTAATTGCATTCGGTGACAGAGCGCCACGTGTCGATCTTTGTGTGGCGGCGACGTTACTTACGATGGGATGCGCTCGTTTGAAATGGACGGCCCGATGGCATCCTTGTTTCTTGTAACCTGGATCGGACGGTGGAGGCTAACCGGCCTCGGCTGTATAAAGCCTCCGTCCCTTTCTCGGCCGCACGCTCGCTCGTGCTTCCTCCTTCTGCCTCCTCTGCCTCTGCAGCCTTCGGCGATCCAGTCCCACTTTCCGGCTGCTACCTCTTCCCCGGTGATCTTTTCCGCCCGTTTCCTCCTCAGTGAGTCTTCTTCCGCCCCTTTCGTTTCCCTTCCTTCGCTTTCTTGCTATTCTTTCGCCTCTCCGAGATGGCAAGCTCCTCCGAACCCGCGGTTGGTGTTCAGGGCCCTTGGTACCTGACCATGGAGAGCCGATTTGATGAGGAGGGTGCTCGGCGCCTGGTTCGGACATATGAGCTTCCTGATGACCACGAAATAATCATAGCCGACCCGACCGACCGGCCACATGACCCGCCGACCGGCTCTATTTGTTTCTTTTTAGACCAATTCCAGGGCGGCCTCAGATTTCCTACTCATCCCTTCATTTTGGAAGTTTGTAACTATTTCCGCATCCCGCTCGGCCAGCTTGTGCCGAATTCCTTTAGGTTGCTGAGCGGGATGGTCGTCCTCTTTAAGTTGCACAGTATCCCCCTCGACCCTAAGATATTCCATTTCTTCTTCTACCCCAAGCAATCCGAACCGGGCACTTTTATCTTCCAAAGCAGAATAGGCTTTAAATTTTTTGATAACATGCCGACCTCCAACAAGCACTGGAAGGAGTTTTTCTTCTATCTTCGACTTCCCGATCGGCCAGCCTTCCGAACCCAATGGCAGACCGCCGTGCCGGCCCAGCCGGAGCTCGGCAAGTTCAGAAGTAACCCAGCCTATCTTCATGCGGCGAACTGGTTGTCCGGTCAGCGATACAAGATCGACAAATTGCTCTTGCAGGGGGTGCTATATATTTTCGGATTATCTCCCGTTCGGGCGAATCTTCCTTCCGCATGAGTAAGGACTCTTTACTCTCTTAGTCTTTTTTGTCTAACTGATTTTAATTTCTTTCACTGCAGCTGACGTCATGTGGCGATCCAAGGCTACCACTCACTTGAAATTGAAGTCTGTAGAAATTGAATCGGCCACCAAGAAGGAGCTCGCCGCGCGGGGTTTAATCCCTAGCCGCCCGGCAGGTACAGGAGAGGGAGGGGCACAGTCCGCCCCTGAAACAGAAGCTGCCTCGTCCGATTCTGCGGCGGTTGAGGCGGAAATCGATCCTGTTTCCTCGGCTCCCGCCGAGCTGGGCGTTCCGCATGTCGAGGATCCCCCATTGGAGGTGCGGCGGAAACGTCGAAGAGACCCGAACCCTCCGCCGACCCAGGAGGAGGGACCACAGGCGCCGATCGGCGTGACTTCGCCCGACCGCACGCCATCACAGATCGGGACCCCTATGGCGTCGCCACCGGCACAGCTTTCTGGTTCTCCTCCCCGGACTCGTCGTCGCCTGCGACGGTTCGGCGAAACTTCCACTATAGGGGAGTCTTCGAGCCAGGCTACTGCAGCTGCAGAAGCGGCGTCCGGCCATCCGACCATCAAGACCACCCTCCGATTCCCATCGGAGGAATATTTGCTATCGGCCGATCGGCCGTCGAGCCCTGTCCACGAAATAACCTTGACGGGTCCGCTCGCCAAGCTCTTCGAGGACGCCCAGATTCAGGCGGCCCTCATGACGCCCAAGCAGCTCGGCGATAACAATATGCAGCAGGCGACTCAGGTAAACCCATCTTCATTCCCGTGTCATGCTATTGTTTGATTCCTGACATTATTATTTCCCTTACAGCGCTGGGCCGAACAAATTGCCACTAGCCGTCGGCTAGCCGAGTTAGAGGGCCTTCTGGAAAAACTCCAAGTGTCGGAAGGTTCCACGGCCGAGCGGGAGAAACAGGCTCTCGAGGCCGAACAGAAGAAGGCTGCCGACCTGGCTGCTGAGGTAGCTCGGCTAGGGGGCTTGGTGAAGAAACGCGATAAAGAGGTGAAGCGCGCCGGTAGCCGTAAGAGGCAGGCGATCGCTGACCTGGACAGAATGAAAGTGGATGTCCATGCGCTAGGTCAGCGATCCAAGGATCTGGAGGCCCAGCTGAACGCCGAACGGGAGGTCCGTTCGGCCGAACGCACAAAGGCTGAAGCAAACTTGAAGGCCCTCCAAGATTCCTTAATTGCTTCCCGGGCGCTGCTCAAAAAATACCAGGAGGGAGAGCCGAGTCGCCTAGCTGCAGCGCGCCAAGAATACATCCGCTCAGAACGATTTGGCGAAAAGTTTGGCGGCAACGTCTCCTCAACCTTCCTCGAGGCAGTCAAGGTCACCACAGCGTACTTCAAGAAGGGGGGGCATCTTCCTGCTGACCTTAGCATCCCATCTCCCGAACTGACGGCCATGCTCGACGACATCCCGGACACCTTTTTTAATTTTGAGGATCCGGAGTGATGTGTGTTATTTAAGTACTTTTTTGTACTTCCTCCGCTCGGCGGATGTGAACTTTTTGTATGTGCCGTACGGCATAATTTTTCTTCTATGGAAACGTTCTCACTCCTTGTCCATGATATTCTCTGGTTTGCTTAACATCAATGCTTGTAAAATTTTCGCCAGCCGTGCTCTTAAGCTTTCTCCCTCACGCGTCCGATCGGCTCGGCTCGTGTCCCGCTTGCGTGGAGTCAGCAGACGCCGAGTGTCGGAGGACCAACCTCCCTTCGGGCCTGACTGTTTTAATATTCATAGTTTCCGTAGTTTCTTACTCTGATATTCGTTCCGCTTGTTATATTCATAGCCGGTCGGCGCGGCTCTCGATTTTTAACGACGGTGCTCGTTGACGCGGTTTTTATAGCCGGTCGGCGCGGCTTTGCGGTTTAACGTCTGGGCTAGACGGCTCGTTCGCGCGGACTATTTATAGGCGCCGGCTCGTCTCTCGATATTTATCGTCGGAGCTCGACGGCGCGGTTTTTATAGCCGGTCGGCGCGGCTCTCGATTTTTAACGACGGTGCTCGTCGGCGCGGTTTTTATAGCCGGTCGGCGCGGCTTTGCGGTTTAACGTCTGGGCTAGACGGCTCGTTCGCGCGGACTATTTATAGGCGCCGGCTCGTCTCTCGATATTTATCGTCGGAGCTCGACGGCGCGGTTTTTATAGCCGGTCGGCGCGGCTTTGCGGTTTAACGTCTGGGCTAGACGGCTCGTTCGCGCGGACTATTTATAGGCGCCGGCTCGTCTCTCGATATTTATCGTCGGAGCTCGACGGCGCGGTTTTTATAGCCGGTCGGCGCGGCTTTGCGGTTTAACGTCTGGGCTAGACGGCTCGTTCGCGCGGACTATTTATAGACGCCGGCTCGTCTCTCGATATTTATCGTCGGAGCTCGACGGCGCGGTTTTTATAGCCGGTCGGCGCGGCTTTCGATTTTTAACGAGGTGCTCGTCGGCGCGGTTTTTATAGCCGGTCGGCTCTACGGTTTAACGTCTGGCTAGACGGCGCGGACTATTATAGGCGCCGGCTCGTCTCGATATTTATCGTCGGAGCTCGACGGCGGTGTTTTTCCGGTCGGCGCGGCTTTGCGGTTTAACGTCTGGGCTAGGCGGCTCGTTCGCTGGCTATTTATAGACGCCGGCTCGTCTCGATATTTATCGTCGGAGCTCGACGGGTTTCCGAGTCGGCGCGGCTCTCGATTTTAACGACGGTGCTCGTCGGCTGTCCGTTAGTCGGCGCGGCTCTCGATTTTAACGACGGTGCTCGTCGTAGCGGTTTATAGTCGCCGGTGCGGCTCTCGATTTTAACGCGGTGCTCGTGGTAGCGGTTTTATAGCCGGTAGCGGCTCTCAATTTTAACGACGGTGCTCGTCGGGCGTTTTATAGCGGTCGGCGCGGCTCTCGATTTTAACGACGGTGCTCGTCGGCGCGGTTTTATAGCCGGTCGGGCGGCTCTCGATTTTCGGCGGTGCTCGTCGGCGCGGTTTTATCGGCCCGGCTCTCGATTTCTAACGGCGGTGCTCGTCGGCGCGGTTTTATAGCCGGTCGGTGCGGCTCTCGATTTCTAACGGTGCTCGTCGCGGTTTTAGCGGTCGGTAGCGGCTCTCGATTTTAACGACGGTGCTCGTCGGTAGCGCGTTTATCGGCGCGGCTCTCGATTTTAACGACGGTGCTCGTCGGCGCGGTTTTATAGCCGGTCGGGCGGCTCTCGATTTTAACGACGGTGCTCGTCGGTAGCGGTTTTATAGCCGGTCGGTAGCGGCTCTCGATTTTAACCAGCGGTGCTCGTCGCGGTTTTATAGCCGGCGCGGCTCTCGATTTTTAACGACGGTGCTCGTCGGCGCGGTTTTTATAGCCGGTCGGCGCGGCTCTCGATTTCTAACGACGGTGCTCGTCGGCGCGGTTTTTATAGCCGGTCGGCGCGGCTCTCGATTTCTAACGACGGTGCTCGTCGGCGCGGGCTTTAGAGCCGGTCCGCGATTTCTAACGACGGTGCTCGTCGGCGCGGTTTTTATAGCCGGTCGGCGCGGCTCTCGATTTTTAACGACGGTGCTCGTCGGCGCGGTTTTTATAGCCGGTCGGCGCGGCTCTCGATTTTTAACGACGGTGCTCGTCGGTCTCCAAGTGAGACTATATACCCAGCCGAACGACTCGGGCCTTCACATCGAGCGCTTGGCTCGCAAATAACCCTCTTCGAGGTAGTCTCGGCTATAATGTACCTGGTCGAGCGGCTCAGGCCTTCGCTCCTAGGCAATAACCTCCCTCTATCATCCTGATCAGCGCAGGGTTTTGGTTTCTCATCCTGCCATAATAGTATGCAGCCCGGCCGAACGGCTCGGGGTCTTCGTGTTTGAGCCTGTGGCTCGGATATAAACCTCCCGTCCGAACGGCTCGGGGGCCTTCGGCTCTTAATGATCAAGCCTTATTTTCGCTCTTCTGACTTTCCATTTCTGCATTTTCAGTAATCGGTCGGAAAATGTACACGTGGTGATTTACAGTGATACCCCATTCACCCCGCCCTATAAGGCTGGAGGTGGTTCGCGCTCCACGGCCTATCTAGCTGCCGACCGTCTTCATCCTCCAGATAATATGCGCCCGAACGGAGCTTTTCGATGATTTTGAAAGGACCTGCCCATGGAGCTTCCAGCTTACCGACGTCGCCAACCGGCTTGACCTTCTTCCAGACAAGATCGCCGACTTGGAATGATCTGGGAATGACGCGTCGGTTGTAGTTCTGTTTCATCCGCTGACGATATGCCATCAGCCGGACGGACGCCTTTGCCCTCTCCTCTTCGACCATATCTAGCTCCATATTTCTCCGCTCGGCATTGCCTTCATCATAGCACTGGATCCGAGCGGACTCGACGCCGACTTCAACCGGAATGACGGCCTCACCTCCGTATACCAAATGGAACGGGGTGACTCCTGTCCCTTCTTTTGGCGTCGTCCGGATGGCCCACAAGACGCTTGGCACTTCATCTGGCCAACTCCCTCCCACATGGTCGAGCCGAGCGCGCAGAATACGAAGAATTTCCCGGTTGGCGACTTCAGCTTGGCCATTGCTCTGAGGATAGGCCACGGATGTGAAATGTTGCTCAATGCCGTAGCTATTGCACCAATCTTCTAACATCTTCCCTGTGAACTGCCGCCCGTTGTCGGACACTAGTCGGCGAGGGATGCCGAACCGACAAATGATGTGTTGCCAGATGAATTTTTTCACCATTTGTTCAGTAATCTTTGCGAGCGGCTCGGCCTCCACCCACTTGGAGAAGTAATCTACCGCCACTAGTAAAAATTTCCTTTGCCCGGTCGCCATCGGAAATGGACCTACAATATCCATTCCCCACTGATCGAACGGGCATGAGATGGTTGATGCCTTCATCTCCTCTGCCGGTCGGTGGGAGAAGTTGTGATACTTCTGACATGAAAGGCAGGTAGATACTGTCCGAGCGGCGTCTGCTTGTAATGTTGGCCAAAAGTACCCGGCCAAAAGGATCTTCTTGGCCAACGAGCGTCCTCCCGGATGACCGCCGCATGATCCTTGGTGTACTTCCTGAAGGATGTACGCTGAGTCCTCTGAGCTTACACATTTCAACAAAGGGCGCGAGAAAGCTTTCTTGTACAGCTGATCTCCAATGAGTGTAAACCGCCCGGCCCTTCTCCTGAGCAGCTGGGCTTCGTCCCGGTCGGCAGGTATTTTTCCCGATTGGAGGAACTCTATGATGGATGTCTTCCAGTCGCTTGGAAATGAGAGGCTTTCCATCCGATCGACGTGCGCCACCAGTAGTACTCTTTCGATTGGTTGTTGAACGGCGATCGGCGTTATAGAACTTGCTAGTTTGGCCAACTCATCGGCTTCCTGGTTCTCCGTTCGGGGAATCTTCTGGATAAGGACCTCTCGGAAAGTGGCTTTGAGTTTTTCAAAGGCTTCAGCGTAGCGCTTAAGCCGAACGTTATTGATTTCAAAGGCACCAGAAAGTTGTTGAGCGGCCAACTGTGAATCGGAATAGAGTGTCACCCGACCGGCTCCCACATGCCGTGCTGCCTGTAATCCGGCTATAATAGCCTCATACTCTGCTTCGTTGTTGGTAGCCTTGTAATCCAGCCGGACGGATAAGCGCATCTTTTCTTCTTGCGGTGAGATAAGCAATATCCCAATCCCACTTCCGAGCCGAGTGGAAGACCCATCCACATATATCCTCCATAGAGCTTCCAGTTCTGGCCTCTGTACCTCGGTCACAAAATCAGCCAAGGATTGGGCCTTAATCGCCGGGCGAGGCTGGTACTGGATGTCAAACTCGCTTAATTCTGTTGTCCACTTGATAAGCCGTCCGGACGCTTCTGGATTCAACAGGACTCTTCCGAGTGGACTGTTCGTCCGGACAATGATTGTGTGGGCCAAGAAATACGGTCGAAGGCGCCGAGCGGCTAGAACCAAAGCAAAGGCCAACTTCTCGAGCCCGGTGTAGCGAGATTCAGCATCTTTCAAAATATGGCTCAGAAAATACACCGGCTGCTCTTCGCCGCTAGCCCTCACAAGTGCTGAGCCTACAGCATGCTCAGTTGACGACAGGTACATATACAGTGACTCGCCCCCGATCGGCTTGGCCAGTACAGGTAGGGAATTTAGATATGTCTTCAACTCTTCAAATGCTCGGTCACACTCTTCATCCCACTGGAATTTAGTAGCCTTTCGCAGGATCTTGAAGAACGGCAGGCTCCGGTCGGCGGTTCTGGAGATGAATCTGGATAAAGCAATTATCCGACCGGTCAACCTTTGCACTTCTCTTGTATTTCTTGGGGGCGGCATGTCTTGCAGTGCTTTCACCTTGTTGGGATTTGCTTCGATCCCCCGCTCGGTCACTATATACCCCAAGAAACGCCCTCCTTTAGCTCCGAACAGGCACTTCTGGGGATTTAGCTTGACTCCATATTTGCGCAGTGTTCGGAAGGTTTCTTCCATATCCTCGAAAAGATCGGCTGCTCGGACGGATTTGATAAGAATGTCGTCCACGTAAACTTCCAGATTCCGCCCGATCTGCTCCTTGAATACCTTGTTCATCAAGCGTTGATAGGTGGCCCCGGCATTCTTCAATCCGAACGGCATCACATTGTAGCAGTATGTGCCGTCGTCGTGGGGCACTTCTACCCCTTCTAAGTCTCCGGGCCCAAAAGTAATTTCCGGTCCACTCGCCCGTTCTTGGCTACAGCCGACCGCATGGATCTGCAGCTGCCGGACGGCCGCCTTTCTCGCTCGGTTGGAGTCTCCTCCGGTCGGCCCGCCAGAAATGACGCTGATCTCGCCCCGGGCAGTATTGCTCCGGTTTTCCTCCTCCCGAGTGGACGGTCGGGATCGCTCCCTGGACGCCCGGCGATTCTCCTGTCTTGGGGATCGGTGCCGATCGGGCGTTTGGTGATGTCGCCTCTCGGTGCGGGTCCGGTCAGCTCCACAGGTCCTTTGTCTTCTATCGACGGGAGGAGACCGTCGTTCGACTTTCCTGGGAACGGGGTTAGTCACGAAGGGAAGACTTCGACAATCCCTCGTGTTGTGCGTATCTGACTGGTGGAAGGAGCAGAACATAGGGGTCCACCTCTTCTTTGGCTTGGGCCGAGCGGCAGCCACTTCTTGTACGTGCGATCTGGTATGGGAGGATCGAATTGCTTCAGCCCTCGGTCCTCTGGGTGGTTGCTGAGCGGCGTGCGGCTTCCACTCGGCATGAACAGGTGCACGTTCGGTTGGAGCTTCCTTTTTCCGAGCTGCTTGAGCTTCTTCCACGTTTATGTATTCGTTGGCCCGGTGCAGCATGTGATCATAGTCTCGGGGCGGCTTTCGGATGAGTGACCGGAAGAAGTCCCCATCCACAAGGCCTTGCGTGAAGGCGTTCATCATCGTCTCCGATGTGGCCGTTGGGATATCCATTACCACTTGGTTGAATCGCTGGATGTAAGCTCGGAGCGACTCTTTTGGTCCTTGCTTGATGGCGAACAAGCTAACACTTGTTTTCTGATACCGCCGACTGCTAGCAAAGTGGTGGAGGAAGGCCGTTCGGAAATCCTTGAAGCTTATGATAGATCCGTCCGGCAACCTCCGGAACCACCGTTGAGCCGATCCCGATAGAGTGGTAAGGAAGACGCGACACTTCACTCCGTCGGTGTATTGATGGAGTGTGGCTGTGTTGTCAAACTTACCCAAATGATCATCCGGGTCCGTTGTTCCATTATACTCGCCGATCGTAGGGGGCACGTAGTGCTTGGGCAGAGGATCTCGCAGAATGACCTCCGAAAATTGGCGGTTGGTCCGCTCGGGAGATGAGTCCGTCCGGGGGGCTTTCCCTTTTCTGTCGTCCCGCCTTGGCATTTCGTCTGAAGAGGAGCCTCTATCTCTTCGAGCTGGTGCTGCTTCAGGGGTGCGAAATAAGGCTCGATGGAATGCGACGGTGGCTTGAGGTGCTTCCGCTCGGCCACCGGACGCAGATGTCGCTTGTTGTTCCGGCCGCTCGGCTGTTGCTTTTTGTCTTTGCTCCACTAGTTTGGCAGCCCTCATCTCGACCAGAGCTTCGAGTTCTTCGGTTGAAAGCGTCACCGCGTGTTGTCGTCCAGCCTCATCCATTGCTTCCGATCGGATGCAGGAGCGTTCCCACAGACGGCGCCAATTTGATCCTGTCCGAATCAGGAGTCAAGGGACGCTGGGCACGTGGCGCTTCCTGCGGAGTCCTCGAATGCTCCGGTGAACCTGCAACAAAACCGAGCCGGGAGGGGTGTCCCGGCGACGGTCCTCCGACGCTCAAGTCAGGCGAGGAATAACAAAAAGGTGGCTCCCGAATCAAGATTTCGCTTACCTCTGGTGGAGAAATGGAGGCCTTATATAGACCTCTGGAGGAAACCTGGGTGCTCCAGTCAAAGCAACCACATGCCTTTGACCATGCTCAAGTATGGGTCTGTCAGAAGGGCCATGCCTGAATCATGGATCTGTCAGGAAGACGTCCATGAGAACATACTGTTACTGCTCCAACCTTCCCATGATGTGACAGCAAGATCTTCCATCGTGCGATTTTGTGCAAGGCATAATCATCGGACGTGCTCCTGCTGACATCCCATAACCCATGCCGAGCGCATAGGCCGCTCGGCCACCTTTGTACCCTCGCCTCTATCCTGGCCGAATGGACCACCCGATCGGCCCTTCGGTCCCAGCCGAGCGGACTTCCGCTCGGCCCTTCGATCTTCTTGCCTTGGCGTCGGAAACCCAAGCCCACGGATGGGTTATCTCTAGCTCCGCTCGGACCATTACCCTCTTGGCCAGCCTTCCATCCGTCCTTAGGTTGGGACCCTTCAGAAGGTGGGCCCCTCATTCTTACCGCCGGATCAGCTGACAACATTACTTATGCATTATGACTGATCCTTCTAAACTATTTTTGCTTGTCATACCAAAACATGGCATGAGTATTAAAGTATTAAAGACTGTTGATAGCTCATCTCTGTATAGCACATCTATATTCATAATTAAATAATATTGATGACGATATGTACTACTTTTTTAGTGATCATCTGTAGCGCAAATTCTAAGTAATTCAGTAAAAAGTTCTAAAGTCTGAAGATTTTCCAATCATCACAGACATTATAATGTTAAAGCAAACCACTTTCCAAATGGGTGTATACCAACAGAAATATAAGGATACTCTCTATGCTATGTTGTGTACTATTGAGCTTAAGAAGTTCATCCACCAAAATCTGCTCATTAAGTGGCCCATTTGACATGCCTGAAATATACCTTTGGAAGTTAAATATGTGAGACAACATAGACATTTCTGGGTTAAAATAATAGATCCACTGCATTGATATAAAAATAGGAATGCAAAAAAAAAGGGAAAAAAACACATGAGAAATGTGAGCATATTAAAAAATAGGTAAACAGAAATAATATGAAACAGAGATTCCTTCAACTATTGTTAATACGTATTCCCTTCTGGAATCAGTTTATTAAAAAAGAATCAACCAGAGTTCACCAGTTAAACCACTAATCAAAAGAAATGACTCTCATATTAAAAAATAGGGAAATTTTCATTTCACCCTCTTTGCCCGGGGCTATGGTGCAGTAGAAAGGCGCCAAGTTATCACTCAGACACTCACGGTTCGATCCCAGCAGTACTATGCATTTGTAGGAATTTTTCCTTCAAATGGGCCAAGTAACCACAAGATGCTGGGCTTCCGAGCCACCTGCCGTGAGCACTTCTCGATTTATCCTAGCAGTCGGTGAAAAACTTCCGTAGGACGCGCCCCAAGTTCGGTGTTACCTGGTTCATGATTTTTTTTTTTTTTGTTAAATCATCAAAATGATTCCCTGAGTTTGAAAACCTTTATCATTTTACCCTAATAGCAAACACTGTTAAATTACTCAATGGATAATGTGGCAGCATCTTTTAATTTGATTTGAAAACTGCCATGTCATAATTTCATCGTGTAACTTAATTATGTCAGTTGTAGGGGGAAATTGACAAGAGTTTGCAAACTTTGGGGGACTTTGGCATATTAAACTTCTGGGAGCAATTTATAAAACAAAGGAAAAAAGTACAAACCTTAGGGGATGGCATGAAAATTTCCACTAAAAAATATCAAACTCAGATAAGTAACGTTTGGTTAGTATATATTTAACTTTAGGTGACCAATCTTAATCATCCGGGCATTCATTAATCTTCAACATGATTATAATTAAAAATTACTTGCTTGTGGTTAGAATCATTCTTCGAACACCTGTGATGTTTCTCGGGACATTATCTACCTATGCTTAACATGTTTTGAAAATTACCAATATGCTACAATCACTGGTTCTTTCAAGAGTTAGCTTTTTATATTTTACAAGAAATTAATAAATTACAAAGATAAAGAGTTAAAATGATAAATAAAGGTGAAAAAATGATAAGTTGAAAAAGCCACAATGGAAACATCTGATGAACAAATATAATCATTACATGTGGAAAGCGATAGAATGTTAGTGATACGACCTTTAAAGCTACAAATGGATAAAAACACACGAGGCAGATAAATGGTAATTTTATTAGCAGTGGGTGGGTAAAGTGCTAAAATATGCAATATGAGAAATATTCATAAACCGCATTTGCCACTAGTATGTTAACTGTAAAATACCTTATATATTTCAAACCAAGGTTCTAGTAGACTATGAAATGCCAATATGAATTAAGACATCTATTTCGTTGATACCGTGATAAAGATGGGCCCCCTAAAAAGTGGGTCAAACTAGTGAAGACGGGTTGACATGGAAGTCACAGAGTCAGACAAACCTAAAGACTGTAGACCAGGTAATGTTGGTCGAGCGGGATCGTAGTGCAGTCGGACGTGAAGGGCTGACCAGACTGTCCGATCAGCCGTCCTCTGTAACTTGCAGATGAGGTTGAAAGCCAAATACTAAGTTACCCGACTCACTGTCTTTACCGATCGGTCTGGGCCGATCGGACATAGTGCACCTCTCCGACAACATGAAAGTCGAGGGAGGAACATGTCAGTAGCTGCATTCTATACGGCCGAGCTGGCGATATACCGGCCAAGTGGTCACTGATCAACCTATAGCCGAACGTAGATACCTGTCATACTGTACCATTTTGGAAATTTGTGCTGAAAAGGACAGAGAATATCCCTCCGGAAAATCGTCCTTTAGAAGCTTCCAGTCTGTCAACTCACAACGATTTGCGGGCTCATTTGAGGAAAGGTGCCAGGGGCACTTTATGGCCTGTCCTTAGGAAAGTTTTGGGAAACGTGTTAATGCTTTGAGATGCGTGCACAACGCAACAGTGATATTATAAAAGGGGTCATTATCTACAAGCAGAGGTATGTGATGCTTCTTATTTACATACGTCATTCGCTACAGTTCACTACTTCCCTCTTTGAGACCGAGCACTGATTTGAGCGTCGGAGGGTCAACGTCGAGGACCCCTTCCTTAATCCGACACTAACGCTCTTTGTGTTGCAAGACAACACGGAGTCTTCGTCGAGTCGATAGCAGAGTCACGTCCCAGCTCACTACCTTCACTAATTTCGGACAGGCTCAACCGCAATATGATAACTCACAAATGGCCAATTTCTTTAATCGGATGTGGGAGACATAAATAAGAAACATGATAAATTAATTGGATTAACTTTCCCATTTAAACAACGCATGCATATAATAGAAATAGTAAGTAGAGAATAACGGTGGAGACATATCCAAAATAGAATGATGCGGAAACATATGGTAACTATATCAGATTAGATATCGAACATTCAATATCTGATGAACTCGACAAGTATATTAATGGCATGATCGAATTTATTACTGCAAGTGAAGATGTTTAAGCTAACCTTCCTCAGTGGATAAAAAGAAGATAACCTATTACTCAAAAGCGCAGAGGAAACAAACTTGGATAGTCAATTATCCAAATGTTCGAACGCCCATACGCAAAACTTAAACTTCTCAAATTACACAAACGCAAGATTTAATCTTTCCAATTACTTAAGCTCGATAACATAAGTGAATCTGAAAGAATGAGACTGAAAGCACAATATTCCAGAACCAATCAAGCCTGCTATGCCTAACGCCACCGAGCGGAACCAAAGTAGGCCGTCAACGAGGTGGGGAAATGGGAAGATTGAGGCATTCTGGGCACTTTTTATGAAGGGAATGACAGGCAGTAGAGGGGGATGAATTAGGGTCTCCCCGGGCCTTAATTTGGCAGGAATTTTTTTCATAAAAAGAAGGAAACCATTTGCCGTTTCTATGCCGAGTGTCGACGAGCGGGAGAGGAGTCTGTCCACGAGAAGAAGGCGCCTTTCTAGGCTCTGCATTTCGACGCGAGCGATGGATTCAGAAAGCGGGATGAACGATGGATCAATATAACAAGGAAGCTATTAAAATCTTAAGGCCAAACACACTTGTTCAATCAGTTTGAACCGACTCCGATCCTAGCCATCACGGCAGTGCCTGAACCGTTCAGGTACTGCCATGTGGATAGGAATCACCAACGTAAAAAGTTGATGATTCTAATCTATTAAAAGAGTTCGACTGTGGACGCACCAAAGAGTGATCGAAATAGTCAGAGCACCTGATCCAATTAGATCGACCTAATTGATCGATCCAATATTGGTTAGCAAGATGGATGCATCCCTTCCTCCAACCTGATGCTCTCCAGGAACTCACTCTATCGTGTCTGGCATGGAATTCAGGGCGATGGCAGAGAGGATTTTCCCCTGCAGGTTGCTCTCCGATGCCCCTCCATGTGACATATCATTGAGGTTACCTACCCGAGGTGGCCCTGCAGCCATGTCTGTCCCTTGGCCACTGCATGCAATCAAACAGCGCGAGAGTTCTGCATCCTCGTCGTTTGCATATGGTGGGGTGCACGGCCAGCCCACCTCGTAGATTTATTAATGACTCTCTCTTCCTGTTGTCTCTGTCACTTTGACAAAGTAAAAAAAAGGCAGCACCGCAGGAGGGGAGGCCCTCGATTGAACATTCCAACTGCTTCTCTCACAAGCCTCCACTCTCAATTTTGTCGGCGCCACTTCGCGTCAATTTTCAACTTCCCCAGTGAAAAATAGCTGTTCAATCCATACAAGCAAGCAAGAGACGAAATTCCCCTCCCACGAATACCTCTCTCCTCTCCTCTCCTGCTCTAAGAAGGAAGCAGCTACTGCCTTCTCGTTTACTTCTTCTGATTATGGAGAAGGGGATCTGGGTCTTTGCGATTCTCGTTTTCTGCTGCTTAGTCTCGGAAATTGACGGCGTGGGTGTGGAGCAGAATCGGCAAGTGCTTCGATTTCGAGGTTACTTCTTGAGCCTAGATAATTATGCCTTCTCTTCTCTGGATCTTTTCAACATCTGGTTTCATGGAATCATGTTGAGAACAAAAATCTCTGCTTTTTGACTAATGGTGTTCATGAGACTAACTACTTGTTATTTTCTGACAGCTTTAACTGAACTTATAATTATATAGATAGTATTTGTTCATAATCATGCCTAAGAGACACAGAAACACGCAGGAAGTGCGAGTGAGGCGTTCGAGGACGACCCTGTTGGAAGATTGAAGGTGTTTGTCTACGAATTGCCTAGCAAGTACAACGTGGACAGGCTAAAGAAGGACCCTAGATGCCTGACTCACATGTTTGCTGCAGAGATTTTCATGCACCGGTTCTTGTTATCGAGTCCTGTTCGAACACTTGTTCCCGAGGAAGCAGATTGGTTTTATGTCCCAGTTTACCCAACCTGTGACTTGACTAAGCAAGGCCTTCCTCTGCCCTTTCAATCTCCAAGAATGATGAGGAGCGCGGTGCAGCTAGTTGCCTCGGAATGGCCTTACTGGAACAGAACAGAAGGAGCAGATCACTTCTTCGTTGTCCCACATGATTTTGGGGCATGTTTCCATTACCAGGTAATTAGTTGAGAGCACATTTTGCACCAAAGCAGCACTGTCTGATCACTTTTGCCATGGCAGGGAGAAATTGCGATCAAGCGTGGAATACTCCCTTTGCTGCGACGTGCTACGTTGGTTCAAACTTTTGGACAGAAGAACCATGTCTGCTTGAAGGAAGGATCAATTGTCATTCCTCCATATGCCTCCGCTAAGAGAATGCACGCGCATTTGCTTCCTCCGGACATTCCCCGCTCCATCTTCATTTACTTTCGCGGCCTGCTTCACGACAGTGTGAATGATCCCGAGGGGTGTTACTATGCGAGGTATATAGCTCGTTTTGAGCTTGGATTTGATCGTGCGATAACGATATATCTTCACTCGATTTACATTCTACAGGGGCGTTCGAACATCGTTATGGTTGAACTTCAAGAACAACCCCATCTTTGACATCTCGACCGAGCATCCATCGACTTACTACGAAGACATGCAACGCGCAGTCTTTTGCCTGTGCCCCTTGGGTTGGGCACCCTGGAGTCCGAGATTGGTGGAGGCAGTGGTGTTTGGCTGCATTCCCGTGATCATAGCCGACGACATCGTGCTGCCTTTCGCTGACACAATTCCGTGGACGGATATTGCAGTATTTGTAGCCGAGAAGGATATCGTAAAGTTGGATACGATACTGACTTCAATGCCATCAGAGGATATACTGAGGAAACAGAGATTGATCGCGAATCCTTTGATTAAGCTGTCTCTGTCTTTCTCACAGCCTTCGCTACCAGGAGATGCTTTCCATCAGGTGCTGAATGGTCTTGCCCGGAAACTTCCGCATGGAAGCAGTGTTTACTTAGAGCCTGGGGAAAAGGTTTTGGACTGGAGTGCAGGTCCAGTGGAGGACACTTATCCTTGGAGCCAGTAGCATTAGCTTACATGACCATCTGTGCCTTGTAGTGGCAGCACAATAGAGATATATATATATACACATGATTTCATTTTTACACATGGCTGTAGACTAGAGACCTTTTAATGGACATTGTAGTAAAAGCAGAGGCATGAGTGATGTTGAAACCACTACTATGCATGCAACAAACCTTCCCAACTTCCCTAACTAAAAAGAGAGAAACCAGGCGCAATCCAAATTTACATGCAACCTTAATTATGATCTATTTATTTATAGATATGAACAGCTCCACCAGTGTCGATCAGTTTCATAGGCCTCTTGCAAGCGTCTCCTGGAACTCCTTCTCCTGGTAATGAAGCAAGGCCATGCGGCTCTGGACGCGGAGTTGCTCGTAGAATTTCCTGATGAATTCCTCCGCCTCGTCGTCCACCTTCGCGCTCCGTCCGAGGTACTCGTCGTCGGACGAGTAGTTAGAGATGCGGACCGCGAAGGCCGCCGGGGAGGCCAGCGGGGAGAAGAGGACCGATTTGGCAGCCGCCGGAAAAATCACGGTGGCCCGCCGAGGCGAGGAGTTCCAGAAGTACTCCTCGGGCTCCGCCGCCGCCACGGAGCCATGCAAGCAGGGAAGCAAGTAGCCACTGCGGCGCTTGCCGGCCTTGGAGCGGCGGCGGCCGCAAACAATGGGGTAGTTGGGGGTGTTGCTGCAGGAGAACTCGTACTCGCGCGGGCCAAACAGAGGCCTCTCCGGCCGCGTTCCGAACACGAAGTCACCGAGGGCTTTGCCGAGGAGCTTGATCTCCGATAGCAGCTGCCGCTGCTTCCAGGCGAAGCTTTTCCTCATCACAAAGAAGGCGACCTGTACCTGGTTCCACGCTGCTTTGGCAGGGGAAGACCGACCGGCTTGGAGCTCCATGGCTGACTTCAAGCAATGGACATGGAAGACTAAAGTAGCAACAAGCTTATTTATATAGATTCGTAAACCGCGTCTGTCTCAGCTAGTAAAGTGCATCGAAATTGGACCGAGATGTTGTCTCATGGCTTAAGAAACTGCAGCTGATTTGGATACTCAATAAAATAGGGATTTCGCTGCCTTTCATCCAGCGCACTGTTGCATGGCTGGGAAACGAGTGAGAAGCTTCAAGTTGGACCATTGTGGTTGACAACATCAGTAATACGGTTTAAAAATTATGATCTGATTATAAAAGTAGATTCGAGGGGGGCGGCAAGGAGATACTGATACCTCTCTTAGATTTGACAGATGAAGTAAATTGCAAGAGGATGTCGAAGAAGTGCCTACGCATTTTCCTGTTCTTATTTCGTCCTTGAGAAGCATGGAGGCAGGGAATCTGTACTTGGGACGAAGAGATTCTTCTTCTCCGCGTCATGGACATTTGATGACGTTGCAAAAATAAAGTGTAGATTTTTTTTTAAAAAAAATTATTATTATTTATGATAATAATTTATTAAAAAAAGAGACAAAATAAATACGTCTTATGCTTTTTTTGGAGATCTTATGAGAAGGGCGTCCTTTCCAACACTTATAGAATGACATAATTATTTTCAAATATATTATTCAATATTATTATCTTTTATATAAAATTCTAAATTAATTTATTATATTGTAGTAGTTACTATAGATTCTTAATTGTTACAATATATATATATATTAAATAAATAAGTCGAATTCATTTTAATATAATTATGAAATCATAATTACTATAATATGAATATTTTTCAATAAGATAAATATATGTTGTCAGCTATAAAATCATAGGTGCTATAAATATTATAATAATTACAGTTTCGTATCTATTACAATATGCTCAAATAATTTAGGATTTAATATGTGTGACATGAGATAATAATATTAAAAAAAATATACTTGACCGCAACTATTTCATTTTATAAGAGAGGTCGATGGAACCTTTTGTAAAAAAAATAATAATGAAAATTGATGAAAGGACACATTTAAAGTTATAGAATTCTTAAAAAGTGATCATATCCGAGAGTCGAAGCGATGAGTGTTGGGGACGTGACGCTCCTGTTGACCGTGCGTGAACTCCGCGTTAGAGGAATCTACAATCACAGCAGCATCAGTGCCGAGCTAGGGAGAGGTTCCTGGCGATGACCCTCCAACGCTCAAGTCAGTCTCTGGTGATATGCAAGCAAGGAAACGAAGTAACAGAGTAACAGCGTTGCTACAGTAACGATTTTCCTACCTCCGTTGAAACTTGGGGCCCTTTATATAGGGGCTCCGGGGGCGCGCATGCACACTCCTCGAGGCGTGCACGCTTCTCAAAGCTTCCCCTGAAAAGACATGTCAGGAAAGTATTCCTGACACCATACCTTAACAACTCGGGCATATCTCTGATGTGACAGTAGAAGCTTTCGTCGTACGATCCACTACCTGACCATGCTACCGACCATGCCGTTAGGGCTCCGGGGGCGCGCATGCACGCTTCTCGAGGCGTGCACGCTTCTCAAAGCTTCCCCTGAAAAGACATGTCAGGAAAGTATTCCGAACACCATACCTTAACAACCAGGGCATATATCTGACGTGACAGTAGAAGTTTTCGTCGTACGATCCACTACCTGACCATGCTACCAACCATGCCGTCTGTCGGTGGCATAGACTCCCAGAAGGATATTCTAGATCCTCCTTTTGTCCGTTACTGGCCGAGCGGGTGAGTCGTTCGGCCAGCCATCAGTCGTTCTGACGCTATCGTTCTCGGGTCGAGTGGGATGGCCGCTCGGGCAATCACCCACTGCCCGAGCTCCGCTTCTAATGTAATCTGCTTGGTCGTGGCTCCGCTGGGCAGGTGTCGAGGTTTGATGTAATTCCGAGTGGAGCCCGCCGCTCGGCGTGTGCTCCACTGATCCACTTCTCTGAGCATCAGAAGCTCGATATGTGGGCGAGCTATGATGATGTTGGGTCGAACCTTTTTTATCCCGGTCGAGTAGGTGGCCCACCGTATCGGCCGATGGTACAGGGGCATTGACCACCCCGAGTCTGACCTTTCACCCCCACAGTAGCAATGCCCTTCCACTGGGTGGGCCCCTCATCACCACATCACATGCCTCCCCCTCAAGTTTAGGGACCAATTGGTCGATCGGCCTGACCACTGATGGATGTGGTCGTAGTCGCGGGGCGGCTTGCTGATAAGCGATCGGAAGAAATCCCCCTCAATGAGCCCCTGTGTAAAGACATTCATCATGGTCTCGGATGAGACCGAGGGGATATTCATAGCTGCCTGGATGAAGCACTGGATATACGTTCGGAGGGTTTCTCTTGGCCCTTGCTTCAAGGAAAACAAACTTACGCTCGTTTTCTGGTAGCGCCTGCTGTTGGCGAAATGGTGTAGAAAGGCCGTTCGGAAATCCTTGAAGCTTCGTATCGATCCGTCCGGCAATCTCCTGAGCCAGCGTTGTGCCGATCCGGAGAGTGTAGTGAGGAAGATCCAGCACTTCACCCCATCCGTGTATTGGTGAAGTGTAGCCGCGTTATTGAACTTGCCCAAATAATCATCCGGGTCTGTCGATCCATTGTACTCTCCGATCGCTAGAGGAGCGTAGTGTCTTGGCAATGGGTCATGCAATATTTATTCAAAGAATTGATTGTTGATCCGTTCAGGAGGTATGTCGCCTTGAGGCGCCTTGCCTCTCAGTGCATCTCGAACGGGCGCTTCATCTGAAGAGGATTCCCACTTTTGATTTGCCTGAGCGATCTCCGAGGGCGTTTGGAACAGGGCCCGGTGGAATGGTATCAGGGCAGGCGGTGCCTCCCCATGGGTGCCGGTCGACCCTTTGTTTTGTCCCCAGATGGAGAGCTGTTCCGGTCGGTCTTCGTGCACCGCTCGGCCCCCTAATGCCGATGTTGCTTGTTGCACCAGTCGATCGACTAGCGCCTTTTGCTGTTGTTGCTCGACTATCTTCTGAGCTCGAGCCTGTATGAGCATGTCGAGCTCTTCTTGGGTGAGCGTTACGGTGTGAAGTCATCCAACGTCTTCCATTTTCTCGGCTCGAATGCAGGTAAACTTCCTACAGATGGCGCCAAATTTGATCATATCCGAGAGTCGAGGCGATGGTGCTGGGGACGTGACACTCCTGTTGACCGTACGTGAACTCCGCGCGCTAGAAAAACTTGCAATCATAGCAGCGTCAGTGCCGAGCCAGGGAGGGGTTCTCCGACGATGACCCTCCAACGCTCAAGTCAGTTTCCGGTGATGTACAAACAAGGAAGCGAAGTAACAGAGTAACAGCGTGGCTATAGTAAAGATTTTCCTACGTCCGTTGAAGCTTGGGGCCCTTTATATAGGGCTCAGAGGGTGGGCGCGCACGCTTCTCGAGGTGTACACGTTTCTCCTGAAAAGATATATCAGGAAAGTGTTCCTGACACCATATCTTAACGACCCGGGCATATCTCTGACGTGACAGTAGAAGCTTTCGTCCTACACTCCACTACCTGACCATGCTGTCTGTCGGTGGCATAGGCTCCAAAAAGGATATCCTAGATCCTCCTTTTGTCCGTTACTGGGCCGAGCGGGTGAGCCGTTCGACAAGCCATCAGTCGTTCGGACGCTATCGTTCTTAGGTTGAGCGGGATGGCCGCTCGGCCAACCACCCACTGCCCAAGCTCTGCTTCGAATGTAATCTACTCGGTCGTGGCTCTGCTGGGCTGGTGCCGAAGTTTGATGTAACTCCGAGTGGAGCCGACCGCTCGACGTGTGCTCCACCGATCTACTTCTCTGAGCGTTAGAAGCTTGGTATGTGACTGAACTATGATGATGTTGGGTCGGACCTTCTTTATCTCGATCGAGCAGGTGGGTCACCCGACCGACCAATGGTATAGGGACGTTAAGCATCCCGACTTTGACCTTTGACTTTCACAGTGCCAATACCCTTTCCTTGGATAGACCCCTCATCAATGCATCAAAAAGCATATTTAACTTTTAAATTTTCTAAAAGATGTATTTATTTTTTTATTTTACTATTCTCGCGCGTCACTATAGTAATGTATTCAAAGAATAGTACCGTGTGTACTATTTTCAAAGAGTATCATTATTATGGTTTTGAAAATTTATTTAATTAATTAATATTACTTACTACATTTAAAAAAATAGCAATGTTATATTTCAAAAATCAATAGGACTGTGATGCTAATTTTCAAAATATAACATCATAACATTACAATAATATTAATTTTAGGATTTATATAGTACTTTGTTCAACTAAATAAATAATCTTGAACATATATGTTCAACTTATTAATATTCATGAATGAACACTTGTTAAATAAATAAAAAATAATAAATTGAACAAACAAATTTAAATTATCAAACTCAATAACTAATCAAACAAATAAAAATTTTAAACAATCAATAAAAATTAACATCTAAATGATCCAATATCAAATTCATAAAAAATAAAATAAACTAAACTTGAATAATCATTTTAATGGTTTGATTCATTTTAGACTCGATTTAATTTAGCTTGAACACCTTAAAGCTGAGTTTGGCTTGGCTTTACTTAATTTGTTTACAACTCTGAGAGTGTGTTTAGTTCAAGTTATCATGTATAACCTTGATTATATGATTATCAAGTAATCACATAACCAAGATTATGGGGAATAAAATATAACCAAATGTTGTTTAGTTCAACCTAGATAATGTAAAAAAAATTATTTATTTGAAAATTTTAATGAATAACCTAGTTTAATATTTTACTATATTACCCTTAGTTACAAAATCAATAATATATATATATATATATATATATATATATATATATATATATATATATATATATATATATATTATTTTTTTAAACTCTGCGTTTTCCCCATATTTTTCTTTATTTTTTTTATTTTTTAATTTCTTTTCATTTTCTAAGGTTTTTATGTTTTTTTACATTTTTTTATTATTTTTATTATTTACGCTTTTATATATTTTTTTCTTATTTTTAATTTTTTATATATTTTTAAATTTTTTTACGTTTCTTCAAATTGTTAAATTTGTTTTCTATTTATTTTTATGTTTTTTATTTTTTCCCATTTTATTATTACTATTATTATTATTATTTTTATGTTTTTTCTATTTCTTTACAATTTTTTTTTCCTTTACAATTTTCTTTTTATTATATTTTTCTTTTATTCGAAGGTATTTTGGGTAAAAAAATTTCTTTAACCCCGGAATTAAGAAAAATCTTAATTTTTTGATTTTGAGTTGCATGTTTCTTTTGTTATGTATCGGACATAAAATATTATTTGAGAATTATCGATTATTTAAATCAAACATGATTTTGATTAACTTTGGACGAATAATCAAAATGATCCAGAATAATTATTTTAATGTAATATCACAGTGGAGGACGGAAATGGTAAAATAAAAAATAAATAAGAAATAAGAAATAAGAAATTTAAAAGTTAAATACCTCTTTTACAAATTCTAAGGTCTGAGATCAAGAGAACACCAAATACTCGTGCTAACGGATGGATTGACAGTGTCAATTTAAAAAATAAAAAAAAGACGTCGTTTTAATGATTCCATTATATATATTTCAAATTTTCTTATGGAAATAAACGCCCGAAAAAGCCCTACGCTACAGCGAGTCCACTTTCCGGTGCCAACCCACCACCACCACCACAACTTCATACAGACCCCTCTGACCCCTTTCCCTTTCTCACTTGCACACCGCAAGCCCGTCTCCCCTGGCGATGTTCGCGAAGGCTTCCTCCCTCATGACTGCCTTCGTGTGCTCTTCTCCCAGGGTCTCTTCTCCGACATTCCTATCTCCTTCTCCTTGTTCCTCTTCGTAAATTCCGATCGCGCTGTCATGTTTCGTTTTGGTTGGTGATTTTTGGTTGCTTTAGTTCGTGGTTTCGCGCGGATCAATTCTCCATGCCTCGTGTTAGTTTTGATGTTTCTGAAAGGGTGTACTGGATCCCTCGCTTGATCCGACGCGTGTGCTTGAGTTCGTAGTGCGTCTGGGATCTATTTAGGTTTATCCCCTTTTTTTTTTTTTTTTCGTCTGTGTTTGGTTTTGGGATGTGCCCTGTGATTTTTGTAGTTGTGATATCGAATGAGTTTTGGTTTGCCGCTGAATTTACTTGTGTCAAGCTGCGCGTCGTGAGGAGGGCTGCTGGTGTGGTGTGACGTTATTATTCCTATCTTCATCTTAAGGATCGGTTTAGTCATTGGGTTACATAGAAATTATGTACGAGAACACACATTGGGTAGAGCTTATATGTTCAGATTTAGATGCTCCAAGATAGATTACAATGATCTTAGAGGCTAGGATAGCTAATAATCTGCAACACTGACGACTAACCATCTTTAGAGCAGAAAATTTTGGAAGATTGTAGTTCTTATTGAACTGTTGTGTATAGGTAGATCCTGCTTTGCTTGTCGTGCACTAGATGTCAACAAATGATGTGGACTGTTGGATTGCTGATGTGCCTTGCTTTGCTTTGCGCTAGTGATGTTTGAATACCTGATAGCATTTAGATTATCTAATTGTAATATTATGATTTTTTTTTCACTTTCGACTACAACCATTTTGATTTTCAATCAGTTTTATACATGAAGTTTTCTATCTATTTCAATTATGACCTACTGTAAGCCTCAAGTGCTGAAGATGTTAAATTTTGTTTGCTTGTACTTTCGTGTTAATTAGACCCATTCATGTATCCTTTTCTTTAGAGAGTGAATTCTCTTTCCATGTATTGTTTCATTCCAATATAAAAAAACCACTTTAACTAATGGAGGAACCTAAGTAAGTCTCCTTTTATTCCCCCTCCTCTACTTCTGCACCTTTTCCTTCTCTTCTTCTTTGTCCTCTTCCCCCCTTGTCCTTGTTTTTTGCTGATCAACACCACCTTGTGCAAACATACATGACATGAAACCATATTTAAATCATGATTCATCAGTTAAACAGATAAAAGTTTTGGAATGACATGCAATTCAACAATGTGAAATTAAAGTTAATTACCCCTCCAACAGAAAATATTAAGACCATCAATCAATTTGTCTGTGATTCCATATTTCATGTTTGGAGTCGGAATGCTTATTGAAATAACTTGGTGCTTGTGCAAGCTTTATGTTTCATGCCGCATCCCCGTCATTATCATTTTCATACCATGTTATTCCTAACTATTTGAGATTGACTACAATGATGCTACCCCTCTATTGAACTCTACACAAGGTTAGATCACTAGTAATATTCAAATTTCTGAATTCACTATTAATAGCATTAGCTTACATTTTCTTTGGTAACTGTCCACCCATCACACCTTCAATATTCTTTGTAAGCATGTCTATATATCGAGTCTATAGGAAGACTTTGAACATCTCAATACCATCTTATACTTTCTATCTTATAAATTATTTTTTTATTGATGTGAGTTAATGACTTATCATGAACATGATACCTGACCTATTACAGCTAACACATGGTATGCACAAATAAAATAAAATAAAAACTCATGTAGGACAATAGTAGATCATGACATAGATATATCTAAAATTAGCGCAAAAATCAAAATAGCTATATCTGAAGCAGTCCCCTCAGATTTATATTAGATAATTAAATTGTTCTGGGATACCAGCTGATGCAAAAGAGTAGACATTCCACATCAAAGGCCTGATAAAAGCTCATGTTTCTATATAGAAATACTAAAACAGCTATGTTTGAGACAAATTCGTATAGCTTTAGTTTTATTTAGATATCAAATCTAAATTCTATTTTAGTTTGTTGTACTCAAGTATCATCCCTCCAGCAAGATGGCTACTGTATTTTACTATGTCTTTTCTCCATTATTGCTCAATGCAAAACTAGTGTATTTTGCTATGCATTTTCAATTATTGCTCAATGGCTTTGCACTTGTTCACATCTTTGTGTTCCTACTTGCTAATATGAGATGCACTCAATTTTTTTTTTTAGTTCTGGTATTCATATTATTCACACAAGAACTTGCGTATTTGCAGGTAAGAGGACAACTGCGCATGTGGCCAAATATGAGAAAACATTGGTTTGGGAAGGATCTATTGTATGGTATTGGAACCTTTGTTGTCAGACCGATCAAAATCTTGCGCGGAGTTAATCAGCTATTGGGTGTCCCACCCTTCTGCACTATTAGCTGTCTGCAATCCTCATTGCAAATTGAATTGGTGAGGTTTCCTTATACCTTGGTCCCTAATTCCTTCATTTTCATAGTACATACATATATAACTTTTTTTGCACTAAATGGAAGATTCAAGAAATTAAGCAAAATGCCTCTTTAGCACTGGCATGTTTGTGATTGTCTGGGTTGTGTGTCATCAAATTGTTTCCTCCAGTTATGAGTGGTTCTTTGCTGGTCATGTGGATAGAAAAGGCCTTTGTATGTTCAATAATGTTGAAAAAAATCATTTTCCTTAGCCACGAAATCAGTTCTGGACAATGTTTGAACAGTCTCTTGCACTATTTGGCTCTGCATCAATCATTAACTTGTCTTAAAGTCTTAATTTTTCTCAGTTCAATTAATTTGATATTTAGTCTAGGTCATGATGATTAAAAAACATGTGTTATTTTTTTTGTTTTAAATTTAGAAATAAAAAATATAAACTATAGGAGTAAATTATGTGGCTGGCCGCTAGCTGGTTATATGTGTCTATTATGATGTTTTTGTCCTAATTATCACTCAATGTCTAATTTAGGAGTAAATTATGATTTATCAAACAATTCATAATAAAAACAAACAATTAAATAATAAAGTATAGCATCCACACCTCCTTTAAGACATTTGGTTTTCAATTTTATTAAGTTGCGCATGAATGTTCTGAAATTGTTTTGTAATTATTTAATATGATTCTGTTAATGAAACAATTTTATTTGTTGATTGGATAACAATAACAATGTTAAATTATATAATATATTATTAGTTTGATCGGTAATCTTGTTTTATTAATTTATTATTTTTTCTTGTTATTGTCATAAGACTACTTAGGAGCTCCAAAACATCTTTTGCTATGGGAAAAAAATAGCATTGCTCATATATTTAGAATCCTATACAAGAATGGACAAACCTTTCTGGTTGAGGAAAAAAAATTAAAAAGAACATGCAGGGTTGTTGCTGCTATGATATCTAGGGAGGTCTAATCATCATCTATATCTAGTATCTTGATCCACTAAATGGTGTTTTTACATAGACATCATTACATCATAAGAAAATGAGTTCTATGATATGCATAATCAAATACATTTTTCTTTTCTTTTTCTAAATAAGTGATTTTCTATATGATGGTTTGACTCTCCAGGGTGAAATTTTCATACTATTGCATAGCCCACATTCAGTTGACCTGCCTCTTTGGATTGTCATTTATTCTTGACGCCTGGTCATTTTGGGTTTTGTTTTCTTACCCTGTTATTTATGTCATACTCTTGGTATTTATTGCCATATTTTTTTTTTCAGGTACCCTGCCTTCAAGATAATTATGCATATCTTTTGCATGATGTAGATACAGGTACAGTTGGTGTTGTTGATCCTTCAGAAGCTGTGCCTGTTATAAATGCTCTAAAACGTAGGAATCAGAACTTAACATACATACTGAATACTCATCATCACTTTGATCATACTGGTGGAAACTTGGAACTGAAATCAAGGTATGGTGCAAAGGTACGACAAAATATCTTCTTCTTTATCTTTTGAGTTAAACAAAATTTACAAAATGTGGATGCCCTCACATTATTTTCTTGATGGCTTTTCCAAAGGCTAGAAAAAGTCAGGATGGTATGAGGAGAGAAAAATAAGAATGTTAGAAAATTGAATTATTGCTATACAAAAATCCAGCTATTTTTTCTATTAACTGTAATTTCTCTCCTCACATTTCTCGCAATGAAAACAGGCCTTTTAGGAAATATCAATTCCTTTATAGATTTATTCCTTTTGTCCACAAGTCATTTTTGGAATCTCCACCTAGTATAAATGTGTGCTTGTTTCTCGTTCAAGAAAGCAACTTAGTCTTTTTATATTTAGATTATTCATTTTTTTCCTCTTGTACCTAACACTAACACCAAAATCACGTGCAAAAATCTTTTAGAACCTAATGTGAGCCACACTAGCTAGATATTTGCATTTGGAGTTTGAGTAGCATAGCTTAGTCTTAGATTTGCATGGTTAATAGATGTCTTATTCTTCAAGTTCTCAATTTTTTTAAAAAATATTTTTTGTCATTCTATCAGTTATTAATATGCATTATTTTGTTATTCTAAATGCTAATCCATGTTTAAATTAATTGAATAAAATTTATCTTTAAGATGAAAGCAATTAAAATTTATGAAAATGAGCTGTAAAAGCAATTAAAATTTATCAAAGTGAGCTTTACTGCCATTGTAAAGTTTTCTGCTTAGTAATTCTTATCTACTTACTAAATTTATTCCCTATTACATCATTGCCCTAAACAAGACATCTCGACTTAGATGGTACAATGAGGATCAAAATCAAGATAATGAAGACCATCATGGACTTGATTATCAAGTTTTCAGGGAATTATTGTTTTAAATTGCTTAGTCAACTTCTTTTGTAGATATATTTTCCAAAAACAATTAATTTTTTAATGTCTTGAATGTTTTTTTTCTTGAGTGCTCACAACTTAACTATTATTAAGCAAGAGCCTCTTAGATGACAATATAACAACAACAACCAAGTCTTATCGCACTAGGTGGGGTCGGTTATATGGATCCTTTTATATTGAGCTTTATCCTCTACTATACCATCATTTATATTTAAATAAATTTTATCTTGTTTTATAGTTGTTAATCAAGTCTTTTTTGGTCTTCCTTGTTTGATGTGCACATTTGTCTTCTAGCCTCTTTAATGAAAAAAAAGGAGCAGCCCGGTGCATGAAACTCCCGCGATGCGGGGTCCCGGGGAAGGATCCATTGTACGCAGGCTGTTTCCAGGATTCGAACTCATGACCTTTTGGTCATAAAGCAACAACTTTACCGTTGCGCCAAGGCTCCCCTTCTTTCTAGCCTCTTTGATGACAATGAGAAAATTTAATTGGTTAAGATTTTTTAGGTCTTTATTGTACAATTTCAATGAAAATAAGCAATGGTTACAAGTGGGTGAAAAGTAGCTGCCTTGCACTTTTCCTAATAATTATAGCCTAGAGCAAGGTGGAGTTACCCAGGAGTGAGATAGATGGTGTTTTCTTATTGATTGTTGCTCATAAGACTAACATGTTTCTTTGAATTTGATTGAGCAAGTTAGCAAGGGTAAACAGAACATGCTTGCTTACTCAACATATTCAACAAAACTATCTTTAGTTGTATACTTGTATCATTTTGTCATGCCATGGTTAGCCGACTGACTCTGGTGGTTTTGTTGGTGCAAGGACTTCTTCAATTCACCGTGTGAGCATCAAACCAACAGTTTCTTATTCTAAAAAATCCCATCTTGAATGATAGGAAATAACACTAATATCCAAACAGATTTTTTTAAAAAAAATATATAGGCTATATATTTGACATTAGTCTAGTAGTGTCAGCTTATGTATTCCTATTTGCTAATCCCTTTACCGTTTGTTCAATCATACTCAAACCCAAAGGAAATGGAGTCAATAAGATTAAGGTTTCTTTTGCTGGATTTCTCACTGTTATAGCAAGTTAGCTATGCAAGAAGTCAGAAATTCATTTTTTTCCCCTTTGAGAAATTAGCTTGGTTGATTTTCTTACGTACATTGGGTAGCAGATTCAGTTCTTATTACTTTTGCTGATTTTTTTTGTGAGCTTTTCTCATTTCTGTATGTGTATGTTAAATTTAGGTCATTGGTTCAGCTAAAGATAGAAACAGAATTCCTGGCATAGACATATCCCTACATGATGGGGAAACATGGATGTTTGGAGGACACGAGGTGCTTGTGTTGGACACTCCGGGGCATACAACAGGTCATATTTATGTAGGCGTTTGGACACATGCCATAATTGATGTGCTACTTCTTGGCTGAAATCTGGCTAAACAAGCAATTTATTTTGTTTAACATAGCCCTTGTTTCTCTCTCTTGGTTTGTATCTCAGAATTGGCAATGCTTCATTTAGAATATAATGATGAAATCTATTTTTATCAGTTATTTGGAACCAATTCTCAATGGAATTTTTTTTCCTTCATAATGGGAAAATAAATCTCAAGAATCACTGAGTTGTGTTTCTTATGCTTGGACTCCCCCTGCTTTTTGGTTTACCAAAATGCTTGTAACAATTGGGTAAGCCATAGTTACAAAAAGGGACAATGATGATTGTTAGTTGGGTATATTAGACATTGTCTCTTTGATAAAGCTAGTAGCACTTGGATTTTGTTCACTTTGATGTCATTGCCATGGATTGAAAACCTATTTCTTTCTTACATTTTCAAGAAGCTTCTGTGCTAATTCTTATTTATCATAGGTAGTTTTGTTGTTTTGTGAAATTCATCATTTTGCTGTCGCTTTATTACCAAGGCTCTTCACCAAATCTGTTAGTAAGTTTATGTTAATTGTGGGACCTAACTAAATGTACTCATTTACAGGTTTTGTCCTCTATACTGCATGACAAATCATATAGTTTCTCCCTTGAATAATGAAAACGTGCCTAACCACGTTTTGGAATGTTGGACAGGTCATGTAAGCTATTACTTTCCAGGATGTGGAGCCATATTTACAGGGGATACCTTGTTTAGCTTATCGTGTGGCAAACTTTTTGAAGGAGATCCAGATCAGGTTTCATTTTTGCTAAAATGTCCTTATAATTTGAAATAATTATTTCTGTGTAGAGTTGCCAATACAAAATCTTTGGAAGCGAACATTCGATAAAAACTTGATAGTCAATAGTAGTTTGAGGTTTGGTAATTTTCTTCAGTACATTTCTTGTATAAAACAGGATCTTGATTCTTATGGAAAATGTATTGCCCTTGAGAATCATAAGCAACTTTAATGCTCTAAAAATAAAGTATGACTGAAAAGATCGCAAAACTATCTCTTGACACTTTCTTTTCTTATTTATTTCTTACTATTTTCAGCATCAGCATTCTATTTCTCTTGATGCAGATGCTTTCTTCACTTCATAAAATCACTTCCTTACCAGACGAGACAATTGTATATTGCGGTCATGAGTACACTCAGGTATTAGACCACGCATTATGTTTGCAGTTGCAAAATGCACATGCAATGTTTGATGTTATTGCCTTTTTGCAGAGCAATAGTAAGTTTGCCTTGTCCATAGAGCCCAACAATGAAGCACTCCAGGAATACGCAGCACATGTGGCTCAGCTGCGCAGTAAAAGGCTTCCAACGGTAATAATACCAATCTAAATTCTTGGCTTAGGGTACCACAGAAGACATTTATATATAGATATTTTCCTAACTCTTGTCATCTATCAAGAATTTAACTTTGTTGTGCCCGTTTAAATATCGTAGATTCCTACAACAATAAGGAGAGAAAAGGAATGTAATCCATTTCTCCGCACGTCCAGTCTGGAGATTCGAAAGAATTTGAATATCCCATCAACTTCAACTGATGCACAAGCTTTGGGTATTATTCGTCGAGCAAAGGATGACTTTTAATGCATCCGTTTGTTGATTGCTGACAGGTCTGTATTGCCTGAAAAATTGTATTCTTTAAATGTTTTCTCTGATGTCCTACCATGTATAAGCTTTTCTTATGTATGATTTTCTCTACCAATGAAGAAAATGTTCTGAGGAAATGCTCTTTTTGTCATGAATCAAATAGATTGTCACACCTCTTGATCCGACATCATCATATCTTATCTGAATTCGAAGATTTGATCAGTTTTTATTATTTCATTTAGAATTCACTCTTGCCTCGAGGATGTATTAATAAATTTCCAGCTTCGAAGTCATTGTGAGTATTTTATTTTACCCTTGAGTTGTTGCTACTCTTGCAAAATTTTGAGTTTACCAGTCATACGACCGCTTATTTCTTCGGAAATTGGCCAAAGTCAAATTCAGAGTTGGAAATTGACTATCATATTTTAATAATTATCAAAGGACTTGGAAGTTGACTATCATATTTTAATAATTATCAAAGGATTACTAATTTATTTGGTTTTCATCATCTATCTCTCCCGTCAAACTTTATTTTTTTACTCATTTTCATCTCTCGTTTACCTGCGACTTTCCATTCCCTCTTTTATTTCCTCTCTCTTCTATTTTCTATGATTAATTTTTTCCCCTTTTTGACATATCCGAAGGAAGCTTAATTTTAGAGTGCCTTTAAAAGTCCGAAATAAGCAATGAATGATATCTTTGTATTCTTTACCATCTCACAAATTTTAAAAATCTGAAATGAATGCACTCAAAAATTTTAAAAATTTGAAATGAATGCAATATAATATTTTAGGTTGATTAGTAAATTTTGATCCAAATCTATTAATGGATCTAGACTACTTGGATTTTTACAAACATGTACCAATTTGATAGAATTAAGTGAGAGGAATATAGATATGATGTTAAACCTCAGTTATGATCAAGGAAAACTGTGAGTTTGATTTGGGGAGATCATGCCCATATATAATTAAGATTTGACACCATATATATCTTTTTCTAACTCAACTTTGTAAAGTCGAAACAAATGAGAGAGAGGGTGAATGTTGTTTTAAAACTCTTCTTTTCGATTTTAAAAACTCTTTGGAAACATAAGTACGCAGCCTAAAAATTAAGTAAGAATAATACAGTAGAAAGTAAGAGTTTCATTTATTTTTTATTTGGTTCGAAGCTTCAACAATTCATACTCCAGTGTTCACGATCCTTTAGACCGTATCAATTGGATAATGTACTAAAATCTCTTCAGAAAACCTTCAGACAAATATGTCGAATACATAAATGAGGAAAGTGTAATAATCTACACTTTCCTATGCAGATACAATAATAATTGAAAACACACTTTTATCGACACTTGTAGTACATGTGGTTCGTAGCTTGAGGTCGATGATGCTCTGACTGTGGTAGTTAGGCGTAGTAGAGTCGCATCAGAATGATCGAAGAAGTTTGTTCAAAAGTTATATATAAGAGCTAATTGACCACCTTCTTTTATACTGCATTGGAGGCACCTCGACTCATTTGGGGTGCCTCCATGAACTCTGATCCAATCTCCAAAGTTCGACATTTATTCTCTTGGAGATGTCTCCAATTGCCAGGGACATCTCCAATGCTTCAACTTGAGGCACCTCTAATAATCCCAGGTGCCTTTAGCGCTGAACTCTTATCCTCGCAACTTATTTGTTTTGGGGCGTCTTCAGTCATCTAAGGCACCTCCAATCCCTTACTCAGGACATCTCTAATCAGTTAAGGCGCATTGAGCACTGTTCATCAAAACTTCAATTTTGTTTCAAGCTCCTGTAAAACATGTTAGACAAAAATACTTACAAAACTGAGTTAGCACATAGCATAATAAAATTATGAATTAGATTCTGTCTTATCAAGACTTAGATTTCTAAAATAGATCTAAGTTGAACCAACGCCTACAATTCTGCTGGGACTCGTACTCACCAGAATACCAGATCTCTCCTCCAGTTTCATACCTCCACTTACCACTTGAAGACTTTCTTGACTCTTTGATCTTTTGACCCATCAGATCTTCCTACCAGATGCACCATCTGGACTTCAACAGTCGTCAGGTTCTGTTAAACCAACTAAACTTTCTGTCAGATATCAAGTCTTCTCTGATCTATCCGGGCTTTCTACCAGTTATCTAGTTCTCCTAACCTAATTGGATTTCAGTATGGTGTTTAGTCCTTTAGACTCATCAAGTTTTTTTAACTTACACACTTAGTAAATATATTAGAACATACAAATGTTAACTTTAACCTTTTATTATGTATCAAAACCTAAGTTTGATTATTAATATTTACTGTATCAACATGTGTAAGCTAAGTTTATAGAAATCCAAATAGCATAGGTTCATCAGTAAGTTTTAATAAAAATGTGTCTTTCCTTATTTATTTCGGGTTCCCCATAGGTACTCCAGGATTAAACTTCCATGGGACATATAAGGGAGAAAAAAAATTAAGGTAACGTTGGTTAAATGATGGGAATGACTATGAGTATGAGTTTGATAGTAAGATGAAATGAAAATCATTTTATTCTTTTGTTCTCAAATCCATCAATCAAATACTCTTAAAAGTTTAATAAGAGAAAAGTAAAGAGAATGAGAAAAGTTGCACGCAAATGAGAGAAGAAAGAGAGGAAAAAGTCAGATTTGGTCAAAGCAGTAGAAAGGGAAAATTAGATAATTATCAAAATATGATAATCAATTCCCAACTTGCGCCCATTTAGACAATTCCCGTAGCATATTTCAATTGAACTCAACTCATATCGTGAGTCCCATCACAGAGTCAAGTCAGATGGAATCATGTGCTTTAGGCGCGCCAACCAGACATTGTCTTCTTTAGTAGCAAACACTCACTAGACATTGTCTTCTTGCATTTTGTCTCGCGGTGCCCAGCTACCTTCGAGATCAATGTCAGAGCCGCTACTTCTGAAGACAATAATGGTCATTTGATGCTTAGCTGTTCAGTGTCTTCAAACCCGTAGGCTTGTTTCTGGGATCCAATCAAACTCGACTGACTCAATGGGCTGGATTGACATTAGCACACAGTTTGATTGGCTCTGTACTGCTTAGTGGTCCTCTCTAATCCTTTGATGCCCTTAATATACTGAGAACCTGGACTTTAGCAAGAAATTAAATTTCATCAATTATCTTTCCATGATTCTAAAAAAAAAACTAACAAATTATTTTTACATTAATACCCTCTTAGTATCCATCTCATAGATATAAAAAAAATAAATATAGATATATAAATATTAAACATATAATGAAATAAATCTTAGATGATTAAATCGAGTCAACTCTCTCCGTCAACGGTGTCCAACTTCCCAGGTTCCATCCTTAGTTCATGTTCACCGCCACTGGGGCCCGCGCCGAGCCGACCAGAAGATCAGAGCCGTCCGTATGATTTCCCTTCCTGCTAATAATACATTCTCCATCAACGCAACGCGGAACGACTCCGTCCATTCCCAATAAGGAAGCTTTTCTCCTCCCGCCGCGAGTCGGCCCCTCTCTGTCTCTCTCTACCGCGCGCACGGAGGCGATGAACCATTCGCCGTCTGGCGGAGACCGTCCGGCCGCGATGGGGCCCCCGCCGGGGCTCGCTCGCTACGGCTCGGCCCCCGGGTCGTTCCTCGGCGGGATCGCCGACTCGGTCATCGCCGCCGGCGGATCGGAGAGGATGATGACCCGGTTCTACGCCGGCGACTCGCCGTGCCTGACCTCCGAATCGAGCTGCTGGGCTCCGGACGGCGACGCCGCCGCAGCCGCCGCCGCTGGAGGTTGCTCGCGGGGGTCGTACGGATCCGGGGAGCTCCAACTCTCTTCCGCCACCGGATCCCCGTTGGTCCGGCACAGCAGCTTGCCTACGGGGTTCTTCTCCCATCTACTGGCCGATCACGGTGAGCATTTATTTCACTAATTTTATGCTGGAGTAAACCCGTGGATGGGCTTCCTGTCGCCTGTTTGAGCTGTGACAGCTGATGGAACCATGTCCAGTGACATTGAACGTTAGTTGTGGATCTCCATTCTCCACTCTCCGGTGCAATAAACAAAAGGGCAAAAAAGGGTATTTAATATATATAGAGGCTTTGGTGCGTGCGATTGTTCTTAGACTTCAGATGGGCTATGTGGGCTCCATGGATCACCAATCAGAATCATCCAGGGCCATCAATTCGTGTACCAGAAGAAAGAAAAAAAATTGCATTACTTGGGCTAGAATATTGAGTACTGACATGAGACCAGATCCTCTGGCCTCCTTATCCTGATCCGTTCCTGGACCGGGACAAAGGGATTAGTGGGAGGCAATGACCCCCACCTATTAATTGATGGGGGGCTATTGCCCCCCACCAATGCAAAGGCTGGACCATGAATTGGTCCAGCCTTTGCGGACCAGAAGATCTACCCCGTCAGTATGAGAGCAATGATAGAATAAATTATTACAATCTATTCTTTTGGGGATAAAAGGTTATACGTTAACCCCTTTATCCCATGTGGTTAGTCCTATGATTATCTATAGAGAAATAAATTAGAAAATCGAATAAGCCATCGCATAGGAGGTTGCTATAAGATATTTTTATTATATCAAAATGTGAAGCCGTCACCTTAGTGGTCCCTTCAGGATGACCCCACACACTCTGAATACGTGCACGAGAAGGAAAAAAAATGCATTAGTTGGGTCTAGAATATTGAGTACACATGGTCAGTATGGAGGCAATAACAAAATAAATTACTACAACATACTCTTGTTGCATCAAAATGTAAAGCTGTCACTTTAGCGGCCCTCCAGGGCAGCCCCACACACTTTGGATATGTGAATTAGAAGAAAAAAATACATTATTTGGGTCTAGAATATTAAGTACTAACATCGTCAATACGAAGGCAATGACAACAAAAATTACTGTTATTGCATCAAAAGATGATGTCATTACTTTAACAATCCCTCTACACTGGAAGGGGATAAATCACGGGGAGCATTTGCCCTAGCATTTTTACATGGGGAGGTTAGGCACTAGCGAAGCATTTTCACACCTGTCAGAAATTGAGATCTATTACATCAAATATCCATATAGGTACCAACTGCATCAAGCTGCGAGGGCTACTCCAACCTACTCAAAATTACTGTAGGCAATTTTAATTTTTAACATGGATTAAAATTGCTTAAATTTTAATCAAAATTATTTCAATTTCGTTAAAAAATGGCCCAACTTAATTAAATATTATTGAAGCAGTTTTGATCCCAACTTTGGTAAAATTATTTTAATATAGAGAATTTGAGTAATGTTTTTACAGGGCAGCTTTGGTCAAATTTACTGAGTTTGAGAATGAAAAAAATAGGATGGATGCTCTTTTGACAATTTCTTTAACATGGGGCGCTCTTTTTAATGATGAAGAAAATGGAATACGTTTTTTGATTTTTACCCTAAGAAAAATATACATTAGATTAAAAACCGGAAAAAAAATTGTATTTCCTAATGTAATAACCTTTTTTTTTTCTGCGATAAGTTTTTAGTTCTGTAAAAGTCATATTCTTAAAAACTAGTACAGTTTAGATCTTTTCTTGCCTTGTGAATCCCTTTGATTTGTCTTCTAATAGTGTGCTTCCAATTTCAAACATCAGAGGTCTCAGTTAAAGTGCTGTTATAAGTTGATTCAGTGTTTTTTGAAACTGAAGCTATGCTTGGCATGTTGTACTAGTTTATTCTCAGTCTATATGTGATGGCAATCTGTTTCTATATGGTACTAGTGACAGAAAAAAGTATCCGTAGATATTCGAAATTTCCAAGCAGTTATGGTTATTGATTTATGCCATCTTCATTGTTTAACTTATCTGAAACTAGGGATCTTGGTGGTTGCTGCATCAAATTCTTTTACTGTTTTAAATATAAAATCTTAGGAACGACAGTTCACTCTTTTTTTTTCTACTTGTATTATTGTGTCTTTGTTAGCCTTTTCTAATTTTGAAATTGATTGAATTTCTGTCACTAACAGCAGGTAATTCTAGTACAAGGATGATTGGAAACTACTCTCAAGCAGGCACAGAAAGCATCCATGTATTGGCACATAGAAGGCAGCATGCCCCGTGGGGCTTCTCGCGGCAAGACTCCTTGTCGCAAATTTCTGAATTGAGCATCCCAGAAATGGAAGAGAGTGACACGCACCATGATTCAGACGAGGTAGCTGGGAATGCCGGCCAGTCCTACATTTCTAGCAATTTTCAATTAGGCTCATGGGATGATAAAAATTCAATTGCTTTTTCTGCTCCACAAAGCAAAAGGATTAAGTGCGATAACGGGGATGCAGTTGCAAGTCTCGGTAACATTGATTCACAGGTAAGGTACTCATTACCACCAAAATCAACAAAGATGAGACATGCCTGTGAATGACAATTTTGATTTAGCTTCACAGTGTCCATGACAATTTTGCCTTTTCTGCCATAGCATTTTTATCATTAATCACTGTGTTTTCAAGTTGGCTGTCAACTAAATCGAAAGGATAAGAAGAAGAAAAATATAAAGCAATAGTTAAAGCCAAGCCAATGACAGTAACCAATTTGGTTGTGTTGTTATCATCTAAATCAGTAATCATGAACTATCTAATATGATTGCAGTTTAGTTTTCCAAGGACATCATCTGAAATGTCTGAGTTAGAGAAATACCTTCAGATCCAACAAGATTCAGTCCCTTGCAGAGCACGAGCTAAGCGTGGCTGCGCAACTCATCCCCGGAGCATTGCTGAGAGGGTTAGTTCATGTCTCTCTGTTTCTTTCTTTTAAGCTCCCACACTAGTGGTCTTTTCTTATACATAAAAGAGAAAAGTACATATGCAACTGAACCCTCAAGTGCAAGATTACCTTGTAAGTAAGCACAGAATAATATGTCAAAATACAGAGTCATGGAGGGAAACAAGGAAAAGCATAAGGATGTAATAACATCAGCTTCTTTGTATCATCTGAGAAAAATAAGGAACATTAACTGGTCAAATTGAAGCTTGTGTAGTGGAGTAAATTTATAGCATTATGAAAGTAAAACAATAGTTTGAACCATAAACTTTCAATAGTATTGAAATATTTTATATTTATATATTTGTCCATGATGCTTTTCTCAATATATACTTAGTTTATTTAGGGTCAGTGTAAAGCCAGTTAGTTTGTAATCAATTTTCCAAGTTGAAGCTATCATTTAGATTTGACTGAATATAATTCAATCAGTCAAGTTTTTTTAATCATCTATTGGAAGTAGATATTTGCAATGGAAAAAAAATGCCTAACACTTTATTTAGACTCAATTACCCATCTTCAATTTTGGTTCAGTAGAAAAGTTGATTCAAAGCTCTGAAATCACAATCACCATCTTTATTTTGAATGTATTCAAGTTACGATTTTGTTTCTATTGTCGTTGTTAGGAAAGGAGAACACGAATTAGCAAAAGGCTGCAGAAATTGCAAGATCTTGTGCCTAACATGGACAAGGTAAACACAAGAACACACAAAAAGCTATCCAATGTGTTTCCATTAGTGAAATAATAGAATGTAGATAAACAAGTTTTGAACAACTGCAACTTATTTGATGTTTCCTTTGATTTCACTGAAGCAAACGAGCACCTCAGATATGCTGGAATTGGCAATTCAACACATCAAAGAGCTGCAGGGCCAAGTAGAGGTGTGTTTTGATAGTCGAAAGCAAATACGCGAATGCCATAGTTATCGTAACCGGATGATAAGTATTCTCTAACACTACTTGTTCTCTTTTTCTTTTCTTCTTTCCATTCAGAAGCTCAAACAAGAACAAACAAATTGTACCTGCACTGCAAAGCAGGAGAAGGCTTGAGGGCGGCCAGTCACTGTCATTATAGCTACTTTGTCTTTTTGTTTTTTAAAACAAAAATTGCTATAAACGATCATATTGAGTTCATTGAACTAGAATGGATCCATGGCAAGATAAGGAGTTGTACATTGCCATTTCCGTTCATCTGTATTTGAGTTGGCAGCCGTATTCCCTCCCTGCTAGGTTCATCAAGCCGGCCGACCTACCGGTCAGCTGTGCCGGAGCTGCTTCATTTCTTTCCAACCATTAGTAAACATTCAAATACTTATCATGTTTTACATTTCAAAATGCAAATAATAATAATAAAGAGATGAAAACCGATTGGCGGCGGTGGTGGTCGGAGGCGGCGGTGGTGGTCGGAGGCGGCAGTGGACAGTGGTCGCGGTGGACTATAAGTATATTCGATATTTAAATTTTGATTAAACGATGATTTCATAATGTAATCGAATTACATAGTATTTGCTTTGTAATCTAGATTACAGAATTTCATTATCTTTTTAATTCAAATTACATTATATTATAAATTTAAAATTAAATCAAATAAAATAATATAATCTTGATTATATTATAAGTTATACCTTATCAAAAGTAGCCTAAAAGGCAGGATAAAAACAGACGATAGATATCGTTTTAAGGAAGTTTAAAAAAAAATAAGGAAAACTATTTTGCAAAATTCTCAAATTATGAACTAAAAGTATTATTAATTTTCTTTTCTATTTTAGCATATTCCTAATTCTGCGAGGAAAGGAAAGTATTTACTTTTTCCTATTTAGAGCATGGTACTGATATTTCTCTCTGGTACCGCACTGCGGTGCCGACGCGGCGCACGTTTTGGGAAAGTGCGTTTCAGCAAAACCCTAAAAAGCTGAGTACTACTACGGCGGACGTCGAGGGGACGTGGACTATGGAGGAAGCCGAAGAGCAGCCGATCCGAGGGAAGGGGCACGACGAGGAAGGAGAAGTAGATGCTGTCTCCGTCCAAGTCAGGAATCTTAGTTTGGACGGGAAGTTGGATGGAATGGAAAATGGCAGCTGTGTGGATTGGGGGCCTGAAAGAAGTGTAGGCGGGTGGACATTGGAAGGAATTGTGGGTGACGGGAAAGAAGGATCGGCGTGGGAAAATCACTTGGAGGCGGTACCTCGGGTTTCCGAGGGGCAGCAAGAGGGCGATGGTAGCTATAAGGAAGATTTAGCTGGATCCTGTCCCTATCCGCAAAGGCCAGGGCTGCCTGATTGTGCTCACTATCTGAGAACTGGGAGATGTGCTTACGGATTGAACTGCAGGTTTAATCATCCTCTGATAGGAACACTCACTCAGGTCCACTCTTCTTTGTGTTTTTTTCCTTTACATGTAGAGTTTTCAGTGGTTATTTTACTTTTCTGTATCCTCTTTGAAGCAGTGTCTGAGAGTCTTAATGCCCGTGAGAACTTTTGTAAAATCACCAAATTCATAAGAAGTTGATAGCATGTACAACTCAGTGATTGATGTATTCCTCGTTTCTGTTTATCTTTAATGGACGTCTAATTATGATGTATTTTATCTTTAAATTCTGAAGTGTCATTTTTATTGTTTTGTGTTCACATCTCATAAATATACTTACAGATATTTGTCAATTCTCACTCTCTTATGGAATTACCAGAGAGGGAACTGCTCTTTCTCATTGTTACCACGTGTCCTTTTGTTAAAACGTGTTTTCACTTTCAAGTAGTGATTGATGGTTTCCTTCTGAAATTTATAACCATAGTACCTAAATGTCTTCATGTATACTAGTACTATATATATCTTTATAAAGAAAAACTTTCTCGTTGCTATATTTGTACTTGTAATATGTCAATGAAACACCATTATTCATATTTAAATCAAGTTTCTCTATGTAATTGCTGTTTCACAGATGTGTGTGATGGACCAAGGTTGTCAAATTGAAGTTTATGTCGTGAATCATTTTGATAAATCATGGAATCGTGAATCCTATTGAACTGTGAATCATTTTGATAAATTATAGAATTGTGATTTTACAATTCAAATAAAAATTATAAAACTGTTAAAAATAATTTTGCTCTATTCAAAATAATTTTGATATCCAAACAGTTGTAAACTATGTAATATTTCATTCAACAATATAATAGAATAGACGTGTTAAAAGAAATGAGGATGTGAGAAGGAGAGGATAAATTCTACTTCCTAATCTCATGAATTCACATCTCTAGATGAGTGTTCTTAAATATGTTTAAATACTGAGAGGGTCCTTACTTGAGTGCCTTGATATTTTTTGTTTTAGAACCCAAATGGAGCTTTAACAACATGGAGTAAGTTGATTGATTACAAAATTATTGATTGCAACATGGAGTAAGTTCATCAATGGATATTGTATGCTCCCAGGGCTTGGCTGAGTTGATCATTGCATGGTAGGATTGCCAAATCAAGCAAGGGTAGATTCTTGGCGAAGCCGGGAGAAATATCCTCTCATGCGGTGGCCTGCTCAGTTTCTTGATTTACCTTTCTACAGATGACTGAGGGGCAGCCGTGTGGGGGCATTCGGGGTCAACGTATGACCTTTTTGCCAAATCAATGGAGATTAATTTATTGCATTAAGAATGAAATGGATGTGCATTAGAAAACTTTCTCATCGAATGCTTTGACTTAGAGAAATGATTGTTACTAAATGGCACAAAAGTCCCTAACAATGCCACCTTTTTGTTGAGCTTGTGTTTCCACTTGACAAATTATTTTTCTCCTATGTCATTGTAATATTCAAGATCTCACTTTGTTCGACATTTATACTTTTGCCGTGTGACATGAAATGCATCATTTTTTTTTAATAAATTCAGTTTAATCTATTGTGTAGTGGGTTTAATTTAATTTGTTAGTTTGATTTACTTTTAGTTTGCCAAATTTAACTTCAGGGGCTTTCTGTTTCATATTTAGAATTGTATAAAATAGGAATTATATCAAAGCATATTGAATCAAACCAAGTCATCACACATCTTTTTATTTCCTATTTATATGTAAGAATCGTATGGCTTTATATGTGAATCATATCAATCGTATGATACAATTTGTGTATCATTTGATTTTGACAACTATGTGGCGGTCCACTTTCTTATTAAGATGCCAATAAATTCTTTTTGGTGTTGAATAGTTAGTACAGTTTATAGTTTCTGTATATTTGTTATTTTCTGTAATGCACTTATGTTTCTTTTTGGTGTTCTAGTTTTCTATTCACGAGGATGTGAGAGAACATCAAATAGAATGCAAGGTTAGAAGAATCTGGTTTTATTGTAATACCTTTTTTGGTTAATTTTGCTGGGACATTGTTCAATATTGTTTATTTAATTAACTCCATTTGGTTTTATTGTAATACCTTTTTTGGTTAATTTTTCTGGGACATTGTTCAATATGGTTTATTTAGTTAACTCCATTAATCTCTTTGGACTATTTTGCATTTAGGCTGAGAGTGTTCTAAAGTGTGAACGTTATTACTTTTATTCATCCAAATTATGATTAAATTTTCTTATTGTTTCATCGTGTCTTATCTTTAGCCACAGCAAACTATAACTATTTGCTAAATAACTCTGATAGGCCTGGATGGTTGAGTAATTTATTGGTGCAGAAGTTAAATTGTATTGAGAGATTGACAGCTTGAGAATGTTATTTTGCTTGTCTGAATGTACCTTTACTACCTTGTTGTGTTCAAATTTGATTCTAGAGCAATTTTTTATTTTGGAATAAATTTATTTCTATATGAATTTTGCTTGTCTGAATGTACCTTTACTACCTTGTTGTGTTCAAATTTGATTCTAGAGCAATTTTTTATTTTGGAATAAATTTATTTCTATATGAATTTTGCAAATGCAATAAGATGGCCCATGGTCGTTTTTTATCCATATTTTTATGACTTACCTTGATAACGTATAAAAGAGAGTGGAGGCTTAAGAGAAAAGGAATTTAGTTTAATTACTAACTGAATTTAGCTTACTTTTATTCAATGATATCCAAGTGGTGCAAAGCAAAAAAGTGATGCTTGTAAGGATTTTGATAAAGAATTTTTCATCCATACATTTGCAGGATACTGTGATTGTCGAATCATTTTCTCTCCTAGATTGGTCTTTCTTATTTTGTTGTTATATGATTCCTTTGCAAAATAAATGACAATAAAAATTGATATATTTGTTGTTTTTTGTTATTTAGTTTTGCATATAACTTGATAATGAACTTGAGATATTTTTCAATGTGTGTATGATTAATTGTTTTGTGGCACTTTCTAAATGTGATTGCATTTATGGGTGGAAAATTTTGTCATGTTATACCAACTCAGAAAATTGCCTTGTAATTTTTTTGCCATTCCCAGTTACAATCCCTTTTGCCTTGTAATCTTTTTGGTAGCTCTGCTCTTTCTGACCCCCTAATTATAAGTTGGGTTGATTTTGCAGTTCTTCTCAATGCCAGGAGGTTGTCGGTTTGGGAATGCATGCAAGTTTCTTCATTCTCAAGAAAAAACTGAAATGCCTGGAATTGAGCTCAATTTTTTAGGTCTTCCAATTCGACCAGTAAGTTTGACCATAGTTAATGGGCTTGTACAATTCATGATCTTTATTATATCAGTTGATGCTATTCAGGTATATCGAAAAGCATAGTATATGAATCATAATTTAAAAGAATCATGATGATTTTGATTTGATACAATACAAATTTGCAGTAAATCATATGTTACACATTTGAGAAACAAGGCCCATACAAAATCAATAAACTTGTTAAATATAGATTCATCTCATCAAGAGAGGTTTGGTGGGATGAAATCTAACATAGAAGAAGAAATCTGGCCAAGTGGATACTTAGAGTCAATGGTGAGGGTGGAGTTAACACATGGTGGTGAGTTATGAAATGATGGGCAAATATTGTTTCATTGAGATTCAGTGTGTGATGAGGATCGAGTTAAGAATGACAAATTGTAGTTGATGGCAACAGTGTTGTCAAGACATGATTGTAAAGACTTGAGACTCAGTCAATGATGAAGGTGAAGCAGAAAATTACAGAGAAGTGTTGCTACGCCAATGTCATCTTCCTCTTCCTTTCTTCAGCCAAGTTGATTCTGCTTAGACTCCAAGTGGATGTTGAAGCTTTAATTGACAATTACTGTCCTATTACCCGATAATCGATCAACCATGTTTGAATTTTTTTTGTTGAATTTCATTTCAATTTTATTGAAATGAAATGAATATTATTGTATAATTTCTTGATCAAAGTGAAATAAACATAGTTTTTTTGTTGTTGTTACGAATCAAGATATTACAATAATTTTATAGTTTAAGAGAAATAACTATTCCCAATTAAGCTACAAATTTTTTGATCTATTTTTCATTTTTGTATTTTAACCTTAGATTCATGATTCGAAATGATTAGGATGAATTATCCAAAATCATTTTCGATATTAAGTATAATTTAACAACCTTGGATTTGACATTTTAATCCATCATCTCGTAAATGGATCTTCACTTTCTACTCTCACTTTAAATTGCAGGGACAAAAAGAATGCCCCTATTATATGCGCACTGGTGTTTGCAAATTCTCAAGCAATTGCCGATTCAATCATCCAGACCCCACTGCTACAAATACTCAAGATTATTCACCAGGATGTCAAAATGGTGCACTTCTCTTAATGACTATTCTTTTCTAGAAATAAATTCCAAGAAATTATTTTGAAATTGTGCCAAACAACTTCTGATTCAGATCATCTGACACCCCGCATTACAAGCATGCTTTTTCCTCCCAATGGGCTCAATCTAAATCCTGATTTCAGGTCTCAGGTAAATATCGCTTGATCTTAATTATTGATTTAGAGGATTTGTGAAATAGTTTCCTTGTCCAGTTGTTAAACGTTACCCTTTACAATCCTCTAGAGATTCTAAAAATAGTCAATGTAACCTGGACATTTCTTTGGAGTAATTTTAACATATTCTCATTTGGATCAAAAGAAGGAATAATTTTAAAGTAGATAGTGATCCGAGAGGTAACCAATTTGAACTTGCAACCTTGGAATGAATCACAGAGTGAGGCGAACCATTATTTCATTCCATTCATGCGTACCCAATGCAACCTAGGAGGTCATGGGCCTAGTGCTGTGAGGAGAAGTGAATGATCACTTCCCTAATATCCATATAATACGATTTGCGCAAGCATAGTATATGAGTACATGTTATATGGCACAAAGTTACAGTATTTGCTGCACAAAATCATCTATTAAATTAATATCTATCCAAAAAAAGAAAATTTCAAAAGCATAATCAATGCTTATAATATCTTAATGTAATCAATGCTTCTAATATCATAACTACCTCAATAGAATATCATATGATGTTATTAATCAAAACTATTACTGTCACCTCAAATAGTTAAAACTTAAAAGGATATATACATTTAAACAGTATAAAGGATGTAATCATCATTTCCACTAGGCAAAAATTTTAAATCCTCAGACATTTCACCTTCATTTTTTCCCTCTTTTGAATTGCAACTAATATGGAGGAAACAAGAAGGTGGTACATTTAGCCACCAAATATATGCATTTGGAATGCTAAACAAAAAATTCAAGAAGATAACATGAGATTTGATGCCACTTTTGCTAGCGCATTATTTTTGCACTTTGTGCATTTTGCAAAGATGTGCATCTTAACCCCTGCATAGGTAAAATTGCCTCTCAAGTAGTAAAGGTGGTGCAGCCCCATATCATGCCTTTCTATAACTATGATAAATGTCTGGTTTCATCTCACTGTAACCTTCTCTGTAGATCAGTGCAATATTTTAGTTTGTTTGTATTAAAAGATGTTTGAATTATTGTTATGCAGATTGATTTATGCTACCATTCCTTGTAGATTTTGCATGCTCCATGAAGTAATCAACAACATTTTAGTTTGTCTTGTATTTGAAGATGTTGAACTTTTGTTATGCAGATTGGTTTGTGCTAACATTCCTTGACTTGCTTTATTAATTAGAAATCCTTTGTTTCAGATCCCAACAAGCCCAAACTACCCCACCGAAAGTTTTATGCAGCAGTCTTTATTTCCAGCCCCATTAAGTAACCCAATAGCTGTACACCAGCAGGTAAGTGCAAGTTTTCCGGAGAGACCTGGCAAGGCTGAGTGTGCATACTTCATGAAGACTGGAGACTGTAAATTTGGATCAACATGCTTATATCACCATCCAAGGAGTCGCCTCACCATGAGTCCTAGTTACAATGTCACTCCTGGCAAGACTCCGTGTGCCTACTTCTTGAAGACAGGAGATTGTAAATTTGGGTCAGCATGCATGTTTTACCATCCAAGCAGTCCTACTTACAATGTCGGTCCTCATGGCCTTCCTTTAAGACCTGTGAGTACACAAACAAAATGCTCACTTAAGTACATTCTAATGCTTTGTTTGTTCAATGTACATTCCTACAATGTTCTCATTATACTTTCTCATCCTTGTTTTAATCTTTTTCAACTAATCTAACTTCTGATCAACTGATTGTCTATCTATTATCACTTCGTTTATCAATCGCGTACAGGATCAGCCAGCCTGTTCATTCTATAACCGTTTTGGGATCTGCAAATTTGGGCCTGCCTGCAAGTATGATCACCCCATGGGTTCGGCATCCTCATCCTATGGAGCAGCAAGGCCTCTGAGTGATATGGTCAGACGATGAGATTGATCATGCAGCAGTTTTCGGCAGCTACATGGATCTGCCACTCTTGATACCTTAACGAAATCACCCACATAGCAACTTGAGGCAGCCACATGACGGATCTGCTACTTGTTTATTTTTCATTCCTTTTTACTGTGCATAATATCGTTTTGCTAGAATCTATTGCAACCTTGTGAATTATGCTTCTTGCTTTCTTGGGAGAATTCCAGTCTAGCATGGATTAAATTGGGGGTCCTGCTTTTTAATAGGGTGCTTGTTAAGTAGAGTAAATTTTGATAAATGAATTAGAAACGAAGACCCTTTTTCTATTATAAAAAAGAGAGAATTAGCCAAACATAAAAGGTATTATAAGTGTGAGATTCTTGAATATAAAATTCTCCATCCATTTGTTATGTGCTACATCTACAAGTGTAAGATTTTTAAATTTAAAACTCTCCCCAAATACATTATTTATTATTATTATTATTATTATTATTATTTTAATTGATAATATTTATCTAATTTATGTTGATTAATTTGAGGATGATCAATTTATTTTTATAAAATTTTTTTTAGCGATCATCAGAATAAATCAAGAAGTGAATTTATAATAGACAAACTATCATTTCAATATTCTTAGATTAATTTAGGGGTGTAATCGAGTCGAGTTGTACTCTTGAATGTTTGAGCTTGGTTTGTTTATAATTGAGCCGAGCTTGAGCTTTATTTAACGAATATATTCATGGCTCAGGAGTTTATTTGAACTTTTATCAAGTCTAAACGAGCTTAATAAGTATAAATTATAAATTTAAATATTCATTAAAAATTTAATTATATATTTAGAGAAAATTATAATATTCTTATTAAAATTTATAATTTTATTCTAATAAATAAATTTAATATATTTGTCTATATTTTTCATAAGTAGAGTGTAAAATCTATAAATTTAATATCAAAATTATTATTTTTTTAATTTAAAAGTTGATTCATGAGCTTAACGAATGTGTTCATGAGCTAACGAGCCGAGTATTATGAAGCTTGAGTTTGGTTTGTTTATCTGAACGAGCCTCATTAAACGAGCTCAAATGAACTTTTATTGAATTAAACTTCGAATAGCTCATGAGCGGCATGATTCATTTACACCCTTAGATCAATCATCCTAAGAATAAAAAAGGGAAGGGGAAAGAGAAATGTGCCGACGAAAGAATAAAAAGGAAAAAAAATAGAAGCGCTAAAATTATCGATAAAAAATCTTACATTGAAGTTATTTTTTAAGCCAAAATAAGTAAAAGTTTATATTGTAATTATTTAAAATAAAAAAAAACTTAAATTATTTTTTAATTCATTAATTAATAAGGATAAAATTAAAAATTTATTTGATTCTCATTATTGATATTAATTTAACCCAAATACGGATAATATAATCTCGATTTTCATTCATATTGACCTTATGATCAAACTCATTATCATTCCGATTTACAAATTTGAACCAAACGGTCCCTTAGATATCATTTAAATTATTTTGGACGAAAATATCATTAATATATTTATTCAATTTTTCTTTTATATCATTTTCTCTCTTCTTGTTCTCTCTTATCATAGTTTCTCTTTCCACGTCTCTGGGGCTATGTTGCACCAGTAGGACATCCAAGTTGTCACCCAAGTATCCGCGGTTCGATTCCTAGCTATGGCGTATATGTAAAAAAAATTTCTTCAAATGAGGCGATCAACTAAAAGATGCTAGGATTCTGGACTGTCCACCGTGAATGTTTCTCGATTTACCCTAGTGACCAGTGGGAAAATTCCTGGGGTTGGGCCAGTCATTCCAAGGCTAGTCAATGAGCTTAATTAGGTTTATCATACTTTCTCTCTCCATATTTTTTCATCACACTTTATTTTTCATCACACTCTCTCATCACACTTTCTCTACCTTTTTCTCTCATCGCACTTTCTCTACCTTCATTCTTTTCCATAACACTCTCTCTTCTCATTCTCTTTTATGAATTTCTCCACCCTTTTCTCTCTTATCATGCATTATCTTCCATCATACACTCTCTTTTTATTTTTCTCTCTCATCATGCTTTCTCTCTCACCATACTTTCTCACTACTTAATCTCTCTCATCACACTCTCTTCATTTTCTCTCATCACACTTTCCTGCTCTTTGTTATCTTTCATCACACTTAGGGTTGTAAATGAACTAAGCGTTCGTGAACAAGTTTGGTGTTCTGCTTGGTAAGAGCTTGTGTTATGTTTGTTCAATATACATAAGATTAATTAAACAAACAAGCTTGAACAGCTCGTTAAGCTAAACAAATAAGCTTGAACATATATATGTTCAACTCGTTAACGTTCGTAAACAATGTTCGTGAACAACGTTCATGAACAATATTTATGAACAATGTTCATGAATCATATTCATTAATAAAACTCCTTTCAATATGCTAAATAAACAATAAAAAAAAATGAATTTAAATTATCAAGCTTAATAACTAATCAAATAACTAAAAGTTTCAAATAATCAAACAAGCTTGAATTGAGAGCATGATAACATCTAAATAAACCAAGCTTAAGCCAAGCTTGAATTGAGAGCTTGATAACATCTAAACGAATCAAGCTCAAGCTAAATTTCAAACAAGCTCAAGCTCATAAAACATAAACCAAGCCAAACTTGAACACTCATTTCAAAAGCTTGGCTCATTTTAAGCTCGGCTCGGCTGAGCTTGGTTACCTTATTAAACAAGCTTGAACACCCCAAAGCTCGGCTCGACTCGACTCGGTTTGTTTACAGCTCTATTCACACTTTCTCTCTCATTATATTTTTCGCTCTCATTCACTTTTCTCTCGCATTTATTTTTTTCTTTTATTTTCCTCTACGGGTAAAAAAAGAAAATTTTGGTTCATTCTAATAAAAAATATTTAACTAACCAAACATTATCTTTAAGAGTGATATCACCCACATCATTTTCCCTATCACTATATTTAAAATTTAAGGTAAATAATTCACTTTATTAAATTTAGATAATCAATTTTCACTACACACTACAGTAACTACCCTTCTTTTTTATTATTATATTTATGGAATGAGTGGAAAATGATAGATTGAAAAGAATTAAGTGGAAAGAGAGATATTGAAAAGAAATATTATTTTACTTTTAGGATAGAGACTTCATTCTCTAAATTTAGATAATTATTATTCATCAAATCTAAAGTTAGGAAATAGATAGAGTAGCTAATGTAAATATTTTTTAGCTTCCCTATCCAAAATTTAGGGTAAAATCTTTGGATAGGGTAGTTGATGTGGATGCTCTTGTACCCATTCATATTCCATGATACTATTATTCTCATTCCCATTTTGATTCCTAAGAAAGAACCAAACGTTCATTCCGATACCCAAAATATTTTATTGGGTATATGATATCCTCGTATAAAGGACCGTTGCATTAGAATAGGATTGTAAATGAGTTGTGCTAAGCTTCAGTCAGCCTAGGCTTAAGCTCAACTCAACTCATTTATACTAACTCGACTCAAGCTTGTAGGATTGAGCTTGAGCTCGATTTTTTTTTAAATAAATAAATTTATATATTATATATTATAAATATATATTATTCCTGACTTGTTTGGCTCGACAAGCCACCGAGCTAGAAATAATTAGGCTCAAGCTTGGCTCGATTTCTAATCAAGCCGGCTCGAGCTTGATTCGAGCTCGACTCGATTTCTAATCAAATCAACTCGAGCTCGGTTTATAACTAGAGGTGCAAATAAGCTAAGCCGCTTGCGAGTGGGTTGGTCAAGACTTGATTCAAGTTCGAAGTTAACTGAGTTTGAGCCAACTTGATTAGAAATCAAGCCGAGCTTGAAACTAATTATTACTAACTTAGTGGGTTGTCGGCTTGTCGCATCAAATGAGTTAGTAATAATATATATTTTATTAATTTATTTATTAAAAATAAAAAAATTAGAGCTAGTGCTCGAGCTTGAGTCAAGCAAGTATAAATTGAGTCAAGCCAAGCTCGAGCCTAGGCTGACTTGAGCTCGGCTCGACTTGTTTACCGCCCTAACTTAGAATAAAATATCCCTCATAATTTACGGTTGACTAGGACTGTAAATGAGATGAGCTTGAGCCAGCCTAAGCTCGAGCTTGGCTCGATTCAATTTATTCTAGCTTGATTCAAGTTGAGCTCATTCGAGCTTGTAGAGTTGAGCTCGAGCTCAAGTTAAATATAGACTCAAACTCGAGCTCGATTTTTTTATTTATTTATATTATTTTATTATTTTTAATAAATAAATTAATATATTATATATTATAAAAAAATATATTATTAATGACTTGTTTTGGTTCGATGAGCCACCGGGCTAAAATTCGGCTCGATTTCTAATCAAGCCTGTTTGAGCTCAGCTCGATTTCTAATTAAGTTAACTTGAGCTCAGCTCGAGCTCATTCAACTTCAAACTCGAATCAAGTTTTGATCGGGCTCGATTTCTAATCAAACTGGTTAGAGATCAACTAGATCTTAACCAACTTCAAGTTTGAGTCAAATTTTAATCGGACTCGATTTCTAATCAAGCCGGTTAGAAATCAGCTCGAGCTAAGGCAATTTCAAACTAGCCGAGTTTTGATCGGGTTGCTTGCTCAAGATATTAAACTGTCTTACGTGTGACTTACGTGTGACTTACATGTGACTTGACTCATTTACCCCCTGGGCAGAAGATATTAAACTGTCTGAAACGTAGGTTATATCTTTTACTCCGTAATATTATTTTTAATATAATATAATCATTAAAAGGACTTCATTTATAATAATTTGCTGATTAAATATAAATACTTACTCGTCTCGTCATCTCGTTCCCTTGCTCTCCCATTTCCGGAACCCTAAACATTTTTACGCAGGGGAACTTGTTCGGCAGCTTCGTGGTTCTGGCTTGCTACCGGGCGAAATCCAGGGTTTCAGTCTTCGGCGGTTCCTTGTTTTCTGGGGTTGATGTGCTTTTGTGTGCTGCGACTGGAAGCTGTTAGTTCTCTCCTTGGATCCTCTGCTCGAATCGATTGCACTGCGATTCGTTTTTCACCGGATTCTGGAATCGAGAATCAATATGTCTAGGCGTTGATTGGGTTATTTAGGTTTTTTGCATTTGTATATTGCTGTTTGTTGGATCTATTTCTTTACGCATTCGGGGGAAAATGAGTAGCAAAAAAGAGGAGGAGCGGAATGAGAAGATTATTAGAGGTCTTATGAAGCTCCCGCCGAACAGAAAATGCATTAACTGTAATAGCCTGGTAATTTTTTTTATTTTGCTTCATTAGTTTTACAGTGCATATTTTCTCCGTCTGCTATGTTTGTTGCTGGCCGTGTTGGATACTTGAATTTCTCCATAGCAGCATTCTAAAACCCTGCTGATAGATGCCTTAACCCCTTTGTTCCTAATCAACCCAGGGGCCGCAATATGTTTGCACGAACTTTTGGACCTTTGTTTGCACACCATGCAGCGGGATTCAGTGAGTACTTGCGTTTCCCTATTATATCGTCTTCTTTTTTTTTAGAAAAAAAATTCCTGCAAAGTTACATGGTCGTGTTTCTGTGAAAATTTTCAGATGATTTGTTGTGAAAGATGGTTTCCAATTTTTATGTCTTTTTTTTTTTTCAAGGACCTTTGTTCTATTCATGAAGATCCATTTAATGGACCATCAAAGTTATTTTGTGGTCGTGTTATTATGATTTTTGAAATAAATAGTTTTACTTGATTTCTTATCCATACCAGACCTGTTGGTTTTGCTTGGCCACATGAGTTTGATTGGAAGCCTATTTTCCTTCTGTGCTTTTAATAGTTTATTATATAATTGTTATGAGATTGTATCTGCCTGGCTTTGCTTAAACCTTACTTGCACTATCAATCTAAATCATCCAGACAAAAAAATTTCAAAATTGAGTGAATAAGAAAAATAAATAATACAATGTGTTAATAGTTAAGTTATACTTATTGGGCCATAACAACAAAAACAACAATAGTAGAAGGGGCCAAGGGATCTTGTGCTTCGAAGAAGAGGAGGGGGAGCAGGAGGAAGAAGAAACACAAGAGGAAGAACTGAAGAAGACTCTAATTCTGTTGCCGTAAGAATCCTAGGAAGAACACTTGTCAATGGAGGAAGCATCATATCCATTGTTGTTGGAGAAAGAAGCTTCCAATCTCAATGTGTTTTGCTTCGTCACTGTAGGATGAAGAAGGTCATCTCCACTAATTCTGGATGAGGAGAAACGCACAAAGAAGATCTGTAATTGTGTCAACCAGTTTTGTTTTCCAGTTGGTCAGCAGAATGAGATTCTTGTCCTTGCTAAACAGCTAAGAACAGGTTTTTAAGCCATGAGAAAATTATGACAAAGAAGGGAATGTGTAAGAGCTCCTACTAAAGATGGCTTTGTTCCTCCCAGCTGACAGTCTATGTTTTGTCTTTGTCCATGTCAGTATTTTAACGCAGGAGAACCTATTATATTGCTATGGTTCTTAATCAAATTCCTCTGTGTGCTTCTACTGATCTTGTTCCTCATGCCTTGCATCTGATATTCTGCTTTGTACCTGATGAAGTCAGCTTTTGTTTCTTTATTTATGACATTTGCTTTTCTCCAATCTGTTTTGAGCTTACACCCTTCCTTGGGAAATGACATGCAGTAAATATGGTGATGATGAAAACAGATTTTTGACCAGATAGTTGCTTGTCTACAATGCATTTCCATAATGTTAGTAATTGGTTGCTCTAGAAACTTGGGATGTGGTATCCATCTAGTTGGTATACCTAACTGTAGTCAGTTCATATATACTGCTTAGTTAAACCAATAATTTCATCATCCATTCTTCACTTTTTTCTAGTATTTGTTTAAGCTAATTGTCCCAAACACAGTTTTTTATAGCCTCATCAAAGGAGTCCACTGAACCTCATTTTTGTTATCTTCTGTATATAGAGACTGCTTTCTTTGTGCTAAAATTAGCAGTAACCTCAAAAATTTCAAGGTGATCCATTGGATTGGATGTAATTGTTGATAACTTGATATCAATACTTAAGTCAATTAACATGGTTTACACTTGACTTACTTCTAGATTTTGTATCATCTTAAAACTTGGAATGCTTGTATTAAGGCAATAATTTATGCCTTTGTAGTTGTTTGGGATTATGAGTTATGACAACTAACTTTAATATAATTTGTTCACATTACAGCCGTGAATTTACACACCGGGTGAAGTCGGTTTCCATGGCAAAATTTACTACACAAGAGGTGGAGGCTCTTCAAAAGGGAGGTAATCAGGTAAAGCAAATTGCATTTTTTTTTAAAAAAAAAATCAAGGATATATGCTATATCACCATAAACCAACAATGGTTTTTTCAGCTTGCAAGAGAAAACTTTTTGACAAATTGGGATATGCAAAGGATGAGATTTCCAAATAGCAGGTAAAACTTGTACTCTCTGAGTTGCTGGTAACTTGAATTGCAATCTAATAGTTTCTTGTTAAATTGTGTTCTTAATCTATGATGTTCATGTTGCAGTAATCCCGATAAAGTTAGAGAATTCATTAAAGATGTTTACATAGATAAGAAATATGCTGGGCGGAAGTCGTCAGGCAAGCCACCAAGAGAAATGGAGGTTATTTAATCTTTCTTCATGCATTGAAGAGCTGTTCTTTCAGATTTGGGCCACCTGGCCTATGCTCTTACCTTTGCTTTATTGATGGCTTGAACAGAGCTTTAAGAATCATGAACTTGAGCAGAGAAGAGCCAGCTCTTACCATTCCTTTTCTCAGAGTCCTCCCTATGACTATCAGTATGAGGAAAGGCGATATGGAAAACAATTTGGCACATTGAACAGGAAACCAGGATCAGAACAAGGGCATTATGATGTAAAAATGAATAGTTCTGTATATAGTCCGGGTCGTTTACATATGCAAGCATATGAAGATAGATTTGCCAATGAAAGTTCTGGGTCAAGAATGTCAGACTGCTCAGTGTCTAGTGCAGGTGATACATTTAAATATGATGGCCAGTCGCAAAATTCTCAGGAACTTGGCCACTGCAGCCCCACTTTACGCCAAACAAGGGACACCATTGAAGATGCAAGGCCTCAAAAATTGAATCAACTTACAGAATCTATTGTCAAAAGGGATCTAGATAATGTCTCATCTCCCAAGGTTTGTGATCCTTTCACTACAATGTACTCTAGGATCCCATAATGTCCGTGTGGTACCCTATTCCTGTCATGTCCCAAACATCGTGATCCTACTTTAACAATATTGTAATAACCTGTTTCGTTGTTTGGTGTGGATTTTTCAGACATATCATTTACAAGTGTAATTATTTTCTTGCTTGATCAGAGAACTTTATCTGCTGGTACCTTTGGTTCCATGAGTTCAAGAGATGTTACTGTGAAACCTGTGCTTCCCAATGAAACTCATCATGCCAAAGCATCTGCTCTTGCTTCTTCCACACAATCATCTGGTTCTTTTCCTGGGGGCAATGATGCATTTAGTTCATCATTGATGCAACAACCGAAGGCTTCAGTTCCATCTGTAGATTTGTTTGCCGACTTCAGTAAACAACCTCCATCATCAGCAGTAAATGTTGTCATGGAACCTGTTTACTCAGGTGGAACCCAACGGGTGAATACACCTGCTTTTTCTTCTATGCAGTCATTTGCTTCTGTTCATACTGCACACAAGGATCCTATCGGTTCAACATTTGGAGAACAATTAGGGACTTCATCTCCAGTAGATTTGTTTGACAACTTCAATAGTCAGTACTCATCCACAATCCATATCGAGCATAAATCAGCAGAAGTTTCAATGACACAAAATGTAGGATGGGCTACATTTGACTTACCTCACCATGTGAAGGTTGATTCTTCACTGAAGCCAGGCATACCTACTTCAGACCTTTCTGGAAGTGCTATGCAGGGGAGTGTAGGTGTATTGACATCTCTACAGAACAACTCAGCCTCATTCCCAGATCAAAAATCTATGGCTTCTGGAGTTTTACCAGTAGCGCTCAATCAATGGCAGTTAGATTTAAAGGGGCACTCACAACCTCTCCAGCAAAATGACTCGCTGGTAGGTTACTTATACACAGTTTTTAATTTTTTTTTAGGAATAAGCTATCTCTCCTCTGAGTTAGAGTCTGATACCAGAAAATTTTGCATGACCAGTTCCATGGATCTAGAACCATGATTTTAGATTTCATTTTTGTTTATTTTCTTCCATTATTTTTTTTCTTTTCATTTTTGTTTTTCAGTTGTGGAATGCATTTGATACTTCAAGTGAGAAGTTAGCTGAGACATCGGCTCATGGTCTACCTCTGAATGGTAGACCATGGATTTTTGCATCTGAGTCTGCACTGCATGATCTTCATGTAAAACAGACTGTTTCAGAGGTGATACCATGCTTTTTTCCTAAGCAATGTTTCTGCTATCTTCTTTAAGATTTCTTGATTTTAAAATTGTTTTGCAGAACAATAATGATGGGTTTCAAAATTTTGCCCTAAACGCTGTAACTCCTAGCTTTGGTCAGACAATGGGTGGTGTTGCTGAGCTAACTTTTTCTCCAATGGTTGAACCATTCATGGTATGTAGTAATTTCTAAACCTTTTTCTAGCTCTCTGCTTTGTTGAATGTAGTTATTCACCTATCATATATTGTCAAAGGATCACGAAACTAGATATTTGCTTTATCTCACTATAGTATTCAATTAGCATTATTCCACTTAGGCATTTTGCTGCTAAACTGAATAATATCACATCTCATCTCTCAATTCTAATGCATATTATTCAGTTTAGCAGCAAAATGCCCAAGTGGAATAACTCTCATTGAATACTATAGTGAGTTGAAATTACTCATTTAACTTACACAAGTTTTACAGATTGCACACAAATCCTTGCTTAAAAATCAAACTCATGGTTTATTCTATTGAACACTAGAATTTATATAGATAACATTCTTATTGGTCAATCAGGGTTTACGTATGGGCAATTTGTCAGTGAACATGGTACCGACCTTGACCTCAGCAGAGAGCATGCTAGATTCTTTTAACTTTAAACATGGAAAACAAAGTGAGAAAACAATTGCTTAAAACTAACTCTGCCTAGTGTCAGGTACTATCTGTAGGTGTAACCTGGTGAGCCTCTTTCTACAACACTCAGGTTCCATCTAGATTCTGGATTTTTTTAACAATAAGTTATGCTTTCTTTTCCTTTTTGAGAGGGTACTTGTGAAACTGGAAAATACTGGTTAATTGTCAATCCATCAAAAGTGTAATATAACAATATTCAACCTATTTAGGAGTAACCAGCACTATGTTTCACAAATATATGTGTAACAGTGATTTCAGTCAAATTTGGTACAGTCATAGTTAGGCTATTCAGTGTTGATTAATTAAATTAATTTAGTTGTGTATGCTATATAAGGAAAACATATTCTTTGCAGGAGCCATATATAAGTCATCACTATGCTAGATGAAATTGTATCTTGTTTGATAAAATGAAGTTCTATCCTTGACAGGGAGGAGTCTCTATAGCTCAAAAGTCAACAAATCCTTTTGATCAACCATATGAAGCACACATGGATTCCATGAATACAGTATGTTCCTTTTCTAGATTTTTTCTCTTCGATATAGTGGCAAAATGTTTTATTTATTCAATTTATGTATGTGATAGCATAGTTATAGACCACTAACCTCTGCTGAATGACAAAATTTTAACATGCATTATGAGGGTATAATCCCTCCGCCTGCAACTGGTTCTGAATGTAGTTCACTAACCATCTCATAGCTTAACAGTGATGCAATTTTCAGCTCCACATTTTCATGGATACATTAAACCTCAAAGCACATTCCTTGATTGGGATAATACTTTTATGTTAAATCTGGTGATAGCATCATTACAACCACAATAAGAAAGTCATTACTCTATTTATTTATGTAGTTCACGTACTGAATAATAGAAATGTCTGTATTATTGCCTATTTTGTCAAATTATGTGAGGTTAGAGGCTGTATAACTTTCAAAGTTACGGTGCCAGTGCTCCAGTTAGATGAACCTATTATCATGATGGTTGGCAGCATGAGGTGGTGCCTTCTTAAGATGTCATACCAGTGTAATATTCCTGAGTTCCTGCTATGCATTTCATAGGCCCGCAGTTCTGAAAGCTCTCTAAAGCCTTTTTATCGTGTGTGGTCTTTAGTGTTCCAAGACCTGTACAAGATGTCAATTTGATATGCTAACTTGATTTCATAGTTCCTGGATATGAGTTCTCTTGAAGCTGCACTGCCTAGCACACAGTTGACTAATGATTACTTTGCTGGTGCAAGTCAGCCATGGTATCCTCAGAATGCTGCCACCACATTTGTTTCTTCCTTCCCTGAAGGTAAATTTTAAACATGGTTGTTTCTACTGTTCCATTTTTTTGTTGTATCCATCATCCATATTTCATTTTATTAATGTTCAGGGGAGGTGCAAGGAGTACCTATGCAGGGACGGAGCACACATTACGTGTAAGTTGTGGTTATCATTTCGTAATACAAACTATGGTCAGAATATTCTTCATTATGATAATGGGGACTAATATCTGCAGAAATTTTACTCCCCAAGGGCACGGTGCGTCTGTTGACAAGAATCCATTTGCATAAAGTTTGGGACCAACTGCAGAATCTGTGGCTTCAGCTAAAGTTTGCATATCTGGGTTAACTTTTTGATTGAATCATTTACCCCTCATTTGTATGTTTGCAAAAGTCAGTTGTCTAAAGCTAGTGTGAAAACACATGGTTCATATTTTGTTCACGGCCGCATTTGCCCGTTGATCTACTTCAAGTCAGCCAAAATCTGGATAGCTAAAGGCTTAATAGGTGGTGCACTCGTGATGTTGAATATCTCCTTAACGTTGTTCTTAGCTTGGATTCGTGGGTTTGCTATTTTCAGTATGCATATTTAATCATAGTTTGGTCACAAGAGAAACCTATGGTTCGGATAACAGTTTCTACCTCCCGGCCCTGAGGGTGTGTTTGTATATTTTCCTTGAACAGAATGTTGTTGTGGAAGAACCAACTTGAAAGGGCCTATTGAGGTGGTGAATGATGGTGTCTTATGCTTGCTATTGTTCAGACTTGAGATATGTACCTTTAGGAAAGCTCATCTGTCTATTAATGCTTGCTATTGTGCAGACTTGAGATATGCACCTTTAGGAAAGCTCATCTGTCTATATTAAGGTAGTTTCGGTGAAGCTAAATTCTCCTAATTCTCTAGTAATTTTTTTTTCTTTTTCTTGAAATTTATTCATTTTGAGAATAAAATTGGACCAGTGAATTGGTGGACGGGGGGAGGTCCATTTCTATTTTAGTATAAATGGATCATCAAAATGTTCTGTAAAATCTTGTCCTTTAAACTCAAAATAACATGAGAAAATAATCAAACAAATCAATTTTTATTTTTATTTAAAAAAAAAAAAGAGTCAAGACGCGACATTGGTATTTTTATTATATCTACTTTAGCTTTTTAAACATTAAACCCAATTTACTGTGATTTTAAGCAACTGCTTTCTCCATTAAATGTAGAGTCTGAACGTGTTCACCACGCAGAGTTGATCGTTCAACACCAGGGTAACATGGCTCACCACTCATCAATTTTTATTTTCGAACAGGGACTTGCATGACTGCTTTCTTGAGATTAATTATTAACATACTAGTAGTCAGCCTACTCATTCAACTATTATATAAATAACATATTGTTTTAATCACAAATCAATCTTCTTAATTTTCAAGAAGTGAATAATGGCCATTGCATCTGCGGGCTGACATAGTTAATTTATACAAGAGTGTTGTTATCAATAGATCTAGGTTGATTTCTATTAGATGTAAAATATCCCATTGACCATCTAATGAAGATTTCTAAGGAGTGAATAATAATAATAATAATAATAATAATAATAATAATAAACAAATAAATAAATAAATAAATAAATAAATGATATATGCAGATGAAGTAAATTAGTGTAAAAAAAAATTAAAAACGATATGTTCATACAAATGCAGATTTTTTTTTCGATTGATTTTAGAAATCAAATAGAGAAGAGCTTGAGCCCCAGTAAGTTAGTAACTTCTATTCTATACTTCCTTTCATTTTTTTCATTTCGTGTAAACTGACTTATTACACTCAACTTTGATTTAGCTATTTATTTTTTAAGAAATCAAAAGAAAGAAGAATATAACAAATATTTTATACCTGGTTCAAAGTTAATGATACCCGAGATAAGAAGGGGAAAAAAAAACAATTAGAAGAAATTGAGAGTCAAAATGGCAATGGTGGTCGTGCATTCCATAACTCTTCGTTTCAAAAACCCATCCACCTCATGGGTCACGGCCGCCTCTCCAAAGAGCAGACGCTGCGCGCCATGGCCAGCCCCGCCGTCGCCCCCGAGTCCACCTCCGGGGACTGCCCCTCCTCGCCCCGCCCCACCATCACCCTCGCCCAGCCCAAGAAGAAGAAGCCCAACGCCAAGCTGTCCTTCCGCGCCGTCCGCTCCCTCTTCCGCTCCTTCCCCATCCTCACCCCCGCGGCCTGCCGCCTCCCGGGCGCCGCCGGCGGCGGAGGCCTCTCCCGCGGCAGCCGAACCTCCGCCGACGGCCACATCAGCGGCGCCGCCCGCACCACCGGCACCCTCTTCGGCCACCGCAAGTCGCGGATCAGCCTGGCCATCCAGGAGAGCCCCCGCAGCATCCCCATCCTGCTGCTGGAGCTGGCGGTGCCCACCGGGAAGTTCATGCAGGAGATGGGGGCCGACCACCTGCGCATCGCGCTGGAGTGCGAGAAGAAGGCGGCGGCGGCGGCGGAGGAGGAGAAGAAGAGGAAGCAACTGCTGGAGGAGCCGGTGTGGACGGCGTTCGTGAACGGGAGGAAGATCGGGTACGCGGTGAGGAGGGAGGCGTCGGAGAGGGACCTGGAGGTCATGCGGATGCTGTACACCGTGTCGATGGGTGCCGGCGTGCTGCCGGACGACATGACCGATCCGGTGGAGGGGGAGATGACGTACATGCGGGCCCACTTCGACAGGGTGGTAGGCAACAAGGACTCCGAGACGTTCTACATGCTCAATCCCGACGGCAACCATGGCCCCGAGCTCAGCTTCTTCCTAGTTAGGATCTAGTTACAACTGCTGCAACGTGTACGTGCATTCTCTCTATGTGTGTACGGGTATTGTGTACGGGTATTGTGTACGTGTACAAAGCAGATTTCTGTGTATTGTGTTGTAATTTGTCTTATATCATAACTAATTAGATTGGAAAGTTGGTTACTTATCAAGCAAGGGACAGAATGGTTAAATCTTTAGTCGGCTCTGAGTATCCTGACACAATCAGTCAAACCTGGCCGAGTTTCAATACCAATTTGGAAAACTATGAATTTATTAAACGCAGATTTTTTGCAAACATTAATTGATCACGAAATTAACAATCCATAACAGAACTCACCACTTTAGCTCATCGCACGATCAGACAAAAACAAAATGTAGTAAAAAAAAAACATAGTCGAGGGTGGTAAAACAATGGAACGTACTAGAGGGATACATACGAGACTCAAGAAAGGATCAAGTACAAAATCAAAACTGCACTAAAATATTACTTGGGAAGAACTTGTAGCTGCTCCTTTCATGGTACTGCGCTGGCTTTGGCAACTGAGATTTGCAGCCTAGCAGCAGGCTCGACATCGTTGCTATTTCCACATTTCGTGTCAGTCAAATCGGAGTATAGCCCAGGATTTCCACATTTGATTGGGCAGCACACTTATTTCCTGGAGTGCTGCTAACCTGAAATAATAAAGACAACAATAAATCAGACGTTCATCCATCTTAGGATACTAAGAATGCTAAATGATTTGTGCATCAAGGTTTTAGGCCATGACATCATCATCATTCTACAGTCGATGTTGTCCCATGCTCTTCCGTGAGAGAGACTTCCTGTCACAGCTGCTGCTTTTGCAGGACTTGTTTTTGCTGTGCTTTTGCTTACGAGGTTCTTTCTTGACAATCCTGTAACCACGACGATGCTCCTTCACGGTGTGGGACTCAGATGTAACTGGTGGATCATATACATCGGGTGACCACTTAACACTCAATTTTTTATTTGGCTGCGTGCCTAGTTGCTCACGGCTCCCCTTCATGGCCGAGATAAGCTTTGGAGTACACTGGACAAACCAAAAAGAGCCATTTATACGATTTAACTATGTAAAGCTATATGCATCAAATATTCGTCCTTGAATAAAATTTACCTTTGATAAATTGAGCGGTCTTGTGATACAGGATGATCAATGTAAATCAAATTTCTCAATGAATATAGAGCTAAAATTCTAACCCAACCCAACTCCATGAAGCCAAGTTTAATCAATTTCTAGTATACCTTAAACTAGGTACCACTCCAACAAGAAACTTAAACAATCTGAAAAACTCGTAAGCATTAAGCAAGCACTGAAATATTATATCAGACAATACAATAACAACATCAAGCCTTATCCAACAAGCCAACTTCGAAACATTAAATTGGCTGACATACATGAGTTTTTATCAAACAAACATAAATGAGTTTTTATCAAGCCAAGAACCAAGCTTGTTGACAAGCATAAATTACTCCTAGGGTAGACCCACTCATCTCTAAAAAACAACAACATTCCCCTTTCAGTTCCATTCAAACTTCCATCAACATGAAGGTTCCATAAAGCATATGGAGGTTATATGGGATCCACTCACTGTCCAATACATATGTGCAATGCAGAAGCATGTGTCGGTGAATGTGGTTGGTATTTCTTCAAATAAGATCATTAGTTATATTGACAATAATCTATAAGACATGTCAAGGAAAATGAGTTTGTATCTACTATATTATATTCAAATAAACCAATATAAACAACCAATATAAACAAGAATTATATATATATTAGTCTAAGTAGTACATATAATTAAAAAAAAAGAAGAAGCAAATATTAGTGCATGATAACCAACAGTATAATCTGTATAACAAAGAACTTGCATGTTGACCTAAGCAATACATATAGCAGCATCTTGTTTGTTTATTTGGAAAAACAAGTTTAATCAATATTTAACTTCCAACATATGGCATGGACTTTACAACAAGTGATTCGTTTAACCTCTAATCTTGTTTCTTTATTTGGAAAAACAAGTTTAATCAATATTAACTTCCAACATAGGGCATGGACTTTACAACAAGTGATTGGTTTAATCTCTATCACCCTTTGGTAGGCACAAGTGGATGTGCAGTCCCGCATTGCATAAGCATATGCTGCTATATAAGAGATGTAAGTAGAGGTTTTTTAAAGCAACTGTCAATGCAAGGATGAGGTTCATCATAACATTAGGAAGGAAAACTACATAACATCAGGACCATGGTTTTTCTTAACACCATAAGCAACAATATAGTGTAACATCTGTTTGTTTGTAGCATAATCTAAAGAGCAGATAGATGCAATAATTGGCATGGAAAGGAACTTACAGGTTTTACAGAGCTCTCAGCATCCGTTATTTTACTTGGTGATTCTCTTGCATCCTGGGAAAGAGGTGATTGCGGATGTTCCAACATGTGTATAGAAGTATGCTTGTCAAAATCTTCCCATTTATTGTCGTCCAAAAAAGTTATGTCAATTTCATTTACATGACCGTGTACCCCCTTATAAGAATCCTTATCTGTAGCAGGATCATGATCGCATATCCCCTTATATGAATCACCAACATGAAAGATTCCACTTAAAACTCGTCCAAGTTCTCCAATTATAGGTTCGTTTTGCTCATTAATAGATAAAATGTCAAGATCCTCCAAGGCTATATTCTTCACAATATTTTCAATGATGACAGGAGTACTACATTTATGCTTCATCAATGATTCCCTAAAATTAGGAGTGCAGAAAGATGGATCAGTCCCAAAATCTCTGGAAGCTATCTTTTTGCAAGACTGACAACTAGCCATCAATTATGATCCTGTAAAAGAGGTTTTTGCTTGAAACAATCAGTTGTATCAATGATATGATATCAGAAGAAGTAAAAGGAGGATCATTGCAATAGCTAAGTTCTACAGCATAATTATAAAAATGATGTTCCAACAAAGGGGATTGTTATAAGACAATGCATCTGACAAGAGATTGAATTTTTTAAAGCGGTGAAAAATAACATAAAAAACTTTTGATGCAAATGGGAAATAGGTATCCCCTAGATCTGCAAACTGCTTAGTTGTAAACCTAATATATGCCATCTGAGCATATTACTAACTACTAAGTATCTACTGACTAATCTTGTTTTCAATTCACAACAATTACATAGCTATGTCATTCATGTTTAAGTTGACATAATTCTGGCAAAGGAAAGAAATCCCAATTAGCTGCAAAAAGAAGATACGAGGGTTACTTAAGCAAATAAAATAACACGATTTCGTTCTCCCTGTTGCAATTATCATTTACATCCATGGAAAACTGCAACGGGATTATCAGTCCTATTTTCTTGACCATTAAACTAGACTATCCAAGACTTTCTAACTGTTCAGTTGTAGAACCTGATTAAATACGTGGCATCAGAGCATATTTACCACCTACTGAGTTCTGCATGACAAATCTGGTTTTCACCTAACAGCGATTACATAGCCACGCATCCTCGAGAAGGGAAAAAAAATCCCAGTCTTACAGCACAAAAAGAACATCGCATAGAAACACAATTTTTCCTAATAAACCTAAAAAGAAAAAAAATTCAACACTCAATAAACAATGATCAACAGAATAAAAAAATTAAGAAGTCAAAGAAATACCTCTGTCACGTTTCTTTAATCACCAGCAGCAAGCAGCAACAAATACCTAAAGCGACGAGATAGCACCCCACGAGAAGCAAATGTTAGCTAAGATTACCACGACTATTCCACTTGTGACACTTCTGTTGAAGACGATTGAATCTGGATTTGCCATAGAAGGAGGTGAGCGAGGCGGAAGACGAGGGGATAGCCATTCGTGGGTCGAGGGTTTCTCCAAGCACCGAAGGCATTGTCGATGCTCTTCGAATCGAAATGGCGCGAAGCCCTAATCCGCCACCACTCCCTGAGTTCCGAACTCACTCGATCGCATGCAAAGAGAGAGGATCGAAATCTCCGGTCGGTGAGGTGGGAGGAGGAGGAGGAGGAGGAGGACTATACTTACGTTCCCATCCAATCGTTACAACATGGGTAGTGTAGGGGGCGGGACAGCTTAAATGGGATAGGGATGATTTCGTAGTCCGTATAAATTGCCGCAGTGTTATCCAAGCCGGTCGCTGCCAGCGGACCGATGACGTAATGCGAGCTGTTTTTTTTTTACAAAGTGAAAGTGGTAAATCATATATAAAAAAATCAGATAAACACAGAGAGATTTTAAAATATGAGGTGTACCAAATCTAAATAGATATTTAATATATACCCTCTTGAATATCTTTTTTTTTTTATATTTAATTTATCTTTAGTAAAGAAAATTACGATTTCAAATCCCCTATACACCTAATGTATCAGTGATGATAAAATTAAATAATAGTCTTTTGTCACCATCTTATTCTCTTTGTAATACCATCCAAATACATGGATTGCCCTCCAATATGTGAATATCTCTAGACGCATATGCAGCTAACCTCAATCTTTCGTCATAGATATGCAATCGAGGAGGAGGAGGGCACCGGAAGAATAAATATTCTGGTATCTTTAGCACATGTTCATAAAACGTGCACATGCACTGTCGATCCTCTTATTACTCCTGTCGATCTCTGATAAGGAGTCTTCGTTATGTCAATATCTAGAAAGTGACTACATGACTTGGTTGAACGTAAGACTTCTACATTGTCCAAGCTCATGGCACCCTAGGACTAGACTTCGGATAAAATCATAAGTCCGAGAGATGTCATCATCTTGTGAAAACCACTTTGTCAGTCTCTGTCTAGTAGCCTCAGATGACCTAGTAGTCTCAAGGATGAGATCTCTTATCTGTAGTAAACACTGATCAACTAGGAATCTGAATGAGTTTCCTGCCAAGACCATAAATCAATATAAGTCAAGTAGGTATGATGTATTCACTTGATCCATAATGCATTCCCCTTCTCTTGAATCCTCCAAAGAACCTTAGCCAGGAGGGCTAAGTTCCATGCCCATAAGTCTATGAATCTCATGTCACCCTCGTCTTTCGATCTACACATATCCGCCCAAGACACTAGGAGGTTCTTGGACGTCCACATGAAAGACCGATATATGTTGTAGATATAGTCAAAGATACCTTGACGTAGTGGCATAATAGAAAGCCAGAAGCACTCGACACCCTGAAGTACTAAATTGATAAGTTGTGTCTTGCCTGCATAAGATAATATCTTCCTTGGCTAGGTGTTGATCCGTCAGATCAGAGAATCAATTAGTGGACTATAATAAATTATCTGTAAGCACGTGCAGCTAGTGGAACCTTGATGTACCTAAAAGGCATAGTGTCTTCCTCCTGTGATGGATAGAAGTCTACTCTGCGTCATATCATAAACTCTAGCGATAAATATTAGACTTTAGACGATTAACTTGAAGTCTAGAAGTAGAAACAAAGTCCTAAAAGCATGTGATCAATGTGCCTACTCAAGCTGTATCACCTCGACTAAAAAGAAGGAGAACATTTGCATAAGCTAAATGATGCCCGCACTGTGGGTGGAAGCTAAAACCAGACCGCATCTTGTTCTACTACAACTATCTCCCAAAGATCTCAATATAGATCCTAAACATGTAAGGTGATAGAAGATCCCCCTGTCGTAGTCCTCAGGCTCCTTGGAAAAGACCAAAAGACCCTCCATTGATAGCCAATGAGAAAGAGGTAGTAGTTACGTACTCCATAATCCAAGCGATAAACTGCTTTGAAAAATTCAGCCCAATAAGTGCCTCATGAAGAAAAGCCCAATGCACCGACTTAAAAGCTTTTCGAAGATCAATCTTCATAATACATTTCGGAGAAATGTGCTTTATAGACAACTCTTGGGCTAAATGAATATTGTCCGTGATGAGTCTACCTTGCATAAAAGTCACTTGCAACTAGTGAAGAATAAGATCAAGAATACCATAAATGCATCCAACTAAAATTTAGATATAACTTTATAAAAAATAGTACGATAGGATACAATATTGTCAATTACAATATTGTCAATATATTCTTTCCTTACATAATATTATCAATATATTTTTTTACTTATCCTTCTTTTATCTTTTTATAGCAGTAAATCCCTTGATTATTTCTTTCATTATTGTAATCATTATTGTATTTCTTCCTATGTTAGACCCTAGGGTTGAGGGATTTGTTAATCCTTGATATCTATATATTGTAGTTCTCTTAGTAAATGAGAGAGAAAATATTTTTCAAAAATTTTCTTCTATTTCTTTTTCATTTTCTTTGTCATGGTATCATAACTCTAAGATCATTTCATCTTGTGTCTAGTTTCTAGCTCCAAGATTTTAGTATATTGTTTTGTTCTTCTTCTAGGTATGTTTTCTTTGACTTGATCTCTTAGTACTTGTTTCTGGTTGAATCATGCCTGTAGAACAATCTGAACATTTTCTTGTTCAATTTAATGAAAAGAGCTATTCTTCCCGGACATTCTAATTTCAAATCTTTATCAAGAAAATGGAATTATCGGGTCATATTAATGGGACAAATCCTACACCAACAATGAGAAGGAGAAGGAGAAGGAGAAATATGTGAAATGGGAGGTGAAGGATACTCAAATTATGTCTTGGATCCTTGGAAGTGTAAAACTCTCCATACGTCTCAATCTCAAGTCTTATAAGACCTCTAGAGAAATATGAGATTGCTTGAAGAAAATTTACAACCAAAGTAATAAAGCATAAAGGTTTCAATTGAAACTCGAGTCGAGTGAGCTCAGTTAAGGGAGTATGTCAATCTAAGAGTTTTATTCTTCCTTTGGAAACATTTGGACTGAGTGCACTAATATTGTGTATGTAAGTATATCTTTTGAAGGACTCATTGTTATCCAAAGGATGCATGAGACTAGCAAGCGTGACTAGTTTTTAATGAAGTTTAGGGGGGAGTTTGAAGCAATCAAGTCCAACCTGATGAGCATGGAGCCAGTTCCTTTATTGGATATTTGTGTGGGAGAGCTCCTCAGGAAAGAACAATGGTTCATTACACAAGCTGTCCTAGAACAAAAAGCTCAACATTCTACTCCAATTCCTGTTACAAATGTTGCTCAAGGGAGGTTTAAAGGAAGCAGAGATATGACTAATGTCCAATGCTATAGTTGTAAAGGATTAGGGCACATTTACACTAATTGTATTAAAAAATTCTATAATTATTATAAGAAATCAGGGCATATCATCAAAGATTGTTCCATTCGGCCTCCAAAGAAATCTGAAACTGCCTACAATGTCCTGATTGGTTCCTCAAATGCTCCTAGTCCTGGTCAATCTTCTATTACTCCTGAAATAGTTCAATAAATGATAGTTTCTGCCCTTTCTGCTTTAGGCCTTTCGGGTAATAAAAATTCTAATCCTAAGCTTTGGTATTTTGATTTTGGTTCTTCTAATCACATGACCAACACTGCCTTACCTTTATAAAATGTTAAAAAATATAAAGGAGATCTCTATATTCATACCACCAATGGTAATTTCTTACCCGTCATAGCTGTTGGTGATATTTCTATCTCTTTAATATTGTTTTTGTATCTCCTAAGTTGTCCACTAATCTTATATATATTGATCAATTAGATGACAACAATTGTAATGTTCAATTTTCAAATTCTAGTTGTCTTGTGTAGATCAAGTGTTTGGGAAGATCGCGAAGGGACCTAAAATGGGAAATCTCCTTCCTTTTTTTTATCTCCCTCTCCGGTATCAAGTTATGTTGTTTGTAATGTTGTTCAATGTGATAATCAGGTGTGGCATGGACATTTTGGTCACCCTCATTCTCACGTACTTCGAGTCTTATTTAGATCTAGTTTATTTGGAAATAAAAATTTGACTTCTTCTAATGATATTGTTGATTGTGCATCTTGCAAACTTGGTAAAAGCAAAACACTTCCTTTTTTGATGTATAAAAACTGCATCACCAAATCTTTTGAGCTCATACACATTGATGTATAGGTATTATTCCTGTAATTTCTCATGAACATTACAAATACTTTGTTATCTTTATTGATGATTTCATTTACTCTACTTAGGTATATTTTCTTCGGTATAAAAGTGAGGGTTTTTTTTTTTGTGTTCAAGCCTTTCATGTTTTACTTAAAACATAATTTTCTACCAAAATTAAAATCTTGTAATTAGATTCAGGTGGTGAATATTGTTGGAGCAAACCCAATGGTCCGTGCAATCATGAGTTTTGATGTTTGGGCAAAGGATTTAAGTTAGGATCACCTTTGTATTTAATATGTGTATTTGAGTTGTCCAGGTTTATAGGACACACATATGATTCAGCTTGATGGTTTCAGGTCCGTGAAGGATGGAGCATCCAAGGGACCGTGGACAAGATAGCAAGGACAAGGGCCGAGGGAAGCGACTTCGAGACATACGCGGCATTAGGGACGAGCCGCGATCTTGAATGCATCCGAGGGACTAGAGCCAAATGAAGTAGGCTTGAAGGCGAGAGGTCAAGGCTACAAGGAAGAGTCAAGTGAGTCGTAAGGGTGAGGGTCCGAGTGCTAAGAGATTGTACTCGGATATCAATCGACTGATAGTTTCATCAGTCGACTGGTGTAATTGACTGGGCAATCATATGGGGAGTGAATAGAATACCTCTATTCGCTCAACCAGTGTGGAGCAGTCGATTAGTATTTTCACCAGTCGACTGGTATCGAATCATTGAGTTGTAATGGCCGAATCTCCACATAGGGCAGTCGACTGGTACTTTCACCAGTCGACTGATAGGCGGAGTTTTCCAACTCGTGACCTATATAACCAAGTCTTGGGAGCTTGGTTAAGGTTGACGAAAAATAGGTGGTTAACCCCTATTAGTAGTCTACCAGTGTACTAGCTTCTCAAGAGTTTTTGTGAGAGTTGTGGTGAGGTATTTCTACCCACAAAGGACTACGTGAGCTAGCCGGAGGTCTTCCGAGGGGTAATCCACTGACGGATAGGGATCGTCCACCTTATGGATAGCCGTGGAGTACAAGTCTTATCTCCGAACCACGTAAATCGTCGTGTTAGCGATTTGCATTTCCTTCTTGTTTTTAGATTAACTTTCGTATTCGTATTAGTATTGTATTTTCACTTGCGTACTAACGAATACGTAGGAAGCGATCGATTGAGGGCACGACTATTCAACGGGCCTTCTAGTTGGCCACAAGATTTCCAACAAATATATGTCAAATGAATTTCAATTTCTTTTCTTCAAAGTCAAGGCTCATATCACAACGTTATTGTCCTTTCACTCTATATAGCAAAACGACATAATTGAAAGAAAGAATCATCATCTTCTTGATGTTGTTTGTACTCTTCTAATTGAGTCTTGTATTCCTTCTCATTTTTGGTGTGAAGCTTTGTCTACTGTCATTTATTTGATTGATAGATTATCATCTCCAAACTTAAACAATGATTCTCTCTACTTTTGCTTGTTTGGGCATGCATCAAATTATTCCAATCTTCATATTTTTTTTGATGTGTTTGCTTTGTTCATCTTCTTGCACATGACAGAAATAAACCTATTGCTCAATCTGTCAAGTGTGCTTTCTTAGAATATGTTGGAACCCAAAAAGGATTTCTCTTTGTTATGATCTTTATGCCCGTCGAACTTGTGTCTCTAGGAATGCCATTTTTTTTTTTAAAAAAAATAGCTCTTATTTTGCACACAACATACCTCAGAATTCTCTTCTTTATCTATTTTATCACATTTTTCTGAGTCACCAACATCGGCTCCATGGTTTAAACCTAGTTATGTCTATCATAGATATACTTCTTCTATATTTGATCCTCTTACAAGTCTCACTAAGGTTCCTCCATATTTCCCCATGACTTTTGACCTTGTTTTTAATGATCCACCACCTCTTTGAAGAAGCATTAGACCTCATGATTCTTTTGAAAGGTATGGTTTTTCAAGCTCTATTGCTATGTCTACTACTTTGTCTTCTATTTCCATTCCCAATTGATATAGGCTATGGAACATGAGTGTTGGCAATTATCAATGGAAGCAAAACTTTCAAAACAAAGGAAAATCATACTTGGGATATTGTTTCTTTTCCTCCAAATGTTAAGCCTGTTGGTAGTAAGTGGACCTTTAATGTGAAACTCAAATATGATGGGTCTTTAAATAAATGCAAATCTTGATTGGTTACTCTTGGCAATAAACAAGAATGTGACCTTAACTACAAAGAAACATTCGCATCAGTTGCTATAATGAGAACCACTCTTGTTATTGCATTCTCTAAATTTTGGCCTTCACATCAAATGGATGTAAAAAATGTCTCCTTGAATGAGGTTTACATGAAACTTCTACCTAGTATATTAATGATAGGTTCTCATGAAGTTTGTAAGCTTAGACGCTCTTTGTGTGGATTGAAGCAGCCACCTAGAGTATGGTTTGAGAAGTTTTACGACACTCTTCTCGCCTTCTCTTTCACACAAAGTCAATATGATTCTTCACTTTTCTTTTACAAAACAACCATGAATATGGTCTTTCTCTTAGTCTATGTTGATGATATTATCATCACTAGTAAATGACAATGGGTTAATTGTTAGGACACTCCAGAGCTAGGGGGGATAGCTCATCTCGCTTCATCGAAGATGATTTGCAATGGATAATCTCAAAGCAAACTTCTCCAATAATAACATAAGGATTTACTTGGTATCCACCTCAAGAAGAGGTGACTAATCTAAGAATCCATACCCAAGCATACCCTCCACTATGAAAACACTCATTCTCGAAATAATCCAAAGGTGAAAAAACCTCGTACAAGATCACATAAGAAGTAATCCTGAGAACTCGCCATCGCTTTATATCTACGCTTTTAGGGTTTCTAATCGATTGCCACGTCAGATCCCAACGATCACAACCGTCCAAAGCTTGCAACCTGTGCAACAATCATATCCCAATCAATTGACTAATCGATTGGGAATGCTTTAATCGATCAACTGATCAATTCAGAATGCCTCTGTGCTCTCGCAGAAGACTCGAAATTGATTGATCAATCAATTTCGGCTACCTTAGAATCTCACGAGAAAACCCAGCCCAATCGATCAATTGATCGATTGGGGAGTATCCCAATTGATCAGCTGATTGATTGGGAATTTATCTATGCTCGCGAGAATGGTTGCCAATCGATAATTGGCATAGCTGATTGATTGGGCCGTCTTTATTCACAGCACTCTCCTAGTCGATTAACTTGGCTCTGGCTTAATCGATCACTTGATCAATTAACCAACCCTAGCTTGCTTATGCTTAGCTCAAGTATAGGGTTCTCATGTTCAACATTCAGTCAACCGTGGCTTGTTGGGACTCCTCATTGCCTAGCATCTGGTCAACCTTGACCTGCCGGGACTTTATCATCAAATGTCCGGTCAACCCTTTGAGTCACTTAGACTTTTCTCCTCATGCCAAGTGTCCGGTCAATCTTGTCACTTGGACTTATCATCTCGTACCAAATGTCTAGTCATCCATAACCCACTTGGACTTTCACTTGCCAGATGTTGGGTCAACTTTGATCCATCTGGATTTCTACTATCTAGCTTCACTAACCAAGACTTTCTCACTGCCTAGCTTCACTCACTAGAACTTTCTAACTGGCTGATTTCACTCAAGAGGGATTTTCACACTACCTAGTTTCACTGACTAGGACTTTCCAACTACCTGGTTTCACTCACTAGGGCTTTTCACCTGGTTCCACTCACCATAACCTTTTATATTTGCCTAGTTTTACTCACTAGGGCTTTCACACTAAGTGTCCGGTCAACACTGATCCACCTGGATTTCTTCTTCTACTAATCTTCCCATTGGACATGTCCTTGTCTAACCTCCAATTAGGACTTTCCAATCAAGTATCTGGTCAACCTTGACATACTTAATCCTTCTGGTTAACCTTTGGCTGTCAGTCTCCCATATGGACAATTGTACCTGTAATATCCATATATTATTAAATATCAAAACTCAAACATCAAGATTCAAGCTTGAGCCAACTCAAGCTTAGTCAACCTAGTCAACCTTGACCCAGGAAAAATTGCACCAACATTAATCACTAAGCTTCACATATATATTGCATAGTACATTTAAATGAAAGATATTAAACATCTCATATTTTTTAGAGGGATAGGAAGTTCATGTAGGATCAATGTGCACATAAGAGGGAGTGAATCACGTGTATTTAAAAAAAAACTTAATTGTCACGGTCTTTGAGACGAGTACATAGGGGAAAAACATTAAAAATAAGCGAAAGAGCACATAATTGATTTTTACTTAGTTCAGAGCCTTCAACGACTCCTACTCTAAGACTCAGGTCCTTTGGACTTTTCCGATGGATAATTTACTATCAAATCACTTCTTTACAAAAATTAGGTTGGTAACAAAACTATCAACCTTAGAATTTAATAAGCGGGGGAAAAGTAATAGAAAAATTATGCAATATAATAACTACACATTACCAAAGTCTAGACTCATTTGAGCACGTAGCAGCGTTGTGTTGTTCTTGCATCATTGAAGCTTGAATATGGCATCAGTACGAGGTCGTAGAATAGTCGTAAAAGCTTGTGTATGAGTTCTCTCACTTCTGCTGGCCAAACAACTCTTTTATTGAGCATGAGGGCGCCTCCATCTCATCCGAGGTGCCTCTAGGTGTAAATATGATCCCTTAAGCTTCGGTCATGATAAGTCGCGTGGACTGCGGCTTCTATCTACTCGAGGGCACCTTCTATGCGCTCTGAGGTGCCTCCAGTGCTCTCCAGGGCATCTCCCCGCCGTAAGAACTTTATCCTCAAAGTTCATCCGGCGAGGGCGCCTCCAGTGCTCTCCAGGGCATCTCCCCGCTGCGATAACTTTATCCTTAAAGTTCTTCCACGTGAGGGCACCTCTTTTGGATCCAAGGCACCTCTGTGCAACTCCGAGGTGCCTCCCCGAAGCTCCGAGGTGCCTCAGGGATTATTCATCCAAGGCTACTTTTACATTTTCACCCCTGTAAAAAGTGTTAGTTCAAATAATAAATTATACCCTGTAAAACAGAGTTAGTACAATTAAATATAAGGGATTATTAATTATATCATGTCTTCTCAAGACTAGGATCTAGTCATGATCTTAATTTAGGCTTCCAAAATGGACATAAACTAGACCTGTGTCTATAATTCTATCGGGAATTATTCTCACTAGATCACTCTCCTTCAGTGACTTACCTCACTTATCATTTGCAGTCGTTTGACTTATCTTTTACCTAACTAGATTTTTTCTAGCTGTCAGGTCCCGCAAACTCAACTGGACTTCCTACTAGATATCAGATCCTCTAGACCTATCTGAGCTTCCCACCAACTATCAAGTCCAACAGACCTAACTGGATTTCAGCTTGGTGTCAAGTTCTTCAAACCCGTCAAGTCCTGCACACTTGGTAAGAACATTAGATCACATAGAACCTAATTTTAACCATTTATCATTTATCAAAATATAAGTTTGACTATTAGTGTCAACTACACCAACAATTCACTCTCGAGATCATGGTTTGTTCTTAAATCAACATAAATATATCCAAGATCTTATTGAGCTAGGCGGTTTAAAGGATGCGAATGTTGTTGATATGCCATGGAGGTGAATGTGAAATACTGAAAAGATGAAGATGAGCTTTTGTCTGATCCTTTTTTATATAGACAACTTGTTGGTAGTCTTCTCTACCTAGTAATCACAAGGTCTGATATCTCATATGCTATCCATATAGTTAGCAAATTTATACAATCACCTCAACATCTTCATCTTACTATAGTTCGTCACATTATTCGATACTTAATTGGGGCATCTACTCGTGTATTGTATTTTTCTACAAAATCTGTTCTTCATTTGACTATGTACAATAATGCAGATTGGGTTGACTGCTCGAATTCTAGGAAATCTACAATAGGCTGGTGCATTTTTCTTGGAGATGCTTTGATTTCCTGGAAGTGTAAGAAGTAAAATTGTGTCTCTAAATCTTCCACGGAGGCTGAGTATAGAGCCATGTATACGGCTTCTTCTGAAATTGTATGGTTACGTGGTCTTCTTTCCAAACTTGGATTTCTTCCATCGAATCCTACTCCACTTCATGATGATAATACTAGTGTCATTCAAATAGCTGCAAACCCAGTATATCATGATCTCTCAAAACACATCGAGGTGGATAATTATTATATTATGAAGGCCTTTATTCGAGCTATTATCACTTTTTCTTATTTGACTATTAATCTTCAAATAGTTAATGTCTTTACGAACCCTCTGAAAAGTCAATGATACAAATTTCTCAATAACAAATTGATATTGATAAACTTATCCGCATCAATTTGTAAGAGAATGTCAATATATTCTTTCATTTCACAATATTATCAATATATATTTTTTATTCTTCTTTCGTTATTTTAGTTTTTTATAATTAAAAATCTTTTGATTATCTCTCTCATTATTATATTTATTGCTATATTTTTTTCATATAGGAGAAGAGATTTGATAATCCTTTGTGTCTATATATAATAATTCTCATAGTGAATGAGAGAGTATTTTTTAAAAATTCACTTCTATTTCTTTGTCATTTTCTTCGTCAATAGTCGACCATCATACTAGCATGAGAAGATTTTGGGCGAACAGCTATCAATGTGTGATTCCATTAAAGAATTCCATGATTGCAACAATGAAATCTGACCTAATTACATCCAAACATGTTTGAAAATCTTCCATCTGAACCGGACGCCTTTAGATCACCAAACAATGCCATCTTGATTTCGTCAGAGGATTGGTAAACGGACGAGCTAGGCATGCTGATCAGCCGGCCAAACTGGGTGATCTGCTGTGGTAGTGCTGTTCGGCTTGATGGGGTGCCCAACCGATCATGAAAATGCATGATGAAGGTCTGTGCTACCTCCTCAAACGATGTGGCTAGACTCCCATCAGCCCTTTCTACAGCTGTGATTTCATTCCGCCGGTTGTTCCTCTTGACAAATGCATGAAAGAAGGAAGAATTTCTGTCAACTTGTTGTTTGAAGTAACCCACTTTTGCTCGGAGCAAAAGGAAGCTGTGTTCAGCAGGCATTTAACCGGGCTTGATTGGTTGGTTTTCCTGTTTGGTGACACAGCGTGCCGCTTCAAGCACACAAAATATGGCAAGGCATCGAGTGAGCAGGTGGATCCAAGCCGGAACAGATCCGAATTCATCGTTAGGATCCGAGTTAAGAAAATGTATCGATAGCCCCACCGCTACACACATACATCCATACATATCCAAGTGGTAAACTTGCATCAATACATACATATGGAGATTTTAATTCTAAAAATTAAACTCTAGACCTCAAACCTTTGTGGGAATAAAAGCTGAGGTGATATATGTTGAATTCAGTATGGTTGTAGCAGGTGTTCCTTTATTTCATTCCTCATTGGATTGTGGGCTGAATGCAGCAGCATGATCTGAATACCTGCCCATACAACCAGACCAAGTGCTTTGCCAATCTACCAATTCTTTCACCACCGATGCCGCCTCATCGATGCTCACACAGATCTGCTCCTTGCTGTCCCCTTTCCTGGATCATCACACTATCGGTTGAATCAACAGTCACTGCAAATGGCACTCCAATCTCGTCGGTCCAGGCATATCGTTTTCCAATAGATGTGCATGTAAAAGGAAGTTCAGAAACACGTAACGAACTCCACACTTCAAATAAAAGCACACACTCTAAAAGAAACCATCCATCTATAGAATTAATCAATACTAAAGGAACAGACATGGAGAAACATACCTGTGGTGTCAATATGAGAAATCCCAGCTGCAGTCAAAGATTTCGCTATGATTTGAGCAACATCATCGAATTCCTGGGTTTTAATTAAAGGGAAAACTGTGCACTTGATAGGAGCCACAAGAGGAGGAAAGCGGAAAACATTCAGCTGTTCATCCTCTGATTTGCTCGGCTGTGTGTGGAAACTGGAAAGAATGCTCAAAAAGACAATAGATTATTCGTCCAATGCCAAAAGACGGCTCAATAACAGAGGGAGTGAAAACCCTCTGGTGTTCCTCCTCCTTTTCGATGATGATTGCGACCATTTTCTTCATTACGACAACAGTTTTCCCCAGTATGGACACATAGAATTCTACCTCACCTTTAGACTCCAAAGAAGCTTTCATTTCCGGTGCTTCCTTTTCAGTCATGGCCTATCAAAGTGTAGCATGGATAAACAACAAGGCCAATGGGTGTCTAAAGACATTTTTAGCGGACAAGTTTACCTCCAATGCTTCAACCACCATCTTTTAATTGCCCTTAAACGAGTATAATATAAATTATAAAAGATAATAAAATTTTGTAATGTGAATTATAAGATCAACACCATTTAATCCGATTATATTACGAGGTCGTCATTTAATTAAAATTTAAATGCTAAATATACCCCTAGTTCATTTTCAGTATCAACCGGTCATCGACGTCGCTTCCGCCACCGGCCGCCGTAGCCAGGCGCCGCTGACAGCCGCCCGCTAACGGGTAGCGACGTCTGCTGCAATCGTCGCCTTGGGCCACCGCCGTCGGCCATGGCCTCCGGGCGCTACCGTCAGCCACCTCCAAGCACCCTCGGCCGTCAGCCGCCGCCGCCGCCGCCTCCAGCTCCGATAGAGGTGCGACAACCACTGTCATCGCCTCCGACAGAGATCGCAAGATATTTTTATCATTTTATAACAATAAGAATTACATTCCTTATAAAAAAAATTAGACACTAAACAATAAAATGTTATAATCAAGATTACATTACATTACAAGCTAGATTGCATTAAGCCTAACCAAACACAGCCTTAATTCTACACAAATGAGTTAGAAAAACTAAATGTAAACAAAAAACTTCTAAATTGTACAGGAAAGTGCTTCTCTCATGGTTGATTGGAGAAGTTTTGCATCTTTACTTACTTCCAGTGCCCTGCCTCTGAAATGCTTTTAGAGAACGTGAAGGATTTACAATAAAAGTACAGCATCCAATTGGAATGATAAAAAATTCCACATCTCAGTGAATGAGCCCGTAAATCATATGCAGATCTATCAGCAGTTCCAACACATTCAATCCAGCCATAGGAACATTCAATCTCTGCATCCCAACAGTGAGCTGCATAGTGAGCCATCTCATTTGGCAAATGCTGCCTGAAACGTAAAAGTTCTTTACCGATTCCAAGGTGTCAAAAAGAGGTACACCATTCCAATAAAATAATCAAGTGTTTCATTGTTGACAATTCCCTAACAAGTATAAACAATTTCCAAACAGATTCAATAGGCATAGCAGCAAAAGCATAGAGAAGAACATTGGAGAGAACAGAGGCAAAGAACCAACCTTGGAAACTGCCTCACCAAGTATCACAGGTTTTGCCGATTCGCCTGTCATTTGCTCATTTCTAGGGAACATCAAAAACTCCAAGTTGGCAACATCAATGAATTTTGGATGACAAGTGTCTTCAGGATCCACATAGTGCTCAATCTCTGCTAATGTAAATTCACGGACCCTAAGAATACCTTGCCGAGGTGAAATCTGCAATGTGGAAAAATGGTTCACGGAATTTCATTAAGTTTGGATCTAGTAATCAGATGCTGGAAAATATTCTGAACCATATATCTCAAACTTCATTATGTTTTAACGGTGGTACTTTTTAATGGAAATACCTTGCTGTAAAATTGACAATCAATGTATTAGTTTTTCCCACTAGCTTTCAGAATAACATTTTCTGCTTGCCTTTTCATTCTCTTTCTTGAGTATCTTATTAGACTCATTTTTATATTTATCAAACTTTTCTATATTGTGGAGCATGTTGGACAAGCAATTTCAATGATCAACTTTAGAGGAGTATTAGAATATATAGGTTGGTCATTTAATCAATAGTTATTATGTTGGAGTCAAATAATTTCTCACTTTTTCATTGAATGATATGATTATATTCTTCTTAACTGCCTCATTATGAAGGATTTAAAAACTATTATACAGAAAAAGCAACATATATCCAGTCATGATCCTAATTTTCGTTTATGATTTCATTTAATGCTTATAAAGTCTCTCCATTATCCATTTTTCCCCAAGTGTCATGTGACACTTATAATCTGATTGAACAGTAGCATGAATCTACATGGGAAATGTTGGATTACATTAAAGCAACATGCATTTTAAAAGAAATCTAAAGAATGATTCATCCGGATCATCATTTTGTAGACTTACTCTTCTTAATGATGATATTTTCATTGGGGGTCAGAAAGTAGCTCTGCATTCCTGATCGTAGTTAGTCAAACCGGGTGTCAGTGTCTCAATTTTCAGATTAGTTCTTCTATAATGAGGGAAACAACTATATGATTGAAGCAAACAAGGCTATATTTCCAACATCAATCATTTCAACCGTGGATAAAGCCAGAATCTCTAACACTAAAATTAACAGAACCTATATGAAAACCCAGTTAGCAATTCATTTCAAAATTCTAGATGTTGATCTAAACTATCACAAATTGTTGCCTTCAACAAGACCATAATCAGTAATAAGTTAATATTTTGAATAAACTTCCCATATCCAGACTGAAAGGGAAATAATGTAATAATATCGAACCTCATTTCTAAATGCTTGTCCAATCTCTGCTGCTGCAAATGGGAGTTTGCTACCATTATAATAGTGCAAGTCCTTGAAGTTCACAAAGATCCCTTGAGCAGTTTCTGACCTCATATATCTACAAACACTGAATATGCATTAGCACAATACTAAAAAGTACTAACCTTAATCAAATATTAATAGATAAAGATTTTTGACTCATCTAACCCGGGCAATAGGCCAGATGGGCCAATGGAAGTCTGAACATGAGATTGAAGGGGTAAAGATCAGACAGTATGTTTTTTGTGGTAGGAGCTGTGATCCCATAATCTTTAATCTTTGCACCTATTTTCTTTCAGGAGAAATGATCTAACATCACTAGAACATGCTTGAGCTATGCAGCCTTCTCAGCTGATAATGTGAGATCCCTCTGAAGCTTCTCTTTGCAGTAGTCCTTGAGCAAGTGATCCTGTTTTCTCGTCGTTTACCATCAGATCAGTGAACTTATCGACATGTCATGATGCCTTGAGAAATGAGAACAACTTCGGGCATGACACAGGGGCAGTCGACATCCAGCATATTCTCCTCTAAAACAAAATGCTGCAATGAAAATAATAAAGAAACAAGGTAATTTAGAGAATGCTGAAGCATGAACTTATAAAGATCGAATAGAACAGCAGTTCTACTAAGATTCCTTTTGAAGTTTCAGCCGTACGACCATAATTCTACATGTTAGATACTCAATCAACGTATATTTGCCTAAAGATAGGCAGATAACGTATGTAACTATGTAGACGAACGAACGATTGTTTACCAGCCGCCAGAAGGCGAACACGTTAGACTTGACGGCGCAGCCAGGAGGGTCGTAGTCATAAAGCCCAGGGACGCCTCCATAGATCTTAAAGGAAGGGATGTAAAAGAGGCGTCTTTCGAGCGTGTTGACAGCAGCCTGGAGGAACGCCTCCCTGCTGCCTTCGGCGGACCCATTGCCGCTGCTGCTAACAGCGGCCTGGAGGCATCTGGCGGCGGCGGTGGCGCCGGCCTCCACCTTGAGGGCTTTGAGGGTCTCGACGGCGGCGTCGATTTCGGGCTTGTCAGCGCCAGGGCGGCCCTTGAGGACCCGTACGGCCTCGGCCTGGGCATCGACGGCGGCCTGCTTCTCAGCGAGGACTCGTCGGAGCGATTCTTCGGGGAAAGCCATGGGCGAGGAAGATGCGTCGGAAAGGTGATTGGAGCGGCCGAGGGTTTTGAATGGGCCGACGGATTTAGGCGACGATGGAGAGGCGACTAATGCGAAACGCACGGAGAAGGAAAGCAGAAACAGCAAATGAAGATAACTGCCGGTTCGAGGCATCTGCCTAGGGCCCAGTTGATTTGGGCCCTAATCTTTTTTTTATATATATTATTTATATTTATTTTTTAAAAAAATATTATATTCACTTTAATTTTAGATTAATTTTAAAAACGATCTATTTTTAATTTTATTTGTTAATTATATATTTTATTTTTTAAATTTAGTGCACTGTGTCGGCTGTATGGATCTGTTTCAGCAATTCACTCGTCTCAGTGCCCCCACTAATCTATTCCTAGGCCAACATAAAGAAGATTGATTCTGTCTGAAAATTGAGAAGATGGCTGGCTGGATATGTGATTACTATGTTGACGAGATGTAAACTCCGCTTCACCCTACAGCATAAGAAATGTCAACTCGAGTCAGGTAAGGGGTCCCTGGTGTTGATCATCTGTCGCTCACGTCAGTCATCAGAAAGAGGAAAAAGACGAAGCAACAATAGACATAGGTATAAATAATGAATAACATGTACCTAGTACATGGACCCCCTTTATATAGCGCCCTAGCGGCGCGACGTACATGCTCCTCGAGGCAATCGGTACGTTCTCAAATTTGTCCTACGAAAGGACTTGTCGGGAAAATACCTCTGACATCATACTTTAACAGAGCATATATATCCCTAACAAGACAGTAGAAGTTTTTGTCGTACGATCCGCCTGTTGACCATGCTTTATGTCAACAACACTATCTCCCATAAGGATATTAAGAGATACGTCAATGATCCTTCTACTCGGCCGAGTAGGGTAGTCGCTCGGCTGGGACTCCTCCGCTCGGTCGGCCTCGACTGTTCTTCCTTATGATAATTGAGTATAGTAGCTTGTCTCCTTCCGCTCGTACAAGCACTTTGATGACCTTAGCATTCTGCTGATTCACACTGAGCGTATGGTGATTTTATCCTATTGTTCTGAGCTGGACGGGGGTCAACTCGGACAAGCCTCTTGCCGATTGGACATTGCCTGCACCAATCGATCATTGTAGTCGACCTCCACTCGGCTACCATGGGTGAGCCCTTTGACATTGTGGCATTGACCACCTTGACTTTGACCTCCACGTCGTCTGCTATCTCCGTCCTTTAACCCGCACTTAGTGGGCCCTCCTTTATTACCGCATCATAGGTAAATTATGGATAGCTAATGACCATTAGCACATAAAAAAAAGTTTAGACATATCAAATTTCAACTTCAAAATCTCATACAATAATATCTCATATTCTAATCACTAAGGGGATAATTATTTCTTTAAAAGTGTCTCATTCTAATAATATCTCATATTCTAATGATTAGAGTAGGGGTGTCAAAAATGAACCCGACCCGACGACCCAACCCGAGTCGACCGGGTCGGGTTCGGGTTGGAGGGTTGGAGAGTAAAAAAATTTCGGGTTGGGTCGGGTTGGGTTCGGGTTGACCCGGGTTGACCCGGGTTGGCTTAAATATAGGGTTTTGTGGGTTTTTTTAGAGTTAAATCAAATTTTATTTTAAAAATTTAGATGTTTTTATGTATATTAATATCATGTTTGTATGATAATGATGGAATATTGAGATAAAAGTGAAGAATTATAGGGAAAATAGCCCAAAAAAGTCGTTTTGAATCGGATTTTCGGGTTATATGGGTCGGGTTCGGGTTGATCGGGTTGGTCGGGTTCGGGTTCGGGTTGAGGTGTTTTGGGTTGAACTCGGGTTCGGGTCGGGTTCGGGTTGGGTTAAAAAAAAAAAAAAAAAACTCAACCCGACCCAACCCGACCCGACCCACCCGAATTGACACCCCTAGATTAGAGGGGATAATTATTTATTTAAAAGTGTCTCATGCATATTAGAAGAGAGGCAACTTACCAAGGAGAGACAAATTAGGAAAGAAACAATATGTTGATTTTTTAAACATCAAATTAATTTTTTTTATTATATATATAGTTAGCCTGTTTGAATCATATTTTTTTTAATATAAAGTATTATTTAATATGAATTGTTTAGATTTATTTTTAAAATTATTTTAAAATAATAATAATAAATTCGAAATTAAATAATTTTATAAAAAATAATTTTTAATTAAAATTAATACAGTTTTTAATAATGTTTAAATATTAAATAATTTAAATTTTATTAATTTAAAAAATTATTATTAAAACTTGAATATATAACTTTGTTGGCAATTTTACTTCAAAAAAATAGAAAATATTTTTTTAAAATAAATAGTTTTTTTTTTTAAATAAGAGTTTAGACGGCCTGGTGAAGTCGAAAAGTCAAACTACGGTAAAATTTCAGACCTCAACAGCAAAAACAAAGTCAATTACTCAATTACATAATTTACTATTATGATAGACTCTATCTATTTAAATGATAAGAGTTTATTAAAATAGACCCATATGAATGATTCTCTATCCGCAGATCTGTGCTCAGATCTTCTGACAAAAAGTCAAACTACGGTGCGTTGGCTTGCAAACTAAAATCTCACACACGAGTAAATTTAGACTACTCAAGCCTCCAATTTGTCTCAGAATGAGCCTGTAATCTAAAATATGTGGTGAAGGCTTAGTTCTTGCCTATTTGCAGTCATTAATCCCAGAATCAGTGAAATAAAATAAACTTCGGTGGCATTGGAACAATAGCTTGTACTCGTGTGACTAGGAATATTTGTTACTAGAAGTGAAAATTAATTTCTATCACTGTTCCGAGATTTAGATTGTTGAATAATCTAAACATAACATTATAAAACTACTCTATATTAATTTTAATGTGATCAACTCATTTAAATTAGATCATGTTGTATTTAATTCTTATGTCTAAATGTACAAAAACTTAGAAATAAAAAAAATCGAACGAAAAACGCAGCTAACAAGAAAAATAACACGGGAATGAAATAGACAAGCTCGGTGTATCCGAAGGACGAGGTACTGCAGAAGAGTACATTGACGGATAAAAAGAAAGTGCATGACACATTCGAGGTACGGCAAATCGAGGAGGAAATCTGCTTAAGGAGAAAATCAAAATTAGATTCGGATGAGCTCAACTTTGAACGATAGAATGATCACCCAAGCGAGCGTAAGGAAGAGATAACCTTTTAAAGATTAACTAGATGTAGGGGTGTCAATTCGGGTGGGTCGGGTCGGGTTGGGTCGCGAACCCGACCCGAACCCGAGTTCAACCCAAAACACCTCAACCCGAACCCGAACCCGACCAACCCGATCAACCCGAACCCGACCCATATAACCCGAAAATCCGATTCAAAACGACTTTTTTGGGCTATTTTCCCTATAATTCTTCACTTTTATCTCAATATTCCATCATTATCATACAAACATGATATTAATATACATAAAAACATCTAAATTTTTAAAATAAAATTTGATTTAACTCTAAAAAAACCCACAAAACCCTATATTTAAGCCAACCCGGGTCAACCCGGGTCAACCCGAACCCAACCCGACCCAACCCGAAATTTTTTTACTCTCCAACCCTCCAACCCGAACCCGACCCGAACCCGAAAATGCCCAACCCGAACCCGATTTTTTTCGGGTCGATTAACTAGATGGACTTAGAGGCACCCTCTCGCATGACTGAGGACACCCTCGTGCCTTTTGTTGGAGACGCCTTCGACGAAGCTGGAGGCACCCTAGAGTGAATAGTAGGCATTGGCTACCGTTGAGAAGAGGATAAGGAGTCGTTTGGTAGGCGCGTTTTCCGTTTTCATTTTATGGAAAACGCGTGTTTTCTGAAAAACGGTGTTTGGTTTGCTTTTTTCGCACGCGTTTTCTAAAAAATTGACTATCGTTTTCTAGAAAAACAGAAAATGACAAAAAATCATTTTCTGTTTTCTAGAAAACGCGCGTTTTCTAGAAAATGAAAACAAAAACGGTGCAAACCAAACACACCATAAACTTTCTCCCATTGGAGGCACTCCTATTGAAGGCACCTCTAACCAACAAAAACCAACGATAACATACAGAAGGCTATAAAAAATCCCCTAGAACTAGGAATTAGAATAAGGGAGCATTGTATTTCCTTACTCATTTGTGAACTTTTCAAGTATGAAAAAAAATTTCTCGACCTTTCAGGAAAGAGATTATTAAGAACTTTCACTTATCTTAAATTAACAACCATCTAATTGTTTCTTTTATGTTGTTGATTAATTTACTTGTAATTATTTAATTATTTATCCTTGCTAAAGATTCAAAAATAAAAAAAAATAACTCTAATTTAAGACTATTCACCCCCTCCTTCCGCTAGTCGGATGCACACGGACCAATACTATACAGATTATTGTGACAAAAAGCAATTCGCTCGTCCCCAATGCTTCCGCCAACCCGCCCCTAGGCCAACACGAAGGAGGTAAATCACAGGAGTTACTAGCCCAGACAATGACTAGTGCATAGGGGAGGACAGGAACCTGACTACTAGTCAGGATTTGACCCCAGACCTTATTATGACAACACCCCATACGCTAGTTACTAGTCCATCCCGAGAGGACAATACTATGCAGATTATGATGATACAGATGTGAACCAACATGGTTGCATACGATAGACAAGGAATCAATACCAGTTAATTATATTCGAGCACGTTACAATGAACTATTACATTTCAACTCTACCGTTAATAATACTCAAATTACTATTTTACTCAAACGTCCAATAATGCTCGAGTTTTACTAAGTCTCAAATTCTAAGCATAAAAATGCCAAAAATCACTGGTGCCGAAGGACTAAACTCCTACCATTGTTCATTCATAACAAACTATTCAAATACCTGCAGAAGATATTAGGTCTCCCTTCCAATGTTTGCAATTTCAAACATATTTTGGAACCTTGCTAGTGTTCGAACAAGAACTTTTCATGGAGGGCGAACTTACTGGGTTGGTTCCTTGTGAATTTAACTGATAACATTGCCTCCTAATCGTCATCTGTCCCAAAGTACCTATCTCCAAATTCTCCCATTCCCGGAATGACACGGAAGTCTTCGTTTAAACCAAAATCTATCTCAGATGTTACTATCTTGATTCTTGGAAATTTTTTGCAGACAACATGCACTCCTTGAGGAGCCTAGCAACATAAATGAAATCATAATGATAACGATAGATTTTCTTGTCAGCATCATACCAGTCTTTTAAGGGATAAAAGGAATGTGGGCAATATGACAATAGGAATAAGTAGGATTTAGAAGAATAGCTGAGACTTACAGAAATGAGATTGAGGAATATTATGTTGCTTTCTTGTACTCCGTTCTTTAACAACAAGGAAATAGCTTGGACAGCCGAGTTCCCTGTAAAGGAAAATAATCAATTTGAAACACAGTCTTATGTATTTGCACCAGAGAAATGAAGAATAAATCATTCTCACAGAATGTGAAAAGTTAGCAAAGATGCCCTAAGATTAGTGTCAATGTATATTTGAAGCTATTCCAGCCTAGCCAACAGTGACCAGCATAAAAGGTGTTGGATATTCCAAATCCCTCTTGTTTTATACCACAAAGGCACATGGATAGTTATTATCAATCTAAATCAATCCAGCTTACACTGATCAGTTTATAAATTGTTTGATATGGCATGTCCCTCTTGTTTCACTTGTTTTATACTGAGAAGACATATAGGGTAGATATTTTATCCATGCTGACCTATTCCAGCCAACACTTGTCAGTATAATTTGTGGGCCAAAAACAGGCCAAACAAACCATGGACTTGAAAATTACAAATGAAAAATTGGTCAACTCAACTAAGCTAATAGGGATTTGTGTAACTGAAAATTAGAAAAAATAGTAATTTATATATGCAACATATCATATCTACATCACATAAACCAACCTGTGCCTAGTATGGGATCAAGAAGAAGCACATTCCTATCTGCAACATCTTTTGGGAGATTGTGATAAATTAACTAAAAAAAGGCACATAGTTAAAACATCAGTCAGAAAATAGCCACTAGAGGATAGAGAAGTTCTGTGCAAACCTGCTGACCATTATCACCTTCCCTGGGAATAAGGATTTTTCCGATCTTGATCCCTTTACAACAAGCCCGCAGTGCATTCTCCATGCTTTCACCACTGAAAATGATTATCAATCAGCATTTTTACCATCTATGTAGCAACAAAGAAACAAGCAATTCAAACACTAGTGGGGATTGGTTGGGTTTGAAAGCAATCATTTTGACCAAGGTTTAAAATTCTCATTCTCAGTTAAAGTTTGGATACCCGGACAGAACAAGCCAATTGCAATGTCATACTGGCATGTTGAGGACATGGTGCCGATGGCACCACTCACATGTCGCTGGAACGAAGAGGAGAGCTTATCTCATCGATCAGAATAGAAAACCACGTTCAGGAATGATAGGGACAAGAAAATTAAAGTTTCATTGGTTCATGCCTCAGGTTCACAGGTTGACTAGCAACAATGAGCAGCAGCGTGGTTGAGGATCTGAGGTAAGACTCACCCATGTCGATTCTATTTTGGTTTCACTCTACATGTAGCACAATGTGTTTTGGCCGTGCCATACTAAAAGGAACAGTATTTAAATCCTGGACATCCACACATAACTAAAACAACAAAGAAGCAGAACTCTTATATATTGTTTGGTTCGGTTAAATTTCAATTTTTCATTTTTTTCAAAAATAGGCTTTAAAAATAAAAATTAGAAATAATATCTATAATTAACTTTTTGTGACTTGAATTTATTATTAATGATCAATATTTTTTTCAATATTCAGATTTTATTTGGTGAAAAATGAAAAGTAAAAATGGACAATTTTCAAGAACCAAACACATGTTGTATAACAGCATGCTAACTAAAATTTAAACATAAAATACAACCATTTAGAACAATTAGCATGTTATTGTCTGTAGCAACAAATTATGTAAGCTTTGAAGAGGAAAGACAACTGTTGAGGACTATATGTATGTTATTGTCAAAAGCAATAAAAGAAAATGTTGAAAAGCAGTATGTTGAACTATGATTTTGATTCTAGTAAAATGATCCTAGCATGTGGATGGAAATGTGTCCAAGATCACATGAAAAAAAAAGGACAACAAAAACACCAAAAATAAATTTTTAGAACAACAAAAGGCCATGATTATGTTTGCCAGACAGACAAATTCACAAAAATATAAAATATTATTTTCAATCTATGCACTAAAAAAACTAAAAAACCTTCCTACGCTTTTGATCGGAAATTGTACCAAAATACTTTTGTATTTTATATTGCTAGATTCTTTTAAAAAGAACAGTCCTCTGGACTGACGTATACACCTCTTTACACATCGTGGAGCTCTATTCAATGGCAAGGCTAAATCATTATTTTCCCTCTCCCCATTTGGTATCAAAGCAACCTAATCCCACCTATTTCACTGGCTCACCACCCCTTTTCATGTGTTGCATAACCATAGTAGTGGATTCCACAACCTAACTTTGTAATGAAGACCATGCTGCTCGATGTCAGCCCCCTCAAATGTGAACTTGAGAGGGAGCTTCTGAATGTGGAGGTCCTTGGACTGAGATATCTCATGCATCTTTTCGTATTTGATACATTCATTCATTCATGTGTTTCTGTCTTATTGATATGTTCCACTATTCATATGCTTCTGATTTGCAGTGTATTCAATATGCTTGATTATTTGTAAGTTTCCATTTTGCCGTGTGATTTGATGTATGTTTGATTCTATGCTTCCTTTGCAGTTCAGAAATATGATTACATTGTGAAATAAAGCAACAATCTGCACTTGTAGCAACCTTGTCTTTCATCAGTGCATTAGCGTATAGAGATTTGATTATCATATACCAATGTGTTGATAGCCATAGTAAGCCTCTACTTGGTGCATAAAGTTACATAATAAGTTGAAAATAATTGATATCTTCACTCTGTAACTTTAGGAAAATGTTAGACTAGTTTTACACTTATGCTGATAGCCTAAAAGGACAACCTGGTACACGAAGCTCCCGCCACTGCGGGTCCCGGAGAAGAGCGGTCCACATTGGATTTATTATATGCAGCACTATCCTCCGTGACTCAAACCCGTTACACTTATAATGATAGACTATTTTAAATAAATTATTGATGTGATGTGCACTATACCTCCACTTAATAAGGTCTTTATGTGATAGCGGCTAAGCCATTATTCCCTCTCCTATCTCAAATACTATCCACAACAATGATTAGATAATTAAAACATAGAAGCAACAAACTATGTTGTGAACAAAATGTTTATAGCAATTTGTTACAGGCAACAGAGAAATTATACCTTCTCACAATGGAAATACCACATAATCTTTTACAGAATTCAACCCCTGTATAAACAGATCCTGCAGAAACAGCATTATGAGCCAATTGTTCCACACAGGCACACAAGATAAAAATAAAAAATAAAATAAAATTTTGAAAAAAAAAAACTATTTGTAAAGACATTGATTCAATCTATCACTGAGTAACCAGTGCAAGGATTAAGGCATCTATTATTCATCAATGTTTCCATGAGAAGAAAACCAGAAATGAAATGAAAGGATTTCCTCCAGAAAAGAGTGGAAATAAAAAAGGCATATCCAAACATTCAAAAACCTATAGATTTTACAGTTAATGCCTTTGTCAATCAACACCAGTTGATCGAAAGAGATTGAATGATGCATTATGCTTTGGCAATTAGTACAAGTATATATCAAAATCAGCCATGAGTGAATCAAAGTGCCGTCACAAACATATGCTTATGCAAGATTGGGCAGTAAATTTGACCTAAAGTGATCTATAAGCACCGTATATGGTCCAAATATGGAAAGATTCCAGAAGTATTGCGGAGTAAAGTGGGAGGTGAATTAGTAACACCTTCTATATTCCCACAGACCTACTATATGAAATCACAAGTTTGTCCAATATCATTACTTTGTATTGATGCGCCTAGGAGGGTATAAAATCATTATGTTACATTTTTTTCATACACAAGGATTTGCTCATATATTTCTTAAAGAAATGCCAAAGTATTTCAGTCTAACCACAGTTATCATTGGGGCTTCAGAAGAAAATATGTTGATCCAGTAATAAAGTTATCAAGATCTAGTTCACTTGAGGATACAAAACGTAATTGCAGAGAACAAGAGAATGGCTATGATTAGGAATTCAGTCGAACCATTTTGATATTAGATGCATCCAACAATAACTCTTTAAAAAAAAATCAAATAAAATAGAACAGCAATCATATAGCATTCCAAGTAATGTCTCAAGGTCATTTAGATCCTAAACTAAAAATGTTCATGCTAGTCTCCTAACACCTGAAGAAAACAGTTACCTGTTGGTGTAATCACTTGCTTTTCTTTAAATGGGAGATGGCCTAAACCATATTCAACAACCTAATGCAATGGAAGAATAGACTATTCAGAATAGATGAAGGAAAAATGAATAGATAACAGAGATATTCTTTACCTACCAAGCGAATCAGCCGATCAGAATAAAATATGAAGTCATGTGTGGTTGTTTTGGCATCACGAATGAGCGTATGCATACCTCGGATCTGCAGAGTATTTGCAGAATTGCTTTTCATGTGTATAACTATTTAGAACTTGGAAGGGTCGAATCTGACCAATTCAAGAGAAAATTGGTGGATGACATAACTAAACTTTATTTGAATTACCTGGAATGTTGACTGGATGACATCCAGGTTTGGATATATTTTACAGAGATTATGTTGACCGAGTTTTGTACGGATATGCTCCACAATTAAGTCAATTGCGACATGATTATCTCCACCACGAGGAATGATAATATCAGCGTACTTTTTTGTTGGGAGTATGAAGTCATCGAATGCAGGTTTAACAAATTTTGAGTACTGCATCAATGAACTACAGATTTAGCTGATATAAGATAGGTAAAAAACAATAACTACTATGCAGAAAAATTATCCATATACTGAATCTTACAAAAACATACTATACAGATATAGATATTTATTATTTTCAAATACAATAGTTATCATTTTTTCTTCAATATTTTGTTTTTCAATATAATAAAAACTATTTTAATTATTAAATTTATTATTATTATTTAGTATGATGTTAATATCAAATTATTTTATTTTATTATAATTATATTATATCCACTTGGCTCAAGAATATTTCTTCAAAAGGGAAACTCATTTCACCTAAGATATGTTTTTAACTCTGACAAAAACTATTTGTTCCCCAAAACTGGATGCACTTTCAGTCTTCCACTGAAACAAAGGAATACATTGAGACAGATGAAGTTTGAATAAGAATTCATACGAGGGCGGTAACTAGGCATTCAGTCTTAGAAAAACTCAGATATAATTCATGATTGTCATTGCAACTCATTACCATTTTCCAAAGTATCCATGCAGTAGGACAAAGCTTTAGAAATTTCTAACCTGATCCAAAACTGTCTTGAGATCTCTTCCATTCTCAACAGTATCACGTCCTATCCTCCTTGCTAACCTTACGTCGGCATCTAAAATAGATTTTCCACATGTAAGGATGGTCAAGATGCATAGAAACGCATTAAATGAACAAATATATAAGCTATTGCCACTTTAAAGATTTTAATCTATTTATAGAAAGAACAAGAAAGAATTTAACCTGTATCAACAAATATCTTCATGTTCAGCATTTTTCGAACACGTGGATCATGGAATATTAAAATTCCTTCCAAAATTATAACAACAGAAGGATTAACCTGAAAAAGATTTATTTAAGGCCGGGTTTAATGTGCTAATAAGTGTAACCTTCTTTGTAAAAAAAAATAGAAAAAAAAAAGAAGCAAAGATATCGTCATATAAAAATGAAAAGGATGAGTAGGTAAAGAAAACTAGACTGCATCAATATTATAACTACATTTAAATTACAAGATATCAGATCTTATAGCATCATAATTAAATGTATTATACTTCAGGAAATAAAACTAATGAAAGTAATTTGAAGGGCTCTTATATAGCTCAATTTTTTTAGCCGCATGAAAATTCTGGCAATGATTCAAGCTTCTTGGAATTTTGAATTGCAATTACTTTACCTGCGATATATATATATATATATATAGGAATGCCATTATACATGTTCACTACATTATTTGTACCTTTCTTGCTGGCAATTTTCTTTTATGAGATTTGAAATCATAGTTTGGGACATCAACAGACAGCCCTTGCCTTAACTTCTCCATACAGCAAAGTAGTTTTTCAGTATCAAAGGCATCTGAACCAAGAAGAAATAAATTAATAGAACATAAGGAATAGTATTGAGGAGAAATAGGAAGTTCCTTAGCATGCAAAACTATACTAGCTCTCAAAGAGTATTCTTCTATGCATGGATCTTAGAGGTAAAACCTTATGAGGGAAGAAACATGCTTATCTATGAAACATTCACAATAAAAACTAATAATATGGCTCAAAATCTTCTGCCAGGCTCATGTTAAACTGTAACAGCAATTAACCTGCTGCCTGCATATTTTACAGTTAAAAAGAAAAACAAATTGCCGCACTATTGATGTTGCAAATCTTCTTAGCCTATTGATATGTGGTTTATTTTTACAGCTAAACCAATGTGATGCTCACTAACATATTATTTTGTCAGTTCTAAAAAGTAGAAGTCATACAACTCTGAATAAGCTTAATTCTGTCATACAACTCTGAATGAGCTTAATTCTCTATCCTCAATGACATAATTTGGAAACAAATAATTGAAGCTCCAAAATGGTGCTATAAAATCTAAGAAGTGAGTCGTACTAATAGAGAACTTCAAGGATTTTATGTGATCATCATTTACTGATGTAACACCAGGTTAAAACAAATTTTGCATAAAACAATTGTATAACTATGTGTGTTATTGTCCAATTACTTTTGTCCCCTCGGGACGGACAGTTGGCTAATGTATGGGATGTTACCACCATGAGGTATGGAGGTCAATTCCTGGCTAGTAGTCAGTTCCTGCCCTCCCCCATACACGAATCACTGCCTGGGCTAGTAGTCAACCATGATTTACCTCCCATCACATAACCTGGGGACGGGCTGTGAGGAGCGTTTGGGGTGAGCGTTATCACCTTAATGTCACCATGTGTGTTATTGTCCAACCAATGTTGATATCATATTAAAAGTATAATTAGATGAAATAAATCAGTTGAAATTAATCCGAAGATTCAAAGAAAATTGAATTAAAAAACTAATAACCTTGGTATTATTAAAATATAGCTAAATGATGAAAGAAGGTCAAAAGGGTTGGAATTTATTTGCGGTTGTTCTTTGATGTAGTTGCATTATATAATGTTTTGTTTTTTTTAGTTTGGCAGAAAAAAAACACCATGACTAACTATCGTGCTGTATCCATTTCAGGTATCTATAAGCCTAAAGTCATCATATTCAAGACTAGCAACCAATCTGTATCTAATACTAATATGGGCTGATACCAAATAAAGAATAATTAATAGTACCATAAGTACTTAACAAATTCATAGAAAGATAAAACAATGATTTATATCAAACATGCAAACTAGAATACTGGAATAGAACCAATGACAACAAAACAAATTTAATTGTGGTTAGCTACAGACCTATCAGGTACTAAATCTTGCCAGATATATAGTTTATTGTTGCTAAAAACATATCTAAATAGAATATGATAGCAAAAACTTGTTCAACATCAAACTCGGAGTTTATTACATCAGTTCACAGATAAAAGAACATAAGAAATTCAAAACAAGTAGAGGCCAGAAGGCTTTAATTAAAGCATCAGCTAGAGGAGCTGTAATACTAAGTAATCTATTGCAGTGAATCCATGTTCAAGTAAAAAGGATGATAAAAGTGACTGACTACAAGAATGTAATGGGCATGGAACTAATGTTTACAAGACAAGAAATTCGAAGAATTCTTCCTCCAAATTCCAAAATTCACAAACTAAAAAAAGTCTCTTTGCATTCATGAGGTGAAATTTTGGTAGAAAAAATAAAATCTATAATCATACTCATGCTACAAACCAGACCAATCAAAGATATCCTCCATGAAATTCAGTCAACAAATAAACTCAACTGTTAGTTATCAATGAGCCAATTAAAAATTTGCAAAATCAGAAATGTTTGTGTAACTAACACAACCATACTTTCAAACAGTTCAAACAAGATTGTTTTACCTGGATGGTCAAAGTTATACTCGTGTACATGATTCAACTCCTCTTCTGTCAAATCAAAATAGAATGATTCCTGCCATATTGTACCCACTTACAAAATTAATTTCGGTAGCTGCCAGAGAATGCATAGGTCTTACTTTGTCCTCACATAGAAACATCTAGATGACATAAAACGTGCAATCAACTCTTAAACAATCACTAGATGATTTCAAGATACATATTTGTTTTTCTACTCAAGGATACCAGGTTAACCTCATAGACATTAACCATTTGAAAGGAAATGAAGCAAAAAAATTAATAAGTCCCCCCCAAAACTAATAGTTGTAATTTATGGAACAAAATTTTTACTTACCTACATGATTTTCACTTTCCATGGAACAAATTCAAGATTATCTGATCTACTAAATAATTTTTTTTTTTTCGCCGGTAACAGAAAATTATCTAAGAGATTCATCACTTGTAGTCATTAAGATCATCTCTGCTAAGAGATAAAAGCAGAAAGAGCTAGATTGATGTAGAACCAAAAGCAAAAGAGATCCTTCTACTCCTAATGAGGTAAACATTGATGGAAGAACCAAATTGAAATCGAGTATTAGTCCCACCCAAAGAAAGCCCGTTAATTTGAGGTTTGGTGGGTAGAGAAGCATCGTTGTTGCTTGATGAAGGAATCTTGATATGTGCTAGGATGGAAGACTGAGGATCTGAAGAAGGAAACATTTACAAGTTTGGCTAGTGCTAATTTTCGTACCTATGGCAAAAGCAAGAAGGCAGATGAGGATGCACAAAACAGCTCCATGGTAAAACTGTAATTCGCTGAGGAACAATCATGCCCACTAAATCAAACACACTGCCTCTCCTCTAACAAAATTTGAAGAATTATGATAGAATTAGAAGAAAGAAAAAATCTTCTTTCGTGCCAAGTTGCGGGAAGGAATAATTGCATTTGCTTAAGTAAATAACTACAGCCATATATGTGAAACCATATTATGAATACATGGTTATTAATATGGTATCCAAAGTGGGATAGACACAAAGCTATTAAAAGAGTAGGCAAAAATCCAGTTAGAATTATGTCTACCTGATTAACAAGGACAACTCGTTGATCATGAAGTTGTTGTATGATCATATCACAAACTGCAGTCTTTCCAGAAGCCGCACCACCAGCAACACCTGTGTTTGGAAAAGCATATAACAAGTTTAGTTTTATAACTATGGCAAATCTGAAAACTGAAACTTCATATAAAAGAACCCAAAAAAGCAATGTGGTATATCATTTTGTTAAATGAAAAAAAAAATAACTTGGATGAATCTATCCTTAAAATATATCATTGTCAAAACTCATAAGAAAGTGGTGTGGCAAAAGGACATGTAAGAACATTGTGTCGGTGAAAGGTCACAGAAAATCAGCAGAATTGAGAATGTGCAGCTCATTGAATATTGCAATAAAAAATACAATGGTCAAATTTCCATGGCAATCAATACAATGTTAAATTATTTGTGAATGTTAGAAATTTTACTGTCAATTAAAATTCTAAATGTATTATCTCTATTGGGCTTAAACCTCCTTAGACTAACCATAATACTTCCAATTAATCACCTCAGAGCTCTAAACTAAAACTGAGCTATTAGAAGTTTATCTTGTCCACACTGAAATAGTTACTAGTTTGGTAAACCCCAGTGCAGCCTAGAAATTGTGTCCACACTGACAGAAATCTAGGAAAAAAGGATATGCAAAATGTACACTTTGAGTACGTTAAGGGAACTTGTCATGAATTGTAGAACTCAGCAGGTATGATGTCCAACCTCCACAACTAACTCATCATAGCAAACATCAAGATATCTTGCATTCACTAACCCATCCTAAACGTGCCAAGTCTTAACTCACGTAGCAAATAAAAACATTCTCACACATATAGATACATTTTTTAGGAAACGAAGGAGCATGTGAAATAAAATGATCAATATATATCACACACAACAAGGCAATCGATTTCAGAATTATTCAGAAAAAGTAACGAGTAAATTTTATATAAACTAACCTATTACAAATGGTTCTTTGTATCCATTCTCAGTTGCAGAAGCAGCTTCAAACTTTTCTTCGGAAATTCTTCTTTTTGAATCATCCACGTGGAATCCAGAAAAATGCACCCCTGTTGAATTTTGTAGCAGTTCCTCCACTGACTTAGAACCCATAACAGGCTTTATAGACTATATTTCACAAAATTAAGAAAAATATATATGTCACTATAAGGTGTTGTAAAAAAGTATTGATGCAGCACCAAATCTAAATAAAAATTGAACTCACGCAGGGAATTGATATCAAAATTCATGAAGCAAGGTGGATAAATAGCACATACAAAGTAGAAGGATCTCACACAAAGATAAAACAAAAAGGAATTTTATTACTTGAAAGAAGAAAAGGGCATTAGCATCTCTTTTATACACTTCACCCTAAACAAAATTGAAAATAAATTAAAAACAAGGATGGCAGTAATTCTATTCCTAAAAGGACTCAACCAAATTAGCTAATAAATATAACAACAAAATAGGAAATAAACCAAGCTAATTAACCTTCTAGAAAAACACTCCTACCGTCCTAAATAGGACAATTACCAATTTGGAATCCACCTTTGAGACATTCTCCTAAAGAATAGATCTTACCAAAATAAACTTCTAAAAATCTAAAACTTTTGAACTTCAACTCCTTGTTTGCATTAAGTACTCAAAAGAACTTAAAAATGTTCAGCCCAGAAGCAACATCAACTCTAAGATTATCTAGACAGAGACAAGCTTAAAAGACTGACGTGCATATGTGCATTGTTAATGCAAATTACAAGACTATGAGACAAACAGAATGTGTGATTATGACCCGACGAGTACATAAGCATTGGTCACTATACTAATAAAAAAAAGGAATATAAGGGAATAAAGAATACAGCAAATGGTTGAAAAAATTCTGAGATGCTCAAGACAAACAAAATCTTTATTCACGTTTTAGGGAGAAATTGCGTTACTGGATTTTTTTTATGAGAGACTTCGCGTTGCTCCCTGGTAAAAAAAATAACTTTGCGTTGTTAATGAGGTCGAGGCCTCGCCGTTTTTTTATGTAAACTACCTCACTCCTTTTTATTCTGGTCTAATATGCAGATTAGGCAAAATATGAGATGCATCAATCAGTTCACCGGGAATATGAATCAAACGTCTATGGTACTTAAAAAGTTCCGAATGGAAACGAGGGCATCTTGATGAAGCTTAGACCATGGCCCGTCTCCCAAAAAAAAAAACAAAACCAACTTCAGTTTTTTCCTTGCATCAAACTGGTAAGAAATCAAAATAAGGGATTTATACAGAGCAAAAAACCTACAAGCAGAAGCACTCGCCGGAACTTGCTCGCGTCAAGCGTACGCGGCGAAGTTTCGATCCAATGCGAACGATTAGGGACGGCAAAGAAAGGAACCTGGTAAAGAGCCTATGCTCCCTCGCCAGCAAGCTCTAGATCCAAGCACTGGAGCTTCGATTTTTCACCATAAACTTTACCTTCAGCCAAAGATTGCAGGAGAAGAAGAGAGATTTGGCCAGCTAAGAATGATTGAGAGAGAGATTACGACGGAAGACCTGAAAGAGAGAGCGACCTAAGAACTTTCCAACGTGCGCCCTAGCAACTTAGCAAGCCGCCATGCGAGAGCTATCGTGCTTCTCTCTTTGTACAGCGCTCTTCCAATACGATTGAAATACCGCCAGCTGTCCCGCGACGAATCATCTCACGGAGGTCATTGACGCCTTCAAGTCATCAAACGATATTTTAAGTGAGAACTTGCAAGAGTGCTTGGACTGCTACACTCCAATGTGCACAGGAAGCCTGGTTGAGAGTCGACCGGGACGACGGACGCAGAAAGCGGTATGGGCCGGGCCGGCTCCTCGCCTGCGCTTAACTTTTTGTGACCGTTCGTAAACGCCGTTCGGGTGTGCGGAAAGGAAGTAACGCACGGCGCGCGGGCGAGACGCAACCGTCGGAGGCGGCGGTGAGGTGGAAAGCAGATCGGTGGGTCCCGAGGATAGCGAGGAGCTGAGTCACGAAAGCGTGGCTGAGGACATCGAGGATAACCATCTGCAGCTCAAACTGTCCTCTGTGTTCTCGAGTTAATTAAGGGGGCATTTGATTATTTCTTAGGAATATAAATTGTAATAAGAATTATTATATATGAAATGGAAATAGATATGAGTCACTCTTAAATAATGTTTGATTAGTTATATATTTTTTATTAAAATTATTTTTAAAAAAAAATAAGAAAAAAAATTAGATGTGAAAGAAAGATAAATGTAAGAAAAAAATATGATAAAAGAAAATGATGAGAGAGAAAGTATGATAAGAGAGAATGAAGAGCGAGAAAATGTGATGAGAAAGAATGAAGAGCGAGAAAGTGTGATAGGAGAGCATGATGAAAGAAGATGAGAGAGAAAATATGATGTGAGAGAAAGTATGATGGAAGAGGATGAAGAGAGAGAAAATGTATTGAGAAAAAAATGAGGAGAAAGTGTTGATCCGGTAGTAAGGACGGGGGACCCCCCTTTGAGGGAAGTCAACGCCACGTGGAGGTCAAAAGTCAAAAGGCCGACCGGAAAAGGGGGACCGACCGGCCGAACGGGGTATAAGCAGAAGCGAAGATAACCCGACGGGGAGTCGGGTCTCCGACGCTCATGGTAAGCTAGGTCGCCGGGCCGAGCGGGTATAAGTAGCCCGCTAGGCCGAGGCATAAAGCAGTAATGTTGTGAATAGTTTCATCCGGGCACCCGAGCACCCGACCTGGAATCTCTCGAGCGGATCCGTACCTACGTCCGGTCGGACGCTCGGCGCAGGAGCAGAAGAGACAAAAGGGCAAGGGCAACATCGGGAAACATCTTCTGACAACAAGCATGTCCAGTGACCAAGCCCTATGCTGAACCTTACGACAGAAGGTTCTGACGTCCCATCAGAGAGATGCTTGGACTGTAGCGGTATGGTGTCAGGCAAGCTCCTCTGACAAGCTCATACTGAGATATGGTAAGAGGACACGTATTCGCCTCGGTATGTGTGCATCAGCCTCCTCATAGCTCTATATAAGGGTCCTCATACTTCACCGGAGGTACGTAATCTTGGATCTTCGAAGCCACTTCCTTAGTTTCCCCTTGCCTGACTTGAGCGTCGGAGGGTTGTCGCCGGGAACCCCTTCCCGGCCCGACTTCTTTGCAAGTTCGCCGGAGCTCCATATGGCCGGTCAGAGATCCATGTCATCAGTTCGGAGAGTGCCACGTGCCCAGCATCCATCGATTCAGCGTTCGGACAGGATCAAATTGGCGCCGTCTGTGGGAACGCACCTGTATCCGAGCAGAATCAATGGACGAAGCTGGACGACCACACACCGTGATGCTCTCCCAAGAGGAGCTCGACTCTCTAATCGAGGCAAGAGCAGCTAAACTCGTGGAACAACAGAAGCAGAAAGCGCAAGCTGCGGAAGCACCGCCCGCCACGGTTCCACTTCATCGGGCCCTATTCCGTACGCCTCCTGAAGTCACAACAGTTCACCGTGATCGAGGATCTTCATCTGACGAGGCGCCCGTACGAGACAACAGAAAAGGCAAGGCTCCCCGAACGGACGCCTCCCCCGAGCGGATCAACCGATAATTTTCAGAGGCCATCCTGCGGGATGCTCTGCCAAAGCATTATGTTCCTCCGACGATCGGGGAATACAATGGAACCACCGACCCGGACGATCATCTGGGTAAGTTCGACAACACAACTACCTTACACCAATACACAGATGGAGTAAAGTGCCGGGTGTTCCTTACCACTCTCTCGGGATCAGCGCAACGGTGGTTTCGGAGGTTGCCGGACGGATCCATCACAAGTTTCAAAGACTTCCGCACGACCTTCCTCCACCACTTTGCAAGCAGTCGGTGATACCAGAAGACCAGTGTCAGCCTATTCGTCATTAAGCAAGAGCCAAGGGAGCCGCTCAGAGCTTACATCCAACGGTTCAACCGAGTGGCCATGGATATTCCAATGGCCACCTCAGAAACGATGATGAACGCGTTCACGCAAGGACTCGTGGACGGTGACTTCTTCCGTTCGCTTATTCGGAAGCCGCCTCGAGACTACGATCATATGTTACATCGGGCCAACGAGTACATTAATGTGGAGGAAGCCCAAGCGGCCCGAAGGAAAGAAGCTCCAATCGAGCGGTCGGCCCCCGCCGAACGGAAGATGCACACTGGTCACCAGCCGCCCAGAGGACCGCGAGCTGAAGCAGTCCGCCCTCATCACGCAGGGTCCCACGTCGTTCAAGAGGTAGCTGCCGAACGGCCTAAACCAAAAAAGAAATGGACCCCGATGTTTTGTTCGTTCCACCGGACCGACACGCATAACACAAGAGATTGTCGAAGCCTTCCCCTGATCGCCCACCCCGCGCCTCGGAGTAGTCGTTGTCGCTCACCATCATCCGACAGGCGACAACAACACCATGAAGCCGATCGACGTATATCCGATAGGCGACAGCGACAGTCTCCCGAGTGGCATCATCCTCAGAGGCATGAGGACTATCCCAGGGTGTCTAGGGAGCAGCCTAAGCCGTCCGCTCGGGAAGAAGAAAATAGAAGCAACACGTCCCGTGGCGAAATCAACATCATCGCTGGCGGGCCGACCAGAGGTGACTCCAACAGAGCACGGAAGGCAAGTGTCAGGCAACTCCAGATCCATGCGGTCGGCTGCAACCAAGAGCGGGCGAGCGGGCCCGAAATCAGCTTTGGGCCCAGGGACTTGGAGGGAGTCGAAGTGTCACATGATGACGCCCTCCTCATCAAAGCGGTAATAGCTAATTATACTATTCACCACATTTTCGTTGATACAGGCAGCTTGGTCAACATCATCTTCAAGAAGGCTTTCGATCAACTGCAAATTGATCGAGTCGAGCTGCTGCCCATGACAACCCCCCTCTACGGGTTTACGAGCAATGAAGTTCTGTCGGTCGGACAGGTCCGACTGGCTATTTCACTGGGAGAAGAGCCGCTCAGAAGGACGCGGACAGCAAACTTCGTTGTGGTTGACTCTCCCTCTGCATACAACGTTATCTTGGGGCGACCGGCGCTCAGTGAGTTCCGAGCGGCTGTCTCCACCTTCTATCAGAAAATCAAGTTCCCGGTCGAAGATAAAGTTGGAGAAGTATGGGGAGACCAACTGGCGGCTCGGCGATGCTACGTCGAGATGATCTGAGCCGAAGCTAATTCCGCTCGGAAGACGCCGCGGATCGAGGTAAATGTCATAACCGAAAAACCACCCTCTTTGGTTTATGAAGAAAAAGAGGAGGTGCAAATCCACCCGACCCGACCGGAAGCAACCACCTTCATCGCGGCCGATCTGGAGACAAGCCAGAAAGAAGAGATAATCAAATGTCTTCAGAAAAATTGTGACGTTTTCGTTTGGTCGACGCATGAGCTGTCGGGAATTTCGCCAAGAATAGCACAACATGAGCTTCACGTCCGACCAGACGCTCGGCCGGTGAAGCAAAAGAAGAGGGACTTCAGCGCCGAACAGAACGCCATCATCCGAGCGGAGGTCGAGAAACTCCTGGAGGCCGGCCACATACGTGAAGTACAGTTTCCGAGCTGGTTGGCGAACGTGGTGCTAGTCTCCAAACCGGGCAACAAATGGAGGGTTTGAATTGATTTCCGAGTGTTGGTTGCTACTCGGAAAACCTAGAGGTTCCACTGTACAAAAATTTTGTACAAAGGTCTGAACCTTTTCCTAGCTACCATGTGTTCTTTTAAATTAAATTTTGGATCGCCTGCGGAACTTAACACGTTTGATCCAAAACTTAATTTATTTGTTCTTTAAGATTTAGACTTGGATCTCCTGCGGAACTTAACACGTTTGATCCAAATCACCTAAGTTATTAATTCCATTAAATATTAATTTCCATAATTGGTTCCCAGTACTGACGTGGCGAGGTACATGGCCTTCTTGGATATGGGAACAACCACCACCGACTAGACAAAACCTTTTATGGAAAGCTAATATTTAATTTCCTAAAATAACTTTAGGTCAACCAAAAAGAACAATCAAATCACAAGGAAAAGAAAAATAAAAGAACACAACTTCGAAAAACATATTCGAAATACTAGAATCGTAAGCCTCTTGTATTTGGTATTATTTCCATAAATAACTAGCATGATGCGGAAAGGAAAAATTACTAGTTATATCTTCTAAAAAGACCTCTTGATCTTCTACCGTATTCCTCTTCTAACCTCGGACGTTGTGTGGGCAACGATCTTCCGATATGAGAACCACCAAGCACCTTCTTCTTCCTTGCAAGTTTCGGCCACCACAATTCTCCAAGAGAAGTAGAGGTCCGGCCACCACCACCAAGCTCCAAGGGATGCAAGAAACAAAACCACCTTTCTCTCCTTCTTCTCCTAGCTAGAACCGGCTACCATCAAGAGCTCCAAGAGAGGTTGCCGCCGGCCATAAGAAGAAGAGAAGAGGAAGAAGCTAGGGCCGGCCATCAAGGAGGAAAAGAGAGGAGAAGAATAATAGAGTTGATCACCCGTGAAGACACCTCTACCCCCCTCTTTTATAATCCTTGATCTTGACAAATAAGGAAATTTTAATAAAAAATTCCTTAATTCTTTTGTCATAAAAAAGAAAAATTATTTTAATTAAAAAACAATTTTCTTCTTTTAATAATAATGGTCGGCCACTTCTAATTCCCCAAAACAAGGAAAATTTAATTCACACAAGAATTAAAACTTCCTAATTTGTTTCTAGAAATTTATAAAAATTTCTCCAATAATTTTTATCCCTTCATGATTGGTTAATAAAAAGGAAATTTTATAAATTAAAATTCTTCTTCTAAACATGTGGATAATTTCCAAAAGGAAAGTTATCTCTAAAAATTAAAATTTCTTTTCAATCTACAATTAAGGAAAGATATCAAATCTTTTCTTAATCTTTTGTAGAAACTAATAAAAGATAATATTTAATTTTTAAACTTCTCTTTTAAATTATTATCATGGTTAAAAAGGAAAGTTTTTCTTAAAAATAAAATCTCCTTTCAATCTACAAATAAGGAAAGATTTCAAATCTTTTCTTAATCTTTTGTAGAAAGCTTTAAAAGGAAAGATTTAATTTTAAACTCTCTTTTAAAACTATGATATCCACATAAGAAATAATTTTAATAAAAAATCTTTTTTAATATGATGTGGCCGACCACCTAAACTTGGGCTCCAAGCTATTGGCCGGCCACCTTAAGGCCAACCTTAAGGCTTGGCCAGCCCCTATTGGTTGGGTAAGAAGGTGGGTATGTGGTGGGTATAAATCTCTATATACAAGAGGCTACGATAGGGACCGAGAGGAGGAATTGGTTTTGGTCTCCCGATGAAATTAAGCTTCCCGTGTTCGCCCCGAACACACAACTTAATTCCATCAATAATAATTCATTCCACTAAAGAACTATTATTGAACTACCGCACCAATCCCAAATTACATTTTGGGCTCCTTCTTATTATGAGTGTGTTAGTCTCCCTGTGTTTAAGATGTCAAATGTCCACTAATTAAGCGAGTTACTGACAACTCATTTAATTAATATCTTAGTCCAAGAGTAGTACCACTCAACCTTATCGTCATGTCGGACTAAGTCCACCTGCAGGGTTTAACATGACAATCCTTATGAGCTCCTCTTGAGGACATTCTCAATCTAGATCACTAGGACACAGTTTCCTTCTATAATCAACAATACACACTATAAGTGATATCATTTCCCAACTTATCAAGCTTATTGATTCATCGAACTAAATCTCACCCATTGATAAATTAAAGAAATAAATATCAAATATATGTGCTTGTTATTATATTAGGATTAAGAGCACACACTTCCATAATAACTGAGGTCTTTGTTTCTTTATAAAGTCAGTATAAAAGAAACGACCTCTAATGGTCCTACTCAATACACTCTAAGTGTACTAGTGTAATTATATAGTTAAGATAAACTAATACCTAATTACACTACGACCTTCCAATGGTTTGTTCCTTTCCATTATGGTCGTGAGTTACTGTTTATAATTTATAAGGTACTGATAACATGATCCTCTGTGTGTGACACCACACACCGTGTTATCTACAATATAAATTAATTGAACAACTACATTTATCATAAATGTAGACATTTGACCAATGTGATTCTTATTTCTAGATAAATGTTTATACCAAAAGCTAGGCTTTTAGTATACACTCTAACACCGAGATCTCAACAAAGCATGCCCAAAAGATTTCTACCCTCTGCCTCGGATCGATCAGCTGGTGGACTCCACAGCCGGGTGCGAGTTAATATGCATGCTAGACGCCTATCAAGGTTACCACCAGGTGCCGCTCGCCCGAGAGGATCAAGAGAAAGAAAGCTTCGTCATAGCCGACGACACTTACTGCTACAATGTAATGCCGTTCAGATTGAAGAACGCAGGAGCAACTTATCAACGCTTGATGAATAAAGTATTCAAGGAGCAGATCGGACGTAACTTAGAAGTATACGTGGATAATATTCTCATCAAGTCCGTCCGAGCAGCCGATCTCTTTAAAGACATGGAGGAGACTTTCCGAACACTGAGGAAGTATGGAGTTAAGCTGAACCCTCAGAAGTGTCTGTTTGGAGCAAAAAGCGGGCGCTTTTTGGGCTATATAGTGACCGAGCGGGGCATAGAGGCAAATCCCAGCAAGGTCAAAGCGCTGCAAGATATGCCGCCCCCAAGAAATCTAAGGGAAGTACAGCGCCTGACCGGTCAGATAACTGCGTTGTCCAGATTCATCTCCAAGACTGCCGACCGGAGCCTCCCTTTTTTCAAAATCCTGTGCAAAGCTACTAAGTTCCATTGGGACGAGGAATGCGATCGGGCGTTTGAAGAATTGAAGGCATATCTGACGTGCTAGCCAAGCCAGCTATGGGTGAGCCGCTCTGTATCTATTTATCTTCAACCGAGCAGGCAGTAGGCTCGGCAATAGTGAGGGCGAGCAGAGAAGAACCTGTGTATTTCTTAAGCCATATTTTAAAAGATGCTGAATCTCGCTACACCGGACTCGAGAAGCTGGCTTTTGCTTTGGTCCTCGCCGCTCGGAGACTTCGTCCTTATTTCCTAGCACATACAATCATCGTCCGGACGAATAGCCCATTGGGGAGAGTGCTGCTGAGCCCAGAAGCGTCAGGACGGCTCATCAAGTGGACAACGGAGTTAAGTGAGTTTGATATTCAGTATCAACCCCGGTCGGCGATAAAAGCGCAGTCCTTGGCAGATTTTGTTACCGAGGTGCAAAAGCCCGAGCCTGAAGCTATGTGGAAAATTTTTGTGGATGGATCGTCCACTCGGCTCGGAAGCGGAATTGGGGTGTTATTGCTCTCTCCACAAGAAGAACGGATGCATCTAGCCGTCCGGATGGAATACAGAGCCACAAACAACGAAGCGGAGTATGAAGCCCTCATAGCCGGCTTGCAGGCAGCCCGCCATGTAGGAGCCGGTCGGGTGACAATCCATTCGGACTCCCAGTTGGTCGCTCAACAACTCTCGGGCACTTTTGAGATTAACAACGCTCGGCTCAAGCTTTACGCTGAAGCCTTCGAAAAGCTCAAGGCCAACTTCAGAGAGGTCATTATCCAGAAGATACCCCGAGCGGAGAATCAGGCTGCAGATGATTTAGCCAAACTTGCAAGTTCAATATCACCGGTCGTCATACAACAGCCAATTGAGCAAGTATCCCTGGTGACGCATATCGATCGGATGGAGGGCCTCGAGTTTCCGAGCGATTGGAGGACAACCATCATGGAGTTTCTCCGCTCGGGTGCGACACCGTCCGATCAGGAGGCAACCCAGCTATTGAGGAGGAGAGCCGGCCGGTTCACACTTGTTGGAGACCAACTATACAAGAAGGCTTTCTCCCGCCTACTTCTGAAGTGTGTAAGCTCGGAAAACGCGGAGTACATCCTCCAGGAAGTGCACCAAGGATCGTGCGGAGGACATCCGGGCGGACGATCGCTGGCTAGGAAGATCCTGCTGGCTGGATACTTCTGGCCAACACTGCAAGAAGACGCCGCTCGGACCATCGTGACGTGCCTTTCCTGCCAGAAGTACGACAACGTCTCCCACCGACCGACGGAGGAAATGAAGGCATCTACAGTTTCCTGTCCGTTCGATCAGTGGGGAATGGATATCGTGGGTCCGTTCCCTATAGCGACCGGTCAGCGGAAGTTTTTACTGGTGACGGTCGACTACTTTTCCAAATGGGTGGAGGCCGAGCCGCTGGCGAAGATCACAGAGTAAATGGTCAAAAAGTTTATCTGGCAGCATATAATCTGTCGGTTCGGCATTCCTCGTCGGCTGGTATCTGATAACAGGCGGCAGTTCATCGGGAAGCAGCTCGAAGAATGGTGCAAAAGTTATGGCATTGAGCAACACTTCACTTCCGTGGCGTATCCCCAGAGTAACGGCCAAGCGGAAGTAACCAACAGAGAAATACTCAGAATTCTTCGAGCCCGACTAGACCACATAGGAGGAAGTTGGGTGGACGAGCTGCCGGGCGTCTTATGGGCTATCCGCACGACCCCAAAGGAGGGAACGGGAGTCACGCCGTTCCATTTAGTGTATGGAGGCGAAGCAGTGGTCCCGATTGAAGTCGGTGTCGAGTCCGTCCGGATCCAGAACTATGATGATGATAACGCCGAGCGGAGGAACATGGAGTTGGACTTGATCGATGAAGAGCGAGTCAAAGCGTCCGTCCGGCTGATGGCGTACCGGCAGAGGATGAAGCATAATTATAACCGGCGCGTGATTCCCAGAGCGTTCCAGGTTGGCGACTTAGTATGGAAGAAAGTAAAGCCGGTCGGGAACGTTGGCAAGCTGGAGGCTCCTTGGGCGGGTCCCTTCAAAGTCATCGAAAAGCTCCGCTTGGGTGCTTATTATCTGGAGGATCAAGACGGACGACAACTGGATCGACCATGGAGCGCAAATCATCTCCAGCCGTACAGAGCTGGGTGAGAGGTGCGCTGATGTAATTCATTTTGTGTATCTCTTGGTTGCCTGTATTCTTTTAATGCAGGAAGCAAAATGATAAGAAACGCATTTGGCAACCTTCGCCGAACGGCAGTGTTGAAATTAGCCTTGAAGACCGTCGAGCTCCGACGTTAAAAATCGAGAGTCGCGCCGGCGACTATAAACCCTCCGGCCGAAAGACCGTCGAGCTCCGACGTTAAAAATCGAGAGTCACGCCGGCGACTATAAACCCTCCGACCGGAAGACCGTCGAGCTCCGACGTTAAATATCGAGAGTCGCGCCGGCGACTATAAACCCTCCGGCTGGAAGACCGTCGAGCTCCGACGTTAAAAATCGAGAGTCGCGCCGGCGACTATAAACCCTCCGGCCGGAAGACCGTCGAGCTCCGACGTTAAATATCGAGAGTCGCGCCGGCGACTATAAACCCTCCGGCCGGAAGACCGTCGAGCTCCGACGTTAAAAATCGAGAGTCGCGCCGGCGACTATAAACCCTCCAGCCGGAAGACCGTCGAGCTCCGACGTTAAAAATCAAGAGTCGCGCCGGCGACTATAAACCCTCCGGCCGGAAGACCGTCGAGATAATGACGGAAGAGGTCGACTTGTGAGTCGTTTGGCCGTTCGGCCAAGTAGCCAAAAACACTTGCGAACATCTAGCGAAAATCCTGTTTGCAAAACAGAACGTATCAAGCCGAGCGGATGGTATGCATATTGATTAGTAAAAGAAAAAAGCAAACAAGGGGATAGCATATCATTAGAGAAATTAAGGCCGAACCGCCAAATTACAAAAAGTGATTGTTTTTAGCCGAGCGGCCAGATTACATATAAGCTTCTATTCTAAATACTCGTAGAGATCCTTCGGGATGTTGTTGAGGAGTGTTGCCTGGTCCTGAGCGGGGATAACGGCGGAATCGGGAAGTTGCCCTTTGGACTTCAAGTATTATGTCGTGGCATTCATGGCAAGTTCAAAGGCCATGTACATCCGCTCGCAAACTTTCTCCGAAAATTCAGCCGAACGGATGTAATTCAGCCTTAGGGTTGCGACTCGGCTAGGCTCAGCGTCTTGATATTCCTTGAAGGCCGCTTGGGAGGCTGCGAGGACTCCTGTAGAGTTTTCAGCTCTTCCTTATGCTTATTTGCATCGGCCGAGCGGCCCGCCTTCTCTCCATCGAGCTTCTCCATCATCTCTTTCACTTTTTGCTCCAGGCCCCGAGCCTCTACGTTCTTCTTCTCGAGATCAGAGATAGCCGTTTTCTTCCGCTCGGTGGCCAGGCTTATCTTGCGATCCAGTGATTTGTTCAGGCGATCAAGTTCGGCCAGAGTGTGAGTCTGGTCGGCCGCCTTCTTCCGTTCGGCCTCCAACAACTCTTGGGTCTTTTTAAGCTCCTTCTGCAGCTCAGCATATGATGGGCCTTGGGAAGGAGCGCCACCCGAGCTCCTTAACCTTTTTAGCTCCTCGTCCACCATCGCCAGACGGTTGCAGACAGCGATCTCCTCCACCCATCTCTGGAATAAGCAAGATTCTTAATAGCCGATCGGAAAGAATGCAGAAAGGACTTCAAAGAACACGCTTACCCCAGTGGCCTGCTGCATGTGGCTGTTGGCCAGATTGCTGAGCGGAATCATCGCCACACGCGCCCGAGCGGTGGCCCACATTTCGGCTATAGGCCCTTTCAAGGTGATCGTGTGCTCGGGCGTGGTAGGCCGATCGGCTTCGGGCATTAATTCCTCGGTGGGGAGATGCAGGGAGACCCGGACGGTGCGGCACCGACCGGGGGTCATTTGGACGGAAGCCGGAGAAGGATCGGAAGTCGGCGCAGAGAACTGGGACAAAATTGCGACGGGGAGCAGGCGGAAGGACGCTGACAGGAACGGCCTCAAGAGGGTCCGCCGACGCGTCCAATTGCGATGGGGTCCGATCGGACGATATCGCCTCTACCGCTGGAGCTTTGCCTCGAGAATCAGCGGTGGTTCGCTCGGAAGGATGGACCGCAGATGTAGCCGAGCGAAGTGGTGTCTCCGTGCGGCACCGCTTTTGTCGGGGGGGTCACTCTTCCTCTTGAGCAGAGCCTCCCTCCCGGACGGAAGGCTCTCGACTAGCAGTTGTGCCAGCCGCTGGCTCAGGGAGAGAAGCCTGAGCAGCCGACTCCCCCGCATTTGTCTCGCTCTCTTCTTCATTAGAACCGATCGGCTGGATACCAAGCGTCTCCATCTCTTTGGCTGTCGCGGCCTCGAGCGTCGTCGCCTTCCTTTTCAAAATGCCAGCCATCACCGACTCCATGACAATGTTCGCTGCAAAGGAAAAAGAAGAAAATCAGTTAGCAATCAAGGCAAATGTACAAGTAAGATTCTTACCGAAGCCGCTCGAGAGGGGGGTCTTGATCGGACTCAGGCCGAATATGTACATCACCCCTTCTGGTAAGAACTTGTTGATGTCGACCCTCAGACCAGCCAGCATGTTGGCAGCATGAAGGTAGTCCGGTCTAGTCTTGAACCTTTTGAGCTCAGGGGAGACTGGCGGTCCGGTCTGCCATTGGGTTCGGAAGGGAGCCCGCTCGGAAAGGCGAATATAAAAGTAGAATTCTTTCCAATGCTTATTGGAAGAAGGTAGTTTATTGAAGAAAACTAAACCGGGCCGAGCCTGGAACATGTAAGTGCCCGGCTCAGACTGTTTAGGGTAGTAGAAATAGTAGAAAACCTCCGGTCGGAGGGGAATGTTATGGATTTTGAATAAGACGACAACGCCGCATAGAAGGCGGAAGGTGTTGAGAACTAGGCTTCCGAGCGGAATGCCGAAAAAATTGCAAACGTCAATGATAAAGGGATGAATTGGAAGTCACAAACCGGTAGTGAACTGGTCGCGGAAAACACAAAAGGCTCCGCGCGGTGATTTGTGTGGCCGAGCGAAAGGAGTGGGTAAGATAATTTCGAGGTCGGAAGGGATGTCAAAGTTATTTATCAGAATATCAGCGTCACGTCGATCGAAGTGTGACTCCATGGTAACACCACGGGCCGAGAGTTTGGTCTTGGGATTGAGAGGAATGAGCCATTGTCCGAACGGACCAAATCAAAAAAGGCGAAGAAAGGTAGAGGATAGAAGAAAGAAGACAGCAAACGAAACAGTGCCCCGAGGACCAAAACTCTGGAAAGAAATGCAAAGAAAACACAAGAACCAAAAGGAGAAAGAAGGAGAGCCTTACAACGAAGAGGAGGATCGAGGGAAGAACGTCGAAGATCGTCGGAGCGCTGAGGAAAAGGAACTGGGGGGCACGCGAGGGCAGAAGTGAGGCGAAGGAAAGAAGAGAAGCCTTTATAGGGTGGAACCCGAGCGACCCCCACCGTCGGATCCAGGTCGCGAGAATCGGAGCGCGCATCGCGCCGTCCATTTCGAACTGCCTCGGTCTTGTCACCCGCGGCGCCGCCGCCATACGATGATGATAGCAAGGCCACGTGGCATTCCATCACGGGGGAGCATTTAATGAGCGCCTTAACGAGGCACAGAGCGCGTGCCCGGCCTTAATGTCGAAGATTGGCGCAAATTCCGGAGAGATCCGAGGAATGTGGCCGTTGACTGAACGTCGTAGCTACCCACGTGGTGGTCGAGCGGAAGATAATTTCACGGAGACGCCGCTCGGTGCAACTAATAGTCCAGTCAGTCGGACTAATCGCCTCCTTCGACTAGACTTGAAGGGGAGGCAAGTGATCCGGCGGTAAGGACGAGGGACCCCCCTTTGAGGGAAGTCAACGCCACGTGGAGGTCAAAAGTCAAAAGGCCGACCGGAAAAGGGGGTCGACCGGCCGAACGGGGTATAAGCAGAAGCGAAGATAACCCGACGGGGAGTCGGGTCTCCGACGCTCATGGTAAGCTAGGTCGCCGGGCCGAGCGGGTATAAGAAGCCCGCTAGGCCGAGGCATAAAGCAGTAATGTTGTGAATAGTTTCATCCGGGCATCCGGGCACCCGAGCACCCGACCTGGAATCTCTCGAGCGGATCCGCACCTACGTCCGGTCGGACGCGATGGGACTGCCGAGCGGCCGGACGCTCGGCGCAGGAGCAGAAGAGACAAAAGGGCAAGGGCAACATCGGGAAACATCTTCTGACAACAAGCATGTCCAGTGACCAAGCCCTATGCTGAATCTTACGACAGAAGGTTCTGACGTCCCATCAGAGAGATGCTTGGACTGTAGCGGTATGGTGTCAGGCAAGCTCCTCTGACAAGCCCATACTGAGGTATGGTAAGAGGACACGTATTCGCCTCGGTATATGTGCATCAGCCTCCTCATAGCTCTATATAAGGGTCCTCATACTTCGCCGGAGGTACGCAATCTTGGATCTTCGAAGCCACTTCCTTAGTTTCCTCTTGCCTGACTTGAGCGTCGGAGGGTCGTCACCGGGAACCCCTTCCCGGCCCGACTTCTTTACAAGTTCGCCGGAGCTCCATACGATCGGTCAAAGATCCATGTCATCAGTTCGGAGAGTGTCACTTGCCCAGCATCCATCGATTCAGCGTTCGGACAGGATCAAGTGTGATGAGAGAGATTGAGAAGAGAGAAAGTATGGTGAGAGAGAAAGTATGATGAGAGAGAAGATGTGATGAGAAAAAAATAGTGAATGTGATGGGAGAGATTGAGGAGAGAGCAAGTATGATGAGAGAGAAAGTGTGTTGAGGAAAAAAATGAGGGAGTGTGACAAAAGGGATTGAGGAGAGAGAAAGTGTGATGAGAAAAAAAGAGAAAAGAGAGTGTGATGGGAGAGATTGAGGAGAGAGAAAATATGATGAGAAAAAAAATGAAGAGAGTGCGATGGAAGAGATTGAGGAGAGAGAAAGTATGACGAGAGAGAAAGTGTAATGAAAAAATAGGAAAGAGAGTGTGATAGGAGAGAGAAAGTGTGTGATAACATGTTGAGAGAGAAAATATGATGAGAGAGAACAAGGAGAGAAAAGTGATATGAAAGAAAAAATAAATAAATAAATTTTGATATTTGATATTAAGGAAGAAAATTTTGGTTTTAGGTCAAGAGTATTTTTGGAATAAGGGAATATTTTGATTGATGAAAATAGGGTAATGACTCATTGAAGGAGAAGTACATGGGAATGAGTTATTACCCAATTTCAAGGATTCATTCCCTCATTTGTATTCCTATTCCTATAATCCAACCATTAACAATGGCAATCAATGATTCATGATCCTGTCCGAGTGCTGAGTCGATGGACACTGGGGATGTGGCGCTCCTGTTGACTGGTCAAAGGCTCCAAAGACGTAGATCCTTTGCCACCATGAACTTGTAAACACAATGCCGAGCCGAGGAGGGGTTCCCCGGCGATGGTCCTTCGACGCTCAAGTCAAATTTCTGACAGAAAGAAGTAGAGCGAAGAAAGAATAAGAACTGTAGCTACAGTAAAAATGTAAGCATATCTCCATCGAAGTTTGGGGGTCCTTATATAGGGCACCCTAGGGGCGCGTGCACGCTTCTCTAGGTGTTCACACTCCTCAAAGCATACCTGGGATGGACGTGTTAGAAAAGCATGTCCGACACCCTACCCTAATAGCACGAGCATATCTCTGATGTGACAGTGGAAGTTTCCACCGTACGATTCTCTGTCTGACCAGGCCGCCGGCCATGCCTCTTGACGGCGACACTAGTTCCTAGGAAGATCTCACTACCTGCTCCCTCTGTCTCTTACCGGGCCGAGCGGAGGAACCTCTAGGCTGGCCCCTGTCCTAGGTCGAACGGGGGCTGTTAGAGTGTATATTAAAAGCCTAGCTTTTTGTAAACATTTATTTTGAAATAAAGAATCACATTGGTCAAATGTCTATATTTATATGCTAAGTGTAGTTGTTCAATTAATTTATATTATAGATAACATGGTGTGTGGTGTCACACACAGAATATTATGTTATCAATTCCTTATAAATTATAAACAGCAGCTCACGACTAAGATGGATAGGAACAAACCATTGGAATAGTTGTAGTGTAATTTGGTATTAGTTTATCTTGACTATAAAATTACACTAGTACACTCTGAGTGTATTGAGCAGGATCATTTAAGGTAAGTTCTTTTTATACTGACTGCATAAAAGAACAAGACATTTGTTATTATGGAAGTATGTGCTCTTAATCATAATATAATGACAAACACATATACTCAATATTCATTTCTTTAATTTATCAAATGGTGTGATTTAGTTCGATAAATCAATAGACCCGATAAGTTGGGAAATGGTATTATTTATATGGTGTGTTGTTGATTATAGAATGAAACTGTCATAGTAATCTAGGTTGATGATGTCCCCTTGAGGAGCTCATAAGGATTGTCATGTAAATCCTGCAGGTGGACTTAGTCCGACATGATGATAAGATTGAGTGGTACTACTCTTGGAGCTAGATATTAATTAAGTGAGTTATCAGTAACTCATTTAATTAGTGGGCATTCTATATCTTAAACACAGGGAGATTAACACACTCATGATAAGAAGAAGCTCATATAGTAATATGGGATTGGTGCGGTAGTTCAATAATAACTCTTTAGTGGAATGAGATATTATTGATGAACTCGAGTTGGGTGTTCGGGGCGAACACGGGAAGCTCAAGTTCATCGGGAGACTAAAATCAATTCCTCCTCTCGGTCCCTGTCGTAGCCTCTTAATTATAAAGTGTTATACTCACCCATACCCACCTTCTTACCCACCTTAAGGTGGCCGACCAAGCTTAGCTTGGAGCCCAAGCTAGGGTCGGCCAAACCAAGGTTAGATGGGTCAAGTAGGCGGTCGGCCCTAGCTTGAACCCAAGCTTAGGTGGCTAGCCACAATAAATTAAAAGGATTTTATTTTTTAAAATCTTTCCTTACGTGGAAGTCGTGGTTTTAAAAGAGAGTTTAAAATTTAAATATTTCCTTTTATAGTTTTCTACAAAAAAAAATTAAGAGAAATGTTTGATATCTTTCCTTATTTGTAGTTAAAAGGAATATTTTAATTTTTGATAAAACTTTCATTTTTTGTAACCATCATATGGTTTTAAAAGATAGTTTAAAATTTAAATCCTTCCTATTATAGCTTTCTACAAAAGATTAAGAGAAATGTTTGATATCTTTCCTTATTTGTAGTTAAAAGGAATGTTTTAATTTTTGATAAAACTTTCATTTTTTGTAACCATCCTCATGATTTTAAAAGAAATTTTTAAAATTAAATATTTCCTTTTTTAGCTTTTTACAAAAGATTAAGAGAAAGATTTGATATCTTTCCTTATTTGTAGTTAAAAGGAAGATTTTAATTTTAGATAAAACTTTCCTTTTTGTAAATTGTCCACATATTTTAATAAAGATATTTTAATTTATAAAAGTTTCCTTTTATAACCAACCATAAAGGGAATTTTTAAAAGAGAAAATTTTATTTTAAAATTTTCGGAAACAAATTAGGAAATTTTAATTTTGTGTTTAAAACTTTCCTTAGAGGATTTGATTGTGCAGACCACATTAATAAATAAAAGAAATTTTTAATTAAATTTTCCTTTTCATTGGCAAGGAAAATGAGGAAGTTTTTATTAAAACTTTCCTTATTTGCCAAGGCCAAGGAATATAAAAGAAATGGTAGAGGTGCCTCACCTGATAACAATTTATCTTCTATTATTCCTCTCTTCCTTGTGGTGGTCGACCCTCTCTTCTTCCTCTTCCCCTATTCTTCTTCTTAAGTGGTCGGCGACATCATCTTCTTCGAGAGATCTTGGTGGTCGGATCTTGCTTGGAGAAGAAGAAGAGATAGGAGGCGTTGTTTCTTTGCATCCCTTGGAGCTTGGTTGGTGGCCGAAGTTCTTCATCTCAAGGAGTTTGTCGATTCGCCGAAACTTGCTTGAAGAAGAAGGAAGCTTGGGTGGATTCTCGTCTCGGTAGATCGTCGCCCACACGATGTCCGAGATAAGAAGAGGAATATGACAGAAGATCGTGAAGTCTATAAGCTATAAAAGGTATAACTAGTTATTAGTTTCCGCATCATAACTAGTTCATCCTTTTATTTAGATCTTGAAATACCAAACACAAGAGGCTAATGAATCTAGGTAATCGAATTTATGTTTTCGATTTTGTGTTTCTTTTGTTTTTTGAACTTATGATTCGATTGTTCTTTTTTGGTTAAACCTAGGATTACTATAAGGAAATTAAATATTAAATTTTGTTGAAAGGCTTTGTCTAGAAAGTGGTGGATGCTCCCATACCCAAGAAGGCCTAGTGTCTCACTATGTTTAACCTAAAAGTCGATCTCTGAAATTAATATTTAATTGAATTTGTAACATAGGTGGATTTGGATCAATAATGTTAAGCATCATTTGCGATCCAAGTCTTAACCACTAAGAACAGATAAATTGAATTTGGAATCAATAATGTTAAGTTCTGTTTGCGATTCCAAATTTAATTTCTAAGGAACACAATAGGTTGTTAGGAATGGTCCAGGACTTGTACAAAATTTTTGTACAGGGGAACCAGTACGATATTCCCAGTAGCAACCAACAGGGGCCACGTCGGCTGACGCCCTCCAGGCAGATGCCCGCTCAGCCGGATACCATGTCTATTGTCAGCTGAGCAAGATGGTCGCTCGACCCCCATTTCTTCCCGCTTTGCCTTATGAGCATCGGAAACTCGGCGTCAGGCAGAGCTGTCGAGATGTCGGGTCGGTTAATCCTCTTGCTGATCAGGAAGGTAACCCGCCCGGTCGAACGTCTGTCGGGTGTTGACCACTTTGACCTTCCGCCGGGTGGGCCCCCTCTTCTTACCACCGGATCACATGCCTTCCCTTCAAGTCTAGTCGAAGGAGCCTGAAAGTCCGACTGACTAAACAAATAGCCCGGTGAGTGGTTGACCGGTCGGCTATTAGCTGAGTGGGATCCCGCTCGGTCTCCACAGGACTGATCTTTCTCCCCCGGTCGGCGATTTGTGCCTTTGCACTTGGCTATTTTGGATACTTTTCCTCACCGCCTTCGAAGGGGTGCGGGCCGGTCAACTAATGCTGACATCGTCCAAATCTCCTCGTGATACATGCAAATCCCCTCCATTAAGGCCGAGCACGCGCCCATTAAATGCCATCCTATGGGATGACGCCATGTGTCGTTGGTGTCGGTGCAACGGGGACCGGCAAGAGGGGGGTGAATTGCCTACAATCAAAAATTATACCCTCCTCAAACTTTCAACTCTAAAATAAAGCAACACTAATAATTAAAGTAATTAACAGAAAAGAAAAGAGAGACGACTCAGCTATTTGACTTGGTTATAACCGAGACGGTTGTAAATCCAAGGTGGTGGAAAGGCGCACTAAAAGAGTCTCCTTCTTTAAAGGCGGAGAAGCCTTTTACACTTTAAAAGCACAGAGGTTGCTTAGAAAAGAATTACAGAGTTTATGATTTTTCGTTGTCTATTGTTCTGTTCGAGACCCCTTTATATAGGGGTTCCAAGACTCATCCAGAGCCCCTGATCTTCGGGATCTGGGTTTGACTCGAGAGGGGGATCGGTCGACCGATCTCCAGGTTCGGTCGACCGAACTTGTGTACTTTCCCAGCTTCCCGTCTGGATGCAGACTCTGTGGATCGAGCTTAGGTTTGGTCGACCGATCAGCCAATGGTCTCTGCTCGATCTGACCCGATCAAATCGCTTCGACCAAGTCTCTTATTGTCTTCGGTTCGGTCGACCGATCAACCATTGGTTGCTGACGTGGCTACTGACGTGTCTCCAACGGCTAGCTTCTGATGAAAGGGGTTCGGTCGACCGAACACTTGTCAAGTCAACTCCCGGTTGACTTGCTCTGGTTCGGCTTGCTTGGGTGATTTCGGCCAACCGGAATAGGGCTCACCCGAACCCAATTCCCGACCTTCTCCTCGAGCAGTCTTCCGTCCTGGCTTTACGTCCCTCGAACGCCGCACACGTTCTTCACGCCCACCGGTGTACTCTTCCGCAGCTCTCTCGTCCTTCGGACGCACCGAGCCCGTCGGCTCCCTTCCCATGCCGTCCTTCTCGCTAGCTGCGTCTTCCGCTCGACTTCCTGCGCTCCTAAGCTCCTGCACACTTAGACACAGGGATCAGACAAACAGGATCTAACCTAAACTTGGTTGATCATATCAAAACAACCACGGGGTCCAACAGTTGGCGTAGTCGCCGTGTTGGTTAGTCCTAGGAAAATGTACCGGTTCCACTGTACAAAAATTTTGTACAAGTGTCAAACTTTTCCTTAAATAACCTATTGTGTTCTTTAGAAGTTAAATTAGGAATCGCAGACGGAACTTAACATCATTGATTCCAAATTTAACTTATCTGTTCTTAATGGTTTAGATTTGAATTGCAAGCGGAACTTAACACTATTGATTCAAATCCACCTATGTTATTAATTTCATTAAATATTAATTTTCAAAATTGGCTTCCAGGACTACATGGCGAGACACATGGCCTTCTTGGATATGGGAGCAACCACCACCACCTAGACAAAGCCTTTTAAGGAAAGCTAATATTTAATTTCCTTAAATAACTCTAGGTTAACCAAAAAGAACAATCGAATCACAAATTCGAAAAAGAAGAAAACACAAACTCGAAAAACTAGATCTAATTGCCTCTTGTATTTAGAATTCTTACAAAGAAAATAACTAGTATGATACAGAAGAAAATTACTAGTTATACCTTCTCTTTATAAGTTAATGACCTCGAGATCTTCTGCCGTATTCCTCGCCTCGCCTTGGACGTCGTGTGGGCGACGATCCTCCAAGATGAACACCACCCAAAAGCTTCTTCCTCTTCTTCTAAAATCCGGTCACCACCACCACCAAAGAGAAGAGAGCAAAAGGTAAAAGAGAAGGGAGAGGGTCGGTCACACCAAGAGAGTCTCCAAGCAAGAGAATAAGAGTTGTGTCTCATGAGGCCTCCTCACCCCTTCTTTTATATTACTTGCTCAAGGCAAATAAGGAAAAACTTTTTACAAAAAATAAAATCATCCTCTAGTTTTTCTTTTTCCCTTTTTATTTTTCCTTTTCTTTCCTCTTGATTGAATCAATCACCAACATTAATTTTGTGATGATTTTTTTTATTTTAATTATGGTCAGCCCCTTGCTTGGGCACCAAGCAAGGTGGCCGGCCACCTCTTCAAAGGAAAAAGGAAAAATAAAATTTTTAATAAAATTTTATAAGTCGTTATAAAATTTTACAAGTTCTTTCCTAATTTCCTAAAGTAGGAGTTAAAAAAGGAAAGTTTTAAAAAATTAAAACCATGTTTTAAAATTTAAAACTTCTCTTATAAAATTTCTTTTTTTAACATGGTGATAGAAAATTTAAATTTTAAAACTTCACTTCCTTTTTTTTTTCCTCAACCATGAAGATGGTTAAAAAAAAAAAGTTTTAAAACTTTTAAATTCTCTTTTAAAACATGTGGCCTAATTCAAAAAAGGAAAGTTTTTAAATTTAAAATCTCTCTTTTAAAACTTATAGTTTTCTACAAATAGAAGATTTTAAAAATTCAAAACACCCCTCCTATTTGAATTAATCTTGGTCGGCCCCTACATGCTTGGTCACCAAGCAATAGGGCCGACCCCTATGAAAGTGGATGTGTCCGGCCCTTGCTTGGTCACCAAGCATTAGGTCGGCCCCCTTCTTGGACACCAAGATGGGTCTTTCTTTGGATGGACTTGAGGCTTTAATGAGACTACGACAGAGACTTAGAGGAGAAATTGGTTTTGGCCTTCCGATGAGCTTGAGTATCCCGTGTTCGCCCCGAACACACAACTCAAGTTCATCGATAATAACTCATTCCACTAGAGAGTTATTACCGCACTACCGCACTAATCCCAAATTACATTATGAGTTCCTTCTTATCATGAGTGTGTTAGTCTCCCTGTGTTTAAGATAACAAATATCCACTAATTAAGTTACTGACAACTCACTTAATTAATATCTAGCTCCAAGAGTAGTACCACTCAACTTCACTGTCATGTTGGACTAAGTCCACCTGCAGGGTTTAACATGACAATCCTTATGAGCTCCTCTTGGGGACATTCTCAACCTAGATAACTAGGACACAGATTCCTTCTATAATCAACAACACACACTATAAGTAATTTCATTTCCCAACTTATCGAGCATATTGATTTATCGAGCTAAACCTCACCCTTTGATAAGTCAAAGAAATAAATATTAAATATATGTGCTTGTTATTATATTAGGATTAAGAGCACACACTTCCATAATAACTAAGGTCTAGTTCTTTTACTAAGTCAGTACAAAAAGAACTTACCCAAATGGTCCTACTCAATATACTTAGAGTGTACCAGTGTAATTTATTAATCAAGATAAACTAATACTTAATTACACTATGACTATTCCGATAGTTTGTTCCTTTCCATCTTAGTCATGAGCAACTGTTTATAATTTATAAAGAACCGTCAACATGATCTTCTGTGTGTGACACCACACACCATGTTGTCTACTATATAAATTAATTGAACAATTACATTTAACAAATAAATGTAGATATTGACCAACGTGATTCTTTTATTTCAACAAATAAATGTTTACAAAAGCTAGGCTTTTAGTATACACTCTAACACGCCGCACATCCGAGGTGACAGCTGCTGATGTGATGTTTCATGGTTCGAATTCAACGGTCTAATGTGCGCTCCGATTCCTATGACCTAGATCGGACGGCCCCGATCGGCCGTGCCCATCTTAATAAAGCTTCGGCATCGCCGCTTCTTCCTTCGCGTTTTGTTTCTGCTCTCCGACCATTTGCTCTGGCGACTCTGCTTGCTTCCAACGTTCCGTTCCAGCGTTCCGGCGACTCCCTGCTTTCTCCTCCGGCAACCCATTTTCCTGTAAGTTTTAACTTCTGTTTCCTTGTCTTTTCTCCTGGCCTTTACCATTTTCCGGTGTTCCGTCGTCCCGTTTAGCGAGCCCTCTATCGATCCTTTTTTGATTTTCCGTCGACCCCCTTAGCAAATCCTTCTGTTTCTCTATTTTCCGACTATGGCAAGTTCCTCCCAGTCAATCGACCCGGCCCTTGGTCCCTGGTACACCACTATGGAGACCAGGTTCGATGCGAGTGACGCGACACATCTCAACAACGCTTTTGACCTCCCGCCCGACCACGAGATTGTCCTGGCCGAACCGTCCGATCGACCACATAACCTGCCGACCGACACTATTTGCTTCTTTTGGGACCAGTTCGAGGCCGGTCTCCGGTTTCCTATTCATCCGTTCATAATCGAAGTTTGTATTTTTTTTTCGCATCCCGCTCGCCCAGCTCGTCCATAATTTCTTCCGCTTGTTATGTGGGGTAGTTGTGATATTTAAAGTGCACAACATCCCGCTGATCCCGCGGGTCTTCCACTATTTCTACTACCCAAAACAATCCGAGCTGAGCACTTATTTATTTCAATCTCGCATCGGCCTAGTCTTTTTCGACAAGATGTCTTCCTCCAACAAACACTGGAAGGATCACTTTTTTTATCTGAGACTCCCCGAGCTGCCATCTTTCCAAACCAAGTGGCAGGTCGGACTCCCAACCCCTCCCGAGCTGAAGAGATACAAGACCCAACCAGAGTACCTCCATGCGGCCAATATGTTAGCCGGCCTGAAGCTCGACATCAACAAGTCGGAGGGCGTGCTGTACATGTTCGGGTTGAGTCCGACCCGAACATATCTCCCGGGCTGCATAGGTGAGAAATTCCCTTAGGCTTTTTCCTTTGGGTCTAACTGATTTTCCCTCCTTTTTCCTTTAGCTAACACAATGATGAAGTCGGTGGCGCTTGGCCTGCTGAAACTCAAGGCTATCGAGGTCGAGGCAGCTGCTACTAAGGAGATGGAGAGGCTCGGGCTTACGTCTGTCAGCTCTCACGAGGGCGAGGACGAAGAGGCTCAAAATGTTGCTGGAGAATCCGCCGCGCAGAACGCCACTACTGAGGATGCAGGAGAGACTGCTCCAACCGGCAAGCAGCCCATCATTCAGTCTGAGAGAACCGAGTCCTCTGGTAACGGAGTTCCTCTGAACAGGTGCAAACAACGCCGAAAGGGCACACCCACCCGTTCGGCCACATCGGCGGTGCGAGTGTCCGAGGAGACGGGCGTTCCTCCAGTTGGTCCTGATACCGTGGAGGTCATATCCTCCGATCGGACGCCTTCGCAGTGCGACCTCCCATTTGATCCAGTCATCGTTCAGCCGGCCAGCGTCTTGCCCCCGCCCGCAAGAAGATTTTTCGATCAGCGATCCACTATACTCCGATCGGCCCCTCCTCTGGCCCGGCGATATCTGCTCCGTCAACCCAAAGCGGTCGGCGATCAATAAAGGCGACTTTGCACCTCCTGAAAGAGGAGCTTCTGGTGGCCGTCGATCAGTCGACTTCTCCTGAACATCAGATAATTATCCGGGGGTTGTTGGCCAAGATTTGGGAGGGAGCCCGAGCCGGGGTTGCGACCATGTCCCCAGAGATGCTCGGCAATAGCCACCTATCCCACGCCATAGGGGTAAGTTTTATACAACCCGACTTAATTTAGCTTTACCGTCGCTCAATCTCTGACACTTCCCCGCTGGCCTGCAGTACTGGGGTGGAGAGCGTTGCGGTAACTAACTGCCTATCAATGTTGGAGGAGGAGCTTAAAAAGCTCAAGATTTCTGGTGGAGCACCTTCTCAGGGTCCCACATATGTCGGGCTACAGGCAAACCTGGCTAAGACCTAGAAGCTATTACTGCGGCGGTCAAACATTTGAAATCTAAAGGCCAGCTCCCTGAGGGCGCGACCATCCCCATTGCGGATCACGCCGGGCTCCTCGCCACTATCCCTGATGAGATCTTTGATTACCTGGAGTGAGGAGTGATTCTGTAGGGTTTTGTATGTACGTTGCCTGCTTGGCGGCCTCTAACTAAGTATTAATGAAATGTTTCTCATATTTCTGCGTTTGTTGATATTGCTGCCCATATTTGATCGTGTAGACCCGAGCCGGTTACTGGAATTTCGCGTACCGCTATATTTGTAAGGGTTGTCTCTCAACCCTAGGGATGTCGTTCAGCTCCAACCCTGTATTTTCGCGTGGGATTTTTATAGTTGTCGCGTCGAATCTAGGGTTTAACGTCGCCGCTCGACGGTCTTAAAGGCGGGGTTTTTATAGTCGCCGCTCCGACTTTAGGGTTTAATGTTGTCGCTCGACGGTCTTCAAGGCGGGGTATTTATAGTCGCCGCCCCGACTCTAGGGTTTAACGTCGCTGCTAGACGGTCTTCAAGACGGGGTATTTATAGTCGTCGCTTCGACTCTAGGGTTTAACGTCGCCGCTCGACGGTCTTCAAGGCGGGGGTTTTATAGTCATCACTCCGACTCTGGGGTTTAACGTCGCCGATCGACGGTCTTCAAGGTGGGGTATTTATAGTCATCGCTCCGACTCTAGGGTTTAACGTCGCCGCTCGATGGTATAGTAGTCGCGTCGAATCTAGGGTTTAACGTCGCCGCTCGACGGTCTTCAAGGCGGGGTTTTTATAGTCGCCGCTCCGACTCTAGGGTTTAACGTCGCCGTTAGACGGTTTTCAAGGTGGGGTATTTATAGTCGCCGCTCCGACTCTAGGGTTTAACGTCGCCGCTCGACGGTCTTCAAGACGGGGTTTTTATAATTGCCGCTCCAACTCTAGGGTTTAACGTCACCACTCGACGGTCTTCAAGGCGGGGTATTTATAGTCGTCGCTCCGACTCTAGGGTTTAACGTCGCCTCTCGATGGTCTTCAAGGCGAGAGTTTTATAGTCGCCGCTCAGACTCTAGGGTTTAACGTCGTCGAGTTTCAAGGCAGGGGTTTTATAGTCGCCGCTACGACTCTAGGGTTTAACGTCGCCGCTCGACGGTCTTCAAGGCGGGATTTTTATAGTCGCCACTCCGACTCTAGGGTTTAACATCGCCGCTCAACGGTCTTTAAGGCGGGGTTTTTATAGTCGTCACTCCGACTTTAGGGTTTAACGTCACCGCTCGACGGTCTTCAAGGCGGGATTTTTATAGTCGCCGCTTCGACTCTGGGGTTTAACGTCGCCGCTCGACGGTCTTCAATGCGGGGTTTTTATAGTCGTCGCTCAAAGGTCTTCAAGGCAGGGTTTTTATAGTCGCCGCTCCGACTCTAGGGTTTAACGTCGTCGCTCGACGATCTTCAAAGCAGGTATTTATAGTCGTCACTCCGACTCTGGGGTTTAACGTCGCCGCTCGACGGTCTTCAAGGCAAGGTTTTTATAGTCGCTGCTCTGACTCTAGGGTTTTGTTGGTTGCTACTCGGAAAGCCTATAGGTTCCACTGTACAAAAATTTTGTACAAAGGTCTGAACCTTTTCCTAGCTACCATGTGTTCTTTTAAATTAAATTTTGGATCTCCTGCGGAACTTAACACGTTTGATCCAAAACTTAATCTATTTATTCTTTTAGGTTTTGACTTGGATCTCCTGCGGAACTTAACACGTTCGACCCAAGTCTCCTTAAGTTATTAATTCCATTAAATATCAATTTCCATAAAAGGTTCCCAGTACTGACGTGGCGAGGCACATGGCCTTCTTGGATATGGGAGCAACCACCACCGACTAGACAAAACCTTTAATAGAAAGCTAATATTTAATTTCCTAAAATAACTTTAGGTTAACCAAAGAGAATAATCAAATCACAAGGAAAAGAAAGAAACAAAAGAACACAACTTCGAAAAACCATATTCGAAATACTAGAACGTAAGCCTCTTGTATTTGGTATTATTTCCATAAATAACTAGCATGATGCGGAAATAGAAATTACTAGTTATACCTTGTAGAAAAACCTCTTGATCTTCTACCGTATTCCTCTTCTAACCTCGGACGTTGTGTGAGCGATCTTCCAAGATGAGAAACCACCAACCACCTTCTTCTCCCCCAAGCAAGGTTCGGCCACAAAAGAAAAGCTTCACCAAGGAGAAAAACCAAAATACTAACCAAGCTCCAAGAGATGCTAGCTTTCTCTCCTTCTTCTTCTTCTTCTCCGAGTAGTATCCGACCACCACAAGAACTCCAAGGGAGAGGGAGAGGTTCGGCCACCACAAGAGGAAGAGAAGGAGATGATGGCCGGCCACACCAAGGAACAAAAGAGGGAGAGGAATAATAGATCTTGTGTCTTGTGAAGGCACCCTCACCCCTTCTTTTATATTCCTTGGCCTAGGTAAATTAGGAAATTTAATTACAACAAATCTTCCTTAATTTCCTTGACATGATTTAATTGAGAAAAATAAAATAATATTTCCCAATTAAACAATGATGGCCGGCCACATCAAGAGGAAACAAATTGGACAAGTTTTAATCAACAATTAAAACTTTCCTTATTTGTTTCCAGAAATTTTAAAAAATAAAATTTCTCTTTAAAATCTCTTCATGGTTAATAAAAGGAAATATCTATAATTTTAATTTTATTAACATGTGAATAATTTTAAAGAGAAAATAAAAAACTCTCCAATCTACAAATAAGGAAAGAGATCTAATCTCTTTCTTTAATCTTTTGTAAAACTTTTACAAGAGAGATATTTTAATTTTAATTCTCTTTAAAATATATCTTCCACATAATAATAAAATCTAAAATTAAATTTCTTTTTAATTTAATTATGGCCGGCCCTACTAGCTTGGGTTCAAGCTAGGGCCGGCCACCTTAAACCCAAGCTTAGGCCGGCCCTAGCTTGGTTCCCAAGCTAGCTTGGCCGGCCCCCTTTAGGTGGGTATAGAAGGTGGGTATATGTGGGTATAGTACTCTATAAATAAGAGGCTACGATAGGGACCGAGAGGAGGAATTGGTTTGGTCTCCGATAAAATTAAGCATCCCCGAACACACAACTTAATTTTATCAATGATAATTCATTCCACTAGAGAACTATCATTGAACTACCGCACCAATCCCAAATTACATTTTGGGCTCCTTCTTATTATGAGTGTGTTAGTCTCACTGTGTTTAAGATATCGAATGTCCACTAATTAAGTGAGTTACTGACAACTCATTTAATTAATATCTAAGTCCAAGAGTAGTACCACTCAACCTTATTATCATGTCGGACTAAGTCCACTGCAGGGTTTAACATGACAATCTTTATGAGCTCCTCTTGAGGACATTATCAACCTAGCATCACTAGGACACGTTTCCTTCTATAATCAACAACACACTATGAGTGATACCATTTCCCAACTTATCGGGTTTATTGATTCATCGAACTAAATCTCACCCATTGATAAATTAAAGAAATAAATATCAAACATATGTGCTTGTTATTATATTAGGATTAAGAGCACACACTTCCATAACAATTGAGGTCTTTGTTCCTTTACAAAGTCAGTATAAAAGAAACGACCTCAAATGGTCCTACTCAATACACTCTGAGTGTACTAGTGTAATTATATAGTCAAGATAAACTAATACCTAATTACACTACGACCTTCTAATGGTTTGTTCCTTTCCATTCGGTCGTGAGCTACAGTTTATAATTTATAAGGTGCGATAACATCATCTTCCGTATGTGACACCACATACTATGTTATCTACAATATAAATTAAATGAACAACTACAAACAAATGTAGATAATTAGACCAAATGTGATTCTTTATTCATAATGAATGTTTACAAAGCTTAGGCTCTCAGATACACTCCAACAATCTCCCACTTATACTAATGACTAAGTTGCCATATCTTCTACCATACATCGATTCCCATTCCTCCACATGCCGATCGAGCTTTTAGGAAGGGCCTTAGTGAAAGGATCGCGGGTTATCCGCTGATGCAATCTTGGCGATGACAACTTCTCCTCGCTCACGATATCTCTTATCAAGTGGTACTTGCGCTCTATATGTTTACTTGCCTTATGGGCTCGTGGTTCCTTCGAGTTTGCAACTGCTCCGCTGTTATCACAATAAATTGTGATGATTTTGGGCAAACCAGAATCACATCTAAGTCCATTAGAAAGTTCTGAGCCATACTGCTTCTTTAGCCTCAGAGGTGCTACATACTCGACTTCCATGGTTGAGTCCGAAACGCTGCTTCACACTCCTCCATGAAATGGCTCCACCTCCTAAAGTAAACACATAGCGTGATGTAGACTTCTGTTATCCCTATCTGATTGAAAGTGTAACCCATAGGGAGCAAATCATCCGCTTGGTAAACTAGCATATAATCCTAGTCCTTCTCGGTACTTTAATATATGCTTTACCGCACCAATGTCCTTGTCCAGGTTACTCGATATCTGCTGACCATGCCTAAAGCAGATATCAGGTCTCGTACATAGCATTGCATACATTAGGCTTCCTACAGAAGCATAAGGAACCGCTTTCATGTCCTCTATCTCTTTTGATGTCTTTGGAGACATCTCTTTAGATAGAGCTACTCCATCTAAAGGTAAGAAACCTTTCTTGGAGTCTTGCATGCTAAAACGAGCAAGGATTGTATCTATATATGAAGCTTGGGATAGACACAACATTCTTTTCTTGCGATCCCTTATAACTTTGATCCCAAGAATGTGTGCACATTCTCCTAAGTCCTTCATATCAAATTGTTTGGACAACCATACCCTTACGTCCGATAATACCTTGACATTGTTGCCAATTAACAAAATATCATCTACGATAGTACAAGAAATACCACCACGCTTCCATTACACTTTTTATATACACAAGACTCATCCGGACTTTGAATAAATCCATATAGTGGATTACTTCATTAAACCGGATGTTCCAAGACTTTGAAGCTTGCTTGATCCATAAATGGACGATTGAGCTTGCATACTAGATGCTCTTTGCCTTTTCAATAAATCCTTGGTTGCTTCATATGGATGTTCTCTTCAAGACTTCCATTAAGGAAAGCTGTCTTGACATCCATTTGCCAAATCTCATAATCCATATGAGCAAAGAATGGATAAGAGTATCCGGATAGACTTAAGCATAGCTACCGGTGAAAAGGTTTCCTCATAATCGATTCCCTCTTTAAGTGTACCCTTCGCAACAAGCCTAGCTTTGAAGGTTTCTACCTTCCGTCATCCCTCTTTTCCTTTTGTAAATCCACTTGCATCCAACGGCTTTTACACCATCGGTGGTTCTACAAGCTCCTGACCTTATTAGAGTACATGGACTCTATTTCGAATTCATTGCCTTTTGCCAAGATCTGCATCTATATCTTGGAGTGCTTAATCATATGATCGGGGATCGTTTACAGGATCAAGTCCGAAGACTCTCCCAAAACATGAATCTTTCAGTGCCTTACAACCCTCCCACTGACGACACAGCCTCGTGGTTGTGTATCATGTGTGACACGTGTTGCGGTCTCTTGTGGTACTTCATCTTGTCTTGTTGGTAATGAAGTAGACATGTCCTCTCTAAGTTCTTCTAAAACAAGTTTACTCTGGGCTTGTGATCCATTATATAGTCTTCTTCTAAAAGCGGGCATTGGTGCTAACAATGATCTTCGGTCTTTAGGACTATAAAATAAACCACCTTTCGTTCCTTTGGGATATCCTACAAACACGAACTTCATGCGAGATTCTAACTTATCGATCTGGTTTCAAGACATGTCTGGACTACCATATCCGAATATGTCTTAGGCGGGTTTCGCCCATTCCACAATTCTATGGGAGTAGAAGAAGCTGATTTAGAAGGTACTAAGTTCAGAACGTATACTTCTTGTTTCCAGAGCATCCCAAAAACGAATTTGGTAATTCTGAATAACTCATCATTGATCTAACCATCTCCATAAGAGTCCTATTCCTTCGCTCTACCACATCATGTGTTCCAGGTGCGACAATTGGGATTGAATCCGGCCTCGATAAATAATTCCTAAACTCTCCTAAGAGGTATTCGCCACCACGATCGTGGTAGTGTCTTGATACTTTACCTAGTCGTTTCTCCACATCAACCTTGTATTATTTGAACTTATCAAAGCACTCGGACTTGCGGTAGCATTAGGTAAATGTATCCATATCTTGAATAATCGCCCATGAAAGAGACAAAATATTCAAAACCTCCTCTTGCACAGGACAGTCATAGGACCACACAAATCAGAGTGAACCAACTCTAACACTTCTTTGGCTCTATACCCCTTGGCCTTGAACGGCCTCTTGGTCATTTTACCTTCTAAGCAAGATTCACAAGTTGGAAAATTTTCCAACTCTAATGAACTTAAAAGTCCATCGGCTATAAGTCTCTGAATCCTACTTAAGTTAATATGACCAAGCCTTAGATGCCAAAGATATGCTTGATTTCTGAAGGTTCTTTTCTCTTATTAGAATTAGAAGATGAATTATAAATTTCCATGTTTTGCTTTGTGGAAGAATTTGGATTTAAAATATACAAATTGCCAACTAATGCACCAGAACAGATAATCACTTTATTTCTTTTAATAACTACATCGTTACTGAAAGAAACCGAATATCCATCTAAAAACAGTTTAGAAACTGAAATTAAATTCTTTCTAAAACTGGGTACATAAAGACAATTTCTTAAAACCAAATTTCTATTTCTACTAAAAGATAAGTAGACGTCTCCCACTGCAACAGCTGCCACCTTAGTAGCATTGCCCATGTAGACGATAATTTCTCCTTCAGATAGTCGTCGGGTTTCCTGGAACCCCTGCAAGGAATTGCAGACATGATCAGTGGCTCCCGTATCTACACACCAGGTGCTGGTAGATAACACCGCTAAACATGTTTCAACAACTAGAGTATGAGATATACCTTTGCTTTGGTTCTTACGAGGACAGTCCGCCTTCCAATGTCCTGCCTGCTTGCAGATGAAGCACTTGCCCTTCGGCTTCTTCATTCCAGTTTTAAATCCCGTACTCTGAGATTTATTCACTTTCTTTGCTGAACCATTTTGTTTCTTCTTCTTCTTACCTTTCGGTTTAGAAGTAGAACCATTTTCAACATAGTGAATTTGAGCATTGTGACGAAATAACCCTTCTGCTGCTTGAAGTTCTGTCAGTAGTTCCCCTAATGAATAAATCCTTTTATTCATATTATAGTTCAGGAACTGCTCAAAACTTCAGGTAGGGTTTGGAGGATCATATCGATCTGGGTTTCCCATCAATTTCTCCTCCAAGGATCTGTATTGTTCGGATAAGCCATCATGTTTAGGATATGATCCCTTACGGAGTACCCTCTTGCATGGTGGTAGTCATTATCTTTCTCATAGCTTCTTGTCTAGAAGCCCTATCACGATGACCAAAGAGTTCCTTGAGATTGTTCATAATATCATTGTTGGTAAATCTTTATGTTGATGTTGCAATACATTTGACATTGAAGCCAAAATGTAACACCGCCATCTCATACGCTTTTACCCATTTCCTATGATATTCAATCTCCTCTTGGTAGATTCACGATGGGTGCATCGGCAATGCTCGGTCGAGACATATTTATAGCTTTCAAATAGAAGAACAATATCCGTGTTTCTTTTCCAATCTATGTAATTTGGTCCAAAGTCTATTTTGTTGAAGTATGATGGTGGGTTGAAAGTCATCCTAAGAATCACAAATAACTTTTGGTCGAACTCTAAATTTAGAATAATATTGATTCCTCAAACAATACTATTTTAAATTAACCAACACCTCAAAACACCATGAATTTTGTATGCCACGTTAGTGTGGACGGATACAAATTCAACATTTGTAAAAGGAGGGTTTTAACCCATTAATTTTATTATCTTGTCAACCTAACTTTTTGACAAATAAAATTAATAGTTGGTATTATTGGTCACACAAATAATAGCAGTGACTCCGTTTGGGAGGATACTATTAGATGTGTCTAAGTGTACACCATTACTTGACACTAAGTCCATTAATAAGATTATGCCCTTCCGTTGGGGAAGATCACACACTCTTAATTAACTTCCTATAGTCATCCATAAATGGAAGTCTGTTCTAGTGGTCCGCAAACAAGCTCATCCGTTATGGAGGAAGGCACTCAGAGCCAACGCCCAAGCTTGTTTGCATCACTTACAAACCAGTAATGGAGACCATGGGATTTACTTAAAATCCCTCTCCCACTTAGTTATTTATAAATGAGGAATTTTAACTATGCTAGCCTACTAAACTTGTAAACTAACATGCACACACGACAATATAAAAGCAATAAATGGAAAATCTAATTTTCAACTATTATGGCTTTTATCTTTAATTATCCTCCGTGTGTTGTCATCCAAGCTTCTGCCATATTTGGCCACCGCCACCGGGTCTAACTGTCGCATCCATCTTGCTCCGAGTTCCGTGCGCCTCTGGTCCTTAGAAGGTTCCACGCTTTGCAAGATTCGATCCATGACATAAATAGAATTTTACATTTTGATCCTATATTCCATAAAAGGAATGTACATGTATCTAGATCAAAAATAAAATCCTAATAAAACTAAATACGACTCACTTTGTATTTTAATACAATCATGCACACACATATAAATTGCCCTTGACATGTCCAAGGTCCAATCACACACATAATTAACTAAAAGCCATAATAGTTGAATCCTGCATCCATGAGTTAAATCGTCCTACTATTACACTCTGAATGTACTATGTGTAATTAAATAAATCAAATAAACTGAAACCTAGCTACACTACGAACTGTTGGTTGCTACTCGGAAAGCCTATAGGTTCCACTGTACAAAAATTTTGTACAAAGGTCGAACCTTTTCCTAGCTACCATGTGTTCTTTTAAATTAAATTTTGGATCTCTTGCGGAACTTAACACGTTTGATCCAAAACTTAATCTATTTATTCTTTTAGGTTTTGACTTGGATCTCCTGCGGAACTTAACACGTTCGACCCAAGTCTCCTTAAGTTATTAATTCCATTAAATATCAATTTCCATAAAAGGTTCCCAGTACTGACGTGGCGAGGCACATGGCCTTCTTGGATATGGGAGCAACCACCACCGACTAGACAAAACCTTTAATAGAAAGCTAATATTTAATTTCCTAAAATAACTTTAGGTTAACCAAAGAGAACAATCAAATCACAAGGAAAAGAAAGAAACAAAAGAACACAACTTCGAAAAACCATATTCGAAATACTAGAACGTAAGCCTCTTGTATTTGGTATTATTTTCATAAATAACTAGCATGATGCGGAAATAGAAATTACTAGTTATACCTTGTAGAAAAACCTCTTGATCTTCTACCGTATTCCTCTTCTAACCTCGGACGTTGTGTGGGCAACGATCTTCCAAGATGAGAAACCACCAACCACCTTCTTCCCCTCCAAGCAAGGTTCGGCCACAAAGGGAAACTTCACCAAGGAGGAAAAACAAAATACTAACCAAGCTCCAAGAGATGCTAGCTTTCTCTCCTTCTTCTTCTTCTTCTCCGAGTAGTATCCGGCCACCACAAGAACTCCAAGGGAGAAGGAGAGGTTCGGCCACCACAAGAGGAAGAGAAGGAGATGATGGCCGGCCACACCAAGGAGCAAAAGAGGGAGAGGAATAATAGATGTTGTGTCTTGTGAAGGCACCCTCACCCCTTCTTTTATATTCCTTGGCCTAGGTAAATTAGGAAATTTAATTACAACAAATCTTCCTTAATTTCCTTGACATGATTTAATTGAGAAAAATAAAATAATATTTCCCAATTAAACAATGATGGCCGGCCACATCAAGAGGAAACAAATTGGACAAGTTTTAATCAACAATTAAAACTTCCCTTATTTGTTTCAGAAATTTTAAAAAAATAAAATTTCTCTTTAAAATCTCTTCATGGTTAATAAAAGAAATATCTATAATTTTAATTTTATTAACATGTGAATAATTTTAAAGAGAAAATAAAAACTCTCAATCTACAAATAAGGAAAGAGATCTAATCTCTTTCTTTAATCTTTATAAAACTTTTACAAGAGAGATATTTTAATTTTAATTCTCTTTAAAATATATCTTCCACATAATAATAAAATCTAAAATTAAATTTCTTTTTAATTTAATTATGGCCGGCCCTACTAGCTTGGGTTCAAGCTAGGGCCGGCCACCTTAAACCCAAGCTTAGGCCGGCCCTAGCTTGGTTCCCAAGCTAGCTTGGCCGGCCCCCTCTAGGTGGGTATAGAAGGTGGGTATATGTGGGTATAGTACTCTATAAATAAGAGGCTACGATAGGACCGAGAGGAGGAATTGGTTTGGTCTCTGATAAAATTAAGCATCCCATGTTCGCCCGAACACAACTTAATTTTATCAATGATAATTCATTCCACTAGAGAACTATCATTGAACTACTGCACCAATCCCAAATTACATTTTGGGCTCCTTCTTATTATGAGTGTGTTAGTCTCCCATTGTTTAAGATATCGAATGTCCACTAATTAAGTGAGTTACCGACAACTCATTTAATTAATATCTAAGTCCAAGAGTAGTACCACTCAACCTTATTATCATGTCGGACTAAGTCCACTGCGAGGGTTTAACATGACAATCTTTATGAGCTCCTCTTGAGGACATTATCAACCTAGCATCACTAGGACACGCTTCCTTCTATAATCAACAACACACACTATGAGTGATACCATTTCCCAACTTATCGGGTTTATTGATTCATCGAACTAAATCTCACCCATTGATAAATTAAAGAAATAAATATCAAACATATGTGCTTGTTATTATATTAGGATTAAGAGCACACACTTCCATAACAACTGAGGTCTTTGTTCCTTTACAAAGTCAGTATAAAAGAAACGACCTCAAATGGTCCTACTCAATACACTCTGAGTGTACTAGTGTAATTATATAGTCAAGATAAACTAATACCTAATTACACTACGACCTTCTAATGGTTTGTTCCTTTCCATTCTGGTCGTGAGCTACTGTTTATAATTTATAAGGTACTGATAACATCATCTTCTGTATGTGACACCACATACTATGTTATCTACAATATAAATTAAATGAACAACTACAAACAAATGTAGATAATTAGACCAAATGTGATTCTTTATTCATAATGAATGTTTACAAAGCTTAGGCTCTCAGTATACACTCCAACAGGTTTAACGTCGTCGCTCGACGGTCTTCAAGACGGGGTTTTTATAGTCGCCGCTCCGACTCTAGGGTTTAACATCACCGCTCGACGGTCTTCAAGGCGGGGTTTTTATAGTCGCCGCTCTAACTCTGGGGTTTAACATCGCCGCTCGACGGTCTTCAAGGCGGGTCAGTCGCTCAGCGATAATTTTGTAAACCTTTGCTTCAGATTTTAATCCTGCAGCCGAAGGACGCAGAAGAAACGAAGATTACATGGTATAAATTACATCAGCGCACCTTTCACCTAGCTCGGTACGGCTGGAGGTGGTTTGCACTCCATGGACGTTCAAGCCTCCGCCCCTCTTCATCCTCTAGGTAATAAGCACCCGACCAGAGCTTTCCCACGACCTTGAAGGGTCCAACCCAAGGAGCCTCCAGCTTGGTGACATCCTCGACCGACTTCACCTTCTTCCATATGAAGTCGCCGACCTGGAAAGATCTAGGTATTACCCGCCTGTTGTAGTTCTGGCGCATCCTCTATCGGTAGGCCGTCAGCCGAACGGCTGCTTTGGCGCGTGCTTCGTCCACTAAGTCCAGCTCCAGGAGTCTCCGCTCGGCATTCCCCTCGCTATACTGCCGCAGACGATCAGACTCAATTCCGACTTCAACAAGGATGACTGCTTTGCCTCCATAAACCAAGTGGAACGGTGTCACTCCCGTCCCTTCCTTTGGCGTCATGCGGATTACCCATAGCATGCTCGGAAGCTCGTCTGCCCAGCTACCTCCGACGTGGTCGAGCCGAACTCGAAGAATTCACAGAATCTCCCGATTAGTGACTTCAACTTGCCCATTGCTTTGGGGATAAGCTACGGAGGTGAAGGCCTACTGGATCCCGTAACCTTCGCACCATTCTCTGAGATGCTATCCGGCGAATTGCCTTCCATTGTCGGAGATGAGCCGTCGCGAAATTCTGAACCAGCATATGATGTGTTGTCATATAAATTTCTGAACCATCTGCTTAGTTATTCTGGCTAGTGGCTCGGTCTCGACCCATTTGGAGAAGTAATCTACTGCGACGAGCAGGAACTTTAGCTGGTCGGTTGCCATGGGGAAGCACCCCACTATATCCATGCCCCATTGATCGAGCAGACAGGATACTATGGACGTTGTCATTTCCTCTGTGGTTCGGTGCGAGAGGTTGCGGTACTTCTGGCAGGACAAGCAGGTAGATACTGTCTGCGCGACGTCTGTTTGGAGGGTTGGCCAAAAATATCCAGCCAGCATTATCTTTCTAGCCAATGACCAACCGCCTGGGTGTCCTCCGAAAGATCCTTGATGCACCTCCTGTAGGATGTAACCGGTGTCTTCTAGTCCGACGCATTTGAGTAGGGGTCGGGAGAAAGCTTTCTTGTACAGCTGATCCCCAATCATCGTGAATCTTCCCGCTCTCCTTCTCAACAGGGGGCTTCCTCCCGATCAGTCGGTGTAACTCCCAACCGTAGGAACTCTATCAACGCTGCTCTCCAATCATTCGGGAAAGTGAGCCCTTCCATCTGATCGACGTGTGCCACTGGAGATACTTGCTCGATCGACTACGATATATCAATCGGCGATATAGAGCTAGCTAGCTTAGCCAGCTCGTCTGCAACTTGGTTTTCTGCTCGGGGTATCTTTGAATAACTACCTCTTGGAAGTTGACATTCAACTTTTCAAAGGATTTGGCGTAGAGCTTGAGTCGAGTGTTGCTTATCTCAAATGCCCTAGTGAGTTGCTGGGCGGCTAGCTGAGAGTCCAAGTGAATCAAGACCCTGATCGCTTTGACATGCCGAGCGGCTTGCAGGCCAGCTATGAGCGCTTCGTATTCGGCCTCGTTATTAGTCGCCCGATATTCTAGCCGAACGAATAGATGCATCCGTTCTTCCTGAGGAGAGACCAGTAGTACACCGACTCCGCTTCCTTGCCAAGCAGACAACCCATCCACATATATCCTCCAAGTTTCCTCTGGCTCGTGATTCTGGACTTTGGTGACAAAGTCCGCCAAGGACTGCGTCTTCGGGGCTGAGAAGTCCAGAATCACGAGTCATAGGAAATTTGGAGGATATATGTGGACGGTGTTGGACCCCGTGGTAGTTTTGATGTGATCAACCAAGTTGGTTAGGTTCTGCTCTGTGTTTGACCCCTATGTCTGAGTGTGCAGGAGCTTAGGAGCGCAGGAAGTCGAGCGAAAGACGCAGCTAGCGAGACGGATGACACGGGAAGAGAGTCGACGGGCTCGGTGCATCCGAAGGACGAGAGAGCTGCGGAAGAGTACACCGGTGGGCGAGAAGAATATACGCGGAGTTCGAGGGACGTTAAGCCGGGGAGGAAGGCTGCTCGAGGAAGGCCGGAAATTGGGTTCGGGTGAGCCCTATTTCAGTTGGCCGCAATCACCCAAGTTATCGGAGCTTCGGAAGTCAAAGTGAAGGAAAAAAGATAAGCTGGAAGCTATTTAAACCATGCAGAAATTGGGCTTTTATACCATGCAGAATTGGGCCATCCAGGCTTGGAGGCGCCTCAAACAGTCCGAGGTGCCTCCAAAGTTGTTTAAGGCACCTCAGACCTGACCAACATAGCCGTTTGAGATCGGATAGATGTTTATCCGGTCAAACCCCTTTGAGGCGCCTTGAACCTTATCGGAGGCACCTTGGACCCTCGGGATAGACTTTCCAGGAGCTATATAAAGGCCCCTGGAGCTAGGAAACAGTAATCAATTGAGTATTAAACTCTATAACAACTTCCTAGCAATAGTTCTGAGTCGTTAGTGTGTAAAAGGCTTCTCCACCTTCAGCAAAGGAGATCTTCTACTGCGCTTTTCTTACTGCCCTGGATTAACAACCCTCTTGGTTGTAACCAGGTTAAATTCCTGTCTTCCTATTTCTTTATTGCTTGATTAATTTATTTACTATTGCACTATTTGAGTTGAAAGTACGAGGAGGGTATAGTCTTAATTTTTCAGAAGCAATTCATCCCCCCTCTTGTCGGCCTCCGCTACACCTACAATTGGTATCAGAACCAGACCGCCTCAGAAGGACTAACTGCCGACTGAAGCACAATGATTAAGACGATGGCCGAAGCGAACATTCATCCCCCGAAGTTCGACGGAGACTTCGCGACATGGAAACAACAAATGGAGGTATATCTTAACATAGATTTTAATATTTTATCAATAATGAAATTTAGATATGAAGCACCAAAGACAACGAATGGAGAAGAACTCAAGATACACCTCTGGAACAATAAGCAACGTGACGAGTCTATGGCAAACGCTCGAGTTGAATTTCACCTTCTAAGCGTACTACCAGATGAAGATCTCGACAGAATTGGCGACTACCAAAGTGCAAAAGAACTTTGGGAAAAGTTCTTAAAACTCCATGAAGAACCAATTGAAGTTGAATCCGACTCCTCGATGGACACTGTTCCAACGTCAGAAGAGTCCGAAAACGAGGTAAGTGCCGAGACAGAACAAGCAACCGAACTCGAACTTGAAGACCTAAAGTGCTCATCACAAATGAGCATCGATGAAGGTGGAGAATCTGCGGAAGAAAACAACTCAACAGGGGGAGAATCAACCGCAAACAAGGTAAGTCAGGTATGGTCTCCACCTCTTAGCAAATTAATTGATTCAATTGAAATATTGTCGAAAGATTCCTGTGAATTACTAATTATTTTGCCGAAAGAATATTTTGAATTAAAAACTGAAAAACTATTAAAGAATATTGAGTTAAATGACACAATTTGTCAATTAAGAGATTTCAACAAATTAACAATAGAAAATATACAATTTTTTGTATGCTTAATATTTTTTGCTACAATTATAAAAAACTGTGATTTAAGAAATTATGAGAAACTATAATGGAAATTTAAGAATCATAGAGAATTTTTAAATTGAAATGATTAGACTTAGCACCTTCAGAAAAGCAAATTAAACAAAAAATTTCCTTATGCGACTTTGACTAGAAAGTGGTTGTTGCTCCAATAACCAAGAAAGTCTAGTGCCTCGCCACTGCCTGGAAGCTAAATATAGAACTGAAATGTTTAATTAACTTTTTGATAAAAGCATTAAAAGTTAAATAATGCTTTGAAAGTCTTTTTTTTTCTTTTTTATGGAAAATTAAAAAAAAAAACTCAGCTTACTTAGAAATTTTTTTTTGGAAAATTTCAAAAAATTAAGTTTACTCAGAAATTTTTCTGGAAAATACTAAAAAGACATTTTCACAATATCATATTTATTATTACCCCAATTTTACTGTGATCAAAGGGGGAGAGAAAAAGGTACAAGTTTAGGGGGAGTTAGGAAAATTAAAATTTTTAAATATTTTTATAAACTGTGTTGCAATTTTATTTATTACAAATTTATGCTTAACATGTTAGTTTAGTAATTTTCTTTAAAATTACTTTTTATGTCTATTTTTACCCTAACTTAAACTTGGATTGATGCACATCAAAAAGGAGAAGATTGTTGGACCCCGTGGTAGTTTTGATGTGATCAACCAAGTTGGTTAGGTCCTGCTCTGTGTTTGATCCCTGTGTCTGAGTGTACAGGAGCTTAGGAGCGCAGGAAGTCAAGCGGAAGACGCAGCTAGCGAGAAGGACGGTACGGGAAGACAGCCAACGGGCTCGGTGCGTCTGAAGGACGAGAGAGCTGCGGAAGAGTACACCGGTGGGCGAGAAGAATGTACGCGACATTCGAGGGACGTTAAGTCGGGGAGGAAGGCTGCTCGAGGAAGGCCAAAAATTGGGTTCGGGTGAGCCCTATTTCGGTTGGCCGCAATCACCCAAGTTATCGGAGCTTCAGAAGTCAAAGCGAAGGAAAAAAGATAAGCTGGAAGTTATTTAAACCATGTAGAAATTGGGCTTTTATACCATGCATAAATTGAGCTTTTATACCATGCAGAAATTGGGCCATCCAGGAGGTGCCTCGGACTGTCTGAGGCACCTCAGACCCATTGGAGGTGCCTCAGACAGTCCGAGGCGCCTCAGACCCATTGGAGGCGCCTCAAACAGTTCGAGACACCTCCAAGGTTGTTTGAGGCGCCTCAGACCTGGCCAACATAGCCGTTTGTGATCGGATAGATGTTTATCCGGTCAAACCCCTTTGAGGCGCCTTGGACCCTCGGGATAGACTTTCCAGGAGCTATATAAAGGCCCCTGGAGCTAGGAAACAATAATCAATTGAGTATTCAACTCTGTAAAAACTTCCTAGCAATAGTTCTCAGCCGTTAGTGTGTAAAAGGCTTCTCCGCCTTCAGCAAAGGAGATCTTCTACTGTGCTTTTCTTACTGCCCTGGATTAACAACCCTCTTGGTTGTAACCAGGTTAAATTCCTGTCTTCCTGTTTCTTTATTGCTTCATTAATTTATTTACTATTGCACTATTTGAGTTGAAAGTACGAGGAGGGTATAGTCTTAATTTTTCAGAAGCAATTCACCCCCTCTTGTCGACCTCCGCTGCACCTACAGGCGGGTGCCTCTGGATTGAGAAAGACTCTGCCCAGAGGGTTGTTGGTCATTACTATAATCGTATGCGCGAGGAAGTATGGTCAAAGCCTCCGAGCGGCGAGCACCAAATCGAAGGCAAGCTTCTCGAGACCAGTGTAGCGAAATTCAGCATCTTTTAAGATATGACTCAAGAAATGCACTGGTTGCTTTTCGCCGATCGACCGTACCAGCGCCGAGCCGATAGCGTGCTCGGTCGAGGATAAATATGTTGGGGTTGCAAGGTTGCAAACATAGTCCCACATTGAAAACATATGGAAAAGATCATGGGTTTATAAGAGAAAAGATATCTCCATTGGCATGAGGCCTTTTGGGGAGAGCCCAAGAGCAAAACCATGAGGGCTTAGGCCCAAAGTGGACAATATCATACCATTGTGGAGATATCTAAATTCTTTCCGATCCTACAATTGGTATCAGAGCCTGGACTGCCAGAAGGTTTAACCGCTGACTGTGCACAAGAGCTATGATCTGATTGAGTCATGTGGGTACAATATTGACCTCGAACAAAGAAAGGGGGGCTCCTATGTTCGGATCAAGAGAACCAGACACCAGGCAGGAAGTCCTAGTTGCAGCTAAGCAAGGAAGTCCTAGTAGGTCGGGTGGACCGAGGGGCAGGAAGACCTGGTGGGTTGAGGATCGGACATGGGAAGCCTGTGGTCCTTTGTTTGAGGGGGGATTGTTGGGGTTGCAAGGTTGCAAACATAGTCCCACATTGAAAACACATGGAAAAGATCATCAGTTTATAAGAGAAAAGATATCTCCATTGGCATGAAGCCTTTTGGGGAGAGCCCAAGAGCAAAACCATGAGGGTTTAGACCCAAAGTGGACAACATCATACCATTGTGGAGATATCTAAATTATTTACGATCCTACAAAATACACGTGAAGCGGCTCGCTTGCAGCTGGCTTAGCCAATACAGGCAGAGAATTCAGATATGCTTTTAACTCTTCAAGCGCGTTGTCGCATTCTTCGTCTCATTGGAACTTGGTGGCTCGGCGCAATTAGGGATGACAATTTCACCAGAATTCGATGGGTAATCCGACATCCGACCCGAATGGAGGAGGATATGAAGGGAATTTTTATACCCGATTATAGTAAATGGGTATTCGGGTATGGGTATTTCGAGTATTGGTATGGAGGCGGATGTGGTAAAATCCTACCCATACCCTACCCGATACCCGATATATATATATATATATATATATATATATATATATATATATATATATATATATATATATATATATAGCCTCATTTTTTATTGAGAAAGAAAAAACTTTAGCTCACTTTCCATCTTATAAAAAAGGACTTAATTTGTCTCTTTTTCTGGTCATCAACACATATCTTATCTTCTTTTCTATAGGAAATGTTCACCCGATCGAAGAAGCGCGAGACGAGGAAGATCTGACAAGTACATTGAGATAATTTTTTTTAAACAAATGAGAATGGTAGGGAGTAATAGGATGATAGGTAGGATATGGATACCCGAAAATCCGACAAGTATGGGGATGAGTATGAAAGTTAAATACCCGATGGGTATGGGGATGGGTATGGGTATAGATATAATAAATGGGTATGGGTACGGAGGATATGAAATCCTACCCATTGTCATCCCTAGGCGCAATATCTTGAAGAAAGGGAGGCTCCAGTCGACAGATTTGGAGATGAACCGAGATAAGGCAGTTATCCGACCGGTGAGGCGCTGAACTTCCTTCAAATTCCTTGGTGGCGACATATCTTGCAGCACTTTCACCTTACTAGGGTTCGCCTTGATGCCCCACTCGGTGATGATATAGCCGAGGAATTTTTCACCCTTCACGCCGAACAAACATTTGCTCGAGTTCAGCTTAATTCCATATGCGCGGAGCGTCTGACAAGTTTCTTCTATGTCTGCACAAAGGTCGGCAGCTCGGAGGGATTTAATGAGTATATCATCGACATATACCTCCATGTTTCGTCCGATCTGCTGCCGGAACACCTTATTCATGAGTCTTTGGTAGGTAGTCCCAGCATTCTTTAGTCCGAACGACATCACGTTGTAGCAGTAGGTACCGTCTGCTGTGATGAAGCTTACTTTTTCTTGGTCCTCCCGGGCGAGCGACATTTGGTGATATCCCTGATACGCATCCAGCATGCATATCAATTCGCACCCAGCCGTGGAGTCCACTACGTGGTCGATCCTGGGCAGTGGGTAGAAGTCCTTTGGGCAGGCTTTGTTGAGGCCTCGAAAGTCGATGCAGACCCTCCAATTGTTGCGGGGCTTTGAGGCTAGCACCACATTCGCGAGCCAGCTCTGGAACTGGACCTCTCTGATATGGCTGGCCTCCAAAAGCTTCTCCACCTCAGCTCGGATGATCTGATTCTACTTGACGCTAAAATCTCTTTTCTTTTGCTTTATCGGCCTAGCATCCGATCAGACGTGGAGCTCATGCTGCGCCACGCTCGGGGAAACACTGGGTAGTTCATGCGTGGACCAGGCGAAGACATCATGATTTCGCTAAAGACATCCGATCAGCTTGGCCTTTTGCTCAGCTTGTAGGTCGGTTGCTATGAAAGTCGTTGCCTCTACCCGGCTAGGGTGTATCTGCACCTCTTCTTTCTCTTCATAAACTAGAGTAGGAGGTTTTTCGATTATGGCGTTTACCTCGTGTCGAGGAGCTTTCCGAGCGGACTTAGCCTCCGCCTTCACCATTTCGACGTAGCAGCGCCGAGCAACCAGTTGGTCTCCTTTGACTTCCCCGACCTGGTATTCTACGGGGAACTTGATCTTCTGGCAATAGGTCGAGACTACCGCCCGGAATTCGTTGAGGGTCGGCCTGCCCAGGATGACGTTATAGGCTGATGGGGCATCCATGACGATGAAGGTGGTGGTCCTGGTCCTTTGGAGCGGCTCCTCTCCGAGTGATATAGCCAACCTTGTCTGACCGATCGGTTGGACCTCGTTGCCAGTGAACCCATACAAAGGAGTTGTCATCGATAGCAACTCGGCCCGGTCGATCTGGAGCTGGTCGAAAGCCTTCTTGAAGATGAAGTTGACCGAGCCCCCTATGTCAATAAATATGCGATGAATAGTGTAGTTGGCTATTACCGCACGAATGATGAGGGCGTCGTCGTGCGACACTTCAATCCCATCGAGATCCTTAGGACCAAAGCTGATTTCGGGCCCGTTCGCCCTCTCTGAGCTGCATCCTACGGCATGGATCTCCAGTCATCTAGCATACGACTTCCGGGCTCGGTTGGAGTCTCCGTTGGTCGGTCCACCGGTGATGATGTTGATTTCACCCTGAGCGGCATTGCTCCGATTTTCTTCCTCCCGAGCGGAGTGCCCGACTTGCCCGCGTGAGGCTGGGATGTGGTCGTCACTCCTTGCTTGATGATGATGCCGCCGCTCAGGGGATCGCTTGATCTCCTCTCACCGTTCGGTACTCTTTCGCTGATATCGCAGTTCGGGGGAAGGTGATCAACGACGATAACTCCTGGGAGTCGGCTGGGCGACTGCGGGGACTCCACGACAGTCTCGAGTGTTGTAGGTGGTGGACTGATGGAAGGCACAGAACATAGGAGTCCATACCTTTCCCTTGGGCCTTGGTCATTCAGCCGCCACATGCTGGATGGCGTGTGGCCTTGCTTCCTGGTGTGGTCGTGTCATATTGGCTCGGGGCCCTCTTGGAGGCTGATGGCTGGTTAGCGACCTCCGTTCGACGTGCACAGGCGGTTCTGATGGCGCTTCTTTCCTTCAGTCCGCCTGAGCTTCCTCCACGTTGATATACTCGCTGGCCTTCTTTAGCATATGGTCGTAATCGTGGGGCGGCTTCCTGATAAGCGAGCGGAAGAAGTCCCCGTCGATGAGCCCTTGGGTGAAAGCGTGCATCATTGTTTCGGACGAGACCATGGGGATGTCCATGGCCGCCTGGTTAAAGCGTTGAATGTAGGTTCGAAGAGTCTCTCTCGGCCCTTGTTTCATAGAGAACAGACTGACACTGGTCTTCGGATAGCGCCTGCTGCTCGCGAAGTGGTGGAGGAAGGTCGTCCTGAAGTCCTTGAAGCTTTGAATCGACCCGTCCGGCAACCTTCGAAACCAACGTTGTGCTGAGCTGGGCAAAGTAGTAAGGAAGACTCGACACTTGACTCCATCCGTGTACTAATGAAAGGTTGTCGCGTTGTCGAACTTGTCGAGGTGGTCTCTGGGTCTGTCGATCTGTTGTACCCATCGATCGCCAAGGGTGCGTAGTGCCTTGGTAGAGAATCCTACAGAATTGCTTCGGAGAATTGGCGGTTGATCCGCTCAGGTGATGAGTCAGCTCGGGGCGCTTTGCCCTTTTTTGCATCCCGAGCGGGAGCTTCGTCTAAGGAAGACCGGTCTCGATTTGCTTGCGCGATCTCAGAGGGCGTCTGGAACAAGACCCGATAGAATGGGATCGGCGCAGGTGGTGCCTCTGCTTGCGTATCGGTCAGACCTTTATTTTGATCCCATATGGAGAGCTGTTCCGGCCGATCCTTGTGCGTCGCTCGGCCTCCAGATGCTGAAGTTGCTTGTTGCGCTAGCCGCTCGGCTAGCGTTTTTTGTTGTTGCTCTATCATCTTAGTTGCTCGCGCCTGCACGAGCGCGTCAAGTTCCTCTTGCAAGAGCGTCACAGTGTGTTGTTGTCCAGCTTCTTCCATCTCCTTGACTCGGATTCAAGTGCGTTCCCACAGACGACGCCAATTTGATCCTGTCCGAGTGCTGAGTTGATGGACACTGGGGATGTGGCACTCTTGTTGACTGATCGAAGACTCCAAAGACGTAGATCATTTGCCGCCGCAAACCTGCAAACACATTGCCGAGCCGAGGAGGGGTTCCCCGGCGATGGCCCTCCGACGCTCAAGTCAAATTTCCAGCAGAAAGAAGTAGAGTGAAGAAAGAATGAGAACTGTAGCTACAGTAAAGATGTAAGCATATCTCCATCGAAGTCTGGGGGTCCTTATATAAGCCTCCCCAGGGGCGCGTGCATGCTTCCTTAGGCGTGCACGCTCCTCAAAGCATACCTGCGATGGATGTGTCAAAAAAGCATGTCCGACACCTTACCCTAATAGCACGAGCATATCTCTGATGTGACAGTGGAAGTTTTTACCGTACGATTCTCTGTTTGATCAGGTTGTCGGTCATGCCTCTTGTCGACGATACTAGTTCCTAGGAAGATCTCACTACCTGCTCCCTCTGTCCCTTACCGGGCTGAGCGGAGGAACCGCTCAGCTGGCCCCTGTCCTAGGCCAAGCGGGGGCCACGTTGGCTGACGCCCTCCAGGTAGATGCCCCTCAGCTGGATACCGTGTCTACTGTTAGCCGAGCGAGATGGCCGCTCGACCCCCGTTTCTTCTCGCTTTGCCTTATGAGCGTCAGAAACTCGACGTCAGGCCGAGCTGTCGAGATGTCGGGTCGGCTAATCCTCCTACTGATCAGGAAGGTAACCCGCCCGGTCGAACGTCTGCCAGATGTTGACCACTTTAACCTTCCGTCGGACGGGTCCCCTCTTCTTACCATCTGATCAATTCTCATTCCTATTCCCCTAAATCAAACACCTTCTAATTCAGTGGCTGGCAACATAATCGACCTACTTTTCAGTTCTTGCTTTTTAACCTACAAAATCACACAACGACACTGAATGCTCTTCTACTCATATTACTCCACTTGTATTCTTATGGGTAAAAACTTCAGAGGGAAAGAAAGAAAGGAATTCCAGTAAGAATTAACATGCAAGTTTTTTCAATGATTCGACGTCTTCCATGCCGTTCTAACATTCTTCGTTTCCAGCAGTTTAATCAGCTGTATCTACATGAAAGCAGTCTCTTTTCTTCAAGCTTCCTCTGCCAATTAATCCTTGCAATGAAGTCCTCTGCTTTCTTGTCTATTTGGCACCATCCTTTCTCCTCCTCTTCCTCTTCCAAGCCTTCCTCTTCTCGCACAGAGTTCATGCCCACTGTGGTACTGCTTTTCGCACAGAGTTCACTGCTCGTCTTCGTATACTCATCATAAACATCAATCATCGGAGAAGAACACGAGAGCTTCCACTCGCCGGCGAGATAGAAGACGATGACGATGTTGAAGAGTAGGAAGAGGCACTTGGGGACTCGACAAGAACGCACATGAGGAATCCACAGGGGAGCCGACAGGAAGAGACCTACAAACAAGACTGTCGATAAGTGGGTGACGCTGGGAGGAAGTGCTGTGCTTCCCACCTCTTCATGGCCTGAAATTTCTGTATTCTGACGCGATCCATAAAATCAAAAGGAGACTTCGTGGCAGATGAATATATCACTCGTTGCTTTGATATGGTTTGTTTAATCAAGATTCAAGCTTGAGAAAAAACTTTACAAAAGGCTGTGGCGAGCTGATGCTCTCCATCTTCTCCTGCTTGGGAATTTTGATTTGGCAACTTCAGACACCACGAGTCTGTTCATGCATGGATTCTTTTGGTTAGTTAGGATTGGGAGATCTGCTTCGATGGGAGACTTGTTGATGTTTTTTTTTTCTATTTTCATGTGCAGAAACATCAGAAAGGGATGAGTAGAAAGAACTCTTGGACATTCTTTAATACACGAGAAAGAACTTTTGACGTTTTTGTCGAAGAGACAAGGATCGAGTGGAGCAAAGCATATGCTTCGATTGTTCTTGGAAAAATGGCAGGTTTTGAGCTATCAGTTGGCCTGCGATAGCTGATCTCGCTTGGCAGACATGCAGATTCCTTTTGAATACGCTGTGATCTATGCGGAAGTCGCACAAAAGTTTCAACTTTCAAAGCTAAAGGAGCAGTTCGAAAAAATGGCCGAACTAAGACGACCTGGCGCACGACTTTGGACACGATTCGCCTCGGGCTTATCTTATCGCCTCTCCGTCAAGGGAAACAGAAAACCTCCCATTCCTTGGAGCAACCAAGGAATCTTAAGACCAGAAAGTTACCGTCCGATGAATGAAATGAAATTATTCAATGAAATTATCTTAACGTCCGATAAATGAAATGAAAAATATATCATTTTTAGTTTGATTATGAGATTTAAAATAAAAAATACATCTTCCCGTTTATGGAATCTATATTCCACTAAATTTAAATTTATAATTTAAATTCGATATTTTACCGAAGATACTCCAATTGCTTACTTGATATTCATATTTACCCAAAGCGCATACATAATTCTTATTATAGTCCAATTTTACTCCTTGTGTGGACTACCATCATTAGTGATCCTAACTCATCAATTGCTATGTGATCCGGTGGTAATGTGGGGTCCACCTGACAGAAGGTCAAGGTGGTCAGTGTCCCGGGAGCCCGTCCGATAGGGCGACCCATCTGTCAGAATCGGCGCGGGGGATACCCGACCCGACACTACGATAGCTCGGCCAGACACCCCAATGCTCAAAAGGCTCAAGTATGGAGAAACGGAGGCCGAGCAGCCGTCCCGCTCGACCATTCAGCAGACACATCCCCGACCAAGTAGGCATGGCTCCCTGGCTCCACAGGACGGAGCCAAGATAGCAGACCATTGGTCGAGCGGACATCCCGCTCGGCCCTGTCGCGATATTAGTCGGACGATAGACTGGTTGAGCGGCTCCCCCGCTCGGCCCAGTAACGGACAAAAGGAGCAACTAGTGATATCCTTCTGGGAACTCACGCTACTGACAGACGACGTGATCGGCGACATGGTCAGACGGAGGATCGTACGGTAGAAGCTTTCACTGTTTTGTCAGAGATATACTCGGGTTGTTAAGGTATGGTGTCAGGGATGTTTTACTGACACATCCTTTCACGGTAAGCTTTGAGAAGCATGCATGCCTCGACAAGTGTGCAAGCGCGCTCCCGGGGGTCCTATATAAGGAGCCCCAGAGCTTCATCGGAGGTATGTTCACGACTACTGTAGCCACAGTTACGCTGCTGCTCTTTTCTCTTCTCTACCTCATTCGCTTGTCGCCGGTGACTGACTTGAGCGTCGAAGGGTCATCGCCAGGGAACCCCTCCCCGGCCCAACACTAACGACTTGTGGTTGCAGGCGTTGCTCGTCGGAGGCCCACGTCATCTTCAGTCTACATCCAGTCAATGTGAGCGTCATCTCCCCAGTGTCCGTCGACTTGACTCTCGGACAGGATCAAGTTTGACGCCGTTTGTAGGAACATACCTGCATCCAAGCCGAGAAGATGGAAGAAGTTGGACGACTTCACACCGTGACGCTCACACAGGAGGAGCTTGATACACTCATACAAGTACGAGCGGTGAAAATAGTTGAGCAGCAGCAGTAGAGAGCGTTGGTCGATTGGCTGGCGCAACAGGCGACATCAGCCTCGAGAGGTCGAGCGGCACAGGAAGACCGGTCGGAACAGCTGTCCATCTTGGGACAGAATAAAGGGTCAACCGGCACGCAAGGAGAGGCATCGCCCGCCCCAATATCATTCCACCGGGCTTTGTTCTAGACGCCCTCCGAGATTGCGCAAGCAAACCAAGAGCGAGGTTCTTCGTCAGATGAAGCGTATGTTCAGGACGTGAGGAAAGGCAAAGCGTCGAAAGCTGATTTGTCTCCCAACCGGATCAATCGACAATTCTCCGAGGCAATTCTGCAAGATCCACTGCCGATGCACTACGCTCCCTTGGCGATCGGAGAGTACAACAGATCAACCGACCCGGACGACCATCTTGGTAAGTTCGACAACGCCGCTACTCTTCATCAATACACGATGGAGTCAAATGCCAAGTCTTCCTCACTACATTCTCCGGCTCGGCACAACGCTGATTTCAGAGGTTGTCAGACGGTCGATCAGAAGTTTTAAGGACTTCCAAACGACTTTTCTTCACCACTTCGCGAGCAGCAGGTGCTATCAGAAGATAAGCGTCAGTCTATTCTCCATGAAGCAAGGGCCAAGAGAGACTCTCCGAGCCTACATCCAGCGCTTCAACCAGGTAGCGATGGATATTCCCTCAGTCTCGTCTAATGCCATGATGAACACGTTCACGCAAGGGCTCGTAGACGGGGACTTCTTTCGATTGCTCGTCAGGAAGCCGCCCCAAGACTACGACCATATGCTAAAGAAGGTCAATGAATACATAAACGTGGAGGAAGCTCAGGCGACCAGAAGGAAGGAAGCGCCGTCAGAACCATCGGCGCCGGCGAAGCGAAGGCCGTCGACCAGTCACTAACCACCAAGAGGGCCCCGAGCTGAAGGAGCACGACCACATCAGGAAGCAAGGTCACACGCCATCCAGCATGTGACCTCCGAGCGGCCAAAGCCAAAGGGAAAGGCATGGACTCCTATGTTCTGCTCTTTCCATCAATCAGCCACCCACAGCACCCGTGACTGTCGCGGGTTTGCCTCGGTCGCACAACCAACACCAAGGAGCTACCTACGTCGATCGCCTTCACCTGACCGACGACAAAGACATTAGAGAGTCGGACGACGTGAAGAGGCCCGGGAATCACCGTGGCAACATCGCAGGAGAAGCACTGATCTTGCACGAGCCTCGCATGAGCAGAGCCGACCGACCGCTCGGGAGGAAGCGAATAGAAGCAACGCCGCATGGGGCGAGATCAACATCATCGCCAGCGGACCTACCAGCGGAGACTCCAATCGAGCTCGGTGTTGGATGCTACTCGGAAAACCTAGAGGTTCCACTGTACAAAAATTTTGTACAAAGGTCTAAACCTTTTCCTAGCTACCATGTGTTCTTTTAAATTAAATTTTGGATCGCCTGCGGAACTTAACACGTTTGATCCAAAACTTAATCTATTCGTTCTTTTAGGTTTTGACTTGGATCTCCTGCGGAACTTAACACGTTCGACCCAAATCACCTTAAGTTATTAATTCCATTAAATATTAATTTCCATTAAATATTAATTTCCATAATTGGTTCCCAGTACTGACGTGGCGAGGCACACGGCCTTCTTGGATATGGGAACAACCACCACCGACTAGACAAAACCTTTTATGGAAAGCTAATATTTAATTTCCTAAAATAACTTTAGGTTAACCGAAAAGAACAATCAAATCACAAGGAAAAATAAAACAAAAGAACATACCATCGAAAAACATATTCGAAATACTAGAATCGTAAGCCTTTTATATTTGGTATTATTTCTATAAATAACTAGTATGATGCAGAAAGGAAAAATTACTAGTTATACCTTCTAGAAAGACCTCTTGATCTTCTACCGTATTCCTCTTCTAACCTCGGACGTTGTGTGGGCAACGATCTTCCGAGATGAGAAACCACCAACCACCTTCTTCTCCTCCTAGCTAGGTTCGGCCACAACAAGGAAGCTTTACCAAGGATGAAGAACAAATCACCAACCAAGCTCCAAGGGATGCAAGCTTTCTCTCCTTCTTCTTTTTCTTCTCCAAGTAGTATCCGGCCACCACAAGAGCTCCAAGGGAGATGAAGAATTCGGCCACCACAAAGAGAAAGAAAGAAAGAGAGGATGGCCGGCCACAACACCAAGAAAAAGAGGGAGAGAACAATAGAAGTTGTGTCCCATAAAGGCACCCCTACCCCTTCTTTTATATTCCTTGGCTTTGGCAAATAAGGAAATTTATTTATAATAAATTTTCCTTAACTTTCTTTGACAATAATTAATTAAGAAAAAATTAATAAAATTTCTTAATCAACTAATCATGGCCGGCCACCTCAAATAGAAAAATTAGGAGAGTTTCAATCAACAATTAAAATTTCCTTATTTGTCTTTGAAAATTTTTAAAAAATAAAATTTCCCTTTATAATCCCTTCATGGTTGATAAAAAGAAATTTCTATAATTTTAATTTTTCAACATGTGAATAATTTTTAAAGAGAAAAAATAAAATATCTTTCCAATCTACAAATAAGGAAAGAGATCTAATCTCTTTCTTTAATTTTTTGTAGATCCTTTTAAGAGAGATATTTTAATTTTAATTTTCTTTAATAAATTATATCTTCCACATAATAAAAATTAAAATTAAAATTCTTTTTAATTAAATTATGGCCGGCCCTCTCTAGCTTGGGTTCAAGCTAGGGTCGGCCACCCTAAACCATGCTTAGGCCGGCCCCCTTTAGGTGGGTATAGAAGGTGGGTATAGGTGGGTATAGTACTCTATAAATAAGAGGTTACGATAGGGACCGAGAGGAGGAATTGGTTTTGGTCTCCCGATAAAATTAAGCATTCCGTGTTCGCCCCGAACACACAACTTAATTTTATCAATAATAATTCATTCCACTAGAGAACTATTATTGAACTACCGCACCAATCCCAAATTACATTTTTGGGCTCCTTCTTATTATGAGTGTGTTAGTCTCCCTGTGTTTAAGATATCGGATGTCCACTAATTAAGTGAGTTACTGACAACTCATTTAATTAATATCTTAGTCCAAGAGTAGTACCACTCAACCTTATCGTCATGTCGGACTAAGTCCACCTGCAGGGTTTAACATGACAATCCTTATGAGCTCCTCTTGGGGACATTATCAACCTAATATCTCTAGGACACAGTTTCCTTCTATAATCAACAACACACACTATAAGTGATATCATTTCCCAACTTATCGGGTTTATTGATTCATCGAACTAAATCTCACCCATTGATAAATTAAAGAAATAAATATCAAATATATGTGCTTGTTATTATATTAGGATTAAGAGCACACACTTTCATAATAACTGAGGTATTTGTTCCTTTATAAAGTCAGTATAAAAGAAACAACCTCAAATGATCCTACTCAATACACTCTAAGTGTACTAGTGTAATTATATAGTCAAGATAAACTAATTCCTAATTACACTACGACCTTCCAATGGTTTGTTCCTTTCCATTTTGGTCGTGAGATACTGTTTATAATTTATAAGGTACTGATAACATCATCTTCTATATGTGACACCACATACTATGTTATCTGCAATATAAATTAATTGAACAACTACAAACAAATGTAGATAAATTGACCAAATGTGATTCTTTATTTAACATAAATGTTTATAAAAGCTTAGGCTTTCAGTATACACTCCAACACTCGGAAGTCATACGTCCGATGGCTAGAGATCCACGCCATAGGCTGCAGCAAGGAGAAGGTGAGTGGGTCCGATATCAGCTTCGGTCCCGGGATCTCGAAGGAGTCAAAATACCGCACGACGACACCCTCATTATTCGAGTGGTAATTACAAACTATACCATTCACCGTGTATTCGTTGAAACTGGTAGCTCGGTCAACATCATCTTCAAAGGGGCATTTGACCAACTCCAAATTGATTGAGGCGAGCTGCTGCCGATGACAACCCCACTGTACGGGTTTACCGGCAATGAAGTACAGTCGATCGGCCAAATCAAGTTGGTCATATCACTTGGGGAGGAACCCCTCAGAAGGACGAGGACCACGAACTTCATTGTGGTGAATGCCCCCTCTGCTTACAACGTCATTCTGGGCCGACCGACCCTCAATAAATTTCAAACGGTTGTCTCAACCTTCTGTCAGAAGATCAAGTTCCCCGTGGAAGATCGGGTAGGAGAGGCCAAGGGCGATCAGTTGGTCGCTCGGCGATGCTACGTCGAAATGGTCAAATCAGAAGTCAAGTCCACACGGGAGATGCCCCGACTAGAGGTTAGCGCTATAACTGAAAAACCTCCTAATCTAGTTTATGAGGAAAAGGAGGAAGTGCAGATACATCCGGGCCGAGCGGAGGCGACTACCTTTATAACGGCTGACCTGGAAGCCGAGCAGAAGGCCGAACTGATCAAATGCTTAGAGCAAAACCATGACGTATTTGCATGGTCCATGCATGAGTTGCTCGACATTTCCCTGAGCGTCACGCAGCATGAGCTCCATGTCCGACCAGACGCCAGACCAGTAAAGCAAAGGAAAAGGGATTTCAGGGCTGAACAGAATTTGATCATCAGGGCGGAAGTTGAGAAGCTTTTGGAGGCCGAGCATATACGGGAGGTTCAATTCCCGAGCTGGCTCGTAAATGTAGTACTGGTTTCCAAGCCAGACAACAAGTGGTGGGTTTGCATTGACTTTCGAGACCTCAACAAAGCCTGCCCAAAGGACTTCTACCCGCTACCCTGGATTGATCAAATGGTAGACTCCACGGTTGGGTGCTAGCTGATATGCATGCTGGACGCATATCAGGGGGTATCATCAAGTGTCGCTCGCCAAGGAGGACCAGGAGAAGGTCAGTTTTATTACCACCGATGGAACATACTGTCATAATGTGATGTCGTTCATCTTGAAGAACGCAGGAGCCACCTATCAGAGGCAGATGAACAAAGTGTTTTGGAGGCAGATCGGCCACAACATGGAGGTATATATTGACGATATACTGGTCAAATCCCTCCGAGCGGCTGATCTCCGTGCATATATCAAGGAGACCTGCCAAACCCTCTGGGCGTACGAAATCAAGTTAAATCCTCATAAGTGTTTGTCCGGCACGAAAAGTGGGTGTTTCCTGGGATATATCGTAACTAAGCGGGGCATTGAGGCAAATCCCAGCAAGGTAAAAGTGCTCTAAGATATGCCACCACCAAGAAACTTGAAGGAAGCTTAGCGCCTCACCCGTCGGATAACAGCATTATCTCGGTTCATCTCCAAGTCGTCCGACCGGAGTCTACCCTTCTTCAAGATATTGCGCCGAGCCACCAAGTTCCAATGGGATGAGGAGTGTGATCAGGCCTTCGAGGAACTCAAGGCGTATCTGAATTCGCTACCTGTACTAGCCAAGCCAACTGCCGGTGAGCCACTCTAAATTTATCTGTCCACGATCGAGCATGCTGTCGGCTCGGCGTTGCTTCAGTAGAATGGGGAAAAACAACTAGTGTATTTTCTAAGTCACATATTAAAGGACGCTGAATCTCGCTACACTGGTCTCGAGAAACTTGCTTTTGCTTTAGTACTTTCCGCTCGGAGGCTTCGCTCATACTTTCTCGTCCATACAATCATTGTCATGACTAATAGTCCTCTAGGGAGGGTTCTTCTCAATCCCGAGACATCCAGACGGCTGATCAAGTGGACAACAGAGCTCAGTGAGTTTGACATTCAGTATCAGCCTTGAACGACCATCAATGCACAGTCCTTGGCGGATTTAGTCACCGAGGTGCAGAATCCCAAACTCGAGGCTACTTGGATGATATATGCAGATGGTTCGTCCACTCGGCAAGGGAGTGGGATCGACATATGTTAGAGTGTATACTAAAAGTCTAGCTTTTGTATAAACATTTATTTAGAAATAAGAATCACATTGGTCATGTATCTACATTTATATATACTAAGTGTAGACGTTCAATTAATTTATATTGTAGATAACACGGTATGTGGTGTCACACACAGAAGATCATGTTATCAGTTTTTATAAATTATAAACAGTTGCTCACGACCAAGATGAAAAGGAACAAACCGTCGGTAAAGTCGTAGTGTGATTAGGGATTAGTTTATCTTGACTAATAAATTAACTAGTACACTCTAAGTGTATTGAGTAGGATCATTTTAGGTAAGTTCTTTTTATACTGACTTGATAAAAGAACTAGACCTTAGTTATTATAGAAGTATGTGCTCTTAATCCTAATATAATAACAAACACATATATTTAGTATTTATTTCTTTGACTTATCAATGGGTGAGATTTAGCTCGATAAATCAATAAGCCCGATAAGTTGGGAAATGATATTACTTATAGTGTGTGTTGTTGATTATAGAAAGAAAAACTGTGTCCTAGTAATCTAGGTTGATAATGTCTCCAAGAGGAGCTCATAAGGATTGTCATGTTAAACCCTGCAGGTGGACTTAGTCCGACATGACGAGAGGTTGAGTGGTACTACTCTTGGACTGAGATATTAATTAAAATGAGTTGTCAGTAACTCAATTAATTAGTGGACATCCGATATCTTAAACACAGGGAGACTAACACACTCATAATAAGAAGGAGCCCAAAATGTAATTTAGGATTGGTGCGGTAATTCAATAATAATTCTTTAGTGGTAAGAATTATTATTGATGAAGTTAAGTTATGTATTCGGGGCGAACACAGGAAGCTTAATTTCATCGGGAGACCAAAACCAATTCCTCCTCTCGGTCCCTATCATAGCCTCTTGTATATAGAGATTTATAGCAACCACATACCCACTTTTTACCCAACCCAAGGGGGTCGGCCAAGCTAGCTTGGAACCCAAGCTAGGGTCGGCCAAGACCAAGTGGTTGAGCCAAGTTAGTTGTCGGCCAATGCTTGGAATCCAAGCATGATGTGGCCGGCCACATCACATTAAAAGAAATTTTATTTATAAATTTTTCTTATGTGGATTCCATGATTTTAAAAGAGAGTTTAAAATTTAAATCTTTCCTTTTATAGCTTTCTACAAAAGATTAAGAAAAGATTTGAAATCTTTCCTTATTTGTAGATTGAAAGGTAGATTTTAATTTTGAGAAAACTTTCCTTTTTTAACCATGTTCATGATTTAAAAGAGAGTTTAAAAATTAAATATTTCTTTTATAAGTTTCTACAAAAGATTAAGAAAAGATTTGATATATTTCCTTATTTGTATATTGAAATGATATTTTAATTTTTAGAGATAACTTTCCTTTTTGGAAATCATCCACATGTTTAAAAGAAAGATTTTAATTTATAAAATTTCTTTTTTTTACAAATCACCATGAAGGGAAAAATTATTGGAGAATTTTTTTATAAATTTCCGGAAACAAATTAGGAAGTTTTAATTCTTGTGGTAATTAAAACTCTCCTTGTTTTGGAGATTAAAGTGGTCGACCATTATAATTAAGAAAATATTTTTAATTTTAATTAATTAAATTTTACTTTTTCATGGCAAAGGAATTAAGGGAGGTTTTATTTAAATTTCCTTATTTGCCAAGACCAAGAATTATAAAAGAGGGGTTAGAGGTGCCTTCAAGAGAACAACTCTATTCTTTTTCTTCCTCTCTTTTCCTCCTTGGTGTGGCCGGCCCTAGAGGTTCTCCCTCTCCTCTTCTCTTCTTCTTTAGTGACCGGTTTCATCTTTCTTTTGGAGTTGGTGATGGTGGCCGGTTCTAGCTAGGAGAAGAAGGAGAGAAAGGAGACTTTGTTTCTAGCATCTCTTGGAGCTTGGTGGTGGTGGACGGACATCTACTTCTCTTGGAGAATTGATGGTGGCCGAATCTAGCTTGGAGAAGAAGGAGCTTGGTGGTTCTCGTCTCGAAAGATCGTTGCCCACACAACGTCCGAGATTAAAAGAGGAATACGGTAGAAGATCAAGAGGTTATTTGCTTACAAAGAAATGTATAATTAGTAATTGTTTTCCGCATCATACTAGTTTTCTTTGTATAGTTATTTTTGAAAATACCAAACACAAGAGGCATATGATTATAGAGTTTTCGAATTTGTTTCGAATTTATGTTTCTTTTGTTTTATTTTTCGAATTTGTGATTCGATTGTTCTTTTTGATTAAACCTAGAGTTATATAAGGAAATTAAATATTAGCTTTCCTTAAAAAGCTTTGTCTATGCGATGGTGGATGCTCCCATACCCAAGAAGGCCATATGCCTCACCATGCAGTTCTAGAAGCCAATTTTAGAAATTAATATTTAATTAATAGTGTTAAGATACGCTTGTGATCCAAGTCTAAACCATTAAGAACAGATAAGTTAAATTTGGAATCAATAATGTTAAGTTCCGTTTGCAATTCCTAATTTAACTTCTAAAGAACACAATAGGTTGTTTAGGAAAGGTTCGACACTTGTACAAAAATTTTGTACAGTGGAACTGGTACGATCTTCCTAGGACCAACCAACAGCATACTGCTTATCTCCTCGCAAGAAGAGCGAATGCAGTTGTCCATTCGACTAGAATACCGGGCCACTAATAACGAAGCCAAGTACGAAGCGCTTATAGCAGGCCTACAAGCCGCTCGACATGTCGGCGCCAGCAAGGTTCTGATCCACTATGATTCTCAATTAGCCGCTCAACAGTTGACTAGAGCATTCGAGATCAGCAACGCGTGACTCAAGCTGTACGCCTAAGCCTTCGAAAAGCTAAAGACCAACTTTCAAGAGATAATCATCCAGAAGATCCCCCGAACGGAGAACCAAGTGGTGGATGAGCTAGCCGAACTGGCAAGCTCACTCTCTCCAACCGTCATTGTACGACCGATCGAGCAAGTATCTTTGGTGGCGCACATCGATCGGATGGAGGGACTCACCTTCCCTAGTGATTGGAGGACAACGATAACAGAGTTTTTACGATCAGGAAACACGTCATCCGATCGGGAAGAAGTCCGCTTATTGAGAAGAAGAGCTGGTCGTTTCACCTTGATCGGGGATCATCTCTACAAGAAGGCTTTCTCTCGGCCTCTGCTTAAGTGCATTAGCTCGGAGGACATCGACTACATTTTGCAAGAGGTACATCAAAGCTCCTGTGGAGGACATCCGGGCGGCTGGTCGCTAGCAAGGAAGATTCTGTTTGCTGGATATTTTTGGCCTACCTTACAGGAAGACGCCGCTCGGACGGTGACCACTTGCCTGTCCTGCCAGAGGTACCATAACGTTTCACACCGACCCACTGAAGAAATGAAGGCTTCCACAGTATCATGCCCGTTTGATCAATGGGGTAAGGACATCGTGGGACCCTTCCCCATGGCGACAGGTCAGCGGAAGTTCTTGCTTGTCGTAGTGAATTATTTCTCCAAGTGGGTCGAAGCCGAGCCGCTGGCGAGAATAATCGAGCAGATGGTCCAAAAATTTATATGGCAGCACATCATTTGTCGGTTCGGGATTCCGCGTCGACTCGTCTCAGACAATGGTAGATAGTTCGCTGGGCAGAAACTCAAAGAATGGTGCGAGGGGTATGACATTCAGTAGGCCTTCACCTCCGTAGCATACCCACAGAGCAACGGACATGCTAAAGTCGCCAATCGGGAGATCTTGCGGATCTTGCGGGTTCGGCTTGACCACGTCGGAGGAAGTTGGATGGACGAGCTCCCCGGCTTGCTATGGGTAATCCGCACGACCCCTAAGGAAGGTACAAGAGTAACCCTATTCCACTTGGTGTATGGAGGCGAAGCGGTCGTCCCTATCGAGATCGGAGTCGAGTCCGACCGGATACAAAACTATGACAAAGACAACGTCAAGCGGAGGCTATTGGAGCTAGACCTGGTGGATGAGGCACGCGCTAAACCAGCCGTTCGATTGATGGCTTATAGGTAAAGAATGAGGTAGAACTACAATCGGAGGGTGATCCTGAGGTCGTTCCAGGTTGGCGACCTCGTATGGAAGAAGGTGAAGCCGGTCGGCGATGTCACCAAGTTGGAAGCCCCGTGGGTCGAGCCCTTCAAGGTCGTGGGGAAGCTCTGCTCGAGCGCATATTACCTGGAGGATGAGGATAAAAGGCAACTCGAACGTCCATGGAGCGCGAACCATCTCTAGTCGTACCGAGCCGAATGAGAGGTGCGCTAATGTAATTAATGTATTTTCCATATCCCTGCACTTGGGCGGCCACACTAGCGGCCCAACCTTTGTCCCTTGGGCGGCCACAATGGCGGCCCAATTGGCGACCCCTTATGTCGTCAACCGACGACCCTCGGCCGTGTGCCGTTACTCACAAGGACTTCCCACCCCTGGCCAGTGGATTTTTGCCTTCCCCAGAATTCGAACTCTAAACCTCCAGGATAAGTACTAGAGTTTATGAATCCTGGTAGCCAAGGCAAAAATCCACTGGCCAGGGGTGAGAAGTCCTTGTGAGTAACGACACACGGCCGAGGGTCGTCGATTGACGACATAAGGGGTCGCCAGTTGGGCCGCCATTGTGGTCGCCCAAGGGACCAAGGTTGGGCCGCCAGTTGGGCCGCTAGTGTGGCCGCCCAAGGGGCCGAGGGGTCGTGTCGTTACAATAAAAAGGCACCTTTTATTGTAAATGTAGGGTTGAAATCAAAAGTAAATGCTTGGCAAAATCTTTGCCGAACGACAACACCACCCGTTGAGTGGCGACGTTAAACCCAAGTCTCCACCGACGGTCGAGCGACGATCTTAAACTCCTGCCTTGAAGACCGTCGAGCGGCGACGTTAAACCCAGGTCTCCACCGACGGTCGAGCGGCGACCTTAAACTCATGCCTTGAAGACCGTCGAACGACGACGTTAAACCCATGTCTCCCTCGACGGTCAAACGGCGACCTTAAACTCCTGCCTTAGAAGACCGTCAAGCGGCGACGTTAAACTGAGGTTTCCACCGACGGTCGAGCGGTGACCTTAAACTCCTACCTTAGAAAACCGTCGAGCGGCGACGTTAAACCCAGGTCTCCACCAACGGTCGAGCAGCGATCTTAAACCCCAAAGGTAAGAACCTAATAGGTTCTCGTGGGTGAACGGAGGCTCAAACCAATCGAAGGATCATCCGTTCGGGATTACATACCTAATGACTACCCTCGAGCGGGGAGACGACGCAAACATGAAAAAAGGAAGTACTACAACAAACATGCATTGCATTAACAAAAAGGGCACCGCCGAGCGGCAGGGATGCATTCAAGACTTGCAAAATTTCTCTCTACAAACTCCTCGCTCACTCAATGTAGTCAAAAGGTTCGTCAAGTATAGAGTCGAGGAGCTGGATGCGGTCGACAACATTAGTAGGCAAGGCTTTAGGAAGATGGTCGTTCGCCTTCAGATGGGTGATCGTCGTGTCGATGGCCAATTCAAACGACTGGATGATCCGTGTGGTCACCTTCACAAGGAATTGGTCCGAGCGGAGGTATCCCTACTTCATGGCCGCGAAGCGGCTCGGCTCGGCGTCCTGGTAAGTCTTCAGGGCCGCGCAGGAGGCCTCCAGAGCCTCTTCAAGGCGCTTCACCTGACCTTGAAGTTCAGCCTCCCTAGCTGAACGACTGTCCCGCTCGGTGGCCAGAAAATCCTCCGCCTTCTTGAGCTTCTTGGCCACATTCCGAGCCTCCTGGTTCTTCAGCTCTAGGTCAGTTATGGCTCGGTAGCTCGATCTTGTGGTCGTAGGTTTTCACCTGAGTCTCAAGCCGACCCAACATGATGGCCTGATCGGCCGATTTCTTCCGCTCAGCCTCCAAGAGCTTAGTGGTCTTCTCCAGATCGGTCTACAACTGGGCGAGGGATGACCCTTGGGAGGAAGAGGCTCCCCCGGAGATCTTGAGCTTCTTCGGCTCCTCCTCCACCAAGGCCAGGCGGTTACACACCGCCACACTCTCCACCCAATACTGCATTCGAACGGAAGAATGTAAGTGTCGAACGAAGGTAAATCATGAATAGATAAAAAACTTACGTCGGTGACCATTTGTATGTGGCTATTGGCGAGCTGCCCAGAAAGCATTGTCGCAGCACACCCTCTGGCCTCCTCCCAAACCTTGGCGAGTCGCCTGTGAAAGTAGACCTGATGCTCGGGGGTATTAGGCTATTCGCTCGGCGCGAGCAAGTCATCGGTGGGCAAGTGTAGAATGACGGTGATGGACCGCCGCCCACTCGGCGCCGATTGAGAAGAAGTCGCAGGACCGGAGGTTTGTGCAGGCGGGACAGGGAGAACCGCGGATCACATGATGCACCGCCTAGTTGAAGGTAAAGTCGTGAGCGACTGGGCGACAATGGGATCCAGCGGGAGATCGTCCAAGGAAGGAGTACGACCGGAGGAAATGACTTCAACTGTTTCGGGAGCGGCTGGAGATGGAGTGCCTCCCCGCTCGGAAGCTTGCACGACCGAAGTGGCGGAGCGGGAGGGCATGCCCGTTCGACGTCTCTTCCAAAGATTAAGCGTCACCTCATCACCCGGAGACCCCGAGCCCTTAGTATGGACGGTAGGTGGCACTTCTGAGACTGGGCGCGGGTCAGCCACCCCTTCTACACTGGGCATCCATTCGGTGGTCCCCTCGCCCACAGTTGGGGTCTCCCCTAGTGTACCTTCCTGTGAGCCGACCGGGGTCAAGTCGAGCCTTTCCATCTCCTTTGCTGCAGCTGCTTCAATCTCAGCTTACTTGACCTTCATGATATCGGCTGCTCGGGAGCGCATCATGGTGTCGGTTGCAAAAGAAGGAAAGAATCAGTTAAACTCAAGAGGAAAAGGTCGAGAAATCTCCTACCTAAGCTGCTCGGGAGTTCGTTCGGGTTGGACTCAGCCCGAACATGTACATAACGTCCTCCAGCAGCAGCTTGTGGATGTTGAACTTCAGGCCCGCCAGCATGTTAGCTGCATGGAGGTATTCCGGTCGAGCCTTGTACTTCTTCAGATCTGGTTGAGGTGGGAGCTCGACCTGCCATTTGGTCCGGAAGCTCGGTCGTTCGAGGAATCGCAAGTAGAAAAAATAATCTTTCTAGTGTTTGTTTGAAGTGGTCATTTTGTCAAAAAAGACCAGACCGATCTAAGACTGGAAGAGGTAGGTCCCCAGTTCGGGCTGCTTAAGATAATAGATGAAGTGGAAGGCCTGAGGAGTTAAAAGAGATACTGTGCACCTTAAACAAGACCACTATGCCGCGCAAGAGGCGAAAGGAATTGGGGACTGTTGGTTGCTACTCGGAAAACCTAATGGTTCCACCGTACAAAAATTTTGTACAAAGGTCTGAACCTTTTCCTAGCTACCATGTGTTCTTTTAAATTAAACTTGGATCGCCTGCGGAACTTAACACGTTTGATCCAAAGTTTAATCTATTTGTTCTTTTAGGTTTAGACTTGGATCTCCTGCGGAACTTAACACGTTCGATCCAAATCACCTAGGTTATTAATTCCATTAAATATTAATTTCCTAAATTGGCTTCCAGGACTGCATGGCGAGGCACATGGCCTTCTTGGATATGGGAACAACCACCACCGCCTAGACAAAGCCTTTTAAGGAAAGCTAATATTTAATTTCCTTAAATAACTTTAGGTCAACCGAAAAGAACAATCAAATCACAAGGAAAAGAAAAACAAAGAACACAACATCGAAAATAAATTCGAAATACTAGAATCGCATGCCTCTTGTATTTGGTATTTTTTACATGAAGATAAAATTAGTATGATGCGGAAATAAAATACTAGTATACCTTTTCTTTTGCAAGCAAAAACCTCTAGGTCTTCTACCATATTCCTCTTCTGACCTCAGACGTTGTGTGAGCAACGATCTTCCGAGATGAGAAACCACCAAAGCACCTTCTTCTCCTCCTTGCAAGGTTCGGCCACAAACAAGAGCTCCTCCAAGGATGAAGAGAAAACACCACCAATGCTCCAAGGGATGCAAGCTTTCTCTCCTTCTTCTCCAAGCTAGAATCCGGCCACCACTTGATCTCCAAGAAGATGAGAGGTTCGGCCACAAGGATGGAGAGAAGAGAAAGGATGAGGCCGGCCACACCAAAGAAGAAAAGAGGGAGAAGAATAATAAAAGTTGTGTGTCATGAGGGCACCCCAACCCCCTCTTTTATAATTCTTAGCTTTGGTAAATAAGGAAATTTAATTACAATAAAATTTCCTTAATTTTCCTTGACATGAATAAATTAAGAAAAATTAAACAAAATTTCCTAAACATTCACGTCTTGGCCGGCCACATCAACAAGAGCAAACAAGACCATTTCAATCAACAATTAAAATTCCTTATTTGTCTTTGAAAATTTTAAAAAATAAAATTTTCCTTTAAAATCCCTTCATGGTTGATAAAAAGAAAATTTTTATAATTTTAATTTTTCTACATGCGAATAATTTATGAAGAAGAAAAATAAAATATCTTTCCAATTTACAAATAAGGAAAGAGATCTAATCTCTTTCTTTAATCTTTTATAGATTCTTTTTAAAGAGATATTTTAATTTTTAATCTCTGTAATAAATTATATCTTTCACATAAGAAAATTTTAAAATTAAAATTCTTTTTAATTTAATGGGGGTCGGCCACCTAAGCTTGGGTTCAAGCTAGGGTCGGCCACCCATGAACCAAGGCTTGGACGACCCTAGCTTGATCCACAAGCTAGCTTGGACAGCCCCTATATCATGGGTATGAAGGTGGGTATAGGTGGGTATAGTACTCTATAAATAAGAGGCTACGATAGGGACCGAGAGGAGGAATTGGTTTTGGTCTCCCGATAAAATTAAGCATCCCGTGTTCGCCCCGAACACACAACTTAATTTTATCAATAATAATTCATTCCACTAGAGAACTATTATTGAACTACCACACCAATCCCAAATTACATTTTTTGGGCTCCTTCTTATTATGAGTGTGTTAGTCTCCCTGTGTTTAAGATGTCAAATGTCCACTAATTAAGTGAGTTACTGACAACTCATTTAATTAGTATCTTAGTCCAAGAATAGTACCACTCAACCTTATCGTCATGTCGGACTAAGTCCACCTGCAGGGTTTAACATGACAATCCTTATGAGCTCATCTTGGGGACATTATCAACCTAGATCACTAGGACACAGTTTCCTTTTATAATCAACAACACACACTATAAGTGATATCATTTCCCAACTTATCGGGCTTATTGATTTATCGAACTAAATCTCACCCATTGATAAATTAAAGAAATAAATATCAAATATATGTGCTTGTTATTATATTAGGATTAAGAGCACACACTTCCATAATAACTAAGGTCTTTGTTCCTTTATAAAGTCAGTATAAAAGAAACGACCTCTAATGGTTCTACTCAATACACTCTAAGTGTACTAGTGTAATTATATAGTTAAGATAAACAAATTTCTAATTACACTACGACCTTTCAATGGTTTGTTCCTTTCCATTTTGGTCGTGAGCTACTGTTTATAATTTATCAGGTACTGATAACATCATCTTCTGTATGTGACACTACATACTATGTTATCTACAATATAAATTAATTGAACAACTACAAACAAATATAGATAATTTGAGCAAATGTGATTCTTTATTCAAAATAAATGTTTACAAAAGCTTAGGCTTTCAGTATACACTCTAACAATTTCCCACTTATACTAATGACTAAGCTGCCATATCTTCTGCCATACATCTGATTCTCATTCCCTCCACATGCCGATCGAAAGCTTTTACCGGAAGGGCCTTAGTGAAAGGATCTGCCAGGTTATCTGCTGATGCAATCTTAGTGATGGCAACTTCTCCTCGCTTCACGATATCTCGTATCAGGTGGTACTTGCGCTCTATATGTTTACTTGCCTTATGGGCTCGTGGTTCCTTCGAGTTTGCAACTGCACCGCTATTATCACAATAAATTATGATGATTTTGGGCAAACCAGGAATCACATCTAAGTCCATTAGAAAGTTCCTGAGCCATACTGTTTCTTTAGCTGCCTCAGAGGCTACTACATACTCAGCTTCCATGGTTGAGTCCGAAATGCATTTCTGCTTAACACTCCTCCATGCAATGGCTCCACCTCCTAAAGTAAACACATAGCAAGATGTAGACTTACTGTTGTCCCTATCTGATTGGAAATCTGAATCTGTGTAACCCACAGGGAGCAAATCGTCTGCTTGGTAAACTAGCATATAATCTTTAGTCCTTCTCAGGTACTTTAATATATGCTTTACCGTAGTCCAATGTCCTTGTCCAGGGTTACTCTGATATCTGCTAACCATGCCCACGGCAAAACAGATATCAGGTCTCGTACATAGCATTGCATACATTAGGCTTCCTACAGCCGAAGCATAATGAACTGCTTTCATGTCCTCTATCTCCTTTGATGTCTTCGGAGACATCTCTTTAGATAGAACTATTCCATGCCTAAAAGGTAAGAAACCTTTCTTGGAATCCTGCATGCTAAAACGAGCAAGGATTGTATCTATATATGAAGCTTGGGACAGACACAACATTCTTTTCTTACGATCCCTTATAACTTTGATCCCAAGAATGTGTGCACATTCTCCTAAATCTTTCATATCAAATTGTTTGGACAACCATACCCTTACGTCCGATAATATCTTGACATTGTTGCCAATTAACAAAATATCATCTACGTATAGTACAAGAAATACCACCACGTTTCCGTTACACTTCTTGTATACACAAGACTCATCCGGACACTGAATAAATCCATATGACTGGATCACTTCATTAAACCGGATGTTCCAAGACCTTGAAGCTTACTTCAGTCCATAAATGGACCGATTGAGCTTGCACACTAGATGCTCTTTGCCTTTTTCAATGAACCCTTCTGGTTACTTCATATGGATGTTCTCTTCAAGAATTCCATTAAGGAAAGTTGTCTTGACATCCATTGTCAAATCTCATAATCCATATGAGCAGCAATGGATAAGAGTATCCGGATAGACTTAAGCATGGCTACCGGTGAAAAGGTCTCCTCATAATCGATTCCCTCTTTCTGAGTGTACCCTTTCGCAACAAGCCTAACTTTGAAGGTTTCTACCTTCCCGTCTGTCCCTCTTTTCCTTTTGTAAATCCACTCAGAATTCATTACTTTTGCCAAGATACTGCATCTATATCTTGGAGTGCTTCGTAATATGTTCGGGGATCAGGTTCATGTTTACCCGGGATTAAATTCGAAGACTCTCCCAAAAACATGAATCTATCAGGTTGCCTTACAACCCTCCCACTACGACGAGACACTGTCTATGGTTATGTATCATGTGTGACACATGTTGCAGTCTCTTGTGGTACTTCATCTTGTACTGTTGGTACTAAGGTAGACGTGTCCTCTATAAGTTCTTCTAAAACAACTTTGCTACTGGGCTTGTGATCCATTATATAGTCTTATTCTAAAAATTGGGCATTGGTGCTAACAATGACCTTCTGATCTTTAGGACTATAAAATAAATCACCTTTCGTTCCTCTGGGATACCCCACAAACATGCGAACTTCTGTACGATATTCTAACTTATCAGCATCTGGTTTCAGCACATGTGCTGGACTACCCCAAATCCGAATATGTCTTAGACTGGGCTTTCGCCCATTCCACAAATCTGTGGGAGTAGAAGAAACTGATTTAGAAGGTACTAAGTTCAGAATGTATACTGTCGTTTCCAGAGCGTATCCCCAAAATGAATTTGGTAATTCTGAATAACTCATCATCGATCTAACCATCTCCATAAGAGTCATATTCCTTCGTTCTGCCACACCATTCTGTTGAGGTGTACCAGGTGCGGACAGTTGGGATTGAATCCCGGCCTCTGATAAGTAATTCCTAAACTCTCCTAAGAGGTATTCGCCACCACGATCAGACCGTAGTGACTTGATACTTTTACCTAGTCGTTTCTCTACATCAGCCTTGTATTCTTTAAACTTATCAAAGCACTCGGACTTGCGGCGCATTAGGTAAATGTATCCGTATCTTGAATAATCATCTATAAAAGAGACAAAATATTCAAAACCACCTCTTGCCTGGACAGACATAGGACCACACAAATCAGAATGAACCAATTCTAACACTTCTTTGGCTCTATACCCCTTGGCCTTGAAAGGCCTCTTGGTCATTTTACCTTCCAAGCAAGATTCACAAGTTGGAAAATTTTACAACTCTAATGAACCCAAGAGTCCATCGGCTATAAGCCTCTGGATCCTACTTAAGTTAATATAACCAAGCCTTAGATGCCAAAGATATGCTTGGTTCATTTCCGAAGGTTCTTTTCTCTTATTTGAGTTAGAAGATGTGTTATTAATTTCCATATTATGCTTTATGGGAGAAATTGGATTTAAAGTATACAAATTACCAACTAATGCACCAGAACAGATAATCACTTTATTTCTCTTAACAACTACATCGTTACTAAAGGAAACTGAATATCCATCTAAAAACAGTTTAGAAACTGAAATTAAATTCTTTCTAAAACTGGGTACATAAAGACAATTTCTTAAAACTAAATTTTTATTTCTATTAAAAGATAAGTAGACGTCTCCCACTGCAACAGCCGCCACCTTAGTAGCATTGCCCATGTAGACGGTAATCTCTCCTTCAGTTAGTCGTCGGGTTTCCTGGAACCCCTGCAAGGAATTGCAGACATGATCAGTGGCTCTCGTATCTACACACCAGGTGCTGATAGATAACACCGCTAAACATGTTTCAACAACTAGAGCATGAGATATACCTTTGTTGTTTTGATTCCTACGAGGACATTCCGCCTTCCAATGTCCTGACTGCTTGCAGATGAAGCACTTGCCCTTTGATTTTTTCATTCCAGTTTTAGGTCCTGTACTCTGAGATTTATTCACTTTCTTTGCTGGACCAACTTGTTTCTTCTTCTTCTTTCCTTTCGGTTTAGAAGTAGAACCATTTTCAGCATAGTGAATATGAGAATTGTGACGAAACAAACCTTCTGCTGCCTGAAGTTCTGTCAGTAGTTCCGCCAATGAATATACCCTTTTGTTCATATTGTAATTTAGGCGGAATTGCTCAAAACTTCTAGGTAGTGTTTGGAGGATCATATCGATCTGAGTTTCCCCATCAATTTCTCCTCCAAGGATCTGTATTTCGTTCAGATAAGTCATCATCTTTAGGATATGATCCCTCACAGGAGTACCCTCTTGCATGGTAGCTGTCATTATCTTTCTCATGGCTTCTTGTCTAGAAGCCCGATCTTGATGACCAAAGAGTTCCTTGAGATTGTTCATAATATCATAAGTTGTTGGTAAATCTTGATGCTGATGTTGCAATACATTTGACATTGAAGCCAAAATGTAACACCGCGCCATCTCATCTGCTTTTACCCATTTCCTATGATATTCAATCTCCTCTTGGGTAGATTCACCAGTGGGTGCATCAGGGCAAGGCTTAGTCAGTACAAACTTATAGCTTTCAGCAGTAAGGATAATGTCCAGGTTCCTTTTCCAATCTATGTAGTTAGGACCAGTAAGTCTATTCTCTTTTAGTATGATGGCCAGTGGGTTGAAAGTCATCCTAAGAATCACAAATAACTTTTGGTCAGAACTCTAAATTTAGAATAATATTGATTCCTCAAACAATACTATTTTAAATTAACCAACACCTCAAAACACCGAGAATTTTGATAGAAATACTACGATAGTGTGGACGTATACAAATTCAACATTTGTAAAAGGTGTTAGAGTGTATACTAAAAGCATAGCTTTTGTAAACATTTATTTGTTAAAGTAAAAGAATCACATTGGTCAATATCTGCATTTATTAAATATAATTGTTTAATTAATTTATATAGTAGATAACATGGAGTGTGGTGTCACACTCAGAAGATCATGTTGTCGGTTCTGTATAAATTATAAACAGTTGCTCGCGACTAAAATAGAAAGGAACAAACTATCAGTATAGTCGTAGTGTAATTAAGTATTAGTTTATCTTGACTAATAAATTACACTAATACACTTTAAGTGTATTGAGTAGGATCATTTAGGTATGTTCTTTTTGTACTGACTTAGTAAAAGAACTAAACCTTAGTTATTATGAAAGTGTGTGCTCTTAATCCTAATATAATAACAAGCATATATATTTAATATTTATTTCTTTGATTTATCAAAGGGTGAGGTTTAGCTCGATAAATCAATATGTCCGATAAGTTGGGAAATGATATTACTTATAGTGTGTGTTGTTGATTATAGAAGGAATCTGTGTCCTAGTTATCTAGGTTGAGAATGTCCCCAAGAGGAGCTCATAAGGATTGCCATGTTAAACCCTGCAGGTGGACCTAGTCCAACATGACAATAAAGTTGAGTGGTACTACTCTTGGAGCTAGATATTAATTAAGTGAGTTGTCAGTAACTTACTTAATTAGTGGACATTCATAATCTTAAACACAGGGAGACTAACACACTCATGATAAGAAGGAGCCCATAATGTAATTTGGGATTGGTGCGGTATAACTCTCTAGTGGAATGAGTTATTATCGATGAACTTGAGTTGTGTGTTCGGGGCGAACACGGGATACTCAAGCTCATCGGAAGGCCAAAACTAATTTCTCCTCTAGGTCCCTGTCGTAGCCTCATTATACCCTCAAGTCCATCCAAATGTAAGACTCTTCTTGGTGTCCAAGAAGGGGGTCGGACCATTGCTTGGTGACCAAGCAATGGCTGGCCACATCCTCTTGTTGGGGCCGGCCCTATTGCTTGGTGACCAAGCTTGTAGGGGCCGGCCATAATAATTCAAAAAGGGAGGGTTGTTTTGAATTTTTAAAATCTTCTCTTTGTAGAAAACTATAAGTTTTAAAAGAGAGATTTTAATTTTTAAAACTTTCCTTATTTGAATTAGGCCACATGTTTAAATAGAGAGTTTAAAAGATTTTAAAACTTTCCTTTTTTAACCATCCTTATGGTTTAAGAAAAAAGGGAAAAGAAGTTTTAAAATTTAAATTTTCTATTACCATGTTAAAAAAGGAAATTTTATAAGAGAGTTTTTAAATTTAAAACATGGTTTTAATTTTTAGAAACTTTCCTTTTTTAACTCCTACTTTAGAAAAGAGAGCTTGTAAATTTTATAAGAGGATTTCTTCTTGTAAAATTTTAAAAAAAAATATTTTTCCTTTCCTTTTAATTGTGGACAGCCACCTTGCTTGGTGCCCAAGCAAGGGCCGGCCAATAGGATTAAATCAAATTCAATCCTAAACCAAATAGGATCGATCTCAACCATTGATTGATGATTGATTCAATCAAGAGGAAAGAAAAGGAAAAATAAAAAGGGAAAAGGAAAAACTCTTGGATGATTTTATTTTTGTATAAGGTTTTTCCTTATTTGCCTTGGGCAAGTAATATAAAAGAAGGGGTGAGGGGGCTTCATGAGACACAACTCTTATTCTTTTGCTTGGGTGATCTCTTGGTGGTCGGCCCTCTCCCTTCTTCCTCTCCCTTTGCTCTCTTCTCCTTGGTGGTGGTGGTGGCCGGATTTTAGAAGAAGAAGGAGGAAGTTTTTGGGTGGTGTTCATCTTGGAGGATCGTCACCCACACGACGTCCAAGGCGAGGCGAGGAATACGGCAGAAGATCTCGAGGTCATTAGCTTACAAAGAAAAGGTATAACTAGTATTTTTCTTCCGCATCATACTAGTTATTTTTCTTTGTATGAATTTTAAATACAAGAGGCAATTAGATCTAGTTTATCGAATTTATTTTTCGATTTTGTGTTTTCTTCTTTTTCGAATTTGTGATTCGATTGTTCCTTTTGGTTAACCTAGAGTTATTTAAGGAAATAAATATTAGCTTTCCTTAAAAGGCTTTGCCTAGGCGGTGGTGGTTACTCCCATATCCAAGAAGGTCATGTGCCTCGCCATGCAGTCCTGGAAGTCAATTTTGGAAATTAATATTTATGGAATTAATAACCTAGATAGATTTGAATCAATAGTGTTAAGTTCCGCTTGCGATTCAAATCTAAACCATTAAGAACAGATAAGTTAAATTTGGAATCAATGATGTTAAGTTCCGTCTGCGATTCCTTATTTAACTTCTAAAGAACACAATAGGTTATTTAAGGAAAGGTTCGACACTTGTACAAAAAATTTTGTACAGTGGAACCGGTACGTTTTCCTAGGTTTAACCAACAAAAGGAGGGTTTAACCCATTAATTTTATTATCTTGTCAACCTAACTTTTTGACAAATAAAATTAATAGTTGGTTTCCTTTGGTCACACGAATAATAGCAGTGACTCCGATGGGGAGGATACTATTAGACGTGCCTAAGTGTATACCATTACTTGACACTAAGTCCATTAATAAGATTGTGCCCCTTCCGATGGGGAAGATCACACGCTCTTAATGAACTTCCTATAGTCATCCAAAATGGAAGTTTGTTCTAGTGATCCACAAACAAGCTCATCCGATATAGAGGAAGGCACTCAGAGCCAACGCGCAAGCTTGTCTGCATCACTTACAAACCAGTAATGGAGACCGTGGAATTTATTTAAAATTCCTCTCCCACTTAGTTATTTAAAAATGAGGAATTTTGACTATGCTAGCCTACTTAACATGCATACTAACAAGCACACACAGTCACAGCATAAAAAGTAATAAATAGAAAAAACTAATTTTCAACTATTATGGCTTTTATCTGTTGTTGTCCTCCGTGTGTCGCCAACCCTAGCTGTTGCCACCTTTGGCCACCGCCACCGGGTCTAGATGTCGCATCCATCTTGCTCCTTGTTCCGCTGCGTCTCTGGTCTTCAAAAAGTTCCACACCTTGCAAGATTCGATCCGCGACATAAATATAATTTTACATTTTTCGATCCTATATTCCTTGAAGGAATGTACATGTGAACTAGATCGAACATAAAATAAAAATTTACATCCATCGATCATATATTCCATAAAAGGAATGTACATGTAACTAGATCAAAAAATAAAATCCTAATAAAACTAAATACAACTCCTGCTGTATTTTATAATACAATCATGCACACACATAAATGCCCTTTACATGTCCAAGGGTCCAATCACACACATAAAAACTATAAGCCATAATAGTTGGATCCTGCATCCACAAAGTTAGCACATCCTACTATTAACCTCCCTAAATTATGTATGACATGTGCATAATTAAACTAATACCAAATACGCAGAGGCAAAAACCCTAGCTCTGATACCAATTGTTGGTTGCTACTCGAAAAACCTAATGGTTCCACTGTACAAAAATTTTGTACAAATGTTTGAACCTTTTCCTAGCTACCATGTGTTCTTTTAAATTAAACTTGGATCGCCTGCGGAACTTAACACGTTTGATCCAAAGTTTAATCTATTTGTTCTTTTAGGTTTAGACTTGGATCTCCTGCGGAACTTAACACGTTCGATCCAAATCACCTAGATTATTAATTTCATTAAATATTAATTTCCTAAATTGGCTTCCAGGACTGCATGGCGAGGCACATGGCCTTCTTGGATATGGGAACAACCACCACTGCCTAGACAAAGTCTTTTAAGGAAAGCTAATATTTAATTTCCTTAAATAACTTTAAGTCAACCGAAAAGAACAATCAAATCACAAGGAAAAAAAAACAAAGAACACAACATCGAAAATAAATTCGAAATACTAGAATCGCATGCCTCTTGTATTTGGTATTTTTTACATGAAGATAAAACTAGTATGATGCGGAAATAAAATACTAGTATACCTTTTCTTTTGCAAGCAAAAACCTCTAGGTCTTCTACCGTATTCCTCTTCTAACCTCGGACGCTGTGTGGGCAACGATCTTCTGAGATGAGAAACCACCAAAGCACCTTCTTCTCCTCCTTGCAAGGTTCGGCCACAAACAAGAGCTCCTCCAAGGATGAAGAGAAAACACCACCAATGCTCCAAGGGATACAAGCTTTCTCTCCTTCTTCTCCAAGCTAGAATCCGGCCACCACTTGATCTCCAAGACGATGAGAGGTTCGGCCACAAGGATGGAGAGAAGAGAAAGGATGAGGCCGGCCACACCAAAGAAGAAAAGAGGGAGAAGAATAATAAAAGTTGTGTGTCATGAGGGCACCCCAACCAAAACTGCAAAGAAGCGGGGGAGATTGTAAAGGATCGAAAAGCTTAAAAAGAAGATAGCAAGGATTGCCGGAGCACTAAACGAACAGAATTGCAGGAGCACGGGACGAGCAGAATCGCCGTCAACAATTGGGGAAGAAGGCAGCGAAGTGGGTGCAGAGGAAGAAGCAACAACTTTATAAAGATTGGCTCGGCCGACTGGAGATGTCCGATCTAGGGCACGGGAATCGGAGTGCACATCGAGCCATTGAATTCAAACTGATAAACGTCACATCTGCAGTTGTCACCTCGGACGTGCGGCGGCTGCGGTGACAACACGTGGCACCCTCCCATAGGACATCATTTAATGAGCGTCATTATTAAGCGTGGGCGCATGCTCGGCCTTAATGGAGGTGATTTGCATGAATTCTAAGGAGATTCGGATGATGTCAGCATTTACAGCACGGGTCGCGTCCATCCGAAGACGCCGAAGGAGAAATTTTCCAAGTCCTCAAGATGCTGAACGACCTAGGAGATCAACCCTACATGGACCAATCGGGACGTAGCCAGCCGATCGACCAATCGGTCACTAGACTACTTGTCCAGTCAGTCGGATTTGCAGCCTCCTTTGACTAGACATGAGGAGGAGGCACGTGATCCGGTGGTAAGGTGGGGCATGCTTGGTAGAAGGTGAAGGTGGTCAGCGCCCTGGGAGTCCGTCCGATCGGGCGACCCATCTGCCAGAATCGGTGCGGGGGATACCCGATCCGACACTACGACAGCTCGGCCAGACACCAGGCTTCCGACGCTCAAAAGGCTCAAGTATGGAGGAACGGAGGGCGAGCGATCGTCCCGCTCGGTCATTCAGCAGACACGTCCCCGACCAAGTAGGCATGGCTCCCTCGCTCGACAGGACGGAGCCAAGATAGCAGACCATTGGTCGAGTGGACATCCCGCTGGGCCCTGTCGCGATATCAGCCGAACGATAGACTGGCCGAGCGGCTCCCCCGCTCAGCCTAGTAACGGACAAAAGGAGTAGCTGGTGATATCCTTCTGGGAACTCACGCTACTGGCAGACGGCGTGATCGGCGACATGGTCAAGCGGAGGATCGTACGGTAGAAGCTTCCGCTGTCTTGTTAGAGATATACTCGGGTTGTTAAGGTATGGTGTCAGGGACGCTTTACTAACATGTCCTTTCACGATAAGCTTTGAGAAGCGTGCATGCCTTTACAAGTGTGCACGCGCTTCCGGGGGCCATATATAAGGAGCCCCAGAGCTTCATCGGAGGTATGTTCACGACTACTGTAGCCACAGTTACACTGCTGCTCTTTTCTCTTCTCTACTTCATTCGCTTGCCGCAGTGACTGACTTGAGCGTCGGAGGGCCATCGCCGGGGAACCCCTCCCCGGCCCAACACTAACGACTTGTGGTTGCAGGCGTAGCTCGTCGGAGGTGCACGTCATCTTCAGTCTACATCCAGTCAACGTGAGCGTCATCTCCCCAGCGTCTGTCGACTCGACTCTCAGATAGGATCACTATGTATCAAATTGATTCTCCATCTATAGATTCTAATCGACCACATCAGTCGGCTATAAAATTATCTATCGAACCATTACAAATCAAACATTGATACTCGACTGATATTGAACTATCAATCTATTGTAACAAACTTAATAAATCTCAATCTTAATCCTCAAATCTATGTTTAATCGCCTAGTTACACTCGAAAAGTTACAAGAAGTGTAATGAGTTTGGTTTAAATTGTTTCGAACATATCTAAATCGTCATCGGGTTTTGGTCCAAATTCACTAATGCCCCTACCGCATCAAAAATTTCAAAATCTTGAGATAGTTTAAACTAAAGAGTCTTATAAACTAAGATGGTGTTGTGAGTGAGTATGATAGACTTAGGTATTCTAATGAGTTTATAACAAAATCTCTCGTGGTTATGCCAATTTCAAAAAATCTATGACTCTCTATCTGGAGTGTGAATTCATATATAAGGGCATTCATACTCACTCGCCAACACTGCTAGCCCATGACTCTCCTAATTCACACTATGTTAAGATTTTTGAAATTTTGAACATTGTAGGTCAATCGGAGAGTTTCTATCAAAACTCATTGATAGTCCTAGAAACTTTAAAATCACTTCAAATCATAATTGTTACATTCAATATCCTAGATGTAACTATGCCCTTAGACCTGGATTCCACAATTCAGATTGAGAGTTGTAAGATTTTGAAATCTTCACAATCTTAGACAATTTGACACAACTCATTAAAAGTAATTTGACACAACTCATTAAAAGTCTGTCTATCATACTTACTCACCAAATACTATCAAAGGATTTCTACTCTCAAAATTTAGATTATATCAAGATTTTTAAATTTTAGACATCATAAATTCATTAGTGAGTTTTTATCAAAACTTGTTGATGATCTTAAGATCTCAGAAACACTTTAAATCAAGTTCATTACACTTCTTGCATCCTCCTAAGTGTAATCCTGATACATGGATTTCATGGCTTATATAGAGAACTGTGAGTTTCTGTAATCAACACAATCTTAAGATGTCTTGTCACAAACTCATTAGAGGAACTAAGTATGTCACATTCACCCATGCCATCAAAAGGGTTCTTAGGATTTCCCTGATTCAAATCATGTGAAGCAATTGAAATTTTAAATATCGTAAAGTCAAATGTAAGTTTTGATCAAAACTTATTGATGAACTTAGACATTTCAGTAATATTTCAAATCAAACTCATTACACTCCTTATATTTTCCTAAATGTAATCATACCATCCGAATGAATTAAGGTATTAGAATTGGGGTATTAAGTTTGTTAGAATCAAAATTTTATAATCTAATTGATGTAATGAATTGATGAGTTACGGTTTAGGGTGACTATAGTTCACACATGGAATAAAAGAGAGATATAATATATATTAGGTACATATTTTAATAGATATGAAATTTGAGTATAAAATTTGGATATTAAAAAAAATTAATACGCGGTCCAATAATTGTCAATTTAATTTCGAATTCAATAATATAATTGTTAGTTACATAAATATACCAACGTAATAAATTTGTAGTTATTTTTAATTTAAATTAGTATTATTTGTTCAATTTGAATTATAAATTTACAAAAGCAGAAAAAATCAATATATTATTTTTTTATAATAATATTTTTTCGATGCATATTTCAATTTTTAAGATTACTAATCAATTTATTTAGGAAAAACCAGGGTCTACTCCCTCTACCCTAAACCCCGCGTTCCTTTTCCGTCGCCACCTCCGTTGCTACTCTCCCACTACCTAACCCCGATCCTCTTTTCCGCCGCACCTCCTTCTCCGCCGCTCCTCCATCTCCTTCTCCGTCCCTTCCCCGACTCCTCCGTGACGAGGCTTTTTTTCCGTGTTTTTCCTTCGTCTTTATTCCTCATCTCCTTCTCCACACGTAAGCTTAGACTTCGTCTCTGATGACGACCTCTCAATCACAGGCCGTGAAGTCCTCAATAAGTCCACCGGCCGGCGGCGCTTTACGGTAAGCTTCTAAAAAAAATATGTAATTTATATTGTCAAATAGCGAGTACGTTTTGTAACTCGGGATCTCATATTTATTGCAGTTCAAGAGTTTCTCCCAGCGGTGGAAGAGATACAGATCAATGTTTTTCATAGTCTTGACTCCGTTAAAGCTCAACCATCTGACGACTCATCATTCTTGCGAGAGAGCCTTATTTACTGGAAGGTATGATGCGTTTTGTCATTTTTTTAAGGAATAGTTATAAAATGATGCCTTAATGTTAGAGTTACATCTTTTATTTATTTTCATGTGTTACAATATACAGGAATTGAATACGACGGTAGACTTTTTCTCCTTTTATGAAAACATGAAGCCATTTGTTCAGATGCTATCGCAAGCGATACTGCTCAAGGAAACTATTATGACGGAGCTCCTAGATAAAGTGAAGATTGAAGCTATATTGTCTCTTGAGCCAATTCTAAGGTATGTGGACTTTGGAGCACCTTTTCATTTTTCTGGAATCACTTAAAGATATATAAGATATATATATATATATATATATATATATATATATATATATATATATATATATATGAGATTTTAGATATGGAACATTCGATGCTACTTTGCTTTAACACATAGATAAATTTGAACAACAATTGTTTGCTTAACATATGCCAATTGATTTTTATGCATACATTTGTGTTTGGTTTTGATATGTTACCATACTTCCATTTGTAGTGGTGGATCTAGGTTCCATAGGATATTATGTGAAAAATTTTCTTTTCGACATTAATGATTACCTGCAAGTTGGGTGTGCATAGGATTTATAGTGTAATTTGTTTGCTGTTGGGTGTGCGGACCAGTAAATCCCTGGCAACTGGGATGGAATGATTTTTTAAAAATGCACTTTTATCTTCTTTTTTCCAACCATTGATTATTTAACAGACACTTCCATATCATCATCAAGGACATGAGTTCGCCAAGGGAACATGAACCTGCAGAGCTAAATTATATTGATTGTTAGCCGAACAATATTTGCCTCTACGCCCAATGAGCAGTCTGAGGAAGTACTCACACATTATGCTAAATTGTGTGTTGTTTCCTATGTTTGCTATTTTATGTTAGAATTTATTAAATAGTCGCTTTAAAGTCTTGTGCCGTGCTTGGATATGTGTTGGTTCCTTATAATTTTTTGTGCTCTCATCTGTTATTAGAGATTAATTTTTTTTAGTTGTTGTATGTTCTTTTAGTTGGACGTTTTTTTCCTAATAATTCTTTGGTCATGCAGGTTAATAGCAGCTCTATCTAGAGATTTTCTGAATGAATTTGTATCGTAAGTCTCCTTATAATTTTTCATCTTGCAGTTTGACTTTAACTAGAAAGCTGCACTGCCCCTGCAACTCTGTCACATATTTAGCAGCAGAAGTTAAAAACTTAAATAGGTGCTATTAGAATAAGTGGAATCCTGTTTGTTTTTGTTCTGCCTGTTTACTTCTGTTTTGTGCCTATTCATGTTACCGGTCACTTATATAAATCTACATTTTACAGTTTTCTTCCAAGGCTTGTAGATTCTTTGGTGATTCTACTTAAAAATGGTGGTGACCGTGATCCAGAGATCATAGAACAGGTTAATATCGTTTATGCATTTTTGGCTTGTTACCTGCTAGAGTCCATATCTGAGCTTGAATGTGTTCTTCTTTCAGATATTCACTTCTTGGTCATATATCATGATGTATTTGCAGAAGTGTCTTGCACGGGATCTTGTTTATGCCCCCAAGTAAGTATTTATGCTTTGTTATTGGGTTCTAGGCAATTGGAAAGCGATCATCATCAAGCCACATTTGTCCCAACTTTTTGTGTTTTGATAAGATCCATACAAGGATTTAGACATGTTTGAAGTTGACTGTCAACCCTAACACAGTTCTTGACCTTTTTCATCTGGGCATGGAACCAACATTGGCAACTTTACAATTTAAGTGATTGGAAGATACTACTATTTTTTTTTTTGTGATAAATGTATGACTCTTCTAGTCTAATAGGAACGCGATTAATATTATTTTTGTTTGGTACTTGCATGTGTCTTGATGTTCCATTTATCTGTGGTTTTGCTATTTGCTGCATTCCAATATATTTTGACTCTAGGTTGTTGTACCGTGGGTTATATTGTGAATCATTTTGATGGGTTTTTTTGTATCGTGATATATCAAAAAATATAAAATATATAAAAATAATTCAACTTGAACTTATAAATATCTCTAGTGCCCAAAAGATATAAGATAATATAATGACCTCATTTGATAGCATGATAACAGTATTCAAATATGTTGATTCTGATTCATAATAGAAGTACATAAGTTCATATCTTACATATTGGTGAGGGTGTACAAATTATTGTTTATTATATTCGATTAAGATTTGAAATGAAATCAGTAATAGGAAACTCTATCAAATGCTTTTAACATAAACATTGTTGTCCAATGGAATTTATTTATGGTATGACGTGACTTCTAAGTCACCATTGATTTCTCTGTTATTTATCATTTGTGTTGTCGTGTATTGACGTGACAAAATTTATCCATGCTTGTATACACACACATTAAGTTATCCTCCCTCTATTATATTCCCTATCTGTATAAATGACTTTATTGGTGTATTTATGAAGAATTACAGCGGACCGTAGATATTTCCCAAAGCACTATGTCCAATAATTCATGGCTGAGTCAGTTTCATTCTTGTTGAGGAATTCATGCACAAGGCAATTTCAAAAAGTTATATGTATTTTTTTTTTATACACTATTTGTTAGGATGATGAATGATTATTTTTGTCCTAGCTGTTGAATGTTTTCATGAAGACTTGTATTTATTGGCTACCTAATATTTGGACGGGAGCACTATATGTGGTACACCTGAAGTGTGTCTGTTCCTGTCACTTATTAGGCAACTATCCTCAAAATGCTCCAATTTCACACCACTTTTCTATTCATTTTTTCCCCATGCTTACAAACTTCTGGAATCCTAATTTTTCCTTCCTCTCTCTAGACTCTTAGAATTGTAAGTTTTCATTCCTCTCTTCCCATCTACCCTAGGGGGGACAACAAGGGAGGTTGGACCTTATTCTATGATGTCTCTGTTAGCAAGAATATCTCAGACTAGTTGGAAGTTGAAACAATAGCAAAACTTCATGATACATGGTATGAGTAATAAAACAAGGATGCTAGAATGCTTGACTAAGCTGCAATGAGTTGTCACTAGTTCTAGCCTTTAATTTGGCTAGTGAAATACTTGTCTCCCACCCTGGTTCACCCATTCTTGGGATATTCGCATTTTTTCTTCTGATTCATCGTGGTCTGCATAAATGACAAAGCTACATTTGGCTGGCCCAAGTAATTCGTAATACCATGCCTTATTGTTGTATAGTTTAACAGCGGGAGATTCAGCATTATCTTTTTTATGCATTCCTAGAGCAAGAATGGCACCAATATCTAGTATGGTATTTTTTGGGACATTACATGTTCTGGGATAAATGATTCTTTTACACTATTCTTTTGGTTCATGGTAGTTATTAAATATAGGAATTAAACCAGGTCTTTCCTGAAGCTGTTGTGAGATTTACTCGGATAATCTCTAGTCATCTCTCTTGATGTCAAATTGTTATTTGGATTTAGAAATAGAATATGTTTGTCTCTTAATGTAATTCTCATTATTAAATATGTAATGGACCCTCATTTTCTTCACTTTCTTGAACTTTCTAGATTTCTTTGGTGCCTAGGTTATTTTGCCATTCTGAAAAAATTAATGTCAAATTGCAGCTTTTTCCATGTTTGTATTTAACTTAAAATTAAGGGTCCTGATTGAGGACATGTAGGGCTTTGATTTTACCAGAGACGGCCCTAAGGCGGTCATGGTGGGGCTATTGCATAGGGCCCCACCTTCTGCAGGGCCATTTAATTTTTTTAAAAAAAAAATAGCACAATTAAACCTTCGTTTCTTATTTCTCAAAGTTCGTCTCTTCGACTCTTCCATTCAATCTTAGCGCCACAGCGACAGAGCCTCCGAAGAAGCCGCAAATCAAGAGCGCAACGCTGATCTTCGATGATATCTCCAAGCTCTTCTCGCTTCCCATCGTCGAGGCCGCTTTGATCTTAGGTAATGTCGAAAGAAAACCTCCTGTGATTCCCTACTTTTGTTTCTTAATTGTTCGCTGTGTGGCTTTGTCGCTTTGACCATTCAAATTGGGGATCTCACTTGTCATCCTCCCACTTTGCTTTTTATTCATTGTGATCTGAAAGATTGAAAGGAGTTTACTTTTTTCATCTGGCAATTGACTCCTATTGTTTTAATTTGGGTCTTTGACGACTTAGTGTCCTGATTCCTGAATCTACCAATGATGTTCATCCAATGATCATGCATGAAAAAGCTTGATCATGAATATATAGAGAATTTAGAATTATTATGATATTAGATTAGATAATCGTTGTGGAGATACCTGAGAGCGTAAAATTCAGATTGGACAATTAGAAATTTGTGACAAAAAATTCTTCTCTGTCCATACTTCTCCATTGTTGATAAGAGACAACTAGCATCATCCCCTTTGATATGAGACAACTAGTTATCATCCCCTTTGATTTAATTATTTTTTTAAAAAATTTAGTTTAGTGTTGTTAAAGCTAAAATGAGCATTTTATAACAAGTGCTTGTCTAATATCTATAATAAATAGTAGTTTGATTTGTTTTTCTTGTAGAAAATTGGAATGAATCCTAATAGGAAATATCTATAAGGACATGATAAACGGAAAAAAAAAAAAAAAAAAGTTAAAGAATTTATTAAGTATCAAAGAGGGGCGATTGATAGAAAATGATGGCACAAAGTTAAACAATAATTACACGAAGAAAATGATGTAGTTGAAGATGTGAATGAGATTGAAGGCAATGAAAGTGGTGATGACTTAGACTTTGAAAATAATTATTCTAAAAATGATGATGATGCTATTAATTCAGTGAATGAAGAGCCAAGTTTATCGATTCCACTTGATATTTTTGATCCTAGAAACTGGAGAATTTAGATCCTAAGTGGAAGGATCAATTAGTGGAAAAGAGTCCTATAAGAGATGTATTAACAACAAAAGGTCTCAAAGATAAATTAAATAGACGATTCTTTTCAGATTCCTACACTCGGATTTTGCCAAATGGTCAAAACACCATAGAGATTGGTTGGTCTATTCGAAAGCTTTTGATAAAACATTTTGTTTTTGTTGCAAGTTGTTTAAAAGGGGGTCTTAACCAAGTCAACTAGCAAATGAGATATACAAGGACATCTTAGTAGCAGACTTAAAGAACATGAGACGAGTATTAAACATGTCAATTATTATGCTAGCTGGTCTGCGTTGCGTATCAGGTTAGTGAAGGGTACAACAATTGATCATGTTATTCAAGATCAAATCAAGAAAGCAAAAGAGTATTGGAGGAAACAATTGATCATGCTATTCAAGATCAAATCAAGAAAGCAAAAGAGCATTGGAGAAAGGTATTACACCGATTAATTTCACATGTGAAATTTTTGGCTAAACAAAACATAGCATTCCGTGGTAGTAATGAGAAGCTTTATGATGATAACAATGGAAATTTTATGGATGCTGTTGAGATGATTACCGAGTGGGACTCACGTCATGAAGGAGCATCTTGAAAGAAATACACATCATCACTATCTTAGCCACAAAACTCAGAATGAGTTGATATATTTGTTAGCTTTTCAAATCAAGAGTTCTATTCTTCAAAACATTAAAGAAGCTAAGTTATTTTATGTAATTCTTGATTGGACTCCCGATGTTAGTAACCAAGAACAAATGACTTTGGTTATAAGATGTGTTAATGTTTCTACCAGCCCAATGAAAATAGAAGAATACTTTTGGGAATTTTTTAAAATGGATGATACAACAGGACAAGGGTTGTTTGAAAAACTACAAAATGTGTTGAAAAGTTTTAATCTTGATATTGATAATGTGCGAAGCTAGGGATATGATAATGGGACAAATATGAAAGGGAGACACCAAGGCGTACCAAAAAAAAAACTATTGGATATAAATCCTAGAGCATTATGCACTCCATGTGATTGCCATTGTTTGAATTTAACACTTTGTGACATTGCAAATTCTCGTGGGAAAGCGACGGATTTTTTTTGGAGTAATACAACAAATTTATACAATATTTTCTCATTCTACAAAGAGGTGGAAGGTTTTGATAGATCATGTGACGATAAAAGATTTTAACTCTCAAGCCATTGTCAATCACTCGATGGGAAAGTCGTATTGAAAGTGTGAAAGCAGTGGTATTTCAAGCGCAACAAATCAGAAAAGCTTTACTTTAAGTTGTAGAAGAAAAAGACGCCGACTAAAATAAGAAGTGAAGCTAAGTCTTTAACAACATTTGAACTTAGAAATTTTGAGTTTTTAGTGAGTTTAAGTATTTGGTATGACATATTGGGTAAAGTTACATTATTAGCAAAAGCTTACAATCTGAAAACATGCTTATTGATGTTGCTATGACCAAGATTAAGGGGCTAATTGCTTCTTTTGAAGAATATAGGGAATCTAGATTTGAACATGTCATCAATACAACAAAAGAACTTGCTTCAACAATGGAGATTGATCATGTTTTCCTCAAAAGAGACAAATATATAGAAAAAGACATTTTGATGAGGTTACGTGTGCGCTTCCTAAATACCTCAAGATCTGCCGACGAAGCTTTTAGAGTTCATTATTTCTTATATATAGTAGATCAAACAATTGGATCATTGAAGAAAAAGTTTGAGCAATATGAGGAATATGAAGATTTTTTTGGATTTCTTTTCACAGCTAAGAAGTTGAGTTCATTGATTGATGAGGACTTGAAATCTCATTACAAGAAGGAAACTACAAAGAAAAGAGAATACAAGATAAGATGTTTTAGATTTGGATGGAGATGACTTATATCAAGAATTGAAAATCATACAACATATTCTACCAAAGGAAACAAAAATATCAAGTGAAATACTATTTTTTTTGCAAAGAATGAATTGTTTCCCAAATTCATTCATTGCATACAAGATATTATTGACTATTCTGATGACTGTTGCATCTGCAAAAAGAAGTTTTCTAAATTGAAGTTGTAGAAATCTTGTTTGAGATCATGACCCAAATAAGATTGAATGCATTAGCTATGATTTTGATTGAGAGTGAGTTTTTAGAAAAACTTAATTATGAAAAATTGATTGATGACTTTGCAGAGAAAAATATAAGATCAAATTTTTGTAGATAATTGTAGTAGTTGTTTTTTATTTTCTATGATGTAATGATACTGATTGTTAGCAATATGGATTATAATATTTTCATTATTATAAATCTATTCCGTTAATGAAATTATTTTTATAACATGGATTTTATTATTTTTTATATTAATACAAAGATTTTTTTTTTATTTTTTTGCACTGGGCCCTTCAAAGTCTGGCCCGGCCCTGGATTTTACCATCATCTTTTGCCAAAGGGAAACCAATCATATTGATTCCTGATGCACTACAGGTGTTAGGAAGGCTATTAGAGTGGCTGCTAAACCAAAAGCTAAGAAGCACTGAAAGTAAAAGCTCCTCTTCCATAAATGGAGTTTCTGCTTTGCTATGGTATGCAATGAGAGGGGTTTCGCTACTACTTCATTCAAGAGCTGAAACTGTCTGGCAGATTTTGATTGACACATCAACTTTTAATATGGTTGAAAAATATACCAAAGGCATGTTTTTTTTATATCTAATTAGTTTTTATTTCTCGTTCTCATATATTTCTGCACGTATGTTCTCTTTTTTATCCAATTCCTCTTGTCCTTTTTTATTTTGTAATGAGGAGCTAATTACGACAAACTAAATATTATAATGACCACCAACTTCCATGATTATATTTTCTACCCACAACCGTAAACCTGCGTCCTGACATAATATAGTTCTATGTAGAATTTTAAGCCGCCAACAATCTTAAATCTGTTTTGTGACAATATTTTTTCTACCCTCAATCATTAACCTGTGAACTGCTCATTTCTATGTAGAATCATGATATTGACAACCTTGATTGGAATGACATTGTTGCGAACCTGTGTCATGACAACATAATTCGACACAGGTTGATCATGCCAATCTGCTCCTTTGGTGGATGCAGAAAGAGGAGTGAGAAGCAGAAGAGGAGCAAGGTGAGGATGATGATGTATGTCTGTTTAAGTTGAATTAAGGCAAACTCTAATCTATTGCACCTTGTCTCTCGTTGATCAATAATTAAGAATCAACCATTTCCCATGCAGACCTATCCTTTGACCTTTAGTGAAATCCATTACCCATCAACTCATATGGAGGTTTTGATGAGTTCAATTCTCCCCTTAATGCTAATAAGAACTTGTCAACAACTTATGATATACTACACAAACTAGGGTATGCACGTTTAATGTGTGTAGATATAACTAAGTTGCCAATTTGTCAAATTTACATGAGCAATGTAATTTCGTTATTGTAATGTTGGTGTGGGACATAAGTACAAAGGGGGTAAATGAAGATTCCGAGTATCAAAGATACATGGTATGTTAGTGATTGTCCACGCTAAAATACCTCTTCTTCTTTAATTCTTAATAACTTAAGGGTGGTAACTTATGGTGTTCATACCCTACATTTTCTCACAATATAAAGCACAACTTCTAGTTAGTATATACAATTGTTATCTATCTATTGCAGCTATTTGGACAATATGTTTAGTTTAATGGAAGCTAAAAAATGAAGTCATATAACTTTACTCTAGTTGGCTTCGTCATCGTAATAACATGTTTGTCGCATGGATTGTACATTACATAGATAAAAAGATTTCTTGCAGGTTCTACGGCTCTTTTAGAAGTTACGTCAGGCATTCTTTGCCATTTAGATATTGTTAGCTTCATTGGAGAAGGGTGGATGTGTTGTTCCCGGTATCTCCCGGAGTGCGCAAACTGATACTGATAGTCGAGGCTAGTGTTCAACACTATCTCCGTAAACGATATTGCTCCGCTACGGTACTAACGGATAGCAGCAATTCGTTACCAAGATACAACGACGAACGTCTCGGAATCGTAGCACTCCGAATTCCGAGACCAGCGAACCTTCTCGTAGGCTTTTGGACTCTTAAATGCACAAGATGAGAGATGAGATGAATGCTCAAGAGAGAGTAGAATAGATGAATTCGATGATTCGATTGATATTTCCAGCATCTGGAGGGTTCTATTTATACTAAATGAAGAGGTTGAATGCCTTTTTGGGTGAGAGGATGTGTTCTTTGGGCTGGATGTAGAGCCGTCAATTTGGGTTGGGCCCGTCGGGTTGGCCCGCCCCGCCAAACAATTTAAGCGGGTTGGGTTGGAATTTTATTAACCCAAGTCCGCCGTGGGCCGACCCGCCTAGGCCCGCGACCCGCGCGGGTCGGCCCGCTTGGGCTTGGGTTGGCCCGCGGGTTGAAAAACATATGTAAGTTAAGTTTTAGGCCAATTTATTATCTTTCTTTGTTATAATTTTGAAATAAAAATAGTATTTTTCATCCAACATAAGTACTCGTTTGTGTTCATTTATAATTAAAATACATGTTTATGTATATATTTAATTGTAGAAAACTTTTTCGAAGTAAAATGTTGAAGATATGAAATGGTTTTTAATTTTTTTAAAAAAATTTGATGGGCCCGCGGGTTGGCCCGCCAAACCCGCAACCCGCCTTAGAATGGGTTGGGTTGGAAATTTCCCAACCCGCTAAGTTGACGGGTTGGCCCGCCCCGCCCCGCCAAATGGTTAGCCCGTCACGGGCCGACCCGCCCCGCCATGGGTTGACCCGTCTGACAGCTCTAGCTGGATGATCTGGATCGTCCATTCTGAAGAGTTATAACCCTTAACATATCCTATTTTAATTTCATCCATCAGATCTGAAGAGTTGTGATTTCTTGTAGGTTCTACGGCTCTTTTAGAAGTTACATCAGGCATTCTTCGCCATTTAGATATTGCTAGCTTCAGTGGAGAAGGGTGGATGTGTTGTTCCCGGTATCTCCTGGAGTGCGCAAACTGATACTGATCGTCGAGGCTAGTGTTCAACACTATCTCCGTAAACGATATTGCTCCGCTACGGTGCTAACGGATAGCAGCAATTCGTTCCCAAGATACAACGACGAACGTCTCGGAATCGTAGCAATCCGAATTCCGAGACCAACGAACCTTCTCGTAGGCTTTTTGGACTCTTAAATGCACAAGATGAGAGATGAGATGAATGCTCAAGAGAGAGTAGAATAGATGAATTCGATGATTCGATTGATATTTCCAGCATCTGGAGGGTTCTATTTATACTAAATGAAGAGGTTGAATACCTTTTTGGGTGAGAGGATGTGTTCTTTGGGTTGGATCGATCTCGATCTGACGCTTCAGATCAAGTCTCATCCCGAGCGACCGGTCAGATCAAGTGCAAAGTGCGCCTACAAAGCGCCCATTGCGCACGTGGCGGGCTCACAGGTGCGAGCACCTGCTCGCCCCTTAGAAGAGAGCACCTGGTCTTTTTCTGAGTTAACTCCATTAACACAGCATCATTAATAAGCAAAGAATACACATTGAAAATTTTCGATGTGAGACTATTCTCCCATGCATTTCCTTATATATATCATTAATGAATAATTAATGTTTATTTGGGTCGACTTTAAATAATTAATTTTTCATTCGCCTTTAATCGGTTTTGAGCAAATTAATAGTCTAAATTTATCTACTCGAAACGTAAATTTCAATTTTGAAGTCAATTATGACTTTTATCTATTGATGGCATTTCAATTTTTTCACAAAACCGTATTGGTCTTTTAAGACCCCAATATCCAACAGGATGTTCTTTGTAATTGTAATTAATTAATGTTTGATTGACTGGTAATTAATCGTCACAATCTATAAAGATGACTGTCGATTAATTTCTAAAGGTTCATTGTTGTATGTTTTTAGTTGTCATAATAATGAATACTCTGATTGGAATTAATTAATCGAATGGTAACAGATGCAAGTAACTGAAGCATTCACTTGATCAACTCGTGTGATAGGATTAGCTAGCAAATTGATTGGCCTAACTTGTCCAACCTAATATGGTTAAACCTCATATGGCCTTCTCATGGCCGGTTTTATGTGTCTAGGCCTCAATTTTTATTCAGAATTAGGACTCATTATTTTTAATGTATTAAATATATTTTTATATATTTTAAAAAAAAATTAAAAAAAATGGTCCACGTGATAAAAAATTACACCATCTTATTCTCTAAAAATTTAGGTCATTATTTTAATATATTAAATATATTTTTATGTATGTATTTTTAATATAATGAAAAAGGATAGGGTCCACATGACATTATCTCAACGTATCAAAGTTTTAGATTTAGTAAAGATTTCATTAGGGTTTTAATAGATAAAGTCAGGACTCTTTTTTTAATAAATAAAATTTATTTTTAATTATGGATATTATTTTATAAAATCTAATCTATTCCTCTTCAATATCTCTCAATCATAGTCTATAATGATTACATTTTTCTTTCTGTTTTCTTCTTTGATTAAGAAGAACGTGAATTAGAATTTTTTTTATCTTATCCATACAATGCAAAATAAAAATGCTAGTTTTTTTAAGTTCCCCCTTTTCCTCTTTTTCAACTTCCTTTTTCTGTGCTCTCTTATTCATTGAGATTGGAGAAGAGAAATTGCACCTAATACTAACACGTTGATGCGGTCAGTGCTACAATACTTGTTACTTGATTAAATTCAAATTTATCATCAAAATGGAAGATTTTATTATTTTTTAGCAATAATGAGTTAGATACTTCTACCATTTCACTTTTTTTTATAGACATTGAATTTAACTTTTATTTAAATATATTTACAGTAATAAATTATTCAATTTTTCATTTGTCTCCATTCTATCATTTACAATTATTCTAGTTCACGTAATGAAAAATATGATTTATTTTTTCTTTTTTTTTGTGCTTAAAAAGGCTTTCATTTAGTTCTTGATAAATGATAATGGCGGGTTTGATTTCATTGTAATCTTTATTTTCTAATAATTGTATTTAGATTTATCATTTTGTATATTATTTTTTATTTATTTGTATTTTGTGCTTCGCAGATGATGATGAGTTGAGTATGGGAGCATGAATTTTTTATATTGTTATCCTATTTTATTGTTCTTATTTCCTCAATTTTGTTCATTCTGTTGTTCTCTCCATCTTTTATTTAAATACACTTATTTTTAGCTAAATGAATTGTAACTTATTATCTACTTGAAGTGTATTATTATCTTACTATCTTACTATTTTATTAAAAATCTCCCTTCTTTACTAACTAACTTTGGTGAAGCCTAAAATGAATTTATGTTAATATCCTTTTTTCTATTCACACTAAAAATAATTCCAAGGTTTATTAGTAATTCCACAAGCGAAACAATCAGTGATCTAGAGTTCGAAACTCAGCTGCGACATATTATTATAAATTTTTCTCATCATTAATTTTCTCTGGTTATTTTATATAAAAAAATATAGTGTCTTTAGTCCCACATCTTACAATTGACAATACTATGCTCAAAAAAGTTTCTATAAATATTTTAGGCTGATAATGTTAAAAAATATATTTTTCTTAGTTTTTTTATTAAGATAAGTATAATATTAAATTAAATTAATTTTTTTTCATAGGGAAGCCGTGAGGGTGACGCTTTTTCCCATATGATGTATAAAATACCATGAAATCCAAACCAAAGAATTGTGAAAAGTTTCTATTTCTATAAATAAACAATTTGTTCTCATTTCTCAGTCTCATTTACCATAAAAAGACAATATATGGATGATGTAAAATTTATATTTCTCGTAATTAGATTATCAAAACTTGAATATAAAATTTTAGTTAATAATTTTACATAAAAAGGTGAGAAAATTAAATTATATAAAAAATATTTTTTTAAAAATTAATATTTAATTTGTTAAAAAAAAATTAAACTACCATTTTCGATTCAAATCTGAATGAAAAATAGGTGAGAAATATTTTTTTTTAAAACAATGTCAACGATCTAAAAAAAAATTCTGCCTAGGGTCTCAAATAGACTTGCGCTAGTCCTGAGCCTTCTCACACAAGATTGCCCATCAATTGTAGCAAAATTTGTGTTGAGTCTTTTACCGTCCGTCTCTAGATTATATGAAAGGAGGTAAGTCATGGGGTCAGCTATAATCATCAAGTTAGCTAGAGGATGGAGAGATTTTTTTTTCCGTGGCATCCGGGGAGGATTGGCTCATCAATTGAATTGATTTGATTATATTGACTTATCGGGATGTATCCATAGAAAAAATATAAATGACTAAATATTTAAAAGTATTTTGTAAAAAAATTGAGAATTTATTTTGAGAAGATCCTCTATGAATTAAAATATAAAAATGGGAAGTTCGTTTCCATTTGATGGACAAAGAATTAAAATGATGGAGGAATGTAGTTTGATTTTTAGCAAAATTGATTTTCATCAAATCAGCGGAAAATGTCATGGATGGCAGAGTAAATAATAATAAAAATAATTGATAATAAATTTAAACTTATCTTTAAATGATTTTACATAATTAATTTTTAAAATAGGTTTTACTCGATTTATTTTTTCAAAAAAACAATCGAAAATATTAGTGCAATAATTTTGATGTTTGACAAATAATATGGCAATATCAAGTTTGACAAAGTTGATGAGGGAATCCAAATAAGTTAAAGTTAGTTGGATGTTTGAAAGTAAGTAGATAAGAGAATCTAAGTAAATTGAGGTTGATTGGATGTTTAGAAATAAGTGAGAAGTTCAATATTGACATGATTTGATTAGATATTTGATAGTCAAGTAGAAGTCTTGATAAATTATGCTTACCTAGGCAAAGGAAAAGTCTTAGTAAAATCAAGGATGATTAGATGACTAGTAAAAGGAAAGACTAGTGTTGATCGGATGATGGGCAATGAAAAAATCTAAATAGATCAAAGGTGATTAAATATTTGGTAAGAGTAAAGTCCAGACAAGTTAAAGTTTATTGAATGATAAGGATAAAATCCATATAGATCAAGATTTTAGAATTTATCAATTATTTTTTATTTAGGTCAAATTAGTTAAAACACATAAGTTAGAACTTACAATTACAATTTATTTGACAGATGATTTTTTCTATAAGAAAAGTATTTTCAACTATAAAATTTGTTAAACAACTCTTGATAACATGAAAACATGATAAAAGAAGAATTTTTAACCGATTTTACAATTACGTATATTAAATTGGAGTTGATTTAAAATAATTAATAATAATATAATAATTAATGAGTTCGATTCTAAAAGAATTCAAAAATACAACTTCAAGAGTATTTTGCTCCCCAATTTCTTGTAAAGGACTCAACCCTTCTATCTAGGACATAAAAATGAAGAAAAATTTTGACATGGCAAATACAAATTTGAAAATGTGAGCAAATGATATACTTTAAAGAGGAAAAAAAACAGTGCTAATGCTTTAATTAGTAGCAAAAGATTAGATGCAATTAGGGGTGATTATTTGATTAATTTAGTATTAATTTTATATAAATTTTATTTATTATTTTTAATCAAATTTGGTTAATCGAAATAACGATTTTTTAATTTGATTTGATTAATTTAGTTTTAGTAAAAATTTAATTTGATTTGATTAGTCAATATTAAATTGATTTTTTATTAATTTAATTAATTTATGGACCCATATAATTTATGGGATGTAGATTGCAAAAAATCGATGATACTGATGTTGTTTGGATAAAAAAAAAATAGAAATGACTCCGTATAATTTGTAATTTCATGAACTTACCATGATTTAAGATCACAATGATTAAAAGGATGAGAAATCAAACTTCCATATCAATGCAATAAGAATAAATCCAAGATGAAATATAAAAGAATGAAACGATAACAATTTGGCAAACAAGACCATGCAATTTGCATAAATAAAAAGATACTCGTCAACAACAACAAAAAAAAAAAAGTTTACCGGATGTATGAATTACTAAGATTAAAAAATTAACAGTATAGCTCTTCATTCTTTGAAAAATAGCTCTGCTGGTAAGAACAAATGACACTTAGACCGGGTTCAATAAAAATAATATCAGAAGCACTTCTAGCAGCAACTGTTGTATCAACAACAACAATATTAATATCAACCTTCTTCAAAGCAGGGGCATCATTAACTCCATCTCCTATCATTCCACATATATGCTTCCTTTCCTATAATTTCTTGACAATTTCGTACTTGTGTTCTGTTCCATAGGAAAACCAACCATGAGTCTTCAATGAAACAATATCATCTCAAGTTACAGCACTTGAGCACAGAGTATAAGTTTATCAATAACTTGGAAATACGCCTGCAAATCCATCAGCCTTCTCTATCAGTTCATCAACAGTGAGTGCAGCCAGTGATGCAGATCCATCTTTATTTTGACCAAGCAATGAAGATGATGGATACATATTTTCCCCCATTCCAAGTCTCTTCCCAGTCTCCTTTGCAATAGTGAGTTGATCACCTGAATTTGAGAAATTTGGTATCAGAAATTCTTCATTAGATGGAAAGCAGATACCAACAGAGAAGTTTGAATTACCAGTGATCATCTTTACATTGACACCAAGGTTGAGAGCTCTTCTAATAGTTATTTTACTATCATGCCTAGAGGGATCGAAAAGTTATAATAAACCAACAAATTGCCATGGACCTCGACTTCTCTAGAACTTCCTGTACAATAAAGTTAACATAGATATTAGGAACGCATTACGCACTTGCTGGCCATTTGGATTGCTAAGGAGCAAAAAAGTAAACCTGTCATGCAACAGCCAGAGATTGAAGTCCACATTCAGCATATTTGTCAATTACAGCCTGAACTTTATTTTTGACAATTCTTTGCAGTTGCAAAGGCTCAAAATCTATCGCCATCAGTCAATTAAATTGCCAATAAGTTATAATAACAATATAGAAAATTATGTTAAAGAAAAAGAGAAAGGCAATAAGAAAAAGTTTTACATGCTCTGGTGCACCTTTACTTGCACGATGCTAGTTGTCATTTTTATCTCTGTAGGTAAGAATAGTTCTTTTGTCTGGTTGAAAGGGAGGAAATTCAATTCCCTAATACCATCTCTAGCATGTAAAAACAAAAATTGATTGATTATTGAGTGACCATATAATAATCCTGAAGTTGGAAATAAAATTATACCACAGTATGATTGTAGTCATATTAAACATATCGCCTTTGTAGGGGTGAACATTCGGTTAATTTGGTCCATAAATTAACTGAATTAATCAAAAATTGATTTAATATTGGCTAATCAAACCGTGTCAAAATTTTACTAAAATCGAATTAATCGAATCAAATTAAAAAATAGTTTATTTCAGTTAACACCAAATTAACTGAATTTGTTTAGAAAACAATAAAAAAAATTTATACAAAATTAATACCAAATTAACCGAATGTTCACCCTAGTCATTCGGGTTTGCAAGCATCCCCACCACAGCGGCCTCAATAGCATCCTGGTTATCCGTCCTTGATGCCCTTACAGCTAACAGGATCACATGCTCTTTATCCACACCCTCAACAAATACATCAATTAGGTTCTTATCAACACCTAACTTGTTAAGAATTAGATATCCATGTTGGCCATCTCCTCAATAACGATCATCTCCTAGTGATAGCGCCTTGTTGGGATAGCCGATGTGATCCAATAAGCATAGTCACACAGTAGATATGAAAATTGGGATGGCTCCAATCAGGAGGACCAACAGATTGTTGATCTCATCCCTATATCTTTTATGCTGAATTGGATACATGAAAATGCTCTCGACGACCATGCCAATTGCAATTGTGCAAATGCAAAAATTAACAATGTCGGTAAGGACCTTTTGAAAGTGCCCAACTTGGTTGGGGTTATCCATTGGATCGGCTATCTTGTCAAAGAAGGTGTGAACTCCAATGACTATGACAATAGTCTCAATCTCTCATTGCGTGTAGGGGTGAACATTCAATTAATTTGATATTAATTTTGTATATTTTTTTTATTTTTTAAATAAATTTGGTTAATTCGGTGTTAACCGAAATAACTGATTTTTAATTTGATTCGATTAATTTGATTTTAGTAAATTTTGATTCGATTCGATTAGCTAATATTAAATCGATTTTTACTTAATTCAGTTAACTTATGGACCAAATTAATCGAATACTTACCCCTATTTGCGTGCAAGTTGAACTAGAGAATTCTTCATCTCCAGGATTCTTGGTGACCGGGAGATATTCTCTTGTTAAGGCAAATTGATCAATCTTCAAAGCATCTCTTTCAAGAAGTTGAGCATATGCACTAACAATAATACTGATAATATCGTCAGGCACTAGAATAGTAGCATCCTGCTTAGTCCTGCAACCATCTCTAAGCGCCTGAAGTATAATATATAATTATGTGGGCGTTAATATCATTCAGGAGAGAAAGGACGGGTCTAGTTTGAATTTTTCATTTTTGAAATCACCAGCTTGCTGTAATGAATATTTAATTAAAATTGAATCGAATTAATCAAAAATTAAATTAATTAATTTTTTAAAAAATTAACTAAACTTACCAAATTTTTTAATAAAAATTGAATAAACTAAACCGATAAAGTATCGATTAATTTGGTCGAAAATTAAATTAACCAATTTTTTTTTAAAAAAATAGAGATTTAATTAAAACCAAAATTAATATTTTTTATTCCATTGGAGATTTATCGGTTCAAATTTTTAATTTCAATTTAATCGATTTAGCCGAATAATGAATTTTAAAACCAAAATCGAAATAAATTAATTGAAAAAAAAAACAGATTTTTGGAAAAAAAATGAATTATCCAGTTAATCGAAATGAATTTTTAAAATTAGTCGGTTAGTTGATTTTTTTTTAGTTTAACTGAATTTTTACTCCCCTTTAATCATACATGTGTGGTATTCATAGTTTCAAAGAATTATGCAAAAGTTAATGTTGTTGGAAGAGTGGAATGACCCCCCTCTCCGCGTGATTATGTTGAAGAGATCTACTTCTTACACTAGCGACCTCTTCCTACACTAGAGGCAAACCGAGGATGAGACGACCCAGCACACTTCATGTGAGGAGATGGGAATAAATATCGGTGCCCACTTCCCTTTCATTGCGCACCAAACTTACCTTAACTTTTCATTTTCTTCGTTCTCAATAGGTCTTGGTGTTGGTTTGCTAGGTTTGATTTATCTCTAAGGCTGGTAGTTCTCTGTCGATTACTGCACGTTTGTTGAGTCAGTTTGGTAGGCCTAATTCATCTCTAAGGCTGGTAGTTTTCTGTCATGGCAGCTATAGGGCAATCGAGCCGTCAATGTAGAGGATATTTTGGAGAAAAATAATTAGATTATTTCCATATTAGAGTTTGAAATCTCTGATTTTTTTAAACGTAATTTCCATTGGCGAGGTTAGTTTGAAAGAGTAATTTTGATTTTTGAAATTATCAGCTGGATAATCATAGATGTAAAGTCATATGAATTCAAGTTGAAAAATAATTATGCGGACCTTAATAGTATCGAGAAATTTCCATTTTTAAAATCACCAACTAATTAAAATTGAATTCAACTGAATTAATCAAAAATTGAATTAACTGGATTTTTCAAACTAATCGAATCGACAAAATTTTTTAATAAAAAATAAATAAATCGAACCCGTAAAATATTAGTTAAGTCCATAAAACACTAACTAATTTTTTTTAGAATAATTAGAGATTTAATCAAAATCAAAACTTGTTTTTTTATTCCATAGGAAATTTATCAATTCAATTTTTAAATTTTGATTTATTCAATTTAATAGAATGAAAAAATGTAAAACTGAAAATGAACAGAATAATAAAAAAAATTAATTTTGTTGAAAAAAATTAAATTATTGAAATAGCTAAACCGACTTTTTAAATTCGACGATTTATTTGCCTTTGATGTTGACTCAACAACGAGAAAAATAATAATATATCCATAAAGCCTTGCTAGTTAGGCGACTTCTAACTTCGTTGGCCAAATCAATGGCAGTGATCTATGGGAGGGGATTCAATATGAAGGCTAAGAACTTGATAATATTATTCTCCCACAAATACAAAAGTATTTTTGAATAAAAAAATTAAAATTAAAAAATAATTTGATTAGGAAGATGAAAGAGAAAAATTAATCTTTATTTCTTCAAAAGGTGTTTAGTTGTCTAGAGAAATAACAGTTTATTACAATGGAGATTAATTCTCGATAGATACATAGGAAAAAACTTATAATATTCAAGGAAATAATAAGTCGATAGTTAATGAACTTTAAATAAAAACATAAATTTCTTGTTTCATCAAAAAAAAAAAAAAAAAAAGTAGCGAAGTGTTTCACGGTTCTAAAAATTGCATAATCGATTCAAAATTGAACATATTTCGAAGTAAAAAAGAAAAACTCTTTTACTTTAATGATTCCGTAAAGTACTGAAGTAATTGATCATAAATAACTGCACATATTGTATTGATTGATGAAGTAAAATATTTATAAGATAATCCTGTCTAAAAGTAAAGAAGACAGTGAGCTAGCGGGGGTGGCTTCGTCATTGACTACAATGAGACTGAGACCTTGCCGACATGGGCATACCTACGCACGCCATATAGAAAAAACGTTAGAGCAAGAATTAGGAAGGGAATTCTTGACACAGACATACCGATACTCAAGTCAGAATAGTAACTGAGCAAAAAATTTAATTAAAATAAATAAATCAATCGAACCGACTAAATTTAAAAATTCGGTTAGATTAATTGGATAATTCATTTTTTTCCCCCAAAAATTTGTTTTTTTTCTTCAATTAATTCATTTCAATTTATGTTTTAAAATTCCTTATTGGTTAAACCGAATAAATCCCCAATGAAATTAAAAAATCAATTTAAGTTTTAATTAAATCTCTAATTATTCAAAAAAATTGATTAATTCAGATTTTGACCTAATTAACCTATATTATCATATTTTATCAGTTTAATTTATTCAATTTTTATTAAACATTTCGATAGTTCAGTTGATTTGAAATTCACTTTTTGATTAATTTGATATGATTTAATTTTAATGGAACATTTAGCCGGTGATTTCAAAAATAAAAATTAATTATTTTTCAAGTGGAATTCATGATACAACAACTATACATCTACAAATATAAATTAATGTATCACAAAAAATCTCCACTCGGACGGGTAAATAATCTAATTATTTTTCTCCGAAATATCATTTTAAATTTAAATTCAAATCTATTGAGTTTTGTTTTCAATTGTTAAAATAATGAAATAATTAATATCAATAAATAGATTATTTACATTTACCTGTCCATTAACGTGTATCCTACTTCATAATCAAGCCAACGGGATGAATAAATAATATATGGCTTATTGTAGCGAGAGATAAAGAGTTTGGTATAGAAGATTGAGTTCAGATATTCGAGCTCAAATAAACATATAGTTAACTAACTATATATGTTTACTTATAACTAGAACTTCAAATGTGTCGTTGTGCCGATTTACCCAAGGTCAATCTTAGTCTAAAGTTTTTAAATATGTATGTGTAATATGTCAATCTAGAGCAAGGTCATGCAAGCATGGTTTGCTCACCCATAGTAAGATTGATATTGCAGTTATTACTAGTGGGCAGCGCATCGTGTGCTCGTCAAGAATCGCTAAGTATTCGATCATTCTTTTATCTGTTTAACATTAGATTTTGTTTTGATTAGTTGTTTGATCATCTTTGACCTGATTAAGTCTGACATGTCAAAACTTCTATTTAACTGTCGAGGTGATTTGAAGTAGTCAATTCTCGAAGATTTGAGTACGAAGTTTTAGTACATTTTAAAAGACAATTTGAAACCGTAAGAAAGAGCCCAAAGCAAGATTTACATGATGTACTTTAATTGTTAATTGTATTTGTTTTTATCTCTTGTATTTGTTTGTCTTGTTTGTAAAAATAGATTGTAAGGTTGTAAGAGATTTCCTTACCTCTGAAAGATCTCTAAAAAATAAAAGATTTAGTAGTGGTAGACTATTAAGTCTTGGTATTGTTTGTCATGATTTGAAGTTTTGTAGCATATTCAAATGATAAGTACGAAATTGAAATAAAGCGATCAAAGCTATTGACCTTTCTAGTTCGTACGGTCCTAAAAAAATAATTTGTACATTAATTTATTGAAACTCCCAATTAAGATAAATATTTGAACATATTTATGTTTTTTCAAGTTTAATTTTAAAGAAAATTATATAAAATATAAATGACATTTTACTGGACCATGTAAATACAATTTGATATTATCTAAATCACTTATCCAATTTTCATACATCCAAATCATGTACCATATGAAATTGGCTCATGAATTTAAAAACTATGAATCATTTTAAATTAAAATTAATATACTTCTAAAACCTTCTTAATACATTTATGTCATTAGATTTGAATTCAACCGCGAAAATTGAGAATAATGAATTTTTAAATATGCAAAGACTAGATAAAAGTTATCACAAGATCTATAATATTGATATTCACTGACTAATACCATCAATGGTATTCTAGAACTCTCACGATTCAAAAAATATTAAACTATTAAATTTTTAAATGATGTAGGTCCATTAACCGAAATTGATCTGAATGAACTTTGAGAATTTTAAATCACTTTAAATTCGCCTCTTTAATGTAGCCATGTGTCTTCATGTTTAAATTCAATAGTATAAATTAAGAGTGATGATTTTTTTTAACATCTAAAAACTAGATGAAATTTATCATAAGTTCATAAGACCTAATGATATTTACTAACCAATGCCAATAATGGACTCTTAGAACTCTCATTGTTTGACAAATATCAAGCATTTAAATTTTTGAATGGTGTAAATCAATTAGCCAATTTTGGACTTAGTTAATGGACTTAAAGATCTCTAAATCGCTTCAAACAAAACCAATATACTCCTAAAACCTCCTTAATATATCTATCCCTTCGTATCTAAATTTGATAGTATAAATTGAGAACAGTTAATTTTTGAATTGATAGAGTAAAAATTTATATACGTACTCTCAATTTACACTATCAAATTTAGATCCAAGAGCATAAATATATTAAGAAAAATTTTAAGAGTACATTAATTTTGATTTAAAGTCATTTAGAGTTCTCTAAATTTATTAGTCGATTTCGAACAAAACTAGATGATAGATTTATAAAGAAAGGGATATATTTCAGAAATATATGTGATTTAAATATTATGAAGTAATATGAAAACTTATGCACTTTAGTAAAATGCCATATTTATTATTATATATATGTTTGATATTTTTTTTAAAAAAAAATTATCTTATGTAATAATTTTGATTAAAACTCTTTATTTAAGCACGAATAAATTATCATATGAATTTATTTAAGCAGGCGTACTGAACATTTGGATAATAGTTGGACATATAAAAAAGTATACTGAATTTGGAAAAAACAATTGATAAAAAAATTCCGAGGGGTGCATTTTAGAGACTTTTGATGATATATATAAAAAATGAGGGTGTTTCTTTGTCTGATGATTTTATTTTATTTTTAAGACAATGCTCGTTTGACTTTGATAAAAATGAAAGGTCTCTTGTTTTTATTTTTTTTATTGGAATCGTCGAAGGGTTTTTCTATTATTATAAAAAACATTCCAGAAATTATCTTTATTGTTAATGTTGTTTTATTAGCTATAGGTTCATAGATAAAATGAATCTAAAAGTCCTCCTTGATCAATTATATCTTTCTAATTTATCTTTTCATTGTGAGATGACCGTGTGAAATTATTGGGATGACGGATTTTATTTTTTATTACTATAGATAAAATCAACCCTTCAATTTAGATTAACATAAATAAATGATGTTGTAATAATTATAATTTTTTTTGGTGCAATAGTTACATCATCTAATGGATAATAAAAAAATGTAATGTTTAAATCTTAGTTGTGACTGTAGTAAATTTTTCGTTAGAAGCGAGCCTAAAAACATCATCTAAATAGGCTTTCATAAGATTTTTCTTATTTATTTTAGTCATCGATAGAAAATTTTCATAGGATTGGATTGGTCATCTTAGGATTAGTCAATTCAAAGAGTTAAATATCTAATATTGATTAAAAAAATAATTATAAATTATAACTACTATATTATAAGTATTTCAATTAGAATCAATATTAATAAATCATGTGCGCATATATTGTAGCAACTATATTTCATAGTTGTAAGAACATGAGCATTTTGGCGTATGATATCTCGGTGCAATGATAGAAGTCGATTCTATAAATTTATTTTACCATCCACTTAATATTTGTGTACATATATATTTAACTTATTTTATATCTGTGAGATCAATACTAGCAGTGCTCTTATAAAATAATTGATCTACCTTTTATGAGTATGAGCACTTTGTTTTTTATTTTTATTAACATTAATCAATATCAACTTACGTTCTAATAATACTAATAAATAATCATATTATATATAGCTTGTAATATTGATACTTCCTCTGGGCTAAAATAAGTCAATATAATATTATTGTTGTTAAGATCATAATTACTACCACATATTATATTATGTTTTTTTATTAATACCAATCAATATTATATTAAAACAGTTAGCTATATAATCATAACTATATATCTATATAATTGTAGAATGAAATCGTGAATACTATAGTTAGATAATAATTATGATCTTGGAATTGCTATAATAGTTTAAAAATAAAGCTAATTTTAAATATCTTTTTAAAATATTTTCAAATATGCTATTTCGAATGGAAATATGTTGAAATCTACTATTTTGAAAAAGATTAATTCTTATTATAATAAAATTTTATATTATTTTTTAACTTGACCAACTTATTATTTTTCTCGCCGAAACAATTGGTTCTAGCTGCTCACTGTGCTCACCGCGCCTCCTCACGCTCCCGCCACCCGCCCTGCCACCGGCCATCTGCCCACAGCCAGCGGCCTCCGGCCTCCTGGACCCACCCACACTATAGCCCAGGGGGTGAACCCGTCGGGGATCGCGGCCCAGCTTCGGACGCTGTCGCAACTGGACGCTCGCGACTAGACGCGATCGTGCCAGATTTCGGCGAGATCGCGCCTGGATTTCGGCGGATCGTGGCCGGAATCTGGCACGATCGCGTCCAGTCACGATCGCATCCGGAATCCGGCAACGATCCCGCCAGATTCCGGTCGCGATCGCGTCCGAAATTTGGCGCGATCGCGGTCGAATTCCGGACGCTATCGCGACCGAACGCGATCGCGCCAAATTCCGGCCTCAATCTCGCCGGAATCTGGCACGATCGCGTCCAGTCGTGAGCGTCCAGTCGCGATAGCGTCCGGAGTCCGACCGCGATCGCGCCGGATTCCGGACGCAATCGCGATCGGAATCCGGAGGGATCGCGGCCGGATTCCGGCACGTCCGGAGGCAGTGGTTAAGCGGCCGACGGACAGATGGGTGGCCAGCGACGACGAGGCGCGGGCTTCGTTACAGCGAGAAGAAGAAGAAAAAAATTAAGAAAAAGAAAATATTGTATTAAAAAAAAATAATTTGACATGACAATTGATCCGTAACAATCCATAGGATAGAATCCGAAACAATCCGTAGGATAGAGTCCGATATAACTTGATTCGATTTCTCTACTTTCTCTTCAATTTACTTCCGTAAAATAAATTAATTTTATAATACTTCCGTAATTATATTTAATGTTGTTTTACTTTAGTTATTTTTTTAGTTTGAATACTGTTCTTTTACCCTAAACCCTCCGTCCTTCAGCCATCGCATCTTGAGAAATTAATATAAAATTATGCACCAAAATGAATTCATTTAATAACTTTATTAAGATTCGTGCGTGAGGTACGTGATGAGGTGTTGTCTTCTATCTACGCATCATTGGATGCCGATTTGACGGTGCGGCTTGCTTCAGGCATCATTGGATTTAATGTTTTTATTTTTATTTAATTTAATAACGAATAATATCTCTGTCTTTCCAGAACGGATTCCGGTTGAAGATGTGTTCGAGCAGCTGAAATACATAAGAAGAGGTTTGACATCTGAGGAAGGAGCCAACCGGCTCCAAATTTTCGGCCCAAACAAATTTCAAGGGAAAAAGGTCAATTTTACTCGTTTGTCTTGCGAATCAATTTCATTTTCTTAATTCTAATTTGTTTTGGAGATCAAGATTCTCTAAGTTTTTAGGCTTCATGTGGAATCCTTAACACGGGTCTTCGAGAAAAAAATTTATATGTTTAATTTACTCTGGTAGTTATAACACTGGTGAAACTTAAAAAGTTCGAATGGAAATGAGGGCATCTTGATGAAACTTAGACCATGGGCCGTCTCCCAACAAAAACAAAACCTACTTCAGTTTTTTCCTTGCATCAAACTGATAAGAAATCAAAATAATGGAATTTCTACAAAGCAAAAAACCTACAAGCTGAAGCACTCGCCGGAACTTCCTCGTGTCAAGCGTACACAGCGAAGTTCCGATCCAATGCGACCGATTAGGAACGGCAAAGAAAGAAACCTGCTGAAGAGCCTATGCTCCCTCGCCAGGAAGCTTCGGATGTATTAGAGGGGCCAGAGGAGTTAGGCGGGGAAAGGGATATTTTGGTCATAGTAATTTTACTATGTTAGGGCTTGGGAAAAGAGGGGGAGGCTTTGATGAGGGAAAGGATTGGGGGTCTTCGGAATTTCTTCTGTAGCCAATGCCTCCGGACTCGTGCCATCATCGCCGCCAAACACACATTCTCGTCTCTCCCTTTCCACTACAACGCCATCGCGAGCAGCCTCCTCTTCTTCCTCTCCATACGGATGTTGCCGACTCCTCCTCCCCTTTTCTCCTCTCCGCGCTACCGCCTCTGCGCCGTGGCCACCAACGGCTATCACCTCCATGCCGCCATTAGCGGTTGCTGCCTCCACCCCACCACCAGCGGCCACTACCACCCTCCGACGCTGCCTTCAGCAGCCGAAGCCGCTTGACATACGCTGTCACCCTTCGATTTGCACTGTCACACCATTTCGGCATCAATCCATCCCCGATCCGCGTTGTCATGCGCTTTTGATGCGATCCAATCTCCTCCGAGTCATCATGGTCATACATCACGGTATTGTGTCCCGGCCTTCGAGCCGATATTATGTTCTGACACTCGAGCTAATATTATGTTCCGGTTTTCGCGGCGTCTAACCTGTGGGTATGTTTCGGTTTGTGTATCGTTGTCATATCCTGCCTGTATGTTGTTGTCATATCCTGCCTGCATGTCGCTGTCATATTTCAGTCTGTATGTCGCCTTTTAGATCCATGTCGCGTCTGACTCTGTGCCGTCAGATTCAGCTCCTCATCAGGCTCATATTCATCTACTCTTTTAGCTCATGACGACTCGATCAACGTCATGATCAACTCATCAGTGTACTAAAGGGTGCCTCCTGATATGTTTTTCATGCTTATTCTCTACGCATTTCATTATTCTACTATTTATTCGACTTTTTATATATTTTTGGGATATGTCTCGAGTATTGAGGTACCGGGAACAAGGTAACCCGATCGCTATCTACAAGGAACGTTGACCATAAACCTTCTAATGACTTGATCAATCTAGAAAACATCTCATCATATCCTCTCCTTTGGGTTATAATAACTCGATCAATATTCTAACTATATTACCAATGTTGTCTACTCTTTTCAACTTTAAGACGGAATCAACATGTGTTAGGTACTTAGTGGAGTAAATCTAAATCCTCATCAATCCTTAATCATTACATCGATATCATGCGTCTATGTCAATGCTACCGTTACCTTCAGCCAAAAGATTAGAAGAGAAGAAGAGATATTCGGCCAGCTAAGAATGATTGAGAGAGAGAGATTGCGAAAGGATCGAACTTTCCCTAAGACAGAGAGTGAAATTCGAACTTTCCAACGTGCGCCGTAGCAACTTAGGAAGCCGCAACGCGCGACCTATCGTGCTTCTCTCTTTGTACAGCGTTCTTCGAATGCATTGAAAGACCGCCAGCTGTCCCGCGACGAATCATCTCACGGTGGTCATTGACTTCTTCGAGTCACCGAAGCGTGGTTGAGGATGACGATCTGTAGCTCAAACTGTGCTCCGTGTTCTTTAGCGAACTAATTTAATGGCTGGTAATAGATCGGCTTACTTTTCAGTTCTTGCTTTTTAAACTCCAAAATCACACAACTAACACTGAATGCAAGCTGCTCATCTTACTCCACTTATGTTCTTACGGCTAAAATTAACCTCCAGATCTGAAATATAAAAAGGAAAGAAAAGAAAGGAACTCCAGTAAGAATTAACATGCAAGTTTTTTTCAATGATTCAACGTCTTCCGTGCCGTTCTAATATTCTTTGTTTCCAGTAGTTTAATTAGCCGTATCTACATAAAAGCAGTCTCCTTTCTTCAAGCTTCCTCTGCCAATTAATTCTTGCAATGAATTCCTCTGCTTTCTTGTCTATTTGGCACCATCCTTTCTCCTCCTCTTCCTCTTCCAAGCCTTCCTCTTCTCGCACAGAGTTCATGCCCACTGTGGTACTGCTTTCCGTGTCTTCCCACTCAGCTTGCCGTTCACTGCTCGCCTTCGTGTACTCATCGTAGACATCAGTCGTCGGAGAAGAACACATGAGCTTCCACTCGCCGGCGAGATAGAAGACGATGACGATGTTGCAGAGTAGGAAGAGGCACTTGGGGACTCGACAAGAACGCACACGAGGAATCCACAGTGGAGCCGACAGGAAGAGGCCAACAAACAAGACTATTGCTAAGTGGGTGAGGTTGGGGAGGAAGTGCTTCCCCTCCCTGAGCCTCTTCATGCCCTGAAACTTCTGTATTCTGACGGGATCCACGAAATCAAAAGGAGACTTTATAGCAGATGAATATATCACTCGTTCCTTTGATATGGTTTGTTTAATCAGGCCTGAGAAAAAACTTTACAGAAGGTTGCGGCGAGCTGATGCTTGCTCTCCACCTTCTTTTGCTTGGGAATTTTGATTTGGCTACTTTCAGACACCACGAGACGTTCATGCATGGATTCTTTTGGTTGGTTAGGATTGGGAGATCTGCTTCGAAGGGAGACTTGTTGATGTTTTTTTCTATTTCCATGTGCAGAAACTTCAGAAAAGGATGAGTAGAAAAGAACTCTGGACATTTTTTAATACAGGAGAAAGAACTATTGCCATTTTTGTCGAAGAGACGAGGATCGAGTGGAGCAAGCATATGCTTGATTGCTCTTGGAAAAAGGTAGGTTTTGAGCTATTAGTTGGCCTGCGATAGCTGATCTCGCTTAGCAGACATGCTGATTCCTTTTGAATACGGTATAATCTATTCAGGGATCGCAATCGTGGGAGAATTTAGTAAGGAAAAAGAATTTTGACAGAAGTTTCAAAGCTAAAGGCGGAGTTCGCAAAAAATCTGCCCTGATCTGGCGGACGAGTTGGACACGATTCGCCTCGCACTTATCTTGTCCCTTCTCCGTCGAGAGAAATTTCTGTAGATTCTGTCACTGCATATTCAGTGTTACATCAGTCAATTAGATAAATGAAATAAAAATATTGCATTTTCAATGTTTTTATTATGAGATTTAAAATAAAAATATATATTCCACTAGCTACTCTAATTGCATACTTAAGATTCGGATTATCTAGTAAGGCCAAATAAGTCCCCATGATCTACTTTTGCATGTTGTGTGAGGGGCTATTAAAATGACAGCATCACTTTCGCTACAAGAGTATATTTACCAAATCATATACATAATTCTTATTATACTCCTCCTTTATTCCATGTGTGTTTTTTCGGGATGGTGCGATGATTAAAATATGAGGTGTTATCATATGAGATCTTGGGGTCGAAATTTGGTGTGACCGAACATAACCTCCCCCATGTCTTGATCATTTGCACTTATGGCTAATAGTTATCCGTTATTTACCTTTTCCGTGTTAATCTAGGGATGAATTGACGAGGACACTGGGGCGAATGAATCGCTTTTTTTTTTTTACCACGTGTGGACTACAATCATTAGTAGTTGACTAATCTTGAGTGTCAATTGCTGTGTATCAAATTGATTGTCTCAATTGATACTTGAACTTTGTGCTCCATCTGTGGATTCTAATCGACTTTGTTAGTCGGCTATGAAATTTTCTATCGAACGATCACAAATCTGTCACGGAAAGTCAACTATCATGAACCATCAATTATTTGTAAACTTAATATCTCAATCTTAATCCTCAAACCTATGGATCACATGGTTACACTTAAGAAGTTACACAGAAAGTAATGAATTTAGTTTAAAATGTTTCGAAGATACCTAAGATCATCATCGAATTTTGGCCCAAACTCATTAATGTCCCTATTGTGTCAAAAATTTCAAAACCTTGAGAAAGTTTAAATTAAGAAGGCATATAAACTCTTTTATAGTGTTGGTAAGTGAGTATGACAGACTTAGGGCCTCTAGCAAATTTACGACAAAATCTCTTATGGTGCATTTGGTTAAGTTATCTTGTATAACTTTGGTTATGTGATTATCAAATAATCACATAACCAAGATTATGAGGAATAAAATATAACCAAATGTTGTTTGGTTCAACTTAGGTAATGTACCAAAAACTTATTTATTTGAAGGTTTTAATGAATAACCTAATTTAATATTTTACTATATTACCCTTAGTTACAAAACCAACCATATATATCTTTTAAACTCTATATTTTTTATTTTCACATTTTTTTCTTTGTTTTTGTGTTTTTTAAATTTTTAATTTTTTTCCATTTTTTTTTTATTTTTAAAATTTTTTTTACGTTTTTTTATTTTTTTAATTTTTTTTTTCTATTTCTCCTTTTTTATGCTTTTTAAATTTTCCCCTATTTTTTTACATTTTTTTATGTTTTTCTATTTTTTATATTTTTCCTCATTTTTAATTATTTTTTAATGTTTTTTCTATTTTTTTATAATTTGTTTTAAAAAAAATATGTTTTTTTTTATTTTTTAAAAAGTTTTTTATTTTATTTTTTATGTTTTTTATTTTTATTTACATTTTTCTTTTTATCATATTTTTCTTTTATTTGAGGATATTTTGGGTAAAAATTTTTTGTTAATCCCGGAATCAAGAAAAATCTTAGTTTTTCGAGGTTTTTCGATTCCGGGTTGCATGCTCCTTTTGCTGACGTGTCGGGCATGGAACATTACTCGAGAATCATTGATTACCTAAACCAAACAGGGTTTTCGTTGATAACCTTGGTCAGACAACATGTTGCTTCTAACATAGGAATTGCTAAAAGTAAAATTCGGGAAAAAGAACCCATTGTATGGGAAATACTTCAAAAATCTGTCGATAAATGAATCTCAATTTGTTGAGCGGTACTTATTAGGTCCTGACGTCCTAAAGCACTGATGGTATCATTATGAATATACAAGCCAAAATTGGATAACGAAAATCCTGTTTGGTTTAGGTAATCGATGATTCTCGAGTAATGTTCCATGCCCGACACGTCAGCAAAAGGAGCATGCAACCTGGAATCGGAAAACTCAGAAAACTGAGGTTATCAAGGATGACCCTCAACCAAACACACCCTTATGGTTATGTCAATTTCAAACTCTCTATCTAAATTGTGAATCCATATACAACGACAATCATACATACTCACCAACACTACTACAGCGGTCTTGTGACTCTCCTAGATCACAATATGTTAAGATTTTGAAATTCTGAATATTGTAGGTCCATCAGAGAGTTTATGTTAAAACTCATTAGTAGCTCTAGGAGCCTTAGAATCACTTCAAATTTGACCATTGTGTATTAGGAGTCTCCTACATATAACTATATCCTCAAATCTTGATTCAATAATCTTGAGAGCTATGAGTTTTTGAAATATTCACAATCATAGATAATTTGACACAAGCTTATTAAAAGCCTAGGTCTATCATACTCAGTTTCCATGGGGTGCCCAATTGATTATAAGATGATATATTTGTTATAATAGGATAGAGATTAATTCTCATCAGGGGCATGCTTAGGGAAAAACTCCTCCCGTCCTCTAATCATTTGACGATCAACTATAAGTTAACCCCCCATGATTTACCTCCCTTTACATAACCTAGGGACGAGTTGTGAGCGGCGCTTAAGATGAGCATAATAACCTTTTGCTAGAGACAGAACCTCTGAAGAAGCCGTAAACCAAGAGCACAATGCTAATCTTCGATAAGATCTCCAGGCTCTTCTCGCTTCCCATCGTCGGGGCCGCTTTGATCTTAGATAATGCCGAAAGAAAACCTCCTATGATTCTCCGCTTTTGTTTCTTAATTGTTTGCTGTGTGTCTTTGTTATTTTGACCATTCGAATTAGGGATCTCACTTGTCATCCTCCCATTTTGGTTTTTCTTCATTATGATCTGAAAGACTGAGAGGAGTTTGTTTTTTTCATCTGGCAATTGACTCCTATTGTTTTAATTTGGGTCTTTGACCACTTAGGTAGTGTCCTGATTCCTAAATCAGCCAATGATGTTCATCCAATGATCATGCATGAAAAACTTGATCATAAAGATATAGAGAATTTAGAATTACATTGTGATATTATATTAGATAGTCGTTGTGGAGATACTTAAGAGGATCAAATTCAGATTGGACAATTAGAAATTGTGACAAAGAGCTTTCTCTATCCATACTTCTCCCTTGCTAACAAGAGACAACTAGTATCATACCCTTTGATATGAGACAACTAGTATCATCCCCTTTGATTCAATTATTTTTTAAAAAAAAATTAGTTTAGTGTCGTTAAAGCTAAAATGAGCATTTTATAATAAGTGTTTATCTAATATCTATAATAAATAGTTGTTTGATTTGTTTTTTTTTTTTGTAGAAAATTGGAATGTTTCCTACTAAGAAATATCTATCAGGATATGATAAACGGAAAAAAAGAAAAAAAAAATGAAGGATTTGTTAAGTATCAAAGAGGGGCAATTGACAGGTTTGTTGTCAAAGAATCGAGAAATTCATCACTTGAATATTTTGATAATAAAGAGAAAAAATAAAACAATCATAATGAATTACACGAAGACTTAGCGATTGAAAATGATGTATATGAAGATGTGAATGAGATCGAAAGAAATAAAAGTGGTGATGACTTAGACTTTAAAAATAATTATTCTAAAAATAATGATGATGTTATTAATGTAGTGAATGAAGAGCCAAGTTTATCGATTCTACTTGATATTTTTTATCCTAGAAATTGGGAGAATTTAGATCCTAAGCGGAAGGATCAATTAGTGGAAAAGAGTCCTATAAGAGATGTATTAACAAGGAAGGGTCCCAAAGATAAATCAAATAGACGATTCTATTTAGATTCCTACACTTGGATTTTGCCAAATGATCAAAAACACCATAGATATTGGTTGGTCTATTTGAAAGCACTTGATAAAACATTTTGTTTTTGTTGCAAATTGTTTAAAAGGGGGTCTCGACCAAGTCAACTAGCAAATGAGGGATATAGGGGAATCTCAGTAGCAAACTTAAAGAATATGAGACGAGTATTGAACATGTCAATTATTATGGTAGCTAGTCTAAGTTGTGTATCAGGTTAGTGAATGGTACAACAATTGATCATGCTATCAAGATCAAACCAAGAAAGCAAAAGAGCATTGGAGGAAGGTATTATACAGATTAATTTCACTTGTGAGATTTTTGACAAAACGAAACATAGCATTTCGTGGTAGTAATGAGAAGCTTTATGATGATAACAATGGAAATTTTATGGATACTATTGAGATGATTGCCGAGTGTGACTCAATGATGAAGGAGCATCTTGAAAGAAATACACATCATCACTATCTTAGCCACAAAATTCAGAATGAATTGATATGTTTGTTAGCTTCTTAAATAAAGAGTTCTATTCTTCAAAACATCAAAGAAGCTAAGTTCTTTTCTGTAATTCTTGATTGCACTCCTGATGTTAGTAACCAAGAGCAAATGACTTTGGTTATAAGATGTGTTAATGTTTTTATCAGCTCAATGGAGATAGAAGAATACTTTTTGAATTTTTTTAAAGTGGATGGTATAACAGGACAAGGGTTGTTTGAAAAATTACAAAATGTATTGAAAAGTTTTAATCTTGATATTGATAATGTGAGGGGGCAAATATATGATAATGGAGCAAATATGAAAGAAAGACACCAAGGCAAAAAAAAAACTATTAGATATAAATCCTAGAGCATTATACACTCTATGTGGTTGTCATTGTTTGAATTTAATACTTCGTGACATTGCAAATTCTCGTAGTTAAGCGAAATTTTTTTTTGGAGTAATATAACAAATTTATACAATATTTTCTCATTCTACAAAGAGGTGGAAGATTTTGATGGATCATGTGACGATAAAAGGTTTAACTCTCAAACCATTGTCAATCACTCGATAGGAAAGCCATATTGAAAGTGTGAAAGTAGTAGTATTTCAAGCTAAACAAATCAGAGAAATTTTACTTCAAATTGTAGAAGGAAAAAACGCTGACTCTAAAATAAGAAGTGAAGCTAAGTCTTTAGCAACATTTGAACTTGGAAATTTTGATATTTTAGTGGGTATGATTATTTGGTGTAACGTATTGGGTAAAGTTAACATTATTAGCAAAAGTTTACAATCTGAAAACATGTTTATTGACTTTGTTGTGACCAAGATTAAGGGGCTAATTGTTTCTTTTGAAGAGCTTAGAGAATCTGGATTTTGACAAGCTATCAATACAACAAATGAACTTGCTTTAACAATAGAGATTGATCATGTTTTCCTAAAAAGAGACAAATATATAGAAAAAGATATTTTGATGAGGTTACATGTGCGTCTTCCAAAATACCTCAAGTTCTATCGAGGAAGCTTTGAGAGTTCATTATTTCTTATATATAGTAGATCAAACAATTGGACCATTGAAGACAAGGTTTGAACAATATGAGGAATATGAAGATCTTTTTGTTAGTGAGAGCCCTACAGTCGATCATGTGATGGTTGTTGTATGGACTCGATGTATCATATTCCTATATTTATAAAGACATTTCTTATGGTTATTATACTTACTTGTATTGGTGCCAAATAACTAAGTATAATAGCGTTATTGAGTAGAAGGTTCTTATCTATATCAATCGATTGGTTGAATTGATAGTGAGATGATATAGAGAACACTACTCTTAATCATTTCTAGTCAAGTATTAACATTCATGGACAATGTTAATGCGATGAGACTAGCATGTAGGTCAACTTGATGACTTGATCTCACAAGTCATGGATATTAGATATCAAGTTGACACATGGGTATGTATTGGAGAATGTATACTGAATGACCCGCCATGAGAAAATAACATGGATCGTTATATGAGTATCATATACTTTCTCATGTGATTATTAGTATGACTATCAGTCCTTGGACCTGAAGTCACTATGATTTCCTACATAAGGAGTTGCATACTTTAGCTTCGTCAAACGTCACCCGTAAATGGGTGGACTATAAAGGCGACTACTGGTATGTAACAAATTATGCGGAGGGATGTGAGTGATGTAGATGAGATCTATCCCTCCTATATGACGGGAGTGATATCATGATTCTTGATAGAGTGAGACCACTAAGTGCATAGTCATGCCCAAATGAGTCAATATGAGATATTAAGTTCATTTGATTATAGTGAGTCTACTTGGAGTTCAAGACATAGATTGATTAGAGGATGACACGGTCTATGCCTCAATTGATCAATCTAGATGTCAAAGATAGAAGGACATTGTCACATATTGTGAGAGTCACAATTAGTTTTCACAATGGTTATGTTGGATCTCAACATTCTTGTAACTTGGGTAGTAATGATGTGTTGCTAGATACCGCTCATTGCTTATGTTTCTAAATGGTTTAGGAGCATTGCCAACGTTATAAGAACCTATAGGGTCACACACAAAGGGCAATTAGATGGAGATTAGGTTCATATGATGGACCAAGAGGATTAGGTTCATGTGATGAACCAAGTTGGATTAAGAGTAATCCAAATTAGACTAATTAAATTGGACTTAATTTGATTCATGTGTCGAATGAGTCTAGTTTAGACTATGATTCATTGAGTCAATTTAAACCAATGAATAGAGATTCATTAAATTAAATTGATTTGAATCAAATGTTAGATTTGATCAACCATGGGAGATAAGAGGTCAAGTTTGACTTGACTTGAGAGGGAAGATGAAGAGTCAAGTTTGGCTTGACCAAATGCCACGCCATGGTGGCTTGGCATGGGCCGGCCAATGATGGTGTTCCACATCATCAAGGCTACATCATTGTGTGCCACCTCATGAGGAAGACCAAGAGCCATGACTCTTGGTATTACATGGAGGTTTAAAACCTTTAATAAGTGGCCGACCACATTAGGTGGTGTGTGAAACAATTGTGTGCTCATTGATTCTCCCTTCTTCTTCTTCCTCTATTCTCCCTCTCCTCCATTGTCGAGACCTCTCAAGAGTGTTAGCACACTCTAAGTGGTTCTCTCCATCTTTTGTCCGTGTGGATACATGTAGAGGAGTGTACACTTGACACTCTATGAGATCCGACAACCATTTAGACGAGCGGGATAAGCGAAGGGCATCGCTACAAGGGTAAACTTCTTTTTCATGTAGATCTAAGGTAGATCTAGTGTAGACAAACATGTACATGAATTTTTATTATTTATCTTCGCACGGATTCGTGGCTAGCTTCGGGATTTCCGCAACGCAAAAAGCAATTTTTACGGATCGAATTGCTAACACTTTTTGGATTTCTTTTCACAGTTGAGTTCATTGATTGATGAGGACTTAAAAGCTAGTTGCAAAAATCTTGAAAGAAAAACTACAAAGAAAAGAGAGTACATAACAAGATGTTTTAGATTTGGATGGAGATGACTTATATCAAGAATTGAAAATTATACAACATATCCTACTAAAGGAAACAAAAACAATAAGCGAAATACTATTTTTTTTTTAAACATGAATTGTTTCCCGAATTCATTCATTGCATACAAAATATTATTGACTATTCTGATGATTGTTGCATATGTAGAAAGAAATTTTTCTAAATTGAAGCAGTTAAAATCTTGTTTGAGATCAATCATGACTCTGAATGCATTAGCTATGATTTCAATTGAGAATGAGTTTTTAGAAAAATTTAATTATAAAAAATTGACTGATGACTTTACAAAATACGATAAGATCAATTTTTTATAGATAATTATAATAATTATTTTTTCATTTTCTATGATGTAATGATATTGATTATTAGTGATATGGATTATAATATTGTCATTATTATAAATCTATTTTGTTAATGGAATTATTTATATAACATGAATTTTATTATTTTTTATATTAATACAACAGGTTTTTTTTACCGGCCTTCAAAATCTAGGGCCGACACCGCACACATGGAATAAAAGAGGAGTATAATATAAATTAGATATATTTTAATAAATATGAAATTTGATTATGCAATCTGGATATTAAGAAAAATTGACTTAACGATTTAGTATATCAACATAATAAATTTGTAGTTATTTTTAAATTTTAATTTACTTGAATTAGTATTAATGTGGTTTAAAATTATTTGTTGAATTTGAATTATAAATTTACAAAAGCAGAAAAATCAATATATTATTTTTTATAATAATATTTTGTCGATTAATATTTCAAATTTTAAGATTTTTAAATTTTAATTAATTTATTTAGGAAAAACCCGGTTCTCCTCCCTCTACCCTAAACCCCGCGTTCCTTTTCCGCCGCCTCCTCATCGGCCGCTGCTCTCCCCCTACCTAACCCGGGTCCTCGACCTCCTTCTCCGTCCCTTATCCGACTCCTCCGTCACGAGGCTTTTTTTCCGCGTTTTTCCTTCGTCTTTACTCCTCATCTCCTTCTCCACACGTAAGCTTAGATTTCGTCTCTGATGACGACCTCTCAGTCACAGGCCGTCAAGTCTCTCAATACGTCCGCCGGCCGGAGGCGCTTTACGGCAAGCTTCTCAAAGTAATTTATATTATCAATTACCGAGTACGTTTTGTAATTCGAGATCTCATATTTATTGCAGTTCAAGAGTTTCTCCCAGCGGGTGGAAGAGATACAGATCAATGTTTTTCATAGTCTGGACTCCGTTAAAGCTCAACCATCTGACGGCTCATCATTCTTGCGAGAGAGCCTTATTTACTGGAAGGTATGATGCGTTTGTCAATTTTACAGGAATAGTTATAAAATGATGCCTTAATGTTAAAGTTGCATTTTTTGTTTATTTTCATGTGTTACAATATACAGGAATTGAATACGGCAGAAGACTTTATCTCCTTTTATGAAAACATGATGCCATTTGTTCAGACGCTATCGCAAGTTATACTGCACAAGGAAACTATTATGACGGAGCTCCTTGATAAAGTGAAGATTGAAGCTATATTGTCTCTTGAGCCAATTCTAAGGCATGTGAACTTCGGAGCACCTTTTCATTTTCTGGAATCACTTAAAGATATATATGAGATTTTAGATATGGAACATTCAATGCTACTTTGCTTTAACACATAGATAAATTTGAACAACAATTTTTTGCTTGACATATGCCAATTGATTTTTATGCAGACATTTGTGTTTGGTTTTGATATGTTAGCGTACTTCTATTTGTAGTGATGGATCTAGGTTCCATAGTATATTTTGTAAAAATTTTTCTTTCGACATCAGTGATTACCTGCAAGTTTGGCGTGCATAGGACTTATAATGTAATTTGTTTGCTGTTGGGTAAATCCCTGGCAACTGGGATGGAATGATTTTTTAAAATGCACTTTTTTCTTTTTGCATCTATTGAGAAAAAACTCAGAGAGACATGTTTAAGATGGTACGGACATGTGCTTAGACGACCAATAAATGCTCCAGTTAGGCGATGTGAAACTATGATAAACATGCATATAAAACGAGGAAGAGGAAGACCAAAAAAGACTTGGTTAGCAACAATAAAACAAGATAAAATTTATTTAAATATAGATGATGATATAATAGGAGATAGAGCTCAATGGCGTAAAAAGATTCATACAGCCGACCCCACCTAGTGGGAAAAGGTTTGGTTGTTGTTGTGTACTTTTTTCTTTTTGCCAACCATTGATTATTTAACAGTCACTTTCATATCATCATCAAGGACATGAGTTCGCCAAGGAAAGAACCTGCAGAGCTAATTATATTGATTGTGGGCTGAACAATATTTGTTTCTATGCCCAATGAGCAGTCTCAGAAAGTACTCACACATTATGCTAGATTGTGAAACATTCGACAGTTAAGAAAGATCTTTCCTTCAATGGTTTGGAACGAGCAGTATCATGATTTGGAACACACCTTATTTCTTGGAGAATGTGAACCAATGCCTTTATTCTCTAGTAAATTGTGTGTTGTTTCCTATGTTTGCGGTTTTATGTTAGGTTTTATTAAATAGTGGCTTCAAACTCTTGCTTGGTGCTTGGATATGTATTTGTTGGTGCCTTATAATTTTTAGTGCTCTCAGTTGTTATTAGAGATTATTTTTTTTTTAAAAAATTTGTTGTATATTCTTTTAGTTGGACGTTTTTTCTCTCATAATTCTTTGGTCATGCAGGTTAATAGCAGCTCTATCCAGAGATTTGCTGGATGAATTTCTATTGTAAGTCTCCATATAATTTTTCATCTTGCAGTTTGACTTTATCTAGAAAGCTGCACTGCTCCTGCAACTGTCACATATTTAGCAGCAGTAGATGTAAAAAAACTTAAATAGGTGCTTTTTGAATAAGTGGAATCCTTTTTGTTTTTGTTCTGCCAGTTTACTTCTGTTTGTTCTTATTCATGTTACCGGTCACTTATACAAATCTACATTTTACAGTTTTCTTCCAAGGCTTGTAGATTCATTGGTGATTCTACTAAAAAATGGTGGCGACCGTGATCCAGAGGTCATAGAACAGGTTAATATCGTTTATGCATTTTTGGCTTGTTTTTGTTAATACCTGCTAGAGTCCATATCTGAGCTTGAATGTGTTCTGCTTTCAGATATTCACTTCTTGGTCATATATCATGATGTATTTGCAGAAGTATCTTGTAAGGGATCTTGTTTATGTCCTCAAGTAAGTATTTATGCGTTGTTATTGGGTTATAGGCAATTGGAAAGTGATCATCATCAAGCCACATTTGTCCCAACTTTTGTGTTTTGATAAGATCCAATACAAGGATTTAGACATGTTTCAAGTTGACTGTCAACTCTAACACAACTCTTGACCTTTTTCATCTGGGCACGGAACCAACATTGACAACTTTACAATTTAAGTGATTGGAAGATACCACTATTTTTTTTTGTGATTAATGTACCTCTTCTAGTCTAATAGGAACATGATTAATATTACTTTTGTTTGGTACTTGCATGTGTCTTGATGTTCCATTTGTCTGTGGTTTTTGCTATTTGCTGCATTCCATTATATTTTGACCCTAGGTTGTTGTATCGTGGGTTATATTTTGAATCATTTTGATGGGTTTTTTGAATCTTGAATCTTGATATATCAAAAAATATAAAATATATAAAAATAATTCAACTTGAACTTATAAATATCTCTAGTGTCCAAAAGATATAAGATAATATAATGACCTCATTGATAGCATGATAACAGTATTCAAATATGTTGATTCTGATTCATAAGAGAAGTACATAGGTTCATATCTCACATATTGGTGAGGATGTACGAATTATTGTTTATTATATTCGATTAAGATTTGAAATGAAATCAGTAATAAGAAACTCAATCAAATGCTTTTAACATTAACATTGTTGTCCAATGGAATATATTTATGATATGACATGACTTCCAAGTCACCATTGATTTCTCTGTTATTTCTCATGTGTGTTGTTGTTGTTTATCGACAAAATCTGTCCTTGCTTGTATACACACACATTAAGTTCTCCTCTCTCTATTATATTCCCTATCTGTATAAATGACTTTATTGGTGTATTTATGAAGAATTACAGCGGACCTAAGATATTTCCCAAAGCACTATGTCCAAGAATTCATGGCTGAGTCAGTTTCATTCTTGTTGAGGAATTCATGCAAAGGGCAGCTTCAAAAAGGTATGATTTTTTATTTATTTATACTCTATTTGTTAGGATGATGAATGATTATTTTTGACCTAGCTGTTGGATGTTTTCATGAAGACTTGTATTTATTGGCTACCTAATATTTGGACGGGAGCACTATATGTGGTACACCTGAAGTGTCTGTTCCTGTCACTTATTAGGCAACTATCCTCAAAATGCTCCAATTTCACACCACTTTCTATTCATTTTTTCCCCATGCTTACAAACTTCTGGAATCCTAATTTTTCCTTCCTCTCTCTGGACTCTTAGAATCGTAAGTTTTCATTCCTCTCTTCCCATCTACCCTAGGGGGGACAACAAGGGAGGTTGGGCCTTATTCTATGATGTCTCTGTTAGCAAGAATATCTCAGACTAGTTGGAAGTTGAAACAATAGCAAAACTTCATGCTACATGGTATGAGTAATAAAACAAGGATGCTAGAATGCTTGACTAAGCTGCAATAAGTTGTCACTAGTTCTAGCCTTTAATTTAGCTAGTGAAGTACTTGTCTCCCACCCTGGTTCACCCATTCTTGGGATATTCACATTTTTTCTTCTGATTCATTGTGGTCTGCATAAATGACAAAGCTACATTTGGCTGGCCCAAGTAATTCGTAATACCATGCCTTATTGTTGTATAGTTTAACAGCGGGAGATTCAGCATTATCTTTTTTTCTGCATTTCTAGAACAAAAATGGCATCAATATCTAGTATGGTATTTTTTGGGTCATTAAATGTTCTGGGATAAATGATTCTTTTACACTACTCTTTTGGTTCATGGTAGTTATCAAATATAGGATTTAAACCATGTCTTTCCTGAAGCTGTTGTGAGATTTACTCGGATAATCACTAGTCATCTCTCTTGATGTCAAATTGTTATTTGGATTTAGAATAGAATATGTTTGTCTTTTAATGTAATTCTCATTATTAAATATGTAATGGACCCTCATTTTCTTCACTTTCTTGAACTTTCTAGATTTTTTTGGTGCCTCGGTTATTTTGTCATTCTGGAAATATTATATGTCAAATTGCAGCTTTTTCCGTGTTTGTATTTAACTTTAAATTATGGGCTCCTAATTGAGGACATGTAGTGCTTTGATTTTACCATCATCTTTGCCAAAGGGAAACCACTCATATTGATTCCTGATGCAATACAGGTGTTAGGAAGGCTATTAGAGAGGCTGCTAAAACCAAAAGCTCAGAGGATGCTGAAAGTAAAAGCTCATCGTCCATAAATGGAGTTTCTGCTTTGCTATGGTATGCAATGAGAGGGGTTTCGCTACTACTTCATTCAAGAGCTGAAACTGTCTGGCAGATTTTGATTGACACATCAACTTTTACTATGGTTGAAAAATATACCAAAGGCATGTTTTTTTTGATATATCTAATTATAGTTTTTATTTCTTGTGCTCATATATTTCTGCACTTATTTTCTCTTTTTTTATCCAATTCCTCTTATCCTTTTTATTTTGTAATGAGGAGCTGATTACGGCTAACTAAATATTATAATGACCACCAACTTCCATGATTATATTTTCTATCCACAATCGTAAACCTGCATTCTGACATAATATAGTTCTATGTATAATCATAAGCCGCCAACAATCTTAAATCTGTTTTGTGACAATATATTTTCTACCCACAATCATTAACCTGTGTCGTAACAACCACCAACAACCTATGAACTGCTCATTTCTTTGTAGAATCATGATATTGACAACCTTGGTTGGAATGACATTGTTGCGAACCTGTGTCGTGACAATATAGTTCGACACAGGTTGATCATGCCAATCTGCTCCTTTGGTGGATGCAGAAAGAGGAGTGAGAAGCAGACGAGGAGCAAGAAGCAGTGAGGATGATGATGTATGCCTGTTTAAGTTTATGGTTTGTTAGTGATTGTCCGTGCTAAAATACCTCTTCTTCTTGAATTCTTAATAACTGAAGGGTTTATGGAGTTCACACCCTACATTTTCTCACAATATAAAGCACAACTTCTAGTTAGTATATACAATTATTCTCTATATATTGCAGCTATTCGGACAGTTTGTTTAGTTTAATGGAAGCTATAAAATGAAGTCATATAAATTTACTGCGGTTGTCTTTATCATTGTAATAACATGTTTGTTGCATGGATTGTACATTACATAGATAAAAAGTTACTCTTTCTTGCAGGTTCTAAGGCTCTTTTAGAAGTTACATCAGGCATTCTTCGCCATTTATGCACTGCAATTGACCCTAAAGAGTTGGAAGTAATATACAACTGTTTGTTTGAAGAGACATCTAAGTGCATCACCAATCGTTACTTGGATCAGCTAAATCACCTGTTGTCTCTTCTTGTTTTTCTTATTGATGGGAACAAAATTATTGGTGAGAGATGCTGGCTTATACTAGTTGCTTTTTTCGTTAATCACTATCTTCATTGGCTTATTGTTTTTCTCTGATTGTTTCTTTTGCGTATTGACATGTAAATAATGTAATTCTTTTCTTTTTCAGATGGACCAAAGTTGCTTAATCTTGTAGATTCATTTGTACAATCGTTTGTTGTACCTTCTATTGGTGTGAAGGTGGAATCCGTGACACATAAGGTTCTTAAGAAAGTCCTGAAATTGATGCTGCACCTTCTTGATATTCCATCCATTTCTGTTGATATATCCAGCATCTTGCCACTATATGTTCCTGCATTTAAGTTGAACAGCTCTAGGTAATGGCCATTTTCCACAGGATGTCATTGCTGTTTGGGACAATGAAGTGTTGAATATCGTATGTGTATTTATCTCTTTTGTTTATTTTTTCAGCCTCTGCCCTTTTTTAGATGAACTCATCCTGAAGGAACCTCAAATTGTACAGGTATTCAGAAGCCATATATTAAGGTAGTCACTTTATATTTTCTTAAAATTGTCAATCTCCATTATACAGAGAAGCATATGAAAATGTTGTTTTATTCCTCTGCTTTCAGTGCCATGGATGATTTAATTGAAGATTCTCCTGAAGAAACCTTATCCTTAATGTTAACATTCTTTGCAAAACAGAGCAAATATGAGAACTGTTATATTGTTGAAGTTTCTGAAGACAAAGTTCATATGTTATGCAATTTCTTAAGAGAGAAGATTGTGTACTGGATCAAATTATTTGGTACTGCAGAGAGCAATAACCAATTATACAAGCAAATACCTGAATCTGAAGTGGCCATCTTATGGGGAGTAATCTGTTGTTTCCCTTATTTTCCAATTTTGCATGAGAAATTTGGACTTTTTAAAGAACTGATCAATTCTATTGATCAGTTTCTGGAAGCTGAGACTGGTAGGTATCATTTATCTCCATGTAATGTTTCATCGTATGTTTAAGTGTGTTTATAGTTATATATCCTAATTCTGTTATTGCAGATAAAATAGAAAATATGCTGAAATCTACTTGGCAGGGCATTCTTGGTGGTGTGTTGAGTTCGTATCATAAACTGCTGTTGGTCAATAAACTTGCCACTTCAGAAGTAAAGACATTTTTGAATCTTGCAAAGAAACACAAATCATCTCTTCAAGTATTGTCATCTGTAGCTGAATATTTGGATTCTATTTCTGGGTATGCTTGTTTTGGGTCTATAAATTTCTGATTATCACAGGCTATTTTTCAAAACTTAACAATGTCGAATTGTAGGACTGAATTTGAGGAGGATTCCAGTCTGAAAGCATTTCAAAAAGTTGATGAGCAAGATGCTGTGGACGCAGTTATCTCATTAGCAGTCAATTTGAGTCATCCAAATAAGGCCATTTGCTTGTCCACTTTGAGAATATTGTTTCACTATAGACCACGTGTTGATGCTCTTCCTTCAAATGACATACGTCCTTGTAAGAAGTTAAAAACGGATCAATCTGGAGCTAACAATGAAATTTCTCAACACACTGATGTATGCTCTATTTTTTGTTTAAAAATTTCAGTACTTCTTATGTTTTATAACATTTTGATTCAAAAACAGGTTATCAAACTTCTCCTTTCAGTTGAGGCGACTCCGTTATCAATTTTTACAAGCCGTAATGCTATTGTACTTCTGCAAAACTTGCAAATTAGTCTTTCTTCTGGACGGATTGGAGATTCTTATATTCCCCTTTTATTCAATGGGATTATTGGAATTCTACATAATCGCTTTAGCCAAATATGGGAAGCTGCACTAGAGTGCCTCGCTACTTTGATAAGCCAATACAAGGAACTTGTATGGATTTATTTTGTGCATTATCTTGACCTATCTCAATCCAAGATTATTTCTGAAAATCCTCAGCTGGAAGGTTTGACCTTTTAACTCCAGAAATATTATTGAATATATGAGTGTTCTAATATTTGTGCTGATGTTTGGCTAGTATCATTCTTATTCACACAGTGAATCTGGAAGTCCCTTAATTTAACACATCTTCTCCTAATATGTGATATATTATTCTAAACTCTATAGTTGCCAGAAAAATATTTTCGAAAATCTAATTGTAACTATTGATTTAATCGTAGGACCTTGACATCTTTTTCTATTGTTATTCATTTGCAGCTGTGACTCAGGAACTCAATGATGATAACTCTGACGATGACATTGTTGTCATTGCTCCTGCTTCTGCTGATTTTTCTTTGGTTAAACGCTTTAAGTTATATCTGGCTCCTGCTTTTGATTGTACGCCTAGTGTGACCATAATAACTCTATTACTTCATTCGCTTCAAAAGATTTCAGACATTGCTGAATCTAGGTCGCGACAACTTATACCTTTGTTCTTGAAATTTTTGGGTTATGGTGCAAATGATAATTTCAGGTATCATTTTATTGACAAATGTGTGCTACAGTTTGTTATTTATGGATGGGTAATACTTAAGTGCAATTTGTCTTATATGTCTTTTATAGTTTTGAGTCATATGCTGGTCATGCTTGTCAGAGAAAGGACTGGAAGGTGATTCTAAAAGAGTGGTTGAACTTACTGGTACGAATGTGTAATGCTAAATCTTTGTATCAAAGTGCAGTACTCAAGGAAGTTCTGATGAAAAGGTTAGTTCAAAGGCATAACTCATTTTATGACCAACACGTAAAATTAGTACTATTGCAGCATAATTGGTTTGTAGACTCACCAAGGTTGAAAAATATCTGTGTTCACATTTCTTAATGCTGTTGTTTAGGCTTCTAGATGATGTTGATGCAGACATACAATTAAAAGTTCTTGATTGCTTACTGAATTGGAAGGATGACTTTCTGATCTCATATGAGAAGCATCTCAAGAATTTGATCATATCAAAAAACTTGCGTGAGGGACTTGCTACGTGGTCTGTTTCGAAAGAGTCACAATGCATTCAGGAAGAACATAGGTGTCATCTTATTCCTATACTCATCAGATTGTTAACACCAAAAGTTTGGACACTAAAGACTCTTGGTTCAAGAAAGGTTGATAATCATCGCATGATAATACTGTTGAAACACATAAGATAGTTATACTTGACTGACCCTTTAGCTCCTCTCTGCAGCATACAGGTTTAGCTCTTAGAAAAGCAATTCTATGTTTCTTGGCCCAGCTTGAAGTTGATGAGCTTCTGCTTTTTTTCATGTTACTTTTAAAGCCATTATTGCCCAGGCCAAGAGCAAATGAAGTGCTTGATGTTCAGACTGCTGAAGCATCTACAAACATCACACATGGATCTAGCTCCTCCATCCTTAATAAATATTCAACATCAATTCTCGTGGCTGACCTGTCATGGAAACAGAAATATGGTTTTCTACATGTCATAGATGAAATTCTAAGGATTTTTGATGAAGCACACATCAAGCCATATCTCAATGCATTGCTCAAGATTGTTGGCTGGATATTAGAGAGCTGCATGCCAAATCTTTCAAGTGGAGATAGTTTGAGTAACTCAAAGGTAGCCTCTTCTATGCTTGATACTCTTTTGGCATTCACTGTCTTTTAATGAAGTGAGAAAATATCTGTTCCTTTTATATTCGTTTTGTGAAAATATCTGATATGTTTTGTATTCAACTCTTCTTTATCTTTGTTGTATTTGCAACTTCTGAAAAACTCTCAAGTATCTGTCTGTTCGTTTATCTGTTCCATAATTCAAGCTAACAAGCTTTTTTTATGCACTTTAAATTTATTCATCATGCGTGTATCTATTTCTCTTGCTTGTGGCTATATGCTAAAGTAGTACTTTTCACAAACATACTGAGAATGAAGCCTGATGAATATTAGTGGTTTGATGCAGATGACTTCAAAGCAATTAAAGGACTTGAGATCCTTATGCCTAAAAATTATTTCTTTTGTGCTTAATAAGTATGTGAATCATGACTTTGAGTCAGATTTCTGGGACATCTTTTTCCGTTCCACGAAGCCTCTGCTAGACAGCTTCAAACATGAGGGTTCAAGTGGTGAAAGACTAAACCTACTTCTTTCTTGCTTTATTTCAATGAGCAAAAGCACCAAACTACTTTCATTATTGGAGAGGGAGGCAAATCTTGTCCCTACAATTTTTTCAGCGCTATCTCTAAGCACTGCGTCCGATGCAATCATATATCCTGTTCTCGAATTTATTGAAAATTTGTTGAATCTCGATAACAGCGAGGATCATCTAGAAAATAAGTCTGTAAAAAATCTTTTGGTGCCTCATATAGATGTACTTATCCAAAGTCTTCATGGGCACTTGCTGTCTCGCAATGAAGCTTACAGGTAAATTTCTAAAATTCATTTATGTTTTTAGTATTGATTGGTACATTAATATAATTTGGGGACCTTATATTTGACAAAATAACTATATTTCCTTTGTTCTCTTTTTCTTGACCACATTTATTTATTTCAATCTATTTGTTGTATTCAGTTGTACTATCAAACTTCCTTTGTTTATATGTTTTTATTCAGTTAGTTCTACCTACTGATTGACATTCTCATTTGTATGTTTTATTGATGGTTTACACATGCAATATAATTCCTGCTATTTCAAATTGTAAATGGGTCTAGTAGAACTAGTGTCATTCGAGGATCATCTGCAAAGAACAATGCCTTTAATCCAAAAAAGAGTGTGGGAATGCTACTCATTAATGAGAGGTGGAATTATATTATTTGGTTTATGTGGGCTATATAGGGACCAGTGAACAAGTTTTAGTTGTGCTATGAAATATTGCCAGATTTGTACTTGACTTAGATATGTGAATTTAATGAGTTCTACCACTTGGTATCGACCAAAAGAATAAATTTAAAATCCTAAAATGCCACTACAAGTATGGTACTGAACTACTGATACTCGGTTACATATGTAAGTGCAGACCTAGATTAAAATCATTGATTGAAATTTCTTAGTACTTTGTCATGATCTTGATGTCATGCTAGACGATGTCTATACTGAATGGAAGGTCCGACACATTATTGAAGGTAATTTTGATTGTAAAGAAGAGGTGCTTTTTGAAGAAATTTTATGTTCCAATGGTTCATTGAGAGGTGGAATCATGTCAAGATGAACTGTCTTGTGATGTGGGTCTCCTCTTTGTTAGGTGTTAGATGCTGACTTGGCCAATGAGTATCTTGACAAGTAATATTAATGGTCTTGAACAGTGAGCCAGTTAGATATGGTGTTGTGCCTATCCAAACACTTGTTTCTTAGAGTAGGAGCAGCAGTGATTTTGATATGGAGTGCAATTCATCCTATTATGAATACTTCCTTCCCTTCCTGAGAAGTTTGGGTTTAGCTGGAAATCATTAAAAGAGAACACTTTTGATGATACAAGGAAGTGATTGCTGTTTCATTTGCATTACCTAGTAGTGATAACTTGCTTCGAGAAGGCTAAATCTGTGGAAGAGATTTAATTGATGACATTCTCTTTATAATTTCCAATCTTTGTTTTCTAAAACATGCCACTTTTAGTGTGAATTTTGTTATTGATGTTGTTGGTTAGTGTATTTTTGATTTGTTTCTGACTTGTGTGCTTTGTTGGCATCAATATTAGGAAATCGATCAATTGGCCTGGTAATGCAGAGTCAAGAGTATTAAAATTGTTGGCTAGATATATTGTTGATCCTGTTGTAGCCGGACAATTTGTGGACATACTGCTGCCATGTTTCAAGAAGAAAAACTTAAATATTGGTGGGTTTTATATGCTTTTTTTTGGTTTCATGTTTGTCTTGTTGTAAATCAAAACGCATGATTCAAAGTTTTACTTGAAATAGTTGCTCTTGTATAATATGATGTTCATTTGAGTCGGTGAAGGATTATACTTATGTTAGTTTCCAATAGAACCTTAACAGAAGTTGGGTTTTGTCTTGGCTGCAGATGATGCTTTGTCAGGTTTACTGGTTCTTAAAGGTACCCTGTCCGTTGTAGGATCTGAATCATATGAGAAAATTCTCAAGGCAATTCTGCCTTTGCTAGTTTCTTCTGGATTGGATGTTCGATTGTGCATTTGTGATATTCTTCATGGGCTTAAGGATATTGATTCTTCAATAGCCAGTGTGGTAATAATATTGATTCTTTAATAGAGTTTTAATTTCTTTCTCTACAAAATAACATATGGCTTTTTTGATCGCTTGTTTTCCTGGTCTTAATTTCAGGCCAAGCTTTTGTGCGACTTAAATGCTGTTTCTTCCTCGTTACTTGGAGAGCTTGATTATGACAGAAGAATCAGTGCTTATGAAAAAATTAAGCCAGGATTGTTTTCTGAGCTAAAAGTAGAGCATGTTATGCTGATACTTTCACACTGTGTATATGATATGTCACATGTCGAATTAATTTTTCGACAGAGTGCATCTAATGCACTGTTATCCTTTATTCATTTTGCTGCATCAGTGTTGGAAAACAGTGAGGATAATTCCTCAAAGATGCTGTTGAACAATGAAACACAGGAAGTCCCAGAAGATCACATTCTGAAGAAGGAAGATAGTCAAAGTAAATGGACAAAAAAGAGTATTAAGCAGATAGTTAATACAACTTTTCTCTCCAATGTTGGTGGTGCCTTAAACAAAGATATTTCAGTGTTAAGAGTATGTTATGTTCAGTCCAAAGTTTTTATTTGTCTGATTTCTGTGAGCTTTGGTGTCTTACCACTTTTAAATGTATTTACAGGAATGGTTTGCTGTCCTACGGGGTATGGTATATTATTTAAATGGATTACCATCTTTAAATCCACTCAAATCTCTCTACAGTGAGGATGATGAAGTAGACTTTTTTAACAATATTGTCCACTTACAGGTAACCTTTTTGATGCTTAACTGTGTGTCTGATATCTTATCAGGTTTTGATTTGCATGTTGTCTTTTGCTGCAGATACATCGAAGGAAAAGGGCAGTATTACGTTTTAGAAATATCCTGGGTTCAGGGAACTTAACAGAGGTAATAACTAGAATTAGTTTCGATGAGAATTCTGTTTCATTTTAAAATGGAAGGTAGAGTTTAAATATATTATTTTTTGCTTTCTCTGCACCACTGATATAAGTTTGAAGAAGTTATTATGGAATGAAAAAACAAATTATTACTGAATGAGAAAATAGTTTATAATTTGTATAATAGATTTATTGACTTCTTTTCATATCACAGGACCTTATCGCCAAAATCTTCCTTCCACTATTTTTCAAGATGTTGCTCGATCAAGATGGGAAAGGATTGGATTTAGCAAATGTTTGTTTAGATACAATTGCCTCTATTGCAGGTCATATGCAGAGCTGGGATTCCTATCGGTCCCTATTAATGAAAAGTTTTAAAGAGATAGCTCAAAAACCAGATAAACAAAAAGTGTTGTTGCGTTTGATATGCGCCATCCTTGATAATTTCCCATTTTCAAACAAGGAAATTCCCAAAGCTTTAAATGATCAAAGTGAAATTTCTGCTCCTGAAGCCAAAGCCAATTTATCAAATGTTGAGGCACTGAAGTATTTGCAAAATGTATTCTTTCCACAGATTCAAAAACTACTTACTTCTGATACACTAAACGTCAATGTGAATTTCAATCTTGCCGCTATCAAAGTACTAAAGTTGCTCCCGGTGGAAATCAAGGACTCACATCTTTCAACCATAATACACCGCGTATGCTGTTTTTTAAAGAATCGCTTGGAAAGCATACGTGATGAAGCAAGGTCAGCTCTGGTAGCATGCTTGAAGGAGCTTGGACTGAAATACCTGCAGTATGTAGTCAAAGTTTTGCAAGCAATATTGAAAAGAGGATATGAGTTGCATGTGTTGGGTTACACGGTCAACTTCATATTATCAAAGACTCTGGTTAATATAGACGCCGGTGAACTTGATTACTGTCTGGAAGACTTGCTCACTGTAGCTGAGGCTGACATTCTTGGAGACGTTGCCGAGGAAAAGGAGGTTGAGAAGATCGCCTCTAAAATGAAAGAAACAAAGAAGAAAAAGTCGTATGAGACTCTTGAACTAATTGCTCAGAGAATTACCTTCAGGACTCATGCTATTAAGTTGCTTTCACCTATCAGTGCACACCTTCAAAAACACGTTACACCTAGGGTGAAGGTGAGGCTTCAGACAATGCTACAACATATTGCTCTTGGCATCGAACGCAACTCTTCAGTCGAAACTTCAGAACTTTTTCATTTTGTCTATGAGCTTATTAAAGGTAGTTTCAGTCCAGAAGGTTCTCAAGGCTATTGGATATCCAACGAAGGGATACAAAAGACATCTGTTGGCAAAATGTCACAGAAAATGAGAATTTCAAATTCTTCCAAACATGATTCACATAACACTCATCTGATTGTTGTATTTGCGCTTGGGTTACTTCTTAATCATGTGAAGAAATTGATGAAGATGGAATTGCTCAAGAATGATGAGCAGCTATTATCAATGTTAGACCCCTTTGTAAGCCTATTGAGCAATTGCTTATGTTCCAAATATGAAGATGTTCTGGCTGCTGCTTTCAGGTGTCTTGCTCTGTTGGTGACGAAACCATTACCATCTATTGAAACCCATGCTGACAATATTACAAGTTTGCTCCTAGAAATTGTCCAAAAATCTGGAAATGTTGGAAGTTCACTGGTGCAGTCCTGTCTGAAAGTCCTCACAGTATTATTGAGACGCACTAGTATTTCTCTTACAAATCGTCAGCTGCAATTATTAATTCACTTTCCAGTTTTTATGGATATCCAAACAAAACCATCTCCTATTGCTCTTTCTCTTTTGAAGTCAATAATTCACCAAAAGCTTGTTGTCCATGAAATATATGACATTGTTGTGCAAGTTGCTGAGTTGATGGTGGCAAGTCATTCAGAACCAATTCGCAAGAAGAGTAATGAAGTTCTGTTGCAATTTCTTCTTAATTACCCTCTGTCTGATAAGCGTTTGCAACAACATATGGATTTCTTGTTAGCAAATCTAAGGCAAGGATTTAGGCTTCACTTTCTGTTGACTTTCCGTTGCAAACATTCTGTATTTCTTTTCTCATTCTTTACTGCTTTGCAGCTATGAACATTTGTCTGGAAGAGAAGTTGTGCTACAGACTCTGTATGATATATTGAAAAAGTTTCCTGCAAGTGTTGTGGACAGTCAGGCACAGTCATTTTTTCTGCACTTGGTGGTGGCCCTAGCAAATGAACAAGATATCAAACTGCGAGGCATGATTTGTGGAGCCATGAAAGTTCTGTTGGATCGCATAAGCCAACATGTGATGCATTCCATTGTGAGCTACACAATATCATGGTACACAGGTGAAAAGTCACATTTGTGGAGTGCTTCAGCTGAGGTATGCATCTTGATAACCTTCTTATACATTAATAAAGGAATCAATAATCATATCAAACCAGCCTTCATAATTATACTAATTCGATTTGGTTCACACTAAAAAGTAAAATCCAACCCCAAGTGGCAATTAAACCATCTATTTCACTAGATCCAAACGCTTATCAGTGCAGTGGTCAGGGAAGCACAGGTTAAAGCAATACAGATGTGAAAAAACTAGAATCTGAAAAATCCAGTGCTAATTGCAAAGTGTTCTAGAATCTGAAAAACACACACACAGTAGGTCTGTATAAAAGTCCAATCTAGCAGCTGGCTTAAATTAATTCTTTATTCAATATTAATTAAAAAATTCAATTAATGACCCCGAATTAAATAAGAATAAAGCATACCAGTTTGAATCAGATCCTAAGTAAATTCTGTACAAATTGCGGCCCACTTGGGAATGAAAATGCTCCTAATGTTAGCTTTAGAATAAAGGAATTTATACTCCAAAAGCTGCCACAGACTGCAAGGTTTAAAATCTCTACCCATGTCGAGGTTTTAGTTCTGGACTGGAATGATATGGTTTTAGTATTGTATTGTACCGTGCCGATGTAGTTTCAGTATTTTTTAAATATAAATATAAATGTATATTAATATTTGATTATTAAAGATGTTTATATTAAATAAATCTTAAAATTCAAAATTAAATTTAAAATTATAAATAATTATAAAATTATTTGAAAATTTTAAATTATTTTTTAATGTATCTATAAGTTTTTAATATTAAAAAATTTATATGAAATGTTTAAGAATTATATATATTTAAAATTTTTTAGATTATTTAAAATCTATGTTTAATTTTAAAATTATTTAAGAAATTGTAAATTATTTTATAAAATATTTATTAAAATTTAAAATTATTTAAAAATTTTGAAATAATTTTTAATATTTTGTAGTTATTATCAATAATAGTTTATTTATAAAAAAATAGATATTTAAAAAATTAAAAATTAACTAAATAAAAAATACTAAAAAAATCGCGGTTGCGGTGACCCGCAGAGATCATCGCTACATCAACGATTACAGCGAGGGTTTTAGGAATATATAATATTTTATTAGAAAGTTTTAGAATTTTAAATTAATTTTTATATATTTTAATGGGACAATTTAATTAGGATTTTAAAAATATATTTGATTAGTTATTTAAATTAGAGATAATTAAATTTTTAAAAAATAATAATAACATAACTAAAAAATAAATAAAATTTTTATTATATATTTTTAAAATTAAAATAAATAAAATATTTAATTAATTAGATAATTTTATTAGGATTTAATTAAGCTTATTTGAATTATCTCCATCTATCTTGGGAATTGTTTTAATTTTTAAAAAAGATTTAATTTAAAAAACCGACTGCAATCCCAAGCACGACCGTGGGGTCGCGCAGCCTTTTCTGGCGCGGCCGCGACCGCGGCCTCTCCGGCACGTCGATGGCATCGCGACGGCCCTCAGGGGTGGCTGCGGGCGTTGCGATGCCTCTCTAGCGCGGGCGTCATGGCAGTCCCATGGCTGCCTCAGGACTAGTGCCGGTACCGGTACCGGTCGGCGGGTGGAACAAAATGTTTCGTCCATTTCGACGGGCTCGACACGAGATCTCAATCACTGGATACCTGTAATTCAAAAAATCTAAGGACCCGACAGGTTGACACATTGTCGTGAATCTAAATGGCATTAAGCATTTGATGAGATCTAATCAGCTTATGTAATGCCAGCTGATGGTTTAGTTGGCTGGGATTTAGGTATGCATGAAGGCATACTTATGTTATAGTTATTCTTCTTGTTGAACTCTTTTAAATATGTGAAATTTATGCTCTGCATTTTGTTATTATTTATTTTTATTTTTATTTTTCAATTTTCATCGTCCTGTTGCTAATAGTTGGATATATGATTATCAGGTTCTTAGCTTGTTGGTTCAAGTTATGAAAAAGGATTTCTGGTTTAAGATTGGTAATATATTGCAAGTTATGAGAGATAGACTCAAATCTTCTGCTCATGCTGCTGGTAGCAGTAAAGATGACATTTTGAAAGATGCTGCAGTTCCTTTATGGAAGGAAGCGTATTATTCACTTATTTTACTGGACAACATGCTACAACACTTCCCAGATTTATATTTTGAAGAGAATGTTCAGGTATGGTTGTTTCTATTTTGAAAAAATAAATGTAAACGTTCTGCTTGGTTTACAGGTTTTTGTTTGTCAGAGCATTTGATATATGGTAGCAAAAGGTGGAATCCGCCACCCTAGTGGCCTCACACGGTCGGCCCCACGTTCGTCTGTGAGGAGGTAAATCGGTAAGTTGTAGTTGGCCAGTGTGGAGGAGAGCTTTTTTTCCCCAACTTCGCCGAGATTCGAACCCTTGCCCTATGGTAGCAACTCTGCTCCGCACTAGCCAACTCAACCTTGCCCCGGGGGCATCAGAGCATTTGATATAGATAATGGTTGGATTGGTCTTGTTTGTGAAATTTATTTGGTTCCAAGTCAAATAATTGACGAATAAAGGTATAGGACTTATGAAGCTGGATGGGGAGATAAAAGTACGAATTGCAGAGGAACCAAATGTTTAATAATATGAAATTTAACTGAACAAGGGTGTTTTAGTAGGTCAGTGGTGGCAGATTGAGAGGGAAGGAGCAATGAGTACACAGAGGAACCAAATGTTTAATAATATGAAATTTAACTGAACAAGGGTGTTTTAGTAGGTCAGTGGTGGTAGATTGAGAGGGAAGGAGCAATGAGTACACCCGGCACCTTTTTAAAGAGATGTTGGGTTCAGCGGTTGGCAGGTTGGTTTCCAAATCTGAAGAAAAAGTATAACGGTCCCTTATAACTATCCTTTTTCTTTCCCTCCAATTCATCCAATTGGGGCAGGTCAATCTTGGTGGAAAGAAGAGGTCAAGGAATCCCTTGGTTTTTTTTCTCTCCATCAATCTTCCTGAGAAAGCATCTTCTCCCCCTCTTTCCCCTCCATTTTGAATTCTTCCCTCCAAGTAAAAGCTAAAGTGCTTTTCACAAGAATACTAGAGGTTCTGCATGGAAAATTTAAAAAGAGACTATTTAACAGCCTCAAATCATCTTAAAATTTCAGTTTAATCTATGGTTTCTACATTAATACCATTTTCTTTGGTTTGCAGGAGATATGGATGATAATATGCAAATTAATGCTCCATCCACACACTTGGGTACGATGTATTTCCAGCAGCCTTGTGCACTCTTATTTCACTACAGTCAAAGAAACCAGTAAACGTGATGACCAGAAGCTGAAATCTAGATCCTATTTTCTCTTATGCCCAAGTAGACTTTTTGCTATTGCTGCATTATGTTTGAATCAGCTGAAGACCCACCTGATCGATGAAAAAACAAGCAATCTCATAAGGGAGAATCTTGTATTTTCAACATGTGCTCTGCATTCCAGGCTTGCAAATACACCAGTACCTCACAAATATTGGTCTACCCTTGATTCCCATGAGCAGAGCATCTTTCTCGAGGCTTTTGAAATTCTTGGTTCAAGAGGCACAAAGGATGCTTTCTTGTTATCTACTACTGCTCGAAGTGATTCATTGGAGAAGATTAATCATATTTATGAAGACAAGCAAGATCTCAGGTCATTGCTTGTTATACCTCTGTTGAAGAGCATGGGCAAAATTTCGATGCAGATGAGGGACACACAGGTAAATGCTGAAAGGCAACTATATGCTGAACGAGTTCTCTTAGTTCTAGCGATCCATATGGCTCTTTGAAATTTAGATCTTGGTTCTGCTTTTCGCTATCTCTCTGTCTTTCCTTCTCCCAGACCATGCACTAACCATGTTTTATAAATTTCCATATACTCTCATCCTGATTTGTACATTTTAATCGTGTGGCACAAACCTCTTTTGTTTATCTCCTCTCCCTCTCTCCGTCTCCAACCCTGACAGAATCTTCTGCTTTTTGTTTGGCACTCTCTCCCCCCTCTCCAAATCTGATAAAATCTTTATTTATTTATTTATTTTTAACAAACCTAGTCGGGTTCTCAGATTGAAGCTTAAAGAAAGGAAATTATCTTTTATCTTTACATGTTTGTAATATTGTCTATGCAGATGCAGGTTATTTTTGATTCCTTCACGATGATGTTTAAACAGATCGATTCAGAAGGTTTGCAGGCATATGCTACCTACATTCTGATTCCACTATATAAAGTTTGCGAAGGATTCTCTGGGAAGGTCATCAGTGGTGAGTCTATATTGTTTTAATTGATTGTCATTATGTCTGAATACTGCAAAATTGAAAACATGAAACACCAGTATGGGTCTATAGGTTCCTGTCTAAACTATTTAAGTACAAATTGGCTGTTTGCTAACTGCTTTAATTAGTTGGTTTCAATTGCCAACCAAAAAACATTGAACAGGTGACTGAACTCATACCATGTGTTTGGATCTTGTCATTGATAATACTTGTAACATTTAGAGAACGATAAAATTATAAAGTATAGCTTGCTATATATTTCTTAATCTTGTTTTTTTGCTTAATATTGTCTTTAAACTCGTAATATTCCACGTCTTCAGCATTGATAGGAAACATTTATTGATTGTCTTCTACAATGCATTTTGAATTGTTTCTCGTAATTTATTGTCACAGATAAAACCAAACAATTAGCAGGAGTAGTATGTGATGCCTTAAGGGATAAAATTGGTGTCGAAAACTTTGTGCATATCTACAATGTATTAAGGCAGAAGTTCAAGGAGAAGAGGGAGAAGAAGAGAAACATGCAAAAGCAGCTTGCTGTTATCAATCCAATGCGTTTTGCCAAGAGAAAATTGCAACTGGCTGCCAAACATACAGTCCACAAGAGGAGAAGGATAATGTCAATGAGGATGCAACAAGGAAGAAGTTAGTTGTTTTTTGTATTATTTGATTCAAATCTCACTAGCGCAGTGCTACATGGCATAATTTTTTTTTTCCCTTTTTGTAGTTTTTACTTGATCTGTAATTTTATTTTTGTCACAAATTATGTTAGTTCTGATAGCATCCAAGTTATGTTAGTTATTTTTTTCACAAATTAGGAGTGTGTTTAGGTTTCTTGTTCAGACACTTGTTGTAAAGCAGGCTCAGCCTAATTTTGATCAACAAACCTGGGCCCAATTTCTCCTAATTTAATCAGAAATATTGAAAATCAGAGCAGCAGTTATTGTTCATCATTTTGGAAAATTTTGATTTTATCAATGCGACCAGCTCAGTTTAAAGATTGAACGGTGCTCACTTTAAAATTGATGCATCTATCTGGCTCGTGTTGAAGTCATTGCAACTGTCTTGTTTTTGAAGTCAGTCTATTCCACCTGGAAGTGCAGCACTAATCTAATTCGATCTGGCGGTGCACTATTTGTCATTTTGTTTACTTCGATTTTCATCTCCTTGCAATTAAGCAGCTTTTAACCTCTCTTCATTTTTTTAGGGGTAGTTTTTATTACTTGATTCATAAATTTAAATGCTAGTGAGCTGTTTATCTTTCACCTTTGATATTATGTTCAGACAAATTTCGTTATTATCTCCGACCTTAGATGTTGTGATCGGACAAATAAAATCGGACCGGTTCAGTTTCTATTTAATGTTTGATAGACAATTTAACTTGCAATGATTCCTTCCAATGAACTTAGTTTAATCCATCCATTCCATTATTTAAGAAGGAAAATTCTATTCCATCTTGATTAAATATTATCTTTGTTGATAAATTTTTATTTCAAAATTAAGTTTGGCTAGTCATTACAAGTGAGCAGATCGGGCTAGACAGAGTGCGGCTGATTCGAGGTACTGTTGCTCTGAGTGCAGGAGCTGTTTGTGTCAAGTTTGGTATTGTCCTCTAGGAGCTGATTCAAACCCAAACTTGGAATTTCTAACAAACACTATCAACCTTATCGCACAACTAAAAATCAAAACAGGAGGATAAATATATATATGGAACCCAAGTAATAGCTTATTAGCATATACGTGGCATCTAAAGGTAGGTTGCATTCGCAGTGATGGTTGAAATTAAACTGGCTCCACGAACCCTACCTTCGAAAGCATAATACTCAGACTGAGAAAGTAGACCATGCACTGCTTCCTTGCTCTCCAGCTTCACAGAAGGGCCTAGTTCAGTGACAATTGCTTTCATCTCGTCAAGCTCAGTGGGTGTTGGATCGGGCTTTGGCCGAACCATGCCACCGCCATGAACACGATGGTCCCGCACAAGAGCATCGTGAACAGCACACAGACTTGTTTTCCCCCTCGCGGACTTTTCACAGAGCGACCCGACTTGCCCCCACGAACATCGCCTACCTCCGCCATGCGCTTTACAAAAATCGGTTCTTCCCTGTGCGCTCTTATCGCATCCATCGAACTTGCAGCGTTTTCCGCCGCCGTGCCGGACACAGAAACTAGTCCGGCCTCTGGCACTTCTAATGCACCCGGCGACCGAACACCGCTTCCCGCCACCGTGGGCTACACAGAATGGAGTTCCTCCATGCACGCTCTTTGGGCAAACATCTCCACCCTCCTGATACGAGCAACGCTTCCCTCCGCCGTGTCCCTTGCAGAGGAGAGTGCTCCCCTCGGCCCCTTTTGTGCATTCCGGAAATGTGCACCTCTTGCCGCCGCCATGAGCCTTACAAAACAGCGTGCTGCCTTGAGCACCTTTTGTACAATCCTTAAAGTGGCAGCGCCTCCCACCTCCATGGGAAATGCAGAGGCCCGAAGAACCTTCTGCGCTCCTTGTGCAGTCCTCCCTCTGACACCTTTTGCCACCGCCATGCCGGATGCACAATCCGGATTTTCCCCTCGCGGCACGAATGCAAGTTGGATGGCTGCAGCGCCGACCACCGCCGTGCGCAATGCAGTAATCGGTACGACCATCAGCACCCTTTGTGCAGCCAAGAAATTGGCACCGAAGACCACCTCCATGAGCTTTGCAATATATTGTCCTTCCCTCTGCTCCCTTTTGGCAGCCGAGTCGCTGGCACCTCCGTCCCCCGCCATGAGCTATACATAGGCCAGAAGCGCCTCTTGCGCCCTTCGTACATCCCTGGAACTGGCAGTGCTTAATGCTCTTGCTGTGTTTTTGAGAATTAGAAACCCCGGAAGGGACGAAAACTGGGTTTTTCAATGATTGCATATTGGTCGATGGGAAATCTAGAACCGCTGAAGTAGAATCAGCTTCAGCACACATTTTCATCTGCATAGCAAAGCTGCTACTAGCTGTTTCTAAGTTGGATTGGCCAGGTCCAAGGCATGCCCCAAATATCCAGCAAGTCCCTGTTGATCTCTCTTCATTGCTGATCAGCACAGGGTTTGCTACTACGGAAGAATTCAAGCTTTTCAATTGTTGTCCTGTAGTTAAATGGTTGGCATTAGATAGAGCAGATTCAGAAGATCCAGTTGATGGACTTACTTCTAAGCCAAACAGTTTTCCAGTATGAGAAACTTTTGGACTAGTAACTGATGACTTGCTATTACTTGAGATATTGCTGCTGCCAAGATGAAGCTGATAATTAAGTTCTAGGATTGCAGAGGATTCTTCATCAGTTTCCTTGGCTGACGAAATTCTTGAAATGCTGCCTGTTGTGCTTGACTGACCCAAACTCATGGCAAGCAACAGATTTCTTGGACTCACAAATCTGATAAAATCATTTGATTCACTTTTTGACCCTTCCATGATGGGAGTGTAATCGTACACATTTGGAAGCAAATCAACTGGTATCTTCACTTGAGTACTGAATTGACCTCCTGATTGCATGGAGCTGCAGGAAGCAAAATCCATGGACAGCATGTTCTTTTCCACGAACCTTGTCATGAGAGGACCCTTTGGCCAATCAAACTTGATTAAACAAGAACTAGTTAGCCAATCTCCCAGGAAATAGATTTAGCACAAGAATTCTGAGTTAGAAATACCAGAATAAAGATTCGGAACCTCCACTGTCAAAACCAGATGTATCACAGCGGTCCATTGTATAAAACTTTAAAAAAAAATCCAAACAAGTAGCATTCTACCAAAAGCTGATGATGGAATAGATAATTCTCAATGAACTACCAGGACCAATGTCTAACAAAATAAAGAAGTAGATTTTACTAAGCATTACTATCTGAGGACGACCATAATAATATGCTAAGATCTGACATACCAGAACTGTAAACAGTAAACTAGATTTTAGGACTTCTAAGCCTAGTCACAGAAAAAATTAGGCAACATAAAGATCAACCAGACCAACAAAAATATACTATTGATAAATCCATTGTTCGGAAGCAAGCACAACCGAATATAAACCGGCGAAGTCGAAATCGAAACTTACTCCGCAAACGCAGGGAAAGAAAGTACAATCTCCAGTGACACCTAAACTCCGAAATGCATAAAGATGAGCAAGATACCTATGAGCACGGGAAGATTTCGTCAACTCCTCCATGAAAGCAGAGAAAGCGAAGACCCGCAACGGCCGTTCCTAGATCATCAAAGATAAGTGAGTCAGGGTTTAGGCTTCTTGTGATTGGCTGATTCTCTCGGAACTCGGAGAGAAGACGGAGAGCGGAAGCACAAAGTGAGGAGGAGGAGGAGGAGGAGAAAGAACCCGACGAGTCGCCAAAGGTTTGATTTGTTGGGTCTGCTTAATGAGATGGATGCTCAGCTCCTACCGAGGTTCAATGAATGTGGACATCCTGATCGAAATGGCGTCCACATTCGATGAACCAAAGAGCGGCAAATAGGGCATGCAATTCAGGAAGCTAATTTGTGAATTTGGTTTCGTCTACAGTGGCAACGAGGATTGACTCAGGACATAGCCACGTGCGTAATTCCCAGGAATATACCCATCTCTGGGCCTGCCACAGCTGTCATCTTCTAGCTTTTCAGTGGACTAATCGAGCTTGGTTTATCGATCATTGACAAGAAGTTTGCAGCAGCAAATTGATGGTGCAGTTCCAATCTCCTCTTCCGGAAGAGACAATAGTTCTGCTTAGATCAATTGCGAGTTTTTCAGTCTATCCTGTCCATGCAATAAAAGGATTATTAGTTTTCGATGTATTTTGTTGGATTAACCGAAATGGTTATCGCATAACAAAGTCGTATTGCATCAAAAAGACAGGCATTGACTGACACTGGATCAAATCATACATTTCTGACCTGCTAAAAGTAAATGAATGCAGGAAATAAGAATACCAATAAAGTTGAGTTCTCTATTCTCAATGGATCCGAGTCTGGAGTGGAGATTCCACGCACCTGCATCTATATGGTTCAGAAGGTACAGCGTCACAACCAGGTATCATAGTTGTTTGGGGCACAGGTGTGCCATTTTTTTTCACTGAAAATGCTTGAGTTAGACCAGCTGTCCCAGAAACTCCTGAAGAAACTTTCAAGGATGTACTTCTTTCTCCATCATTGACAGGATTAGAATCCATGTCACTTTTTCTATCATCTGCAGTTAAAAAGCATATCTAATGACTTTAAAAGGAGGTATTATTTGTTTGATTTAGGCAAACTGGAAGAACGCAATTCAAGGAATTACAGTACAAGCTAGCTTGGACAATGATAGCTGATGATGGTCTATCTTCAGAACCAACATTTCTTTGGTTGCTAGATCCCTATTACAAGAGAGGGTATTCTGAATAGATGTGATATTCGTGCGATCCCATAAAAGTACTAGACATTATTGAAAGCAACAAAGGAATTGAAAAAAGGAAAACGGGGCATTACTCTGGCTGAATTACTCCCATCACTTCCATTGCTAGACCAATCTGCACTATTATAATCACTGTACATGTGTAATAAAGACATACTTGGATCTCCACTGAAAGCAAACTTTTGCTCACTGAATTTCAGCAATGCTAATCCACAAATATGCACTCAGAAAAACCTATGTGACAGCTCATGTTGTCGAGCACTTGCAGCAGTATCTGAAGTTATATTGCCCACAGCAGCATTAAGCTTAGCTGTTAGCCCTTTGTCCTTGCAGCCCATGTCGTCGAGCACTTGCAGCAGTATTTGAAGTTATATTGCCCACAGCAGCATTAAAACTTAGCACTCAGAAGGAAAACTTACACTCAGAAGGAATGAGTTTCTTGGTTTTTCTCAAGGATGCTCAAACCCCTTACACTCATAGCTTTTAAATAGGCGAGAGTAGGTTGTGAAATGATGAAGGCGGTTACTCTGTTTGGCCCCATCGTCCCTCCATTATTCACCCTATGTCTGCCATTAAAGCTTTACAGCACACTCTACACTCTTTACATCACATCACTTTGGGAAAGGATGGTTCCCCGAGGCTCAATTCTTTCATAAAGTAATGCACTTATTAAAGTAGCATGTTTTGCCCACCACTGCTTCCATGTTATGGTGGGATTGCTTTTACTTCGTGCCTTATCTGCTGTACACATTGCATCTCTATGAATAGGTCCTTTTGATGCTTCCTTATCTTTTCAAGATTTTTGTGATAATAGCTATCCCATCCCCCTTCTGCATGTCGTCTTCTGTTAAAGTCAAATTCCTTCATTTGTAAGATAAACTCCAGCTCACGAAGGCATTCCAGCACGTTGTCAATTGCCTCGTCTTCAATCTTAGCCATTCGATTTCTTTTCTCATGCTCTTCCTTTAGAAATTTTTTTGAGAACATATCACTAATTAAATCTTCATATTCAGTTAATAAAGGGAATCGTGATGAACAGGCTGCTTCCTCCTCAGCATCAGTACGAGTTGGTGGTCCAAATGTCACTTCCCCTTCTTCGGTTATGACCGCCAATGTTTCTGGTTCTTCTACTAGTCTTGAGAGCGTATCTGCAAGAATATTTAATTTACCATCTATGTGCTCAAAGTTTACCTTTACTCTCGTGCCTGTAATGTAATCAGTGAATGCAAGCCAGCGAACCCTTGATGGTTTATTTCTTGAGGTTTTATTATGGAAACTGATAATAGCCTGACAATCCGTCCGTAAAGTGATTTCTAACTTGTCCATGTAGTGGATTTTTAGTGCAGTCATAATTTCCATTGCAGCATATATTTCCGCGTCAATAACTGATTTTACTACCGGAAATTTTCCATGAGCATAAGCACATACTTTCTCCATATTTCTGGGATCATACTTGTTGGGCTTCCATTTACAAACTCCACCCCAGCCTGTCATGGATCCATCAGTTTCCAGAACAATATAAGCATTTTCTGGTGGGATTTCTAAATCTGGAAAGTTATTAACTTGGGCTTTGATTTCTTTGACTAAAGCCCAATCCGAGCTTTTCATCCGTTTATCTCCATGAGGTGATGTTTTTTCATACAGAGGTCCCAGCTTTGAACTTAAATTAGGAATATAGGTTCGTGCATAGTTGAGGATTCCCAACCATGACCGTAACCCTTTCTTTACCTTTAGCTGCATATCCTTGAATTCAATTTTTTTTTATTTTATGATATGGGGTTGTAGCTTTAACTTTCCCTCCCCAATTTCTGCTTCAAGAAATTCTATTTTCGGAACTCCAATTTTGCATTTTGAAGGAGATAAGACTAACCTATGTTCTTCACAAATGCTTAGCATAATGCCAGATGTTTAATATGCTCCTTTTCTGTGTTGGAAAATACTAAGATGTCATCAATATATATAGAGATAAAGTCTTCCGTACCTTGGAAACACTGATCCATTTTTCATTGAAATACAACAGGTGCATTCTTTAGGCCAAAATGCATCACCAGCCACTCAAATAATCCAGATGGGCATATAAAAGCCGTCAATTCAATAGAGAAAGGATCCATAGCAATTTGATGAAAACCAGACTTTAAGTCAAATTTAGAATATACTTTTGAATTATCAACCTTTTTAAGTATCGTGTTGATCCCGGGAAGACTGTACTGATCTTTGTATGTATTATCATTAAGTGCCTTGTAATTAAAGACCATACACTCCTTTCCTTTTGTTTCCTTTCTTGTGACTGGATCAACTGATGTTCTTGACTGGACTATCATTGTCATAGTTCTGTGTCTGCTTTTACTTGGTTGAATAACCTTTAATTTCAAAAGTACCTCTATATGCTTTTCAAAGGTTTTCTTCATTGCAGGTGTGATACTGGATAACGGCTTATCTTGTATTGTGATATCTGGATTGATAATATCAATCTTACATAGAATGCCATTTTTCGACCAGTGTTGTAAAGGATTCTCCCCTATATATCCTTGCTCTCTTAACCTGTTAATTAATGCTCCATGCTTAGCAAGAATATTTTGCTTGGAAATTATACTTGTAAAATATACTTCTTCTTGAATTTGAATATACTCCAGCTCTTCAAGACTAAGTTTTTCAATGGCGGCCCCAGCACTCTGGTTTGTATTGATGGTTGTCACATTTTTGTAGAATGCGATTGTATTGCCTTCAATCCGGACTCCTCCTTGCATACTTCGTATAAAATTACAACCCAATACCATTTGAATACCTCTTCCCAAAGTCATATTAAAGGAATAGGTAAAGGGAATTCTGAATTTGTTTTCCCCTATAGTCATTTGCCCATTCTTCATCTTTATATTTGCCTCCTGATGCGAATTTACACCATTAATTGTAATAGAATATGAGTTTTGTTCAATAGCCTGACCTGGGACTGATTTGATGTCAACGCAGCAAGATGTTGCTCCCGTATCCAATATAGCATTCACGCTAAATGGGGGTATCCCTTGTATCTCAAAGCCAACCTTAATATTATACAGGCGATTTATCATACCTCTTTGTGATTTCTGTCCATCAGTTATTTTGGATATAATTTGTTCTTCCAAATAGGATATTTGCTCTTTTCCCATATGAAGATCTTCGATTGATAATTGTTGCAGATCTTCCAATAATTCTTTTGTCAATTGATTTTTTGAGTCTTGATTCCTTCTCAATACTCTAGTTAGTTCATCCTGTAACCTCCTGTTTTCTGCTAACAAATACTGGGTATAATTGACAAGTTCAGAAATTAGATTTCTATCATCATACTGTACCGTTGGTGGTGGTGATGGCCTTAAGGATGTTTTTAAATAATATCCTGCCCATAGAGTACATGTTGTTAACTTACAATTCATACAGTGACCTCTTGCTCTTTGCGTGGTATTCATCTTGCAGAATATACATTTGAGGAATTGGGAGCCAATTTCCTGATTTAGTTGCCATTCATGTTCGCAGTAGTATTGTTCCTCTAGTATGTCTACCTGAACCTGCAATCCATGGGTTTCCCCTATTAGCATAAATAATGTTTCAGGTAGAGAACTAGTTACCATGCTGCAATATTGTTCTGTGTTAATTTCTCCTTCAGAAAAACTGCAAATTGCGTCACTGTCTGTTTCCTCAAGATCTACTGACACCACATCATAATCATCTGGAAGATCTAATTTGTTGAGGATAGCTATTCTTTCTTTATTTCCGGATCTATTTTTGCAGTCTCGTGCAAAGTGACCTTCTCCACAACTAAAACATTTGCATTTTCGTACCTTTGCTCGGTCATTCTGATATTTCTTCTTGATAATCCGCACATGAGACTTATGAGGTTTCCCTTTGTATGTCCTTCCTTTTCTTAGGCCATAACGTCGGGATGACTGATGATAGTATGAACGTATTAGTATTTGTGAGCAGAACTGCAAATCTTTTAGGCTTCGTTGTAAAGAGGCCTGTTTACACATCTCTGTTAATTCTTGGTATGCATGATGTATTCGCGGGAGTACTCCTATAGTGTTTCCTGGGTGCTTTTCTTGGAACTTCTTCTCCAGATAGCTTCCAATTAATGGCGGCATTTTTCTATAGAAATTACTAGAGAGTTCCTCATTGATGAACATGCGCCTGTTTTTGCTGCCAATGTTTTATACTCATTCATATAAGAAACTAAATTTTTAGTATCAAGGCATACCAGTCTCTCAAGATCCAAATAAGCTTGGTTTTGTTCCGCAATTGATCCTGAAACTGGGTCTTCAAGAGTTATAATCCTTCTAATCTGGGTTAGAACATTTTATGTTTCATCAGCTGCTTCTATTAGCTTATCATACTGATCTGGGAACATCATTCTCCATTGAATAAAAGTCTTCTTTTCTATTTCTCCAAGCAAATTTTCAATATACTGGACCTTGGTTCTGTTGTCAGCCCATATTTTCGAATCCACCACATTAGTGGTTATTGATTCCCATCTGGAAATTTTATCATGATATAACCCAATATTATCTGGAAGAATTAACATTGCACCTGTTTGCCGTTGCACCGATGGCAATGTCCAATTTTCATTGTTATTTGCCTTTCGCTGTCTTCCCACCTTTGCCTTGTAATAATCAGGATCATTATAGACATTTGGTGGTTCTATTTTTATTGTAGCAGGGGCAAATTGTGGAGGTCCCATAATAGCATCTGTTGGTGGATTGTATGTTGAAACTGCTGATGAAGAGGCTAGCAAGCTTTCATTACTGGATCTTTGTAATGGATAGTCTAGCTCAGTTTGTAATGTAGTCATGTATTCGCTGGTAAAATAACAATCCTCAGGATCTTCAGTCGAATAAAAGTCAGGATCTTCAGCCGAATAAAAGTCTACTGTTGTTGTAGATGAGGTAGATGAGCTTCCACCACCTTCCGCGAATGGATTAATCCATTCATCAGTATCATAGAGAACATATAAATCGTCCTGATCATCTTCAATAATAATAGGAGTAGGTGCAGGAGTGGCTGGTAGATGTAAATTGTATTGCTGCTCCTCATAATATTCTTCAATAGAAGATACCCCTTCAATTAAGTTTCTGAATGAGGAATCAAAATATTGCCTTGTGCAAGATGTATGTGGATGATCTTTGTGTAGTGTTAATGGCCAATAGTCCTCAAGTTCGCGTGGCAATAAGACATCAAAAATATATGTTTCCTGTACCTGCTTGCCTTTGTTCATATGCTGCTGTTCTGATTCACTTGGAATCATGAATTCCTTTTGAGTTGTGGATCCAAATCCCATCGTTCAAAGCTATGATGGAATCCTCAACTATGCACGAACCTATACTCCTAATTTAAGTTCAAAGCTGGGACCTCTGTATGAAAAAACATCACCTCATGGAGATAAACGGATGAAAAGCTCGGATTGGGCTTTAGTCAAAGAAATCAAAGCCCAAGTTAATAACTTACCAAATTTAGAAATCCCACCAGAAAATGCTTATATTGTTCTAGAAACTGATGGATCCATGACAGGCTGGGGTGGAGTTTGTAAATGGAAGCCCAACAAGTATGATCCAGAAATATGGAGAAAGTATGTGCTTATGCTCATGAGAAATTTCCGGTAGTAAAATCAGTTATTGACGCGGAAATATATGCTGCAATGGAAACTATGACTGCACTAAAAATCCACTGCATGGACAAGTTAGAAATCACTTTGCGGACGGATTGTCAGGCTATTATCAGTTTCTATAATAAAACCTCAAGAAATAAACCATCAAGGGTTCGCTGGCTTGCATTCACTGATTACATTACAGGCACGGGAGTAAAGGTAAACTTTGAACACATAGATGGTAAATTAAATATTCTTGCAGATACGCTCTCAAGACTAGTAGAAGAACCAGAAACATTGGCGGTCATAACCAAAGAAGGAGAAGTGGCATTTGGACCACCAACTCGTACTGATGCTGAGGAAGAAGCAGCCTGTTCATCGATTCCCTTTATTAACTGAATATGAAGATTTAATTAGTGATACGTTCTCAAAAAATTTTCTAAAGAAAGAGCATGAGAAAAGAAATCGAATGGCTAAGATTGAAGATGAGGCAATTGGCAACGTGCTGGAATGCCTTCGTGAACTGGAGCTTATCCTACATATGAAGGAATTTGACTTTAACAGAAGACGACATGCAGAAGGGGGATGGGATAGCTATTATCACAAAAATCTTGAAAAGATAAGGAAGCATCAAAAGGACCTATTCATAGAGATGCAACGTGTACAACAAATAGGGCACGAAGTAAAAGCAATCCCACCATAACATGGAAGCAGTGGTGGGCAAAACATGCTACTTTAATAAGTGTATTATTTTATGAAAGGATCGAGCCTCGGGGAGCCATCCTTTCCCAAAGTGATGTGATGTGATGTAAAGAGTGTAAGGTGTGCTGTAAAGAGTGTAGAGTGTGCTGTAAAGCTTTAATGGCAGACATAGGGTGAATAATGGAGGGACGATGGGGCCAAACAGAGTACCTGCCTTCATCATTTCACAACCTACTCTCGCCTATTTAAAAGCTATGAGAGTAAGGGGTTTGAGCATCCTTGAGAAAAACCAAGAAGCTCATTCCTTCTTAGTGCTAAGTTTTCCTTGTGTGCTAAGTTTTCGAGGGAAATAAAATCCGGGCATAATCCAGATTTCTTTTCAAATTCCGAAAGACGATCCTTTTATCTGGTATTTCTAAAGCTTAGTTGTTAGCCCTTTGTCCTTGCACCCTAGTGATGTATTAGGAGCCTTTACACTCAAAGGAGTTGCCATCTGTAAAATAGGGCCAAATATGCGAAGAAAGTTGAACTCCAGGGAAAGAATTTATGCTTCTAATGAAACACTATAACCAATATCAATAAATAAATTGCAAGTAAATATTCCTCACTGCTACTGCTACAGTTGCTGCAGGATTGGGCACCCTGCAAATAGAAACATGGTGCACAATGAAAGAAATTCTAATAAATTATCAGGCACATTTTATTCTGTGCATAAACTAGCTGCCATATATCCCACACCCCAAGCAAAGTTCAATGTAGAAAAGATGGTAGGTCGCAAAGAACCACTTAGGGGAGGTATCATTGAGTGAGGATAAGCTCCATTAGGATACATTCCAGCATATGGTGACCCAAAAGGAGGGATAAAGGGCTGAGTCCATGAAAAATAACAACATCAAGACTGATGAATTAAAGTCATGATAATACTCATCTTATACAGTGCATATGCTGTGTCTAATAACATTCTTTTGCAGTTCGATTCTTAGTTGATTGACCAACAGTTGACACTTCATTTACATTGTGAAATCTTAATGCATGTGCACATCTCTATTCTTGCAAATCATTCAGTTTCTGTGTTTCTACTGGAGTATTCCCTTCCGCACCTCACCATAATTACCATAATTTCCTCCAAGTACTAGCTTGTAAACTGTTAAAGATGTTAGACTATTCTCCAATTTGGTGTCAATATATCAACTTAGCACTAGTTGTGTATACAGTTTGATCAGTTTGAAGAGAGTAACTGTTGATACATATGACGTGCCAATTCCTCTTTTGTTTATTAATTATACATAAAAGTTTGAAGGCAAGAATAATGCCACTTACATAAACTAAGACATGGTTCACCTTTTATAAATAATAAATCTCCTTTTAGATAAAGTTGCAATTGAAGACTCTATAGTTAACATTATCAAATAATTTAAATGTATGGATGAGGCACATAACCAGGCACAATTGAAGCGCTGAAATAAGGAGGAAGCATCACAAGTATGGATGAGGCGCATAACCAGGGCCATAATATGCCTGAAAAAGAACAGTTTCTTTGGTACTATTCTTAGATGCTCTACTTTAGAATGATTCAAACCAAATCTAATAATGGCTAACCTGCATAGCTGCCCAGTCAGCATGTGGATGAAATGCAGGTTGCTGCTGCAACTGGAGAAAATGATAATGGATTAAGTTAACTGCAGAAACTAATATTTCTCACTACTTGAAACAAGAAAACAGAACAATTTTTGAGGTATTTAGGTATGAAAAGGACGGCAAGTAAACAAACTGTGACATATTGAAAGCACGAAAGCCGATTATTCTTTAAGCTCCCTGCTACTGAATTACCTACAGTTAGTAAAGATTGCACCAGTGTTCAGCACAAGCAACCAGATATATAAATATCAGTTGTTTAATAAAGAGAAAACGTTCATGTAAAATCATCATATAAAATGTACCCACCTGCACAGGTGAAGGCATTTTCTCGGTTTTTGGAGACGTCATTTTTTTTCATTATTTCCCATTCAGTCACTATCTGCATGTATATAATTGCTTAAAATCCCAAAATGTAGAACCTTTTGGGAACATAAATGACAAGACATTTATTTCCAGGAAAATTCTGGAGTTTTGACAAATGACATATTAATCAATTATTTTGGATTTATAGAAGACCATCTTACAAAATGATTTCTTCGCTATAGTATCTGACAATAAACACTGTATGTAATGCCAGTCAGTATGGTTAACAAATCAAACACATACTGACTGAAGGTCCAACATAAGCTCAAAAATTTAGACAGCACATGACCAGAAATGCTCTTGCAAGTAGCCACGACACAAGGTTGAAAATGCTTTTTGACAGAGATGGTAAGCAGTATGATTAAAACCTACAATCAGTACCACAATTTTCTGGAGGAACATCACGGCATTAGATATCACAGTAGCCAAAATATTTTTGTTAGCTATATGGGATCCATCATAACCATATCATCAAAAGCAAGGGACTACAGTGAGTCTCAGTGCCAATTTTAGAAAAGAGAAAAATTTTCTTTTGGAAGAGGTCAATCCCAAGTAGCAACAACGATTCAAGAGCTTAATATATAATGAAGATGAGAAGATATACAGCAGCACCCTCGAACTATCCAAGATGGAACTAAAGAAGCATGACTTCAGGTCGAGGCCTAGATAGGAAACCCAAGTTTTAGTACTCCAGCGGCTGCTCTTTATCCTTTCAGTATCTTACAGAAGCTACACTCTCTTGACAAGCAAATATGCCAATAGACGGCATGGGGCTATTGCCACAGCCTCAACCATATGCCTTGATAATAATAAAATTCTAAAAAGTATAACTATTAACTCTGTTATGGTGTCAAAAGGCTTCATTGATTAAAACAAAACATAATTATCATCACATGTATAATAATAGACTCTGTATATCAAGTAATACTCCCATCACCATAATGAAAATTTCCATGAATGCATTCTGATAATTCGAACTTTGAACTAGCTTTCTACCATCTTATTAGTGATTTAATTCAGCCTTTTGTGAAGCTCAATGGAGGGACAAGATTCGTGTTGTTGATCCTAGATAGTTAGGTCCAAACACAACTTACTGATGATGGTGATCAGATTTAATACAATTGACGAGAAAATTAAGAACCCTCTTGTAGCAAGGATAGCTGTTTTATAATCCATATGCAGTAATAGCAATCTACAATGAAGAGCGCCTACATTGATTAGCATTGTACTGACAACTAAATCAGAATACCACTCCAAAATCAGGATAATAACCTTCGCGGATGTATTATATATAGTCTAACTCATTTGTTTCTCATCAAGAAAAGACAAAATATACAAGGCATTTATTCTTCACCATCTGTCTAAATTTTTCATCCGTTTTCTATCCGACGAATCTCTTCAGGCCTTCCCCTATATGATCCCATTTCAAGTCCCAATTATACTGATTCATCGTGCACATCTCTAATCTCCCTCGTAGAACCACACAAGAAATCATATTTACTGAGAAATTTCGAACATAACCCTAAACATCCATATATTGATACCCGATCACCACAATAAGCCACCAGAATTCAATTTTTCTTGTAGAGAATAACTAAAATCCTAATTCTAACCACATAATTGATAGGCAGCAAACTCTCAACTTACTGCTAACGTATATAGGGAGCGAACGAATAATAACAACAGCACTAGGCAGCGAGGGCGGGCGCACAGAATTAGGCCAACAATTCGTCGCTCACCTGAAATATCTGGAACAGATTTCTTGTCCGATTATCTAATTCGCCAATTCGCGACTAATATCCCTCCAAAAAGCAACGGTGGATAGGAGGAAGCCCATTGGAAAAAGTGGACGAACTCCCTCGAAGCGACTCTGAGATCAAACGTTTTCAAAAGGAGGAGGATGCAACGGTGGATAGGAAGGCAAACGAAGTCCAAACTCCGACGCTACTCTCTTCTTCTCCATGTATCCATGGCGCGCGACGGCAAGGAGATGAACTCTTCCCCAATCAAGCCAGAGAGGAAAAGAGAAGGGAGAAAAGGACGCCACATCACCGTACACGTGTCCGAATCAGCTTTAGATATATCATATATGCGATGTATATTGTAGATACTACACTCACGATAATTTGGCACAAACAAATTAACCCGATAGACGATTGGAGAATATCTATACGAGGGCCCGAGGGTACGCGAATGAGTGGCCAGATGAGAGAGCGCGTAAGCATTAGTTCGTCCGGCAATACGCGGTCCGTACACGTGTAGTGGGCCGTACCGTCGTGGCTGGTGACGAGGTGGTCGTCAGGCGTGGACCCACCTGCCCCCTACTTCTTCTTCGACATACTCGTTTAGAAACGACGCGATGTTTCACCTTTTCGGCTATTAGTTGATACGAATGTGGCTGCGTGGGGTAGACGAGTACGAAGCAGTCACAGGGCAGGTAACAAAAAATGCCAACTAATTTCGATGTTAAAAATTGAATTAATAACCGAAACAAATTCGAAAATATAATTAAAAAATAAATCAAACGGACAATAATTTAATTAGAGTATATGTAAAAAATATATATAAGAAAAAAAGGAGGAAAATAAAAGAAGAAAAAAGAGGAGGTCACCGTAAGCGCATTCGTCCCCAAATTAACAGACCGGCGGTCGGGTGGTGGGGAACTGCGACAACAACCGGTCCAGTTGTCGTAATTCTTCTCCTCTCCTCTTTAGTCCTCATCACCACCGCCTTCTCCTCCCGCCGGCGCCACCGCGCGCGGAGCTTCAATCCTTCGCCGGTCGGTCATCTTGCCCTGCAATATCCTCATGCACGCTTAGTCAATTCCACGTACGTACTTCCCCAATTCCTTAGTATATTCTATTCAGTCAAATTTGATTAAGAATCTGTACGTCAATCCCCTAGACATTCTTCGTAGTTTGTTCGGCGCTTCATGCAACGCGATATTGTTGTTGTTTTTTCTTTCTTTTGATTCTTTTTGTTGAATGTTTGAATGGTTTTAAAGATCGAATTTTTATTATTCAATTTTCTCCAAGGAAGATTTTTTTAAGGAAAAAAATTGTATTTTTAGATAGTTTTCTCGTCGGCGATGGAGCAATTCCGGCAGATTGGGGGAGTTCTCGGCAGCCTGCGTGCTCTGATGGTATTGCAGGGCTCCATCGACGTCAATCCCCGGCAATGCCGCCTGCTCGTCGACGCCTTCGACCTCGCCTTCCACGCCGTCGCCGACGCCCTCCGCACCCACTTGACCTTCGACCCGAAGCACACCCTTCGCTGGCGACCGCTCGAACACCCGCTCGCCGAGCTTCACCTCATCTGCCTCGAGGGCGAGCACTACGTGCGGAGGTGCTTGGAGCCCAAGCCAATATGGTGGGGCAAAGTCCTCGCCCTCAGCCGCGAAGCCGACTGCGTCGAGTTCCACCTCCACAACCTGCTCTGGTGCCTCCCCGTCGTGCTCGAGGCCATCGAGGCCATCGCCGAGGGTGCCGTCGGCTTCGACGACGAGGCCACTCGCAAAAATAGGGTTTTGGTTTCCAAGAAGTACGAGAAGGAGTGGATGGAACCCAGGCTGTTCCAGCACAAGCTCGGGGAATTGTACTTGGCCTCGAAGGATTTCTGCGCCAGATTGGACTCGGCTTCCAGGGAAGATCATTGGATTCTCTCACAAATCTTAAATAACAGAAAGATCTCACCTTTGGATCCATTGACAGACCATGAGAAGAGCCTCCGTGAGCTCCTTATTAGCCCCAAGTCCCAACTTTTTCCCAGCTCAGTTCTTGTTCAATCTCCAGGTTACCAAGTTTGTAAAAGCAGCAGCAACTTCATGGAAGTCCAGTGGATGGGTGAAAGCTTCCTCGTCGAACATCTCATTGGAAGAACAATTGATGAGGCGTCGATAGCCAATGAGATCTCTGCTCTCGCATCCATGGTTCATCCAAATGTGTCACATTACATGTACGTGCTTGCAGACCAAGAGAAGAAAGAGTGGTTCTTGGTGATGGAATGGATGAGAATGGATCTCTCAAGCTACACCAAGAATTTGTGCTCCACCAAGAACAAAGCCTCCTTTCCTTTGCTTGTGGCAGTGGACACCATGCTTCAGATTGCCAGAGGAATGGAGTATCTACACTCTAAGAAATTGTTCCATGGAGACTTGAACCCTTCCAACATCCTTGTTAAGGCGAGGAGTTGCTCACCTGATGGCTATTTGCATGTGAAAGTTGCTGGCTTCGCTAAGTGGTCGACTAGGAATTCGAAGAGTTCAACAAGTGTAGAGGGTGAAACGGATCCATGCATATGGTATGCCCCTGAGGTTCTACAAGAGCAAGAACAAGCACAGGATGGGAGTACAAATAATAGTAATAGTTGTATCAATGGTCGCTTAAGATGCTCAGAGAAGGCAGATATCTATAGCTTTGGAATGATTTGTTTCCAACTTCTAACAGGAAAAGTGCCCTTTGAGGATGAACATCGCCAAAAAGACAACACAAGCAAGAACATAAGGGTGGGTGTGAGGCCATTGTTTCCATCTCAATCTCCTAAATACTTGACAAACTTGACTAAAAAATGTTGGCACTCTGACCCAATGCAAAGGCCCAGCTTCTCCACCATTTGCAGACTACTTCGATACATCAAGAGGTTTTTGGTTATGAATTCAGAGCACATTCAGCCACTAGTGGACTACTTTGAGCTCGAGAGTAGCATGTGCAAGAGCTTCACCAGTTGCGTACAGAAAGATGTGCTTGGGGCATCAGAAGTTCCATTTCAAATGTTTGCTTACAGGGTTTTGGAAAGGGAGAAGACAAGTGCCAATGTGAAGGGCACGAGCTGGGATATTGAAGGGGATGAAACATCGGTTTGGGGAGAGGAGAAACAAAATACTGGGATTCTAACTGATGATCCGTTATTGTCGCCACAAGTTAACCAGGATGCAAGCATGAAATCATCAGCAAAGAAAATTCATGGAAAGTTGAAGCAGCAATTGTTCAGTATGTTCTTCACATCTTACTGTTAATTACTATGCTCATCTGTATGCATTTAGTTTACTTTTTTTTTCTTTATAATTTTTGCTTCAGCTGCTATGAACAGATTACCAGGGACTAAGCTTTTATAGGAATTTAGTTATGACCGTCTCAAGAAACAGTTACTAAGACATATTTTTATGGCTTTATAGAGCTGTTTAATGCATTCCTGAAGTCAGATCAGCAAGAACAAATTCAAAGGGCTATAAGAAATCCTCTTCTAAGAGACTTCTATAATAATATCATTGCTGAGTCAGAATTCTCTTCTGAATTATATGTAGAAGTGGACAAGATGTGCAAATCATAACTTCTTTCTCGGCAAACTTAATCAAAATTTTAAACTTGAAATCACTTTTTCTAAAATAGACTATTGTTATTCTGAATAGCTATTACTCTCCAGCTGCATTGCCATATTTTGTTCTAGTTACCAGAACTTATAAGAGCTTTTCTATTAAGAAGAAAGAACATCTCTACTGCTTAAGAAATGAAAACAACAAAACAAAAGAAACTAATATTGTGGTTTCGCAATTTTCATTCTTTTTGAAGATTTAGATACATGCAGTTACCTAACCAAATGCTAAGTTCCTCTTAATGAGTTTCAGATATATAATACTTGAAATCATTCTACTCGAATCTACGAATGTATTGCTATAATCAGGTTCCAATGAGAATAAATTGTTAATGATCTTATTTTTCTTTGATCATACTACACATTAGTCTTGAATCATAATCTTCAAGCAAACTAACTTGTACCTTTATGGCAGGACTTGTGTCTCCAGGGCAGAAGAAGAACACAACAACAGTGATCAAACCACCACAGTTATCTGGACGCAGCTTCAGTGTGAACAATGGAAACAGGTTTCAGCAGGCGATGATGATCCCGGCGAGGAGGAGGTCGGGGCATGTCTCAGATTCTGAGCTAACATAAGAAAACACATTGATGATGAAACACAACACACTGAACATTCACTTCAATTGTTGTCGTCCATCATTTTGTATGTGAGCAACAATTGCATTCTTGGTTATGATTGAACTTGTCTGAACCGAAATGCTTTATTGTGAGAGTTGTGGTGGTGGTATCAAGTTGCAACTGATTGTGATTTATGTTATTTGCCAACGGCAGTGTCATTTCGAGCAGCATTGTGATAGAAAATGATTTTAGTTGAAAGTTTGATGACAGTTTGTGATGCAAAGCTGGTCCTTAGCAGTAGAAATTGGTTTTTTATTTTGATAAAAGAAATTAATTTAGAATGCAAATGCTTTTATTTAATTGCAATAAATCCTTTCATTTAGCTGTATTAGATCTTAGTTATAATATATATCTTTATTTAGTTAGATTGTAGCAGTTTTTCAAAAAAAAAAAAAATACGCATGATAATTGTTAAAAAAAATATTTTTGAAATAAAAAATAAAATGAATGGCTCGTGTTAAAAAGGATTTTTTTTTTTCAAAAAATGAATATAAATAGTCTTATTTAATTTCAGACGCTCATTAGATTTTTTTTAATGAACTCGAACAGAGTCGTTTTCAAATTCGGACTTAAAAATGATAGAGCACCGACCAGATCAGGCAGAACTGGTGGATCTTGTGCCTTCTTCACAGCGCCATGGCGGAAGGCAAGCAAGAGATGCCCCGAGAAGATCAAGGTACGGCGCGCCGCAAGAGCTTCTACGGTTTCCTCCTCGGGATCTTGGGCTCCGCCTTCCTCTTGGCTCTCGCATTTCAGCTTCTCTTTCCTCGCGCGACCGACGCCCGTCCCGCTCCTACGGAAGGTGAGATTTTGATAGTTGAAGTTATTGTAGGGAGATATTAGGGTAATTTTACTTGTTTATCCGTAGATTTTGATTGCCGCCATGGTTGTTTGCGTTATTAAGAAAGGTGGAATTTTTACGGTGAGGTTTGAGAACTTGCTCTGAACTACGGTGGGGGTAGTGCTTGTTTATCATCTTAGAATCGATTTTTCGTTTGGTATAATAGCTTCTGGCGACAGAAAGTGAGGACTGTCGGAGTGGGTTAGGGTTCTTCCCATTAATGATGAAAATGGAAAAAAAAAACAAACCATGGGCTTATTGCTGATTGGCTATTTCCTTTTCTCTTCCAATTGAAAATAAAACAATACCTGGTTGTTATGTGTCTCCAGTTGTTTACTGAAACTGTGCCGAAGTATTTGGATATTGTTGGCTTTGGTCATATAAATTATTCAGATTGCCAAACTTCACCAACTTGTTTCTTGAAGCAGACTTTCTCTCTCAAAATTCGTGTGAATTATGGGACATTTTTTTCCCTCAGAAACATGGCATTTGTACTTTTCTGGACTTGATTATTTTTCTGTCATGAAAGCAAGTTTCTAAAAGTTTTCATGATTATTAATTATTCTCAAGAAAAGGTAGGTCGAAGGCTCACAGCTGACAATTGTTTTAAGCTTGGAGCTGAGTATTTCATGGTAGGTCACTGCTCTCTTAGCACTTATGTATGATTAATTATCAGCCAATTTATGTTCTAATGCTTGTATTAGACGTACTAAAAGGAATCTATGAGTGAGTGCAAACCAGCAGCTCAGAGATTCGTGTATTGCTTGATTGTTTAATTTTTTTCATGATAAATTTTTATCTGCATCCATTTTTTATGATTATCACACCTGAAATTCATCCAATCTTGAACATCAGATGATGCAAACAGATGTGATCTTTTCTCCGGAGAATGGAAAAAAGATTCTTCCCCTGCTTATTCAAATTCAAGTTGCAAGTTTATATCTTCTCCTCAAGATTGTTTGACAAATGGCCGATTAAATACTGACTACCTTTCCTGGAGATGGAAACCATATGGTTGCAAAATTCCTCCCACAGACACAAGGAAGTTCTCTAACAGCATGAGAGGAAAATCCATAGCATTTATTGGCGATTCTATTCTCCGCAACCAGATGGAATCATTGCTTTGTATTCTCTCAAAGGTGCTGTCTGGACATGCTCGAACCCGGTGCTACTTTATCCTTGTTGTCTATATTTTCTCTTCTTTCTCATATGATCTTGAGCATCATTCCATATCATTCTAATAGAAATTAATTAACCAAGCTTTCATTTCATAAAACAACTTTTCAAATGCCAAATTTGAGTTATGGAAATGGCATTTGGGAAACAATTTAGCTGGGAACCTTAACTTATGTTGAACATTATAGCTTTTGATTGGAGGACAATTACCCCAACATCAGTCTTCTATGTTTTACTTAAACTTTTTTTTTGAAACCTACTTGCTGTCCATGATTTATCCTCGTGCTACTTTCTGTCCATTATTTGTCTTCTTGAATCTCTGTCTTATCATCAGGTTGAAGAAGCAGTACTAGTCTATCACGATGAAACATATCAATCCAAAACATGGTACTTACCCTCACACAACATCACACTGGGACTCATTTGGGCTCCTTTTTTGGTGAACTCCACAGAAGCAAAGTCCAAGAAAGATATACAGATTTATCTTGATGTTCTAGACCCAGTGTGGACCAGCCAATACCAAAATTACGACTACATAATGCTGTCTGGTGGGCAATGGTTCCTTAAAGAAACCACATTCTGGGAGAATAATACCATTGTTGGCTGCCACTACTGCCCAGGCAAGGGATTAAAGGAACTTGGTATGGACTACTCTTACCGCAGAGCCCTTCGATTGATTTTCCACTTCTTAAGTGCCGCCGATCACAAGCCGCTTGTAGTTCTGAGGACTTGGACCCCTAGCCACTTTGAGTATGGGCAATGGTACAGTGGTGGGATTTGCAACAGAACAAAACCATTCAATGAAGGTGAGTACAATGCTGATCCTGTGGATGCAGTAATGAGAAACGTGGAATTGGAGGAGTTTCAGGAAGGATTGGTAAATGGCTTGAATCTGAGTCTTCTTGATATTTACCATCTTTCACTTCTGAGGCCTGATGGGCATCCAGGGCCCTACAGAAAATACCACCCTGATATATCTAAGAAACCACAGGAGGACTGTCTGCATTGGTGCCTGCCTGGGCCAATTGATACCTGGAATGAGTTGTTGATAGCAATTCTTATGGGAGAGGAAGAACTAAGGTCTTCTCTCTAATCAACTATTGGGTTCATGCCTTTAACACAAGACATTCATGTAGAATAATCTGTTGGATTAGGGGAGACCCCATGGTCTAATTAATGTTTGTGTCTCAGTGCTTTAGAATGAAAACAATAAAATGGAATAAAGACGATCTCAGATCGGGTGTATTTGTTTGTGAAATTGATATGTTGATGATTGTTATTTAATAAATGAGACGATCATTGTACTGCTCATTTTGCTTTGTGTACATGGAGCAACAAAAGCATCATGATCAGGGTGTACACACTTTATCTTTTGTCCAAATTTTAGGAGATAATATAGAGATTGCTCTATCATGATGTTTTCTTCTTTGGTACTTCTCTTTCCTTTGTTTTTCTTTTTTAACCACTATTTGTAACTTTATAATTGTCTTATCATGTGCCAACAGAGAGTAACTTCCACAAATGCACTTCTCATTTATTGTCAGCAAGAATCCATGCTCGCCAACCCAATGTAAGTTAAATATAATTACTTTATCTCATCTAACAAAAACTACAATACTTCTATACATTGTTTTTAGCTGGAGACAAAAGATCAGCCAGTTGCTGTGGTTCTGCTAAATCCTATGATAAAAACATTTACTGCCACAAAATTCTTCCACACACTCATGAGAAGAAGCTGGAGGCATCGAACTGGAAGCTCTGATCCAAGTTGAGTTCATCAAGCATGACATCCATGTTCACAAGAGATGAGTTGCTTGCTGAATTTGCTCTTGATATTTTCTCTCCGAGGTCAGAATCAGAAGTCTCCTCATTAATTGGATATGGAGACATCAAGAAGTAAGTGGAATCCAAGGAAACCGGAGATACAAGAGTAGAATTGCCAATTAAGACGTCGTCGTTGGCGGAGAGCAGGGAAAAGATCTCCAGCGGCATTTCTCCCCACTCAGCCATTGATGCCATGGATAGAAAAGCCTGCTCCTGAGCTTCCTCCGAGTCCAATCTTTCAGTTTTTACTTTCTTGCGCTGGCTCTGTTGCTCTTCAGATGCTGATGCTGAATCTGTGTGTGGTCTTCGTAGGCATGAGTGAATACCCCTGTAGGTGATGTTAAACAGCAGGGGATCCTCATCCGATCGCTGCACTTGCTTCACCGCAGGACAAGCCTGTGTATGTCGATGCGTGCATCTGTAGTAGGCTCTGCAGAGATCGGGCGAAATCCAAATGAGTCAACAATGGAGAATATTGCAGGAAATCAAATTGCTTTCGTACAGAAATTAGATGACCTTGGGTGTTTGGCCCCGAGGATATCTTTCTGCCCGTACTTTCGCCAGCTGTAGCCGTCGTCAACGGGCCCTTCGACTCCTCCGGCGCCGCCGGGGATGAGCCTCGCTTGTGTTGTCCATTTATGGAGTGTCTTCCTGCAAAGATCGAAGCCAAAGACGTGAGCTTTAATTAACGAGGCGTATACTGAAATGCCAGGTTCGGACTAAAGCTCTCCCACCTATTCTTCTTCATCTGCTTGCAGTCGTGTTCCTCTGAAAGCGGACAGGGGCTGTCGCCGGTGGTCGACGGCGGTGTTCCTCCTCCGTCGAGACTGCTCGACTGAACCATCAGGATCGACTTCTGAATGGAATACAGAATCTCGGGGGCTAAAGATTTGCAGGAGTCGGCCAGGGAAGAATGAGCCAAGTGGGACTCCAGCTCCCTGACGAGCTGCAAAGCCCGAGCCAGCTCCGCCATTAGAGGGGTCCCGTGCTCAACTCCTTCTCCGCTCCCCATCACCGGCGTGGAGGAATCGATGTCAAGGGGAAGGAATTTATAAAAAGGAGGGAGAAGGAATAGCGCGTCATGGGAAGAGATTGACTGTTTCAAAGCAGAAACATGACTCGACCGGAATAATCGAGTCACTGGAAAATTAACCCGGTTTGGTTCGGCAAAATTTTATCTATTTATATTTTAGACTGTAACCATTAATCGGTCAGTTTTTAAACTCACGAAGGGCGTTTTAGACAGATAAGTAAATCTTGGAGGGTGGAAAAATATAACTTTTTAATGAAAAACTACTACTATACATAGAAATATTCTGTAATCAATTATAATTATAATTATAACGGACTTAGTTTCTCTGTAATTTCTCGGTAATTTATTGGATGTGGACGCAGAGAAAAGAGGGCCGCACCGTTCCCTTTAAGCACGCCATTGAATGAGAAATGAAAAGGACGGAACACATCAAGTGCCAGTGCCAGAGGACTTTACGAAAGACAAAAGCCAACTACTACTTGTAACATCATTTTCCCACTCGCAATGCACAATTAGTTATAATTTGTTTATTAGAATTCCTTAACTCATGTTAAAAATATAATAAGTTAGATTTTAAATGGAGACTTGACCAACGAAAGATTCAAGTCTTCTAGCCAGTTTTAATGTTTTATTGTAGAACAAAAATTAAAGTAGAAAAAAAAAGAGATAATAGAAAATGAAAGGACACGTAAACGCGTCGTCCTTCACATCAATTTTCAATCCTCTCGATCATGCCGGGGCGGGGAGCGTTTCCCTCGTGCCGCGAATTTACATTTTACTCCACATTCTGTTTTTTGTTTCAGAGTACCCCTAAAAGTTCTAAACGGTTGTTAATTTCCTCCTCGACACTTCGATTTCGTGCTTATCACGAGTTTTGAGATGGCCTCAAACTGATCTTGATGGGACAATAGATTTCGCATCACATGTAAATCCCAAAACTACTCAGTATAATCCCACGCCACCATTTTGCTTTTAATTCACCTTATGTGGCGGAACGACATGTAAATCCTATTATCAACAGTCCAGGTTTTCTTAAAAAAATTCATTAATTTTTTTAAACCCGGGTAGGTATTTAGCCGATTATCTTGGAATATCATTGATAAATTGAAATCTGTGTTATCAAAGGATTTATAGTATGGAATGTGTCTTTCACCTACTTTAGTATCATTTTAAAATAAAATGATAATCTGGTTCCTTTATTAATCAAGATTTTAGTCTTTTTGAAAGTATCATGATAATCAAATAAGAATGATTTATGTTTATTCAAATGATTAATTTAAACATCTAATGATTATATAATTGATTGTAGAGTTAATTATTCAGATCTTTCAATTCAGATATAAATTTTGGACCTATGAATTGGTCAACAGGAGCCATGTGAAAGGCTCATAACACGTTCAATGCAGAGCTAGATCAACCCGAGTTCAGACTAAGCTCGGGGCCAACCGATGGACTAAAAAGTGGAGTCGTACAATCACAATCTGACTTGAATTAAGTTTGATGGAAGACTCAGACAGGTGAGCAAGAGAGCGGAGGAATCACACATGCATACTCTGAGGATGTGCGAGATGTGGTGGGAACGGATTCCAAGGATGTGGGCTACTGTGCGAGAAGTGTCTAATAAGAATTGTCCCTCGTCCTCCCAAGTTGGTATAAAAAGATATCTGTACAAGTGAGCAAGAGAGTGGGAGGAATGACTCAGACAAGTAAGCCAAGAGAGTGGGAGGAATGACATAGACATATTTTGAAGATGTGAAGGATACGCGAGATGTGGCGAGAACAGGTTCCTAGAATGTGGGCTGGTGTGCGAGAAGTGCCTAGTACGAATTGCCCTTTATTCTCCCAAGTTGCTATGCAAAGGTATCCGTACAAGTGCACATAGATATGCATATAAAATAATCCTACTAACAATCCTAAAAGTGGAGTTGTGCAATCACAATCCGACTTGAAGTTCTATGGGAGACTTGAACAGGTGAGCAAGAGGGTGGGAGGAATGTGTAACGCCCGAAAATTCTCAAACTGCATTAGAATTATTCTACGATTTTTCTGGAATTTTTAGATATTTTTCCGGAATTTTCCGAGTAGCGGAAGTAGCAAAAATAAATATAAGCGTAAAACGGCCTAGGCGGGGATTGAACCCGAGACCTATGGTTTAGTGGACAAGGCTAGTAACCAGTGGACCCAGCAGGGCTGTGCTAAAAGGAAAGGGGAACAATCCTAGTTAAGTGGGATTTGGGCGGAACTTATCACTAAGTATAAATGGAAAACTTAAGTTGGGGTTTGGTTTATTTTTAAGTTTTGGTTCGGCACCTCCTCACCTCACGCCACTTTTCCCTCTCCAAACCCTCACCGCCGAACACCCCTTCTCCTCTCCCTCTCTCGGCGCCCAAGCCCCAAGGCTCTCGGATCACTTTCCGGCGACGACTCCAACACGAAAAAGGGTCATCTCCGCGAGAGGAACGCGAAGACTTGAACGGATCGTCGAGAGGATCAGTTTTCCGGAAAACCTAGCGGATAGAATCGTAAGAAAACCTTACGATTGAGGTAAGAAACCCCTCACCTGCAGTATAATAGCTCCGTTTGAGTTTTTATGCTTTAGTAGGATGTATGCAGATTGTTTTATCGATATCTAGGGTGGATTTAACTCTCTTTTCAGATTAGGGTCTTAGTTGAACACCTTTAGATGGGCCGGGCATGTCTTCCCTCCTCAGATAGGAGGTTAGACGTTGTCGGGTGCCTAGAGGTGGTCACCCTAATAGAGAGGAGAGTTAGGGCACGCTAGGTGTTTGATAAAATAGCTAGTTTAGTAAAAATGCACCCTAGGCATCTTCAACAGCTCAGTTAGATACACTAGAAGTATCTATTCAGTATACTCAGTTATTATAGCTGACATGGATTAGATATCCAATGGGTGGGCTCCCATAGTCGCCTCTAGGTCCAGATAACCTAGTTTCAGCAAAACAGTATTAGCTACTTCAGTATTTTACTTTCAGTTGGCACCGTACTGGATTAGATATCCATTGGGCTGGGCTCCCACAGTCGGTCCCTAGGTTTAGATAACCTAGTTATCCCTACCAAATTCGGGACTTGCAAACCCGGGTCTAGTAGGGATGCGCGCACAGCAAGTACAGTTGCCGGGCCCAACAGCATGTTTATTATTTTCACTTATTATGTATTAGTTTTCAAAACTAAAAAAAAAACAGTTATGCTAGTTGAGTTTGATTGCAGCTTCAGTTTAGATAGCTTAGCTCAGCATGTTGTTTCATTTCAGTTTCTATGTTAGCTTTAAGTTCAGTTTATATGTTCAGTATTAGATATGCCATGCTTGTATGATACCATGCCTTGCCATGCTTGCATCTTCAGTATGTTTTTTCAAAGGCATGATTTAAAAGCATATTTGCATCGTATGCATGATTTAGTGAGGTAGATGATTTCTTACTAAGCTCTTAGCTTACAGATACTATTTTCCTTATACTGCAGATACAGGTAAAAGGAGAATGGACTAGCAGTGGAGGCTGGAGGTCAATGCGAAGGTGGTGTGTGTGGCAGGAACTGGAATCAAAGGTCCTTAGGGGACTTAGCAGGATGAACATTAGACTTCTTAGCATGTTTACCTTAGCACTTTACAGTTTATGGTTTAATAGATGAACATTAGACTTTTTAGCATGTTTACCTTAGCATTTTACAGTTTATGGTTTAATACTTTCATCTTTATGTACCTTTAGTTTTGGAACATGCATTGAACTATGGAAGAATGTTTTAGAATGTCAGTAATCATGTTAGAATGTTATTGCATGTTGTTAGAATAGTTCCTGATGCATTAGTTAGAGGTTATGTGGGGTTCTGGCACGCCAAAGTGCTGAAGTCTGATTTTCCGGGCGAAATCAGACTCTGATCGGTCTACAGACCGATCAGAGCCTGATCGTGCCACTGGATCGGTCTGCCGACCGATCCAGACGGATACAGTATGCTACTGTATCCTCCTGGATCGGTCAGCCGACCGATCCAGCGCAATACAGTAGCTTCCGGAGAATTCCCAGGTTCCTGGATCGGTCTGCCGACCGATCCCGCGCAATACAGTAGCTTTCGGGGAATTTCCAGGTTCCTGGATCGGTCTGCCGACCGATCCAGCTGGGGACAGAATCATAGCAGGTCTGATCGATCCGTGGATCGATCAGCAGCTAGCTGGGAAGTAAATTATGAGTCCCTAGCTCAGTTAGGATGTTCAGTTTCCCCTCTTTAGCACATGTACACCAGCAAAGGAGGTCTTTAGACCTTTCTTATCAGCTGTCTTAGTTATAGTAGAGTAAAATTTTAATTAGCCCAGCTTTCCGCACAGTATAGCTTAGCAGTATTGTAGCGATTCGCCTTACAGCCTAGTACCCAGAAGGCGGGTCGTTACAGAGTGGTATCAGAGCAGTGTTCCATACTTCCTACACACACATCAGCATTGTACCTGCAGCTTCCAAGTAAGAATACCTCTACTCTCTTTATTGTTCTTGTTTATAGTTACAGTTCATGTTATATGCTTGTTGCTTGCTAGTACATGGTAGTTTAAACATAATATCAGAAATTATATAACTGTGATAGTATTAGTTATACATATGTTCTCTATGTCATTAGAAATGGCACGAGGACGCCCAGCTAAAAGGGCACTAGCCACTGAGCCCCAGCAAGAGGCAGACAGTTCAGTGCCTCCTCCAGATCTTACAGCATTAGTGGCTCAGTTACAGCAGCAGCTAGCTGAACAGCAACAGGAGATAGCCACCTTAAAGGCTAACCAGCAGAATACCCCCACAGTCACCCCGGAACCGAATCTGACGACTCCGGTAGTCTTAGAGGTTCCACCAGCTCAGCCTACAGCACCAACACCAGTACCAGCACCAGCAGTCCCAGCAGCTGAGCCAAGGAAGGAAGCCTATCTGATCCAGTGGCAGCGAGTCAAGCCAGAGAACTTCTCAGGCACTAGTGAACCATGGGATGCACAAGCATGGTTCAAAACACTGGAGAGCACGATGGAGCTTCTGAACTGGCCAGAACACGAGAAGGTGAAGTGTGCCTCCTTCTGCCTGACAGGAGACGCACGCATGTGGTGGGAAAGAATCAGAACGAAGCGCCCAGTGAATCAGATGTCATGGGGGGACTTCGAGAAGGAATTCTTTGAGGAGTTCTTTCACATGCGGGTTACCAACCGCCACTACGATGAGTTCACGGAGTTTCGTCAGGGCAACCTTTCAGTGGAGGAAGCCGTGAAGAAATTCAACAGGTTGGCTCGTCTATGTCCAGAGTTAGTCAGCACAGAGAAGGAACGAGTCCGGTTGATGCTCAAGATGCTGAGGCCCGAGATCGCAGTGAACGTGGCTGGTGGCATTCATAGGCCACAGACCACGGAGGAGCTAGTGAGCAGTGCCTTGACCACAGAGCATTACCAGAACAGCATGAAGCAACAGAAGCAAGTCTCCTCAGAGTCCAAAGGCCAAGGAAGCTCTCACACTCAGAAAGGCCACAGCTCAACTGGAAAGGGAACTCCAACAGAAAGCGCAAATCGGGAGTGACTCAAAAGGAGGACCATCTAGCAAGCGACCCGGTTATCCAAAGTGTGCCACTTGTGGAAATTCCACCCAGAGTTTGTCGCAAGGGCGCCCGAGGATGCTTTGAATGTGGACAGGAAGGGCACATGGCCAAGCAGTGCTCGAACAAGACCGGTCTTCCTCGGCCAGCAGATTCAGATGCAGCCACCATTACATCAGATGCAGCCGCTCTAGAAGGTCCACTTATCGCCAGGCAGATTAGAAGCCCCTCCGGCTTTAGCGAACGCGAGGATCTACGCACTCACCGGAGAGGACGTAGCCAATGCCTCGACGGTTGTCACAGGTCAGATTAGCATTTTTCAGTATAGTGCTACCGTTCTATTTGATATGGGGCAACCCATTCATATGTAGCCGGGTGTTCTCCGAAAATTAGAGGTACCTCAAGTGGTCAGTTTTGACGACGCTACCTTCAGAGAGATCATGACGTCCACGACCGGCTCAGAGGCGGTCATTATAGCGCATGGGAGCTCTTTTGCGATCCGATAGTGCTAGAAATGACCGACTATGACGTTATCTTCGGAATGGACTTTTTGGTCAAATACGGTGCCTCTATCGAGTGCCGTAAACAGAAAGTCACGTTCCAACCTGAAGCGGAAGCACTGTTCGAATTCGTCGGGGAACCAAGGAGAAAGGCCAAAAGGTTTCTCTCAGCTATGAAGGCACAGAAGTTACTGGATTCAGGATGCACGGGATTCTTAGCACGCATTCAAGATCTACCTCTAGACATAGAAGCCTAGCATTTATAGTCAACAAAGAGGCAGAACAACAACGTGGACACCGTGAGATTGAATTTGAGATAGAGCTTATTCCCGGCACAAATCCAATTCCTAAGGCACCATACCGCATGGCTCCAGCAGAACTAAAGGAACTTCAGGAGCAATTACAGGAGCTCCTTGACAAGGGTTTCATACGCCCGAGTCACTCACCATGGGGAGCGCCTGTGTTGTTCGTGAAGAAGAAGGATGGAAGCATGCGACTGTGCATAGACTACAGATCACTGAACCAAGTCACAATCAAGAACAGGTATCCCCTTCCCAGAATAGATGACCTGTTCGACCAACTGAAGGGAGCAGCAGTGTTCTCTAAGATAGATCTCAGATCAGGTTATCATCAGGTGAAGGTTAAAGAAGGGGATATACCCAAGACAACATTCAGAACCAGATACGGACACTACGAGTTCGTAGTCATGCCCTTTGGCGTGACCAATGCTCCAGCTACATTCATGGATCTCATGAACAGAGTATTCAGGGAGTATTTAGATAAGTTTGTTATTGTGTTTATCGATGACATTCTTATCTACTCAGAAACTCAGGAAGAACACTCAGAGCACCTGAAACTAGTATTGCAGACCCTTCAGCAGAACCAGCTATATGCCAAGTTCACGAAATGTGAATTTTGGCTAGATCAGGTGTCCTTCCTGGGTCACATCATCTCAAAGGATGGTATTATGGTAGATCCCAGCAAGATAGAAGCAGTAAGTAACTGGAAGAGACCTAAGAACGCCATCAGGAGCTTTCCGGGATTAGCAGGATATTACAGGAAGTTTGTAGAGGATTTCTCCAGTAGCCTCCCACCGACAACTCTTACCGAAAGAACAGAAATTCCAAAGGGATGAGGACCGTGAGAATGAGCTAAAAGGAGACCTGCTCATATTTTGGCTCTACTGACGACACCAAAGAACTTTGACATCTATAGTGATGCCTCTAAGTTGGGACTAGGAGCAAGATCGATGCAAAACGGCAAGGTGATTGCCTATGCCTCCGCACAACTCAAGGATTATGAGAAGAATTACCCTACTCATGACCTTGAGCTTACAGCAGGTTCTCTCTCAAAATTGGAGACATTACTTATATGGAGCTCGGTGCAGAGTGTATAGATCATCGAGTCTCAAGTACTTCTTCACTCAGAATATGCGACAACACAGATGGCTTGAGCTGGTCAAGGACTACGATATAGACATCCTCTACCATCCAGGGAAAGCCAATAAGGTAGCGATGCACTTAGCAGAAATCCAAGGCTACCTTATTGTCTCTTACGACCATGTCGCCGCCCTGAAGGAGATCGGGATTTCGGTCTCGAGCTCATCGGGGCGCCTCTACTATGACCTTAGAGTCTACCTTGCTTGGTGATATTCACTCAGCTCGGGATCCTGAAATTCAGAAAATCAAGCAAGGGCTAGCAGAATCGTAAAGTGGAGAATTGAGTGTCCGACAGCGGGGTGTTGTATTTGGCGACAGACTCTGTGTTCCAGATCGGGAGGAGCTACGGAGCAGATTTTAGATGAGGCTCACAGGACTCCTTATGCGATGCATCCGAGCTCCACCAAAATGTATCAAGACCGGAGGAAACGTTTTTGGTGGCCGGGATGAAGCGAGACATCGCCAGATATGTTAGCATCCGCCTCACCGTCGAGGGTCAAGGCGAACATCACGAGGAGGAGTTCTCATACTGATTCCGAATGGAAGTGGAGGATATCTCCATGGATTTCATAGTGGGACTACCCGAACCACGAATGGTTTTGACGCCATCCGGGTAATAGTCGACAGGTTGACTAAATCACCCACTTCTTAGCTATCAAGGTATCCTATTCCATGGAGAAGCTAGCTCAGTTGTATCTCGAGATCGCTAGACTACATGGAGTCCCACGAACCATCATTTCGCAGAGACAAGATTCACATCACAGGGAGTGTGTACAATCAGCATTGGGCACGAGGTTAAAATTCAAGACAAGATTCCATCCTCGACATGGATGGTCGACGGAGCGAGTAAATCGAGATATCAAGATATGCTCCGAGCTTCAGGCCCTAGATTTCAAGGAGGTTGGTGCAAATATCCGAGCTTAGCAGAATCAACAGTTATCGTGCCACTATCGGCATGGCACCTTATGAGGCACTCTATGGGCTGAGGTGCGGATCACCAACTGGTACGAGAGTGGTGAATGAACTAGAGCTTGACAGATCTAGTAGCTACCACCGCAGCCCATACAGATTCGCCAGAGGATAGAGACAACCAGAGCCGGCAGAAGAGCTATGCCGATACACGCCGCAGACCCCTAGAGTTCTCAGTTATTCCTCGAGTAGCTCCCATGAAGGAGTCATGCTTTGGGAAGAAGGGCAAGCTAGCTCCCGGATATGTGGGACCATACCTCATCACGAAGAGAGTGGGCAAGGTAGCATATGAGCTAGAGCTACCTCAGGAGATGTCACCGTCCACAACGTATTCCATGTCTCCATGTCAAGAAGCATATTCCACGCCACTGTGTGATTGAGCCCCACTGGTACAGTCCGTGATTTATCTCAATGATGACAATGGCCTATTCGGATAATAGACCGAAAGAAAGAAATTACGGAACAAGGAAGTACCATTAGTCAAAGTCACCGGCAAAATCAGCAGAGGCGACTTGGGAGACAGAAGTCAGCATGAAGTACCCAGAATTGTTCTAAGTTCGAGGACGAACTTTTTATAAGGTATGGGGGATTGTAACGCCCGAAAATTCTCAAACTGCATTAGAATTATTCTACGATTTTTCTGGAATTTTTAGATATTTTTCCGGAATTTTCCGAGTAGCGGAAGTAGCAAAAATAAATATAAGCGTAAAACGGCCTAGGCGGGGATTGAACCCGAGACCTATGGTTTAGTGGACAAGGCTAGTAACCAGTGGACCCAGCAGGGCTGTGCTGAAAGGAAAGGGGAACAATCCTAGTTAAGTGGGATTTGGGCGGAACTTATCACTAAGTATAAATGGAAAACTTAAGTTGGGGTTTGGTTTATTTTTAAGTTTTGGTTCGGCACCTCCTCACCTCACGCCACTTTTCCCTCTCCAAACCCTCACCGGAACACCCTTCTCCTCTCCCTCTCTCGGCGCCCAAGCCCCAAGGCTCTCGGATCACTTTCCGGCGACGACTCCAACACGAAAAGGGTCATCTCCGCGAGAGGAACGCGAAGACGTGAACGGATCGTCGAGAGGATCAGTTTCCGGAAAACCTAGCGGATAGAATCGTAAGAAAACCTTACGATTGAGGTAAGAAACCCCTCACCTGCAGTATAATAGCTCCGTTTGAGTTTTTATGCTTTAGTAGGATGTATGCAGATTGTTTTATCGATATCTAGGGTGGATTTAACTCTCTTTTCAGATTAGGGTCTTAGTTGAACACCTTTAGATGGGCGGGCATGTCTTCCCTCCTCGGATAGGAGGTTAGACGTTGTCGGGTGCCTAGAGGTGGTCACCCTAATAGAGAGGAGAGTTAGGGCACGCTAGGTGTTTGATAAAATAGCTAGTTTAGTAAAAATGCACCCTAGGCATCTTCAACAGCTCAGTTAGATACACTAGAAGTATCTATTCAGTATACTCAGTTATTATAGCTGACATGGATTAGATATCCAATGGGTGGGCTCCCATAGTCGCCTCTAGGTCCAGATAACCTAGTTTCAGCAAAACAGTATTAGCTACTTCAGTATTTTACTTTCAGTTGGCACCGTACTGGATTAGATATCCATTGGGCTGGGCTCCCACAGTCGGTCCCTAGGTTTAGATAACCTAGTTATCCCTACCAAATTCGGGACTTGCAAACCCGGGTCTAGTAGGGATGCGCGCACAGCAAGTACAGTTGCCGGGCCCAACAGCATGTTTATTATTTTCACTTATTATGTATTAGTTTTCAAAACTCAAAAACAGTTATGCTAGTTGAGTTTGATTGCAGCTTCAGTTTAGATAGCTTAGCTCAGCATGTTGTTTCATTTCAGTTTCTATGTTAGCTTTAAGTTCAGTTTATATGTTCAGTATTAGATATGCCATGCTTGTATGATACCATGCCTTGCCATGCTTGCATCTTCAGTATGTTTTTTCAAAGGCATGATTTAAAAGCATATTTGCATCGTATGCATGATTTAGTGAGGTAGATGATTTCTTACTAAGCTCTTAGCTTACAGATACTATTTTCCTTATACTGCAGATACAGGTAAAAGGAGAATGGACTAGCAGTGGAGGCTGGAGGTCAATGCGAAGGTGGTGTGTGTGGCAGGAACTGGAATCAAAGGTCCTTAGGGGACTTAGCAGGATGAACATTAGACTTCTTAGCATGTTTACCTTAGCACTTTACAGTTTATGGTTTAATAGATGAACATTAGACTTTTTAGCATGTTTACCTTAGCATTTTACAGTTTATGGTTTAATACTTTCATCTTTATGTACCTTTAGTTTTGGAACATGCATTGAACTATGGAAGAATGTTTTAGAATGTCAGTAATCATGTTAGAATGTTATTGCATGTTGTTAGAATAGTTCCTGATGCATTAGTTAGAGGTTATGTGGGGTTCTGGCACGCCAAAGTGCTGAAGTCTGATTTTCCGGGCGAAATCAGACTCTGATCGGTCTACAGACCGATCAGAGCCTGATCGTGCCACTGGATCGGTCTGCCGACCGATCCAGACGGATACAGTATGCTACTGTATCCTCCTGGATCGGTCAGCCGACCGATCCAGCGCAATACAGTAGCTTCCGGAGAATTCCCAGGTTCCTGGATCGGTCTGCCGACCGATCCCGCGCAATACAGTAGCTTTCGGGGAATTTCCAGGTTCCTGGATCGGTCTGCCGACCGATCCAGACATACCTGGATCGGTCTGCCGACCGATCCAGCTGGGGACAGAATCATAGCAGGTCTGATCGATCCGTGGATCGATCAGCAGCTAGCTGGGAAGTAAATTATGAGTCCCTAGCTCAGTTAGGATGTTCAGTTTCCCCTCTTTAGCACATGTACACCAGCAAAGGAGGTCTTTAGACCTTTCTTATCAGCTGTCTTAATTATAGTAGAGTAAAATTTTAATTAGCCCAGCTTTCCGCACAGTATAGCTTAGCAGTATTGTAGCGATTCGCCTTACAGCCTAGTACCCAGAAGGCGGGTCGTTACAGAATGACACAGACATATTTTGAGGATGTAGGAGGATGTACGAGATATGATAGGAATAGGTTACAAGGATGTGGGATGGCGTGTGAGAAGTGTCTAGTAAGAATTGCTCCTTATTCTCCCAAGTTGGTATATAAAGGTATCCGTACAAGTGAGCAAGAGAGTAAGAGGTATGTCTCAGATAGGTGAGCAAGAGAGTGAGAAGGATGACACAAGCATATTATGAGGATGTGGGAGGATGTGCGAGATGTGGTGGATGTTGGAACTCCAAGGTGTTTTGATGTGATCAAACAAGTTAAGTTAGGTCCTGTTTAGTTTAACCCTTGTGTCTAAGTGTGCAGGAGCTTAGGAGCACAGGAAGTCGAGCGGAAGACGCGGCTAGCGAGAAGGACGGCACGGGGAGAGAGCCGACGGACTCGGTGCGTCCGAGGGATGAGGTGCCGCGGAAGAATACACCGGTGGATGAGAAGAACGTACGCGACGTTCGAGGGGTGAGAAATCGGGGAGGAAGGCTGCTCGAGGAGAAGGCCGGAACTTGGGTTCAGGTGAGCCCTTTTTCGGATAGCTGAGATCACCCAAGCAAGCGGAGCCGGAGCGGAAGACCCGGACCGAGATGAGCTGAACAGGAGCAGAGGTCCCGAACCGAAAAAGTCAATCCTGTTGACTTCTTGGTCCAGGCGCCTAGACCAGTCTAGGGCGCCCAGACCTTGATAATTATCCAGATCGCGATCAACGCAATCTGTGCGAGAAGGGATAAAATTTTATCACCTCCCAGGCACCTAGAACCCTTCCAGGCGCCCCGACCAAGGCTATAAATATAGCCTTGGTCCAAGAAGTTGAACAACAACTTGTAATTCACTTGTAATCCATTTCTCTGTACTATACTTTTCTTTTGTGCTGTTAACGCTGTAAGATGCTACTCCGTCCGAAGGAGATCTTCATATAGTGCGTTACTTTCTCCTTAGATTAACAATCTTCTGATTGCAAACCAAGTAACTCCTTTGTGTTTACTTTCTTTTAATTGGTTTCTGTCTTTTTAATTACAAGTATTCTTTATTTAGTTGATAGTCCGAGAAAGGGTAGATTTATTTTTTTTAGGGCAATTCATCCCTCCCCTCTTGCCGGCCTCCAAAGGGACCAACGGTGGGAACATGTTTTGAGGATGTGGGTGTTGGGTCACTTAGGAGTGTAGGATCGAAAAGAATTTATATATCTCCACAATGACATGATATTGTCCACTTTGGGCCTAAGCCCTCACGGTTTTACTCTTGGGCTCTACCCAAAAGGCCTTATGCCAATGGAGATATCTTTCTCTTATAAACCTATGATCTTTTCCATGTGTTTTCAATATGAGACTATGTTTGCAACCTTGCAACCCCAACAATCCCCCCCTCAAACAAAGGACCATGGGCTTCCCACGTCCGATCCTTGACCCACCAGGTCTTCCTGCCCCTCGGTCTACCCGACCTACTAGGACTTCCTGCCCCTCGGTCTACCCGACCTATTAGGACTTCCTTGCCTAGCCGCAACTAGGACTTCCTGCCCCTCGGTCCACCCGACCTACTAGGACTTCCTGCCCCTCGGTCTACCCGACCTATTAGGACTTCCTTGCCTAGCCGCAACTAGGACTTCCTGCCCCTCGGTCCACCCGACCTACTAGGACTTCCTGCCTGGTGTCTGGTCCTTTTGATCCGAACATAGGAGCCCCTACTTTCTTTGTTCGAGGTCAATATTGTACTCACATGGTTCAATCAGACCATAGCTCTTGTGCACAGTCGGCGGTTAATCCTTCTGGTAGTCCGGGCTCTGATACCAATTGTAGGATCGAAAAGAATTTATATATCTCCACAATGACATGATATTGTCCACTTTGGGCCTAAGCCCTCATGGTTTTACTCTTGGGCTCTACCCAAAAGGCCTCATGCCAATGGAGATATCTTTCTCTTATAAACCTATGATCTTTTCCATGTGTTTTCAATATGGGACTATGTTTGCAACCTTGCAACCCCAACAAGGAGCTGGGGGGGGGGGGGGGGGGGGGGGGGAATAGTTTCTCGCACTTCGATGACAATGATTTGCAGTGGAATACTTGAAGCAAGCTCTCCAATGCTAATAATATGGATTTACTTGGTATCCACTTTAAGAAGAGGTGACTAGTCCAAGGATCCGACCCTCACTCACTCATCTACTATCAAAACACTCATTTTCAGAAATAATTCGGAGGCGAGAAGCCTCGTACAAGCTCAAGAACAAGAGAATACAACTCGAAACAAGGAATCAAATGCAAATATAAATCGAAACAGGACTAACACTTTAAACCTTGAATTCCTCGAGCTTTTCTTACTTTAAATGCCTTTTAAAACTTAGAAGTGCAACAAGACCTTAGCCTTAAGCTTCTACGAACTGGCGAAATGCAGCAATACCTTAGCCCTAAGCTTCCAAGAACTGGCAAAACGATGGAGTGAAGTTATATCTGAAACAGTGCTCAAAACCCCCTTTTCTAGGGTTACCGTTGGCACCTTAATCGATTAAGCATCTTCTTAATCGATTGTCACGTCAACAACCTACATAAATGACTATTTTCAACCTTAATCAACTTCCTAGTCGATTAAGTCTTGCTGAATCGATTAGCTAGATCGATTCAATAACATTCTGTTGGATCGCGAGAAAGAGCTTAAGTGATCAACCTGATCGCTTAAGCTTCGAACATAAACATTCTGTTCGAACTAAAAAGCACTGTAAGCGATTACCCTAATCACTTATAGTGTCCTAATCGATTACACTAATCAATTACGCATGCTTTCTTACGATCCCAAGCTTAAGCGATTGCCTTAGTCGCTTAAGCTATGGTAATCCACTAACCTAGTCGATTACCAAACCCTAACTTCCCAACCAAAGTCTAGGGTTCCCTTACCCAACATCCGGTTAATCTTGACTTGTTGGGACTCCTCATTGCCTAGCATCTAGTCAACTTTGACTTGTTGGTACTTCTTCACCAAGTGTCTAGTCAATCCTTTGACCCACTAGGACTTTTCTTCTTGTGCCAAGTGTCTGATCAACCTTGAGCCACTTGGACTTACCATTGTCAGATGTTCGGTCAACCTTGACCCACCTAGACCTCCACATACCTGGCTTCACTCATCAGGACTTTCCTTCTGTCTAGCTTCACTCATAGGGCTTTCATCTGGTTTCACTTACCAGGATTTGCCTTCTGCATAACTTCACTCACTAGGGCTTTTACCTGCTTTACTCATCAAAAACTTTCATTTGCCTAACTTCACTCACTAGAGCTTTTACCTGGCTTTACTCATCAGAATTTTTCATTTGCCTAACTTCACTCACTAGGGCTTTCACCTGCCTTCACTTATCAAGATTTTTCATCTGCCTAGCATCACTTACTAGGACTTTCCACACCAAGTGTCCGATAAACACTGACCTACTTGGATTTTCATTATTTGCCAACCTCCCTTTTGGACTTGCCTTTGCCTAACCTCTTGTTAGAACTTTTCAATTAAGTATTTGGTCAACCTTGACCTACTTGACCAATATCTACATACAGACAATTGCAACTGCAATCTCCATATATTGTCAAACATTGAAACTCAAACATGAAGACTCAAACTTGAACCAACTCAAGCTTAGTCAACCTGATCAACTTTGACCCAAGGGATATTGCACCAAAGTGGGCTGGCGTGCAAGAAGTGCCTAGTAAGAATTGTCCCTCAATCTCCCAAGTTGGTATACAAAGGTATTCGTATAAGTGGATATAGATATGCATATAAAATAATCCTAAAAGTGGAGTCATGTAATCACAATCTGGCTTGAACTAAGTTCGATGGGAGACTAAGATAGGTGAGCAAGAGAGTGGGAGGAATGACACAAACATATTCTGAGGATATGGGAGGATGTGCAAGATGTGGTGGGAACAAGTTTTGAGGATGTGGGCTGGCGTATGAGAAGTGCCTAGTAAGAATTGCCCCTCATTCTCCCAAGTTGGTATAAAAAGGTATCCGTACAAGTGAGCAAGAGAGTGGGAGGAATGACTCAGACAGGTGAGCAACAGAGTGGGAGAAATGACACAGACATATTTTGAGAATATGGGAGAATGTGCGAGATGTGGTGGGAATATGTTCCGAGAATGTGGGCTAGCATGCGAGAAGTGCCTAATAAGAGCATTCATATCAGTTGTTCTATAATATCTCTAAAATTTGAGGTAAACCATTCACTATATTAAATTTAGATAATCATTTTTCACTACACACTACATCAATTATCCTAAAATTTCTATTATCTTTATTTTTTTATTATTTCCTTCTCTATCTTTCACTTTTTAAATTATTTTTTCTTTCTCCTTAATGTCTATCTTTTATTACCCAATATATTCCCTTCATTTGTTCTCTCTCCCAAATTAAATAATATTTTAATATTTAGCTAATGAATTTTATTTTCTAAATTCAAAGAAGTACTATTCATGAAACCTAAATTTAGGAGAATAGATAGGGTAGCTGATGTAAACGTTTTTTTACGTAAAATATAAAATTTAAGATAAATTCCGTATTTAGGGAAGAACATCCATATCAACTTCTCTAATACTAAAGTTATCTTAAATAGTACTACTTTAAATTTATAGAATGAAATTCATTCCCTAAATATTAAAATTTCATTTAATTTGGAAGAGAGAAAAAATTAAGGGAATAGATTGGGTAATGAAAAGTAGATATTACATAGGAAGAGAGAAAAAAAAAGTAGAAGAGAGAAGACAATAATAAAAAAAATGAAGATAATGGAGATTTTAAGATAACTAATATAGTGTGCAGTGAAAAGTGATTGTCTAAATTTAATAAAGTTAGTATCTTACCCTAAATTTTAAAAATATTATAGATGTTAGGATTGTTGGCCGACTAGAAGGGGGTTGAATAACACTGCACAAATAAAAGCAAATGAACCCTTCTTGGACTTAAAAGAACACTTGTATAAAATAATTAAATGAACCAAAAAAAATAGAGGCGCAGAGTTTTTTACTTAGTTACAACCAGGGAGGTTGTTAATCTATGGAAATAATCGCACTACTTACTCATTCAGGCGGAGAAACCTCTTTACAACAATTTACACACAAAAATGAAGAAGCTAAACAAAGAGGAAAGTGTGTACAAGTGTTGCTCAGTAATTCTTATTATTTTTAGCTTCTGGGAGCAAGGTTGTATTTATAGCTTTGGTCGGGGCACCTGAAAGGGTTTCAGACGCTTGGAGTGGGACATAATTCTATCCACGACACGTCAGTGAAAGTTCACGTCGATTATGATAACATTTGGGTTCCAGGCGTCCGGAAGGGTTCCGGGCGCCTGGACTCACAAAGTTAACATGGTTGACTTTTTCGATCTGGGCCCTCTGGTCCGGCTTTGCTCACCTCGGTTCGGGACTTTTGCTCCGGCTTCACTTTCTTGGGTGATTTCGGTCATCCGAAATAGGGCTCACCCGAATCCAACTTCCGGCCTTCTCAAGCAACCTTCCGCTCTAACTTCTCGTCCCTCAAAAATGTCGTGCGCCTCCTTCTCGTCCACCGGCGCATTCTTCCACAGCACCTCATCCCTCAGACGCACCGAGCTTGTCGACTCTTTCCTGTGTCACCCTTCTCGCTAGCTGCGTCTTTTGCTCGACTTCCTGTGCTCCTATGCTCCTACACACTTAGACACAAGGTTAAACACAACATGACCTAACCTAACTTGTTTAATTACATCAAAACAACCTTAGGATACCAACAATAGAGACACTAATGTGAATGCTCTAAGAATTGCCCTTCATTTCCCCAAATTAGGATAAAAGGACATCCATACAAGTGGACGTAGATATGCATATAAAACAATCCTACTAACTTCTTTTCTATTTTTTTTCGGGTGTTGAACTTGAATATGTTGATGCAATCGACATCTAAGGGTTTGATATTTGATAATATAATATACCAATGTATGGTCAGGTTGACTAAGGGTTAATCCAAATAGGACTTGATGTTTAGAAGAGAAAAGTCTAGTTAGGATTAAACGACTGACAAGGGTAAGTTCTAATCGAAGGATAAACAAATAATAAGTCTACTAAGTGACTAATTCTAACTGAAGGCTAAGCAAGGGGAAGTGTTGGTGAGTGAAGCTATATGGTGTTGGTTGGTCCTAGGAAGATCTTACCGGTTCCACTGTACACAAATTTTTGTACAAGTGTCGAACCTTTCCTAACAACCTATTGTATTCTTTAGAAATTAGATTCGGAATCACAAACGAAACTTAACATTATTGATTCCAAATTTAACTTATCTGTTCTTAGTGATTTAGACTTGGATCGCAAATGATACTTAACATTATAGATCCAAATCCACCTAGGTTACAAATTTAATTAAATATTTATTTCGAAAATCGGCTCTCAGGTCAAACATGACGAGACACTTGACCTTCTTGGGTATGAGAACATCCACCACTGCCTCGACAAAGCCTCTTAACGAAATTCAATATTTAATTTCCTTATATAACTTTAAGTTTAACCAAAAAGAATAATCGAATCACAAGATCGACAAATAAAACAAAAGAAACACCACTTTGAATTACAAATATGAAAATCTAGAATCTCTAGCCTCTTGTGTTTGGTATTTCAAATTTATACAAAGAAAACTAGTATGATGCGGAATAGAATTACTAGTTATACCTTTCTTTGTATGCAACAACCTCTTGATCTTCTATCGTATTCCTCTTCTTATCTCGGACGTTGTGTGGGCAACGATCTACCGAGACGAGAACCACCCAAGCCCTTCTTCTTCCTTCTTCCAAGTTTCGGCCAAGCAACTTTCTCCAATAAAACAAGTCTCGGCCACCAACCAAGCTCCAAGGAAAACTAGGAAACAAAATCCTCCTTTCTCTTCTTCTTCTCCAAGCTAGATCCGACCACCAAAACAAACTCCTAGATATTGATGAGATTCAGCCACAAAGGAGGAAGAAAAGGAGGAGAAGATGCTAGGACCGACCACCACCAAGGAGGAAAAGAGAGAGGAAAAATAGAAGAGAGTTATTTTTTATGAAGGCACCCCCTCTCTCTCTTTTATAATCCTTGGTCTTGGCAAATAAGAAAAGTTTTAATAAAAACTTCCTTATTTTCTTTGCCATGGAAAGGAAAATTTAATTGATTAAAAATAATTTCATTTTTTAAAATTAAAGTGGTTAGCCACCTCATAGCTGCAAGTAAGGAAAGTTTTAATAACAAGAATTAAAACTTCCTAATTTGTTTTCAGAAATTTTTAAAATAAAAATTTCTCTATTAATTTTTCCTTTCTTGGTTGGTTGTAAAAGGAAATTTTATAAATTAAAATCTCTCTATTAAAACATGTGGATGATTTCTAAAAAGGAAAATTATCTTTAAAATTAAAATCTTCCTCTCAATCTACAAATAAGGAAAGATATCAAATCTTTTCTTAATCTTTTATAGAAACTATAATAGAAAAAATTTAATTTTAAAACTCTCTTTTAAAATCATGAACATGGTTTCATAAATGAAAAGTTTTATCAAAAATTAAAATCTTCCTTTCAATCTACAAATAAGGAAAGATATGATCAAATCTTTTCTTAATCATTTGTAGAAACTATAAAAGGAAATATTTAATTTTAAAACTCTCTTTTAAAATCATGAGGATGGTTTCATAAAAGGAAAGTTTTATAAAAAAAATTAAAATCTTCCTTTTAACTACAAATAAAGAAAGATATCAAACCTTTCACTTAATCTTTTTAGAAAGCTATAAAAGGAAAGATTTAAATTTTAAACTCTCTTTTAAAACCATAGTATCCACATAAGAAAGATTTAAAAAATAAAATCCTTTTTAATTTAATGTGGCCGACCCATGCTTGGGTTCCAAGCTTGCTTGGCCGACCACCTTAAGATGGGTATAAAGGTGGGTATAGGTGGGTATAATACTTTATTAATAAGAGGCTACAATAGGGACTGAGAGGAGGAATTGGTTTTAGTCTCCCGATGAAATTAAGATTCCCGTGTTCGCCCCGAACACCCAACTTAATTTCATCAATAATAATTCATTCCACTAAAGAATTATTATTGAACTACGACACCAATCCCAAATTACATTTTGAGCTCCTTTTTATCATGAGTGTGTTAATCTCCCTGTGTTTAAGATGTCAGATGCCCACTAATTAATTGAGTTACTGACAACTCATTTTAATTAATATCTTAGTCTAAGAGTAGTACCACTCAACCTTATTGTCGTGTCAGACTAAGTTCACCTGCAGAGTTTAATATGACAATCCTTATGAGCTCCTCTTGGGGACATTATCAACTTAGATTACTAGAACACAGTTTCCTTCTATAATAAAAAACACATACTATAAGTAATATCATTTTCTAACTTATCGGACTTATTGATTTATAGAGCTAAATCTCACCCTTTGATAAGTTAAAAAAATAAATACTAAATATATGTGTTTGTTATTATATTAGGATTAAGAGCACACACTTCCATAATAACTAAGGTTTTGTTCTTTTATTAAGTCAGTATAAAAAGAACTTAGCTTAAATAGTCCTGCTCAATACACTCAGAGTGTACTAGTCTAATTTATCAGTCAAGATAAACTAATACCTAATTACACTATGACTATTCCAATGGTTTGTTCCTTTCCATCTCAGTCGTGAGCTACTGTTTATAATTTATAAAGAATTGATAACATTATTTTCTATGTGTGACACCACACACTATGTTATCTACAATATAAATTAATTGAACAACTACACTTAGCTTATAAATGTAGATATTTGATCAATATGATTCTTATTTCTAAGTAAATGTTTATACAAAATGCTAGACTTTTAGTATACATTTCAACAGATGGTGGAAGTCCTAGTGAGTGGAGCCAGACCCTAGTGAGTGAAGCTAGGTGATGTAAGTCCTGATGAGTGAAGTCAGGTCTTAGTGAGTGAAGTTAGGTAGTAGAAGTCCTGGTGAGTGAAGTTAGACCTTAGTGAGTGAAACTAGGTGATGGAAGCCCTAGGGAGTGAAGCTAGGTGGTGAAAATTCTGGTGAGTGAAGCCAAACAATGGAAGTCCTAATGAGTGAAGTTAGGTGGTGAATGACCTAGTGAGTGAAGCTAGGTAATGGAAGTCCTAGTGAGTGAAGCTAGGCAATCTTAGGGGGAGGCAACCCTAGGTATTGAAAAATCTTAGAGGAGTAAACTCCCAGTATGTGTGACTGACGCACGGTCGACCGAACTAACAAATTTTTAATACTGCTAACACTGTTTTACTTTATTATTTTATATCTATTATGCTAACTTAATATTGCAGGAAAATCTTAGTTTATCAGGATGATCAGATATTAAGCAAGACAAAAAGTCCAAACAGGTCTGAGGACAAGATGTTTGGCAAGTAAACAATTGGAGGAGAGAGATCTAATGAAGACGAGCCCCAGTGACACTGGTTCAACTTAAATATATTTTGGAAGTCTAAATTAAAACCATGACTAGATTCTGGTTTTGGTAAAACAGAATCTAAGTCATAATAGATTTATTTTATATTGAATGAACTCTGGTTTGTAGGGTATATTTGCTAACGTATTTTGCAGGAGTGAAGTATAAAAATTAATTCTCGGATGAACAGTGCTCGAGGTGCCTCAGAGCTGACTGGAGGCGCCTCAAAGCTTGAATAAAGGCGCCTTGGATAGGTTGGAGGTGCCCTCAAGGAGATAAACTTTGTAGATAAAGTTTCGTTGCGGAGAGTCGCCTTGGAGTGTGCTAGAGGCGCCTTGGAGGAGCATTGGAGGCGCCTCGGAGTGCTTGGAGGTGCCCTCGTGCGAATAGAAATCGAAGCTCGTGGGGCTGATCGAGTCCAAAGTTTACGAGATCATTTTTGAGGTTGGAGGAGCTTAAGATGAGGTTGGAGGCGCCCTTAACGCTCAATAAAAGAGATATTCAGCCAACAGATGAGAGACAACACTAATACGAGCTCCTACAACCGTTCTGCTAATCCGATTGTGCTATACTACTATATTCCAAGTTCTGAATTACTCAAGAACGACACAACACCGCTACGTGCTCAAACGAGTCGAAACTTGGGTAACGTGTAGTTTTTGATTATTTACCCCTACTTTCTTTATTGTATTTGATATTCTAAAGTTGGTAGTTCTGTTACCAACTTACTTCTTATAAAGAATCAATTGTTTAGTCGATTACTCATCGAAAAGGTCCAAAAGATCCAGATCTTGAAGTAAGAGTCGTCATAAGCTTCGAATCAAATAAAATTGAACGTGTATCTTTTTACTTATTTTCTTGTTATTCCGCTGTACTCGCACTTGTTTTACAAACCCATAAAAGCTTATTATTTCAAAAATCACATATGATTCAACTCTTCTCTTACGTGCACCGATCTTACGGAACATCCAAGAGATTTCATTAAACTTCGTCTTGAGCTCCCTTCTACTTGTTTTTAATTGTTCTCGGTTTGTGTAGTGTGATCGTCGTCGCTTGAGATCTACAATGAAGCCCGAACATGCGATCGTAGATAACTAGATACACAAACATTCCCAAGTTCTCTCGTTGCTCGACCAACCAACTTGACAGAAACTGATCTGATAGGAGCCAACCCAACTTACATCCGACCTATTGATGGTATTCTGCTTCTATCCTCAAGGAACCCGTCCATTTCCTAATCTCAACAGGTTCATCACCAATAATTGTTCCTAATATGTCTAATTAAAGATAAAAAAGAATCTTATACTTTAACGAAAAGTTTTAGCTTCAAAGCTAAAAAAGGAGAGAAGTTTTAGCTTCGTCACTTTTCTTGGCTTCGACTACTCAAACTTTCGGCTGGCCAATCAGGCCATTTCTTGTACCGGGTCCACTGCATGTTCGCCTACTGCCACGAGTGGGGATGATTGTGGGTTCAGAAGAATGCATGCAACAATTATCTCCGTCCTTTGATTGATATCATGTGTCCTTTATTTTCTCACTTTATATATTTTATTGTCACTAGCCATTTCTTTCCGGACATCAGTCAAACAATTCTATTTATATTTTAAAATAATAAGAGTGTTCTGAAATGGAATTAATTAATTAACTAACGGTTGAAATTCTATCATCTTTAAACTAATATAAATTCTTTATCATGCTTTTTAAAAATGATTTTAAAAGTATTTCTTATGCCTGGTGTGTGTTCCAAAGCATATTACAATTCTGGGGGAATATTGCTATTTACTGCGGGCTCCACTGGGTAAATGCTGCGGGTAACGAGTCCACGTCTCTTCCCTATATCCAAATTTTGACCGAGTCACGGATTCGCTGACGAGACTTTCCGAATCGCCTGTTTCGTTCGGACAGCAAACACTAAAATCGATGCTGTTATTGGAGAACTGCGGTGGGACGTAACACTAGAAACGTGCCTTTTTGGGCTGATGTCGGTAAATGTTACATATAGGCCCTCAAGTAGTTTAATACTTTCTGTTCAGTCCTCACTCGATGGGGGATGGCGCCGCTTGTGGGTCTGGAAGATTACTTTTTAGCCCTCCAAAGTCCGACCTGTGCTTATTTGTTATCGCTTCCGTCGTAGATGGTGGAGTCTGGACTGTTCGTAGTGCCGTACTCGACTTTTTATCGTCGCGTCTTCACCGGCCGCCAGTGGATCGACTGATCAAACCCTCGAATCGGAGACTTGGAAGAAGCGGAGAAACTACTCAACCCATCTCGCTCCTATCGATGTTGTTGAGAATTGACTTGCACTTGAAGATGGCAGTAGTTGAAGAATCCGATTGATGGGAGACAAGTGGGTATCGTCTTTCTCTTCGTTGCCTTGCTTTATCTTGGATTCCCCCTTCTGATCGTACGCATCGATCGATCTTTTCTTGGTAGCTTCGTGAGTTAGACAAGGTTTAGCTGGTGGATCGGGCGCTAATTGGTTTGCTTCTGCTGCTTTAATTGTAGGGTTAACAACATCTGCCTTTAGGTTCGTTTTTAATTGATGTTCGCTTGCGGAAGCTAGACAAACAATTACTAAAAGAAAAACAAAGGGATTTTCTGCTACATTCGTAAGTAGAAGTTTTATTTTCTCTCCCCATTTTCTTTGTTGTGGATATTTTGACGTTAGCGCTACCGGATAAAACATGGCTATTTAGACTTTAGGATCGATATAACCATTGCAACATTCGTTTGTTTGTCTTGATGACAGACTTCACTGAGTCTTTACATCTATTTTTTATGATGTCAGAACTGGAAAAATGTTAACTTATTATCTTCATCATCAAACCATGTATATTCTAAGTACTTGAGGTTGGCTATATGGAATTTAACCCTCCAGAGCTGTATTACAACTGACAAATTTTATATTGTCATGCTTGGAGATTGTGTGAAATTTACTCTGCAGCAGTGCCTATTTATATAATCTGCTTCATGGTACCTGTGAAAGCTACAATTGATTAAAAATAAAACGGAGCACTTATGGCAGTAAGTCAAGCACAAGTAACAATCGAGAGCACTTCTGTAAGAATTTCAAATAAGATGGGAACTTAAAATATGGGAGACCTGTTTACTGATATAGGTTAAAAAGGAAGCTATTTTAATGAAGATAGGTGTCATTATATATATGAGGAATGATACCCTGGCCAATCTTATGTGAGGGACCGTGAGCGACATCCGACGTGGGCGATTTGACACGGCCAAAATCTAATTTTTAAATTCTCTTTTCTTTCCCCTTTAATTGCATGCAATAATCACTATGGTGCTAGTTTTTAAAAACCAACACCAAGGTAGTGTAGTTGTTACAATGTAGTAGTTGCTACAAATGTGTAACAGTTGGTAGCTATTACAATGCTGTCATAACGTGTAGCAGTAGCAGTTAGTAGCTGTTACAACGTGTAGTTGTTACAATGTGTAGCTATTACAATATAGTAGTTGCTACAACTTCAATTATTTTTCATATTGTAGCAGTTACGATTTTGTATATGCTACTCAGTTGTAGCAGCTACGAAATCATAGCTGCTACAATATGTGTAGCTACTATAATTGTGTAACAAACTTCCAAAGATCATAACTTTTGACTCGAATATCATAATGAGACGATCTTTTTTTTTGAATTGAAGCTCGTTCAGAGATCTATAATTCAAAAAAAAAAAAGTCTCATTCTGATATCTAAGTAAAATGTTATGATCTTTGGAAGTTTGCTACACAGTTGTAGCAACTTCGGGTTCGTAGTAGTTGTAACAGCTATGCAACCGTAACTGCTACAACATGAAAAACAATTGTAATTCTAGCAACTACGAAACCATAGCTGCTACAACATAAAAAATAATTATAGTTGTAGCAGTTACGAAACCATAGCTGCTACAATTGTGTAGGAGGTAATGCATGTGTCAGATACAAGCATGTGTGAGAAGAAAGAGACGATGCATGCATATTGTACCGGAGGGATAGATGTGTGATTTTTTAAATTCTGACGGGGCACTGTTACGGCAAGTGAAATTGCGCATCTGTCGCACAGGAATCGTTGGGCAGGATATATATATATATAAAGAAAAATGCATCAAAGCTTATCTTTGTGTAGCTTAGCCATAGAATCATTGCTTGATGTTTTGTGCATAAGCTAATCAGGCTATGTTTCCAAATGACACACCACACAAGGATGCACTTCTTTGTAGATTGTACAGTTAGTGTATTCATGCACATCCTTATAGGTCAGAGATCCAGTGGCTCAATCTACTTTCCGAATCCGATAAGTTTGAGATAGCCTCAAAGACTCCTACGAGGTGGTAGGCAATGACTTGGCCATCCTCTGTGGTTGGAAAGACTTGCTAGGGTAACCTATAGTGTATTTGTTGTTTAAAACTATTAATACTTCATTTATCCTTTCCATAAGTGACATTGTTAGCCTGATTAAAGCCTATAGTATATTTGTTGTTGTGTAAAACTATTAATACTTATTTTTTAATCCCTTCTAACAGCAATCAAGTGTAGTTTAATATTTAATAACTGATAAAGTGACCGTATTTACCTGATTACAGTATGCATGATTCACATATATTCATTATTTTTATGTAGCCAATTGATCAATATTAACATTAGCAAACCACAAACTTAAAGCTTTGAAACTGCATATAATCATAGAAAGCCAGCTAATTATATTGCACAAAAGTAGATAAAGCTGATGAATCTGCAAATGCCTTTGTTTACAAGATGTGCAAGGGACAAATTATGCAGTAGATGATAAGTATTAATAAAGTAACTTTAATTGTTTGTGATTGAAGAAGCAGTTTTACTGTTTTCTGTATCAAAGTTATCTAGCTTTTACCTGGCAAATCTCTGAATTCAAAATTGCATTTTCAATATGCTCTCACTTGTTAGCATGTTATTTTTCATTACTACCTGGATATCTACACTGACTCAAACAGTACTCAAATTTCAGGATTAGGGTCCTGAGAAATCAGAGTTTGGAGAGGGTATCTTCTAAAATACTTGGTTCATAAATGAGAAATCTGACCACAATGTACAAGCGTATAAACAACTTCTTTGGCACTTTCTTTCAGTATGAGTCTGTAAAAGGTTCACCTGTGGATAATTTGAAGTCTAGGAAGAAAGTACTGGATCCTCAAGGACCATTTCTCCAGAAGTGGAATAAGATATTTGTTTTATCCTGTGTGATGGCTATATCTGTGGATCCCCTCTTCTTTTATATTCCAGTAGTGAATGATACAGAGACTTGTATTGATTTGGACGACAATTTGGTAATCACCGCTAGTGTCTTACGTACCTTCACCGACATCTTTTACGTTCTCCATATCATATTTCAATTTCGAACTGGCTTTATAGCTCCACCATCTCGTGTATTTGGAAAGGGGATCTTGGTTGAAGATTCTTCAGCAATAGCCCTTAGATATCTGAAATCACACTTTCTTATTGACATTCTTGCAGTTATTCCTCTGCCACAGGTAACAAAATCATCTTTATGCTGCATCTGCATGCACAATATGCTAATTTTGACTTCTGTCATTAAAATTTTTTGTACATATTGAGTTTGCAAAAACCATTATTTTCCATTTTCATTTTTTAGACTAATGAATGTTGGAGATGTACAATATAAAAGGTTATTTTCTAGCAAGGTAAAATGTTATTATTCCTTATAAAATGTTTGGTTAAAACTTAAATATTCCTTTAAGATTATTTTACATAGAAACCTTAATGAAGCCTAGAAATCTATAATTATTCTCAGTTTTGTAGGATCTCTTCACTTTTAATAAACCTTGTATCTGATATATTCAAGCAATATGCTGGTCACTGAAAATGGATTGCCTGTTAAAAACTCATGTGAGAATGCTCTAACTGATCAGAAAGTTTATTATGTCTCATAGTTTGCTTATATATTAAAAGCCTGAACATGAGTCACAGAACTTATAGATTTAATTTATTTCACTAATTTCCTTGGTCACTAAGACTTTGAATTTGCATAGCCCAATAGCTTTTGATGCATGCATCTTTATATTCAAGTTGTAAAAGAGAGCCTCTAACTTCTGCATTGATTTATATACTTAAATACTATTAGAGAGGCTGTAATGTGTTTATGATCACCTATCGAAAATGGTTTGCTTCAATGCTCGATGTTAACCAAATTAACCAAGATTGAGGACAATTTCCTAGTATATGAGAGATTTAGATGGAGGAAATTTTCTGGTTTCTGAAAGATTTTTTTCTAATAACTAAGAGATATGTAGAAGGGGAGTCTTGGCGCAACGGTAAAGTTGTTGTCACGTGACCAAAATGTCACGGGTTCGAATCCTGAAAATAACTTCTTGCAAAAAGTGGGTAAGGTTGTGTACAATGGGTCCTTTCCCGGGACCCCACATGGCAGGAGCTTCGTGCACCCGACTTCTTTTTTATTTTTTTATTTTTTATTTTTAACTAAGAGCTATGTAGGCAAATGCTAGAAACTAAGGGTTGTCCATTAAGTAGGAGAAAATTGGAAAATTATAACTTAATGAATACAAAAAATAATAATTAAGACTGATTGTGATAGTTTTTTTTTTTATTTCAACGAAATGGAAATTAAGTTATAGTTAATTATTTATTTCACAATAAGAGAAATCAATGAAGAATTATTGATAAATTAGGAGGGAGGATTATGGGATAGAATGAAGGGCATCAAAGTTATGCCCCCCTTAAATCTTTGCAGGTTTTGTAGGTAATCATGGGAAACTTTGCTTAACGAGTTATGATACTGCACCATGAGAAAACATGCTTGAGTATTCAAACATCTGTACCTAACTGTTTGAAGAGCCAAAATAACTATTTTCATGAATATCATTAAGGTGATGCAACAAATTTAAACGACACATTATCATTAAGTAGTATTTGGCCCAACTATATAGGATTAGCTAGTTAAATCTTATCTCTTGATTAAGCTTCATACAATGATATTTCACTAGTTATATTCACAATAATTAAATCACTTTTATTATATTGACTAATGTCTTCTTTCATCTCTATCACCCATTACAACTTCAACTAAAAAATTTAACTCTTCTAATTATGAGATCTATTGGTTATCTTTCAATATGTGTTACGAACCACAAGTGCACGACTACGTCGTCAGTAATAAAAATATCGATCCCACAAGGACGGTTGATTAAACACTAATTAACTTCGTATAACGAATTATCTAGACAATCGGAAGGTCGTTCACAAACGCTAGAAAAAGAAAGAGAAGAGAGAGAGAGTGAGAGTCAAGAGAGAGTAGAGAGGGAGAGAATGAGCATAGTGAAGGAAGGATGATAGATTCTAGGATTTCGGTTTCGTTATGAGGCTAGTTAATGTCCTCATGCATTGTTAACTCTGCTTATACTAGTGTAGGGATTCTAACTAAAGTCCGGTACAACCCCGCTAAAGTCACACCGGAGAGTCTATCCAAGTCCTAACGCCATTAAGTAAAGAAACAACTCTAGAAAGTCCGGTTAAAAGATTACCCTCTGTCACGGGGTCCCGATCATACATTCCTAGAGTTATCTAATGTACTTTCTAACGGTAGCACTAGAGTATCAACTCGAATTAGAACGCCCTGTTAAAATAAAACCTCGTGTCATGGGTACCACGAGTAAGGCCCTTTATATAGGAAAGAAGATAACACAACACAAATTGCAAAAATACCCCTATATATTTACATATTCTAACACTCCCCCTCAAGCTGGAGAATATAGATCATATGCACCAAGCTTGTTACATATGTAGTCAATTCAGGGACCTCTTAGTGACTTAGTGAATATAACTGCTAGCTGATCATGTGAGTTAACAAAACTAGTAGATATTTCTCCAGATATGACTTTTTCTCTGATAAAGTGACAGTCAACTTCAATATGCTTTATTCTCTCATGGAAGACTGGATTTGAGGCAATATGCATAGCAGCCTGATTGTCACACATGAGTGTCATTTGTGTAACCTCTCCAAATCTTAGTTCCTGAAGTAACTGTTTTAGCTATATAAGTTCTTGACTAGCTATAGCCATAGCTCGATATTCTGCTCTGCACTAGATCTTGTCACAACATTTTGCTTTTTGCTTTTCCAAGAAACAAGGATTCCTCCGACAAAAATACAAAACCCAGAGGTAGATCTTCTATCTGAGGGAGATCCTGCCCAATCTGCATCAGAATATCCCACAACTCGAGTATGTCCTTTGTCTTCATATAGAAGACCCTTTCCTGGTGCACCCCTGATATATCGAATAATGCGAGTCACGACATCCCAATGTTCTTTGTACGGAGAGTTGAGAAACTGACTTACTACACTTACTGCAAATGAGATATCTGGACGAGTGACAGTAAGATAGCTCAGTTTCCCTACTAATCGCCTGTATCGTTCAGGATCTGAAAAAGACTCCCCCTGATTTGGTAGGAGCTTCACATTAGGATCTATGGGATTGTCGACTGTCTTCGAATTTAACATTCTTGTTTCTTCCAGAATACCCATTGCATACTTCCTTTGGGTTATAATGATCCCATCTTTAGACTGTGTTACTTCTATCCCTAGGAAATATTTGAGTTTGCCGAGATCCTTTGTCTGGAAATGTTTGAAAAGATGTTTTACTTGTGAAATCCCAAGATGATCACTACCTGTGATGACAATATCATCAACATAAGCCACTACGTAGATGCAACCAGTAGATGAGTGACGATAAAAGACAGAATGATCAGCCTCACTCCGAGTCATGCCAAACTGTTGAATTACGGTACTAAATCTACTGAACCATGCTCTGGGTGACTGCTTGAGACCATATAAAGATTTCCGCAAGCGACATACAAGACCAGAAGATTCCCCCCGAGTAACAAAACACGGAGATTGCTCCATGTAGACTTCCTCGAGCAGATCACCATGTAAGAATGCATTTTTGATGTCCAACTGATAAAGGGGCCAATGACGAATTACAGCAATAGACAGGAAAAGACGCACAGAAGACATCTTGGCAACAGGAGAAAAAGTGTCCCCATAATCCAATCCGAAGAGTATAGCCTTTAGCGGCGAGACGAGCCTTAAGCCGATCAACCATACCGTCTGACCAACTTTCACCGTAAACACCCATCGACAACCAACCACTGACTTCCCAGGAGGTAGAGGCGAGGTGCCAAGTCCCACTGCTCAGTAAAGCACTCATTTCATCGAGCATAGCCTGTTTCCATCCTGGATGGGCAAAGACATCACTTGCACTTTGGAAGAGAAACAGAAGACAAGGAAGAAAGACAATAATAATAGGATGGAGAAAGGCGATGATTACGAGTGGAACACATACCCTTTCGAAGTGCAATAGGAACATCAGAGTCAGGAGATGAGACCGGAGGAAACGGCGAAGGAGTTGGCTCCAAAGATGTGTCTACGCCTCTACGGCAACGTCAGTGCTGGTCGATGGCAAAGCAGAACGAGAATGACGCTGATAAACCTGCAAAGGAGGAGACGAGGCTGGGGATGACAGAGATGCCTCCGGGGGACAAAAGATAGTCACTGGTGCAGGTGGAGAGGGAGAAACCTTGGACTGGGAGGCGGTAGGCCCAAAAAATGAAACCGAATCAAAGAATGTGACATCAGCAGAGATGAAGGAGTGACGAAGAGTAGGGGAATAACACTTGTACCCTTTCTAAGACCGTGGGTACCCAAGGAAAACACACTTATGAGACCGGAGAGAGAGTTTATCAATGCTAGGATCAAGATCATGAGCAAAGCATATAGAACCAAAGACCCGAGGTGGTAAAGAATGAAGAGGATGACGAGGGTAGAGGATAAGATGAGGTATTTTTCCCTTGAGAGTGGATGAAGGCATGCGATTGATGAGATAACACGCAGTAAGTACAACGTCACCCCAAAATTGAAGAGGGACATGAGAATGGAGAAGAAGAGTCCGAGTGGTCTCAAGGAGATGACGATTCTTGCGTTCTACAACCCCATTCTATTGAGGAGTATGAGGGCAAGACGTGCGATGCGGTACACCATGGGATGCCAAGAAAGAACGAAACTGAGCAGAAAGATACTTACGTGCATTATCACTTTGCAAAGTACGAAGAGAAATACCAAACTGAGTTTTGATTTCATGAAAAAAAGATTGAAAAATAGAAAACAATTTGGAACGTTCCTTCATCAGATATAACGATATACAACGGGAAAAATCGTCTATAAAAGTAAGAAAATATCGTGATCCCAATGTAGAAGAAACACGACTCGGACCCTAAACATCAGAATGAACCAAGGCAAAGGGGGACGTAGCCCGACTCACAGTGCGAGGAGAAAAAGAACTACGAACATGCTTACCTAACTAGAAATAATGTACAGGACTGGGATTTAAGATTAAGAACTGAAGTAATAACTGAAGTAGGAAACTTACAAACTTAGGAGTTTCTCAAAGTAAGACTTGTAGCAAGATGTGCTGTGTTAGTATGTCCTGTAAAGTAAGCAATAATGTAGAGCATCTACTTTAGAGTCTGTAGCAAATCTGTAGTGGGTACAAGAGATAAGAATCAGCTGAATGATGATGGGGCCCAATGCGCACCCAGTTCACCGATGAAAAACTCTATAAAACCCATGACTCTCTCAAATGCAAGACACACAGCACATCTTGCTACAAGTCTTACTTTGAGAAACTCCTAAGTTTGTAAGTTTCCTACTTCAGTTCTTAATCTTAAATCCCAGTCCTGTACATTATTTCTAGTTCTTATATACATTATCTGTGAGATTTGAGATTAAAAGACGTTTCCGCAACTTTTTGGTATCAGAGCTAGTTTTATGGCTAGCTAAGTTTTATAATAAGGTACTTAGGGGACGGGTCCCTGAGTTAAGTATCACCTCCTGTCATTCTTCCTAAAAACAATAACAGACATCTTTCTTTAAAATTCAGGTTTAGCAAATTGCAACTGTTGATCAGTTATAGCAATGCCTGAAGGCATGCCTAGCAAATTGCAACTATTGATCAGTTATAGCGAAAACATGAACTGATATAGTGTCTTATTAACTAATTTTCCTTAAAACTATTTTTATTTTTCTATTGTAATAAGGCGACCGGGGAACAACGGGTGGAATGCAAAAGAATAGGTCCTAACTTGGCAACCAAAGGCTGGGGAAACCGCTTTAGTCCAAGGGCACACCTATGTGAGCATGAAAGCCTTTAGGACCCTCTAAGCCGTAAGCAATAGGATTATAAAAGATAGAAAAAGGAAAAGAGGTTATAATTGTGTCTATGTCTAGACAATGGGAAGAACGGATTCAGGAATAGTATACAAAATCTCATACCTCGAACCTTGAGTACCTTGATTTAGCAAAAACCAGTAAAAAGCCAACCCAAGAAGAACTAGCTCACAATCTTTCAGTAATCTATGACCGAGTTTGCTTGTCTTGTAGAGTCCACTTAAAAAACTTCAAACAAATTCAAGAGGAAATAGAAGTCCTCAAAGAAGAAAATAAGAAGTTGGTTAAAAATTTAGTAAATTTGACAAAGGTGATAGTAGAAAATAAACCACTCACAGAAAAACAACTCAAAGAAGTGGTTTTAAACCTTATTCGACAGCCTAAAATAATTGAAGAACGAACTTTACAATTGTTAGAAGAGCTAAAGAAGAAACTGGACAGAGTTGAAACCATATTACATAAAATCGAGACTTGGACGTCTTCATGAATGAGTTACATCAACACCCAGGCTACAAATTCATACAAAGAAGCTCTCCAAGCAACTGAAAGCCTAGAATCACCTTCTTTAGGCTTTTGTCGACCAGCTAAATATAAAGGAGCTATTAGTAGCTCTATAGCTATTATTAAGCAATCAAATACTCAGATTCAGCTATTAGTAACCATTCTTGAGAAGTTAGAAACTCTTGATGACCGCCTGAAGAAGCTTGAAGCTATAGTCCAAAAATCCAGAACACCCTCTTTGCCAGAAACAGTTATTGATAATTTAACTGAAAAAATCAAGAGCCTCAAAATACAAGAAAAACCGAAAGAGCAAAAAGGAAAGTTCAGAGTATTCTCGGACCCATTCACTTTATTTAAAGAAGAAAAAGCTAGAGAAAGAAGCAAGTAATGGCCACCAGAACAAGGTTACAAGATCCTCCTGTAACAACCCTCACCAGAAGTATAGAAGCAGAGGAGCACCCACTGTTTGAAGATCAAGTAAGGGAATATAGGCAAGGACAAAGACGTAGATACAATGCTCAGAGAAGACTCCAGAGGATTACCAGAAGCATCACTGGCCAAGGACCTTTTAATCAATCTCTAGAGCAGCAGCTTGATCCTCAAGTACAATTGAGGTTATCTATGCAAGAAAGAGCATCAATAGTACCAGCTGAGGGAGGTACTATATCACTCACGGAGAGATGATGCCCATCATAGAGTCTATATGCATCGATCGGAGGAAGCCATTCTGGTCACCACAAACTAGGTTGATCGAGCACTTATTCAACTAGAAAGTTTTATGCAACTTCAAAGAAGCGGGATGCGATTTATCCATATGGGAGTTATTCAAGTCAGAGTTCAAATACTTTATAGACAAGAAGAAAGTACGCTTCTATTAATCGTCTTTCGAGATAACAGGTGGCAAGGAGACCAAGCTATATTCGCTACCATGGAAGTAGACCTGACGCAAGGAAGCCAGCTAGTATATGTGGTACCTGATACCATGCTAACTATCTCAGATTTTTATAGAAACATACAAATTTCTATCTTAGTCAGGGGCTATGAAGGCTGGCAGAACGACGAGGCCAATATTCTAGTCACCAGAGGAATGGTTGGACGGCTATCCAACACCCTAAATGTTGGGTTTGCCTATGAAATACAGAATGTGGTGGATTACCTGATTACTCATGGAGTTAGAGCTTTACCAGGCAGAAGGTATAATACTAGAGAAGTACAAGGGCAAAATTGGATTATTCATCAATCCGGTATCAACATCCCCATGCAACCAACAGAAGTGAACACTCGGAACCTGCTGGATGGACGTGTTTCAATACATTTTGACAACTATCAGGCAGCAATTACGGCAAACCCACCACACTATAATCAAAGGGATGAAGAAATTCCTTCTGATGAAGAAGAAGTCCAACATCAAGTCATTGCTGTTCTTCTTCAAGATCCGGAAGTACTACAAGTTAGAAGAATTAGCAGTACAGCAATAGTTCCCCAAAGAAAAACTGAAGGATCCGCTGGTTATGATCTAGCTATTAACAGAGAACAATTTGTCCCTAAAAAGGACAAGAGTCTCTTGACTACTGGCATTTGTATCCAGATTCCAAAAGGAACTTATGCTAGAATAGCACCAAGATCCAGCGCTGCCTTGCGAGGCCTTATTATCATGAGAGGAGTTATTGATGAAGACTACCGAGGGGAGGTAAAAATTATTGCTTACAATATTACTAATAAGCATGTTTATCTTCAAAAACATGAATGTATTGCTCAAATTATTCTGGAAAAAATAACAACACCAGATGTGGTGGAAGTAACTTGCTTGGAACCTACAGAAAGAGGAATGCAAGGATTTGGATCCACTGCAAACCTAGCATACCCCTCTGAAGCCCCCCTGCCAAAAGCACAAAAGAAGAAAGTTATCCTGAATGCCCGGGATGTGTATACTGTCATGATGGTGAAGAAACAGCAGAGCCTTATGAGTTCTATGTAGCTCCCTCACCAGGCTACATTGATGACCGTGAATATATAGAATACATGCCCTTATATCATCAAAAGGATACAGAACCGACCCTAAAGGAAAAGCAAACATTTGATGCAATTCTTGAAGAATGCCAACAGTTCCATCAGGAGTATGATTGGCTGCAACAACGAGCTATGATATCTGAAGATGACCCCATGGAAATAGCTATCTCCGAGACACGACGAACCTTGAGACGGTCCCGGGATTATCGGCAAGAATTGCAACACCAGCTTGATGCTCTAACACCTTCCTCTTCTACTAACCACTTTTGCATGGCTATTACTAGTGACTATATTAGTTATCTACAATATTTAGCCTTGCAGAATTGTTCTCCTTCCCAGGAGTCGGACGAAGAATTTACAAATCCTTTCGCGGAAGGTGGTGGAAGGGAACATATTATTGCGGCTACAGCAGACACTACAGTGGAAGAAGACGCTTGGGTTACTGATTATCCAAAGCTCAAAGCCCTTACAGAGCAAATTTATTCAACAGAGGCTGTCTCACAATATAGGCCTCCAATGGAGACAACTATGAACACCGTCGGTTATCCCCCAACAAGACAAAATCCGAACCTGTTAGTATTGTTCCCCCAATTGAACCAGGCAAAGGGAAGCACTTCAAAAGCAGGGACACATCTGAATGGTGGAACCTACCATCAGCACACCAACAAACTGGCGCCATCCTAACCCTGCCTACGCAGCTTGGTAAAGTAGAGGACGTATTTTTAAGATGGGAAGACATTACTAAAAATATGGTTGCTTTGCAGAATTTCACATATAACCAGGACAAGGCCGATTTCATTGAAAATCTTTTAGGAGAAGCAGAAAGGCTGACCTGGATTTAATGGCGAATGACCTACCCGGATGAGTATCAAGAATTGGTAAATTCATCTGAAGGAAGAAATGGTACCCAAAACATACTTTCTTAAATAAGAAGGGTATTTATTCTAAAAGATCCTTTCCAAGGATCTACAGATATGCAGGATAATGCCTATAGAGACCTTGAAAGAATATCATGATCCCACATTAAAGATATTCTTCCCTTTATGAATGATTACATGAATTTAGCTGCAAAAACTGGAAGGTTATTTACTGGTTCAGAATTATCTGAAAAATTTTGGCTAAAATTACCAGGTGACCTTGGCAGAAGAATTAAAGCTGCGTTTGAAGAAAAATACCAAGGAAACACCATAGGAGTTCACCCAAGGGTCCACTTTGCATATAAATACTTGGAGGAAGAATGCAAGCGAGCGGCTTTCAATAGGTCATTAAAAGACCTATCATTCTGTAATCAGATACCTATACCAGGGTATTATCAAAAGAAAGGGAAGTTCGAAGCAAGAAGATCCACTACCTATAAAGGAAAGCCTCATAGCTCTCATGCCAGGATTGAGAAGAAGAAACACCTTCTAAGAAACAAGAAATGCAAATGCTTTCTATGTGGAGAAGAAGGCCATTTTGCAAGAGATTGCCCTAGGAATACCGAAACACAAAAAGGGTAGCTATGTTTAAAGGCCTTGAGCTTCCAGAAGACTATGAAATAATGTCTGTCCAAGAAGGAGATGAACCTTCTGACGCAATCTATAGCATATCCGAAGGTGAAGATCACCAGGTACTCACAAATCTTAATGAATCTCTATTTATATTTATAGAGGAGAAAAATTGTTATATGATTGAAAAAGAAAGTGGATGACAACCTATGGTACGGGTCACTAAAACCCAACACGACTGCAACCACATATGGATGATCAATGATGAAATTTCATACCCATATGAAAGATGCTACTGCTGTAAAAGAATGACAATGCAAAAGCATAGGATGCACTGTTCTACATGCAAAATAACATCATGCGGTATGTGCTCAAAACATTACTTTAATGTTACAATTCCTATTCAGCAAAAAGCACCAATTCCATACAATCCTAGTAGTCTTGTTCAAGAGCAGCAGATATATATTGATTGGGCTGAAGCAGAGATGACTAGACTAAAGCAAGAAGTTGAGGCTGCCAAAGCACTTTCTATTTTGCAGATAGAGCAATTAAAAAAGGAGTTCCAAGGCAGAGAGGAAGAATTAATAAGGAATGCTTCTGCAGACAAACTTGAAGCTGATACTGAAAATGAAGAACTTCGTTTAAAGGTAGACCTTCTTGAGCTAGAAAATGCTGACCTCAAGAGACAAATATCTAAAAATCAAAATGAGGAAATTCATCAAGAAGAAAAAGAAGAAGCATACATGTTTGTCACTGAAGGGCGAGAAAAGGATCTCTCTACTTCTGAAGTAATATCGTCAAAAAAGAAAAACAAATGGCCTTTTTAACCTTGTGATAGAGCTCAGCATACCAGGGGTGAAAAATTTCAAAGTTAATGCAATATTAGACACAGGAGCTACTACATGCTGCATAGATCAGGCATCTATATCACCGGAGGCCATTGAAGACAATACCTTCATTGTCAATTTCAGCGGAATCAACTCAAAAACAACTGCCAACAAAAAACTAAAGTATGGCAGTATGAAGATTGGGGAACACACTTTCAGAATACCTTATACGTATGCTTTCCCTCTAACAATTGGAGGAAATATCACCATGATAATCGGATGTAATTTCATCCGATCTTTATACGGAGGCATTCGGATAGAAGGAGATGAGGTAACTTTCTACAAAAATATAACTACTATAAAGACTCAACAAACTGTTGCTGCAGTATCCACCCTTGAGGAATTGGAACTTGAAGAAGAAGAGTACAACCAGATTCAAGAGCAAATCTGTACATGGCAATCAGGTACTCTACTGCAAGACCTTATAAAAGAACTTACTGATACTGGATACATTGGGGATAACCCCACCAAATACTGGGACAAAAACAAGATTACATGCAAGCTTGAAATAAAAAATCCTGTCCCCAGGGCGTAGCACAGATGGGGAGTGCATGGTTCTGTGGCTGAAAGGTCCAGGGGTCGATCCCTGGGGTGTCACTGCCTGGGGTTAACGTCTCCGCGATGCACTTTCCATCTGTGTACCTGCATTTACCTCCCTCCATATCCGTGGGACCGGCTCTAGGGGGGCCGCTGATGTGGCGGTTCCACATTTTTTTGAAATAAAAAATCCTGATCTTACTATTGAAGACAGGCCCCTGAAGCATGTAACCCCTCAGATGCAAAAATCCTTTAGTGCCCATATAAAAGCTTTGTTGAAGTTAAAGGTAATCCGACCAAGTATGAGCAGGCATAGGACTACAACAATTATTGTCTATTCCGGCACTACAATCGACCCAGTAACTGGAAAGGAGACAAAGGGGAAGGAGCGTATGGTCTTCAACTACAAGTGTCTCAATGATAATACTCACAAAGACCAATACAGCCTCTCAGGCATCAACACCATTATTAACAAGGTGGGCCGAAGTAGGATCTATTCAAAGTTTGATCTTAAAAGTGGTTTTCATCAGGTGTCAATGGATCCTGAATCTATCCCCTAGACTGCATTTTGGGTTCTCGATGGACTCTACGAATGGTTAGTCATGCCATTCGGATTAAAAAATGCTCCAGCTATTTTTCAAAGTAAGATGGACAACTGCTTTAAAGGTACAGAAGATTTTATTGCAGTTTATATTGATGATATTCTAGTTTTTTCCGAATCTGAGCAGGAGCATCGAAGTCATTTGAAGGTCCTATTAGATATCTGCAAAAAGAATGAGTTAATATTAAGCCCAACAAAGATGAAGCTTGGAAGCCCAACTATTGAATTTCTTAGTGCAACAATAGGAGAATCAAAAATAAAGCTTCAAGCCCACATTATTACAAAAATAGCGGATTTCAATGATAGTGAATTACAAACAACCAAAGGACTTCGTTCATGGCTGGGCCTCCTTAATTATGCCCGATCCTATATCCCTAACCTGGTAAAAATCTTGGGTCCGTTATACTCTAAAACAAGTCCTAATGGCGAGAAAAATATGAATTCACAAGATTGGGCTTTAGTGCGCACTGTCAAAGCAATGATAAAAGAACTGCCTGATCTGACGATACCACCAGCTCAGTGTTATATGCTTATTGAAACTGATGGCTGCATGGAAGGATGGGGTGGCATCTGTAAGTGGAAACTTCAGAAGCATGATTCAAAGGCAGAAGAAAAAATCTGTGCTTATGCGAGTGACAAGTTCTCACCCCCAAAATCCACCATAGACGCCGAAATCCATGCTGTTATGAATAGCTTAAATAGTTTCAAAATCTACTATCTGGACAAGGAGGAGCTTTTAATCAGGACTGATTGCCAAGCCATTATTAGTTTCTTTAATAAGTCTGCACAAAATAAGTCATCTCGAATACGATGGATAGCTTTTACAGACTTCATTACTGGCCTAGGCATTCCCGTCCACTTTCAACATATTGAAGGTAAAGACAATCTTCTTGCTGACGCCCTATCTTGATTACTCTGTGTCCTTACAGGTCCATGGACTCACACGGAGAAGGATCTTCTAATACTGACCCAAATGGAGGAGACCTTGAGGCAACTCGACCCCAAGCCAAATACAATAGCATCCCGGCACCTAGCGGGCCTTATCATCTCTTGGAGCAATACGAAGAACTGGCCAAATCCAGTAAAACCCGGATCTTCCATCCAGAAGAACATGACAAAAGAACCCACATGGAAGATATTGAATGGACAACCTCAAGGACCGTCATTAATAGCATCAGAGAGCTGGAACTCATTTGCAGGGTCAAGGAAGGTGACTTTAGGGCCAGGAGTACTCAGAAACGAGGCCTTTACTTCAAAGACGCACTACCAGCTATAACCAGCACTAGAATTGAATTATTGGAGACTTTTCTGAGGATGCAAAGCACGCTCCAGCACATCAAAGACACACCACCATGATTTACGGAAGTATGGTGAGCCTACAAATCCAAAAACACTTTATCCTCTAAATGGATTGAGCCCCGGGGAGCCGTCCATTTGTCTAAAAGGATAAGAGTGCTGAGTCAGTATGTCCTGTAAAGTAAGCAATAATGTAGAGCATCTACTTTAAAGTCTGTAGCAATGATGATGGGGCGCGCACCGGTTCATAGATAAAAACTATAAAACCCGACTCTCTCGAATGTAAACGTCTTACTGAGTCTTACTTTGAGAAACTCTAAGTTTGTAAGTTTCTACTTGGGTTCTTAATCTTAAATCCAGGTCACGCATTGTTTCAGTTCTTATATCGTTATCGTGATTTGAGTTAAAGGCGTTTCGAAGATTAGGCGGGTAATAGCGGTAGGAAACTTCTGAGTTTCTCATAAGACAGCAAGTATCGTGTCGATGAGAGTCGATGACTGGTCATCGTCCATCTCTTGTACCTCTGTTTAAAGTGATGCACTGCTTTGACTCAACACTGTCGCTTGCGCAAGGCTGAATCCATTTGAGGATAAAGTGTTTTGAACTGTGGCTCACCGCGTGAAATCATGGTGATGTGCTGGCTCGAAAAGCCTCGATGATTGATTCTGTGCTGAGTGGCTTCTCGGTGGGCTTCACCTATTCTGACGCTGGACGTTCGATATCTTGGTTCTTTTGTCGTGTTCTTCGGATGGAAGATCCGGTTGGATTCTTCGTGTGACGATGAAGGCGGATGCTGTGTTGGCGGATGCCAAGTCTCCGTTTGGTCGATAAGATCATCGTGGACTGTGAGGCTCAGGCGTCGATTGTCTTACCGATATGGGCGAATGTCTCGTCGATGACGTCGCGGACGGGGCAATGAGCGGTCGATCTCAAACTATTTAAGCTATTCATAACGGCGTGGTTCGGCGGTGGTTTGGGGTGGCTGCCGCGCGCGTGGCTGCATGATGCTCAGTTGCCACCCCGATCCTTCGCGACCCGCATAACATTGAGCGGTCTGTGGTCCGATCGGCGGTCTTTATCGCCCAATCTTCGATCGTATTTTCTCGCCGTTAGGACTTGTTTAAATATCGGACCAGTTTTACCGGTTGAGATGGGATCGGCGTGAGCCCGACGCTGGTTGTTTGTCAATCGTGGTCCTTTATTTTGATTCTCTCCTGAAAGGATGGTTGAGCTTCGTCTTTGTTGGGCAATATTAACTCGTTCTTTGCGGATGTCGATGCTCTGCCGGTCGAGCAGAATATCGTCGATATAGCGCGATAAAATCTTGCGTACTGGCGATTGTCCGTCTGCACTGAAAATGGGCGTTTTAATCGGCATGTTCGTCCTCGAGAACCCAATGCGATCTGATGGATTCGATCGATGACACCGATGTTTGAGATCGAACTTCATGAGATCCTGCCCGCCTGATAATGGTGTTGATGCTGGTCTGTATTATATCGGACACTTGTGAGTGAAGACTCGCTTCCCTGTCTCCTTTCGATCTGCGATGGGACAATAATCTAGTGCTGCCGCACTGGGATTACCTTAACTTCAGAAAGCTTTATACGGGCACTAAGGATTTTGACTTCACAGTAAGATCAGGATTTTTTATTTCAAGCTTGCATGTAATCTTGTTTTTGTCCCAGTATTTGGTGGGGTTATCCCCAATGTATCAAGTATCAGTAAGTTCTTTTATAAGGTCTTGCAGTAGAGTACCTGATTGGCATGTACAGATTTTCTCTTGAATCTGGTTGTACTCTTCTTCTTCAAGTTCCAATTCCTCAAGGGTGGATACTGCAGCAACAGTTTGTTGAGTCTTTATAGTAGTTATATTTTGCCCTCAGGGCGTAGCACAGACGGTGGGCGCATGGTATCTCTGGCGTAATGGTCGGTGGTCGATTCTTAAGAACTGACGACCTGGGGTTTACCCCGCCATGCGCCTATGGCCTGTGTACCTGCATGAACCTCCCTTCATATCCGTCGGGCCGGCACTAGGGGGGCCGCTAAGGTAGCGGATCTACCTTTTTTATAATAGTTATATTTTTGTAGAAAGTTACCTCATCTCCTTCTATCCGAATGCCTCCGTATAAAGATCGGATGAAATTACATCCGATTATCATGGTGATATTTCCTCCAATTGTTAGGAGGAAAGCATACGTATAAGGTATTCTGAAAGTGTGTTCCCCAATCTTCATACTGCCATACTTTAGTTTTTTGTTGGCAGTTGTTTTTGAGTTGATTCCGCTGAAATTGACAATGAAGGTATTGTCTTCAATGGCCTCCAGTGGTATAGATGCCTGATCTATGCAGCATGTAGTAGCTCCTGTGTCTAATATTGCATTAACTTTGAAATTTTTCACCCCTGGTATGCTGAGCTCTATCACAAGGTTAAAAAGGCCATTTGTTTTTCTTTTTGGCGATATTACTTCAGAAGTAGAGAGATCCTTTTCTCGCCCTTCAGTGACAAACATGTATGCTTCTTCTTTTTCTTCTTGATGAATTTCCTCATTTTGATTTTTAGATATTTGTCTCTTGAGGTCAGCATTTTCTAGCTCAAGAAGGTCTACCTTTAAACGAAGTTCTTCATTTTCAGTATTAGCTTCAAGTTTGTCTGCAGAAGCATTCCTTATTAATTCTTCCTCTCTGCCTTGGAACTCCTTTTTTAATTGCTCTATCTGCAAAATAGAAAGTGCTTTGGCAGCCTCAACTTCTTGCTTTAGTCTAGTCATATCTGCTTCAGCCCAATTAATATATATCTGTTGCTCTTGAACAAGACTACTAGGATTGTATGGAATTGGTGCTTTTTGCTGAATAGGAATTGTAACATTAAAGTAATGTTTTGAGCACATACCGAATGATGTTATTTTGCATGTAGAACAGTGCATCCTATGCTTTTGCATTGTCATTCTTTTACAGCAGTAGCATCTTTCATATGAGTATGAAATTTCATCATTGATCATCCATATGTGGTTGCAGTCGTGTTGGGTTTTAGTGACCCGTACCATAGGTTGCCATCCACTTTCTTTTCCAATCATATAACAATTTTTCTCCTCTATAAATACAAATAGAGATTCATTAAGATTTGTGAGTACCTGGTGATCTTCACCTTCGGATATGCTATAGATTGCGTCAGAATGTTCATCTCCTTCTTGGACAGACATTATTTCATAGTCTTCTGGAAGCTCAAGGCCTTCAAACATAGCTACCCTTTTTTTGTTTCGGTATTCCCTGGGGCAGTCTCTTACAAAATGGCCTTTTTCTCCACATAGAAAGCATTTGCATTTCTTGTTTCTTAGAAGGTGTTTCTTCTTCTCAATCATGGCATGAGAGCTATGAGGCTTTCCTTTATAGGTAGTGGATCTTCTTGCTTCGAACTTCCCTTTCTTTTGATAATACCCTGGTATAGGTATCTGATTACAGAATGATAGGTCTTTTAATGACCTATTGAAAGCCGCTCGCTTGCATTCTTCCTCCAAGTATTTATATGCAAAGAGGACCCTTGGGTGAACTCCTATGGTGTTTCCTTGGTATTTTTCTTCAAACGCAGCTTTAATTCTTCTGCCAAGGTCACCTGGTAATTTTAGCCAAAATTTTTCAGATAATTCTGAACCAGTAAATAACCTTCCAGTTTTTGCAGCTAAATTCATGTAATCATTCATAAAGGGAAGAATATCTTTAATGTGGGAGCATGATATTCTTTCAAGGTCTCTATAGGCATTATCCTGCATATCTGTAGATCCTTGGAAAGGATCTTCTAGAATAAATACCCTTCTTATTTGAGAAAGTATGTTTTGGGTATCATTTCTTCCTTCAGATGAATTTACCAATTCTTGATAATCATCCGGGTAGGCCATTCGTCATTGAATCCAGGCCAGCCTTTCTGTTTCTCCTAAAAGATTTTCAATGAAATCGGCCTTGTCTTGGTTATCTGTGAAATTCTGCAAAGCCACCATATTTTTAGTAATGCCTTCCCATCTTAAAAATACGTCCTCTACTTTGCCAAGCTGCGTAGGCAGGGTTAGGATGGCGCCAGTTTGTTGGTGTGCTGATGGTAGGTTCCACCATTCAGATGTGTCCCTGCTTTTGAAGTGCTTCCCTTTGCCTGGTTCAATTGGGGGAACAATACTAACAGGTTCGGATTTTGGCCTGTTTGTTGGGGGATAACCGACGGGGTTCATAGTTGTGTCCATTGGAGGCCTGAATTGTGAGGCTACACGGTCGTGTGGAGTCACACGACCGTGTGCTGCTTCTGCTTTGGAAAGTCCACATGGTCGTGTGATTCACACGACCATGGTCTTCTTCTCTTCTAGAGTTCACACGGTCGTGTGGACTCACACGACCAGAGCTTGCTTTGATATGGGAGAGGACATATGGCCGTGTGGTTTCACACGGCCTGAGCTGATGTTCTCTATGTTTGCTCCAATGTGCATCTTTTGTTCCATTTTCACTCTAAATTGCGTTCTATCAATCAAAACAAGTAAAAAGTAGATCTCCGAATCGAATATAATGGAAGTACGACATTATAATGAAAGGGTGCAATAAACATAAATTATATGCATGAAGTACAAGTAGATGTGTATTAAAACATGCATAAAAGTTTATATAATCTACGCATATCACACCCGCAAACTTAAACCTTGTCCTCAAACAAAAACTGTATCTAGACTCATGTGGTTAAATAGTGCATCATAATCTCTAGCAAGTCAATCTAATCCTATCAAATGATTTCATTGATGAGCAAGATACAAAAATATTTTGAGTATGACCTAAGTAATAGTTTTCCATGCTCAGTGCAATAGTGACCTAAGTTTATTAAGTTTCAAACCCCAAGCCTAGTCAAGTCTTCATAGAATCGTGTTCCCTATGCTTCCGGCGATAGGCACATACCTGCCACACGCATGGTTCATATCTCGAAAACTACACAAGGTCTTAAAAGATTACTCGGAATCAAGAGAAACATAACATTTATTTCCCAGTAACCTAAATCGGTCTCAAAGAGGTAAATTGTTAGTTTCCACTCATGACAACTATTTTTTTCCCTTATTCATATGATTTTTTTTCTCTTTTATTTTCTTTTGGTGCTTTAAGGCGTAGCACTAACACAAATGCAAAAATATAAATGCAAATGAAGGGATTTTCCAAGTGAGTTGCTATGATCCAAGATCATCTAGTAACCAAAATATAATTAAGAGGTCACCTTAGAAACACAAGTACTAGTCCAATTCTATGAATCATAACTACTTTCAGAATTATCTACCATCAAAATTAGGTATAGTGAAAAGAGATCCTAAAATAAGACCAATACTCAAACTCTTACAAGAAAAACATTGCTCAGTTCATGCTATCATAGATAGAAAAAGATAGATTACTAAATGATGTAGATATAGCTAATGACATAGGAGTGATTAGGAGGAGGGAGAGGGGCAATTCGGTCTTTTGGCATGTTAAGGGTTTGTGTTGGTAAAGCGGGCACTGTTCACTCGAGAAGGGGGGGGGCTTTTGCTCTCCGTCATCACCACTATGAAGAGCAGTCGCCTGTTCTTCTTCGTCGCTCGTCGTCGCCTTCGAGAAGGGCGCCGACGAGCCACTTCTTCCTCCCTCCTCTCCTCCCGCTGGCAGAGGCCTCCGGTAGCCACCTCCTCTCCGCCTCACGCACGCCTCTGACGCTGCCCGGATTAGGTGTGTCCGACTTGCCAGCTCATCTTCATCCTGCGACTCCTCGTCGACGGCCTGTCGCAGCCTCCACGCGCAGCAGCCCTCTAGTTGGCAGCCAGGCGCCTCCTCTAGTGCGCTCTCTTCTAGCGGGCGCCGCCACCGCTGCCTCCCGCGGGCGCCACCACCGCTGCCTCTAGCGGTCATCGCCGCCGCTACAGTCACCAGTTGGGTAGCCGCCCGAGTACTTACGCTCCTTATTTGTCTGCTTCGGCCTTCGAGTCGAGAGGGTAGGATGTTCGGCCTGCGAGCCGATGTTGTCTTCCCGCCTGCGAGCCGTTGTTGTATTCCAGCCCTTGTGCCACTATTTCGGCCTACGAGCCGATGCTGTAGTTGGACCGTGCGTCGTCTCACGAATCCATATCACGTCCGGCTCCGAGCCACCAGAGCCAGCTACTTATCTGGTGGACGTTTATCTACTCTTCAAGGTCGCGACGACTCGATCAGCATCGCGACCAGCTCACCGATCCATCCGAGGGCGCCCCCCGGGGTCAGGGTATGTCGCCGCACTCATTTTGTACTTATCTTATTGTCCTGTTACTAGTCGGCTGCTTATATATTCGTGGGACTTGTCTAGAGTATCGGGGTACCAGAGACCGGGGCAACCCGGTCGTTGGCTGCAGGTAGCGTTGATCGGAGGTCCTCCGATGACTTTGTCAACCTGGAAGATAGCTCACCATTTGGGTCATGGAGATGTGGTCAACATTCCAGGCACGTCGTTTCGGCAGTTCCGTCTTCTCAGCTTCCCGACAGGAACATAATTGGCGCCGTCTGTGGGAATTTCGCCTGATCTGGAACGTGGAGACGGAAGACGTCAGAAAATTTTGCTATATTCATGACCTTGGTGAGTTTCGACGAGCATATCATATTCGCCTCACTCCACGGGCATTCGGGAGTCGAGGAATTGAATCAGATCCTTTGCTGGTTGGCAGGTCAGTTTTTCCGTTATATTCCCTCTTTCAGTTATATGATCTGCCATAGTTCCTCGATCGAGGACCCGAGCCGATCGGCCGGGTGTGTATTTATCTGAGCCACGGGCTCGATGTCGAAGACCCCCGAGCCGATCGGCCGGGTGTGTATTTATCTGAGCCACGGGCTCGATGTCGAAGACCCCTGAGCCGATCGGCCGGGCGTGTATTTATCTGAGCCACGGGCTCGATATCGAAGACCCCCGAGCCGATCGGCCGGGCGTGTATTTATCTGAGCCACGGGCTCGATGTCGAAGACCCTCGAGCCGATCGACCGGGTGTGTATATTATATTAGAGCCACGGGCTCTAGAAGTCGAAGCGGCGACTATAAAAATCCCGCCTTGAACATCGTCGAGCGGTGACGTTAAACCCTAGAGTCGAAGCGGCGACTATAAAAACCCCGCTTTGAAGACCGTCGAGCGGCGACATTAAACCCTAGAGTTGAAGTGACGACTATAAAAACTCCGCCTTGAAGACCGTCGAGCGACGACGTTAAAACCCTAAACCCAGGTCTCCAACGGCGGTCGAGCGACGACCTTAAACCCGTGTCTCCACCGTCCAAGCTTATCAGAGCATTTATCTCCTCCGTTCGGGGTCGAGTGATTATCACTAGTCTCGGACCAGTTTATCAGCGCATCATACTTCTTATCTCCCCCGTTCGGGGTCGAGTGGTTATCACTGGTCTCGGACCAGCTTATCAACGCATGGTATTTCTCATCTCTCCCATTCGGGGTCGAGTGGTCGTCACTGGTCTCAGACCAGCTTATCGGATATTTCATCTCCCCCGTTCGGGGTCGAGCGGTTGTCGCTGGTCTTGCACCAGCTTACCAGATGTTCTATCTCCCCCGTTCGAGGTCGAGTGGTCTTCACTGATCTCGGACCAACATATCAGGTCTCATATCTCCTCCGTTCGGGGTCGAGTGGTCTTCACTGGTCACGAGCCAGTCTTTATCGGATCTTCTATCTCCCCCGTTCGGGGTCGAGCGATCGTCACATATTGGATCTTCTATCTCCCCCGTTCGGGGTCGAGCGATTGTCACCATCGGATCTCCTATCTCCCCCATTCGGGGTCGAGCGGTCTTCACTGGTCACGGATCGGCATATCAGATATTCTATCTCCCCCGTTCGGAGTCGAGTGATCTTCACTTGTCTTGGACCAGCTCATCGGATCTCATATCTCCCTCGTTCGGGGTCGAGCGATTGTCACCATTGGATCTCCTATCTCTCCTATTCGGGGGACTTCATTGGTCACGGAGCATATCAGAGCAGCTTATCCCCCCGTTCGGGGTCGAGCTATCTCCAATGGTCGCGGACAAGAGCATCTCCACTGGTTTTAGACCAGATTATCTCATAGGCTCTGCACCCGTTCGACTCACGACTTTTGCTTCCGTGCGTCTTTGATTCCCGGGCTATACCGTGGTTCAGCTCACGGGCGACGCGCCCACTCGGCTAACGACTTTTGCTTGCGTGAGCTTTCGATTCATGGGTTATACTCTTGTTTAGTTTGCAGGCGATGCGCTCGCTCGGCTCACGACTTTCGTTTCCGTACGCATGTAATTTTGCGGGCTATGCTTCCGCTCCGTTTTCGAGCTCCGCTTCCGCCCGACATTGCTTCATCGCTCGCTCGGTATTCGCCTATGCACTCATTTGGCGTTTGGTCGAGAGCTTGCCTCGCACCGCTCGGCACTAATTTTCGTTGCTCGGTCGACACTTTGGTGGCCGTCTGATCCTTTGCCCGATCGTCCACTTAGCCACATGCTTGTTTCACTCGACATCCTAGTGGTCGTCAGATCGACACTTTACGAAAAAGGTAGATCCGCTACCTTAGTGGCCCCCTAGTGCCGCAGATCGACACTTTATGGTCACCATTGTTGGTTGCTACTCGGAATATAGTACCGGTTCCCCTGTACAAAAATTTTGTACTAGTCCTGAACCTTTCCTAACAACTTATTGTGTTCTTTAGAAATTAAATTAGGAATCGCAAACAGAACTTAACATTATTAATTCCAAATTCAATTTATTTGTTCTTAGAGGTTTAGACTTGGATCGCAAACGATGCTTAACATTATTAATCTAAATCCACCTATGTTACAAATTTGATTAAATATTTATTTCAGAGATCGGCTTCCAGGTTAAACATAGCGAGACACTAGGCCTTCTTGGTTATGGGAGCATTCACCACTTCCTAGATAAAGCCTTTCAACGAAATTCAATATTTAATCTCCTTATAGTAACCCTAGGTTTAACCAATAAGAACAATCGAATCATAAGATCGAAAAACAAAAGAAACACAAATTCAAATCATAAATCCGAAACCTAGAAATGTTAGCCTCTTGTGTTTGGTATTTGAAGATCTAAACAAAAGGATGAACTAGTTATGATACGGAAAATAATAACTAGTTATACCTTTTGTAGCTTATAGACCTCACGATCTTCTATCGTATTCCTCTTCTTATCTCGGACGTCATGTGGGCGACGATCTACCACGATGAGAATCCACCCAAGCTTCCTTCTTCTTCAAGCAAGTTTCGACCACCACCAATCTTCAAGAGATGAAGAACTTTCGGCCACCAACTAAGCTCCAAAGGATGCTAGGAAACAATGCCTCCTATCTCTTCTTCTTCTCCAAGCAAAATCCGGCCACCAAGATCTCTCCAAGAAGATGATGCCGTCGGCCACTTAAGAAGAAGAATAGGGGAAGAGGAAGAAGAGAGGGCCGGCCACCACTAAGGAAGAGAGGAATACTAGAGGATATCTTGTTGTGAGGTGAGGCACCTCTACCCTCTCTTTTATATTCCTTAGTCTTGGCAAATAAGGAAAGTTTTAATAAAAACTTCCTTATTTTCCTTGCCATTGAAAGGAAAATTTAATTGATAAAAAAAAAATCCCTTTTCTTCTATCAATGGCCGACCACCACCATCTCCTCCATAACAAGGAAAGTTTTAAACACAAAATTAAAACTTCCTAATTTGTTTCCGGAAATTTTTAAAATAAAAATTTCTCTTTAAAAATTCCCTTCATGGTTGGTTATAAAAAGAAACTTTTATAAATTAAAATCTCTCTATTAAAACATGTGGATGATTACAATAAGGAAAGTTTTCTCCAAAATTTAAATCTTCCTTTCTATCTACAAATAAGGAAAGATATCAAACCTTTCTCTTAATCTTTTGTAAAAACTATAAAAGGAAAGATTTAATTTTAAAACTCTCTTTTAAAATGAGGATGGTTAAAAAAGGAAAGTTTTATCAAAAATTAAAATCTTCTTTTTAACTACAAATAAGGAAAGATATCAAACCTTTCTCTTAATCTTTTGTAGAAAGCTATAAAAGGAAAGATTTAAATTTTAAACTTTCTTTTAAAACCATGGTTTCCACGAGGAAAGATTTTAAAAATTAAAATCCCTTTTAATTTAATTATGGCCGGCCACCTAAGCTTGGGTTCAAGCTAGGGCCGGCCACCTACTTGACCCATCTAACCTTGATTTGGCCGGCCACCTTAAGGTGGGTAAGAAGGTGGGTATGGGTGGGTATAATACTTTATAATTAAGAGGCTACGACGGGGACCGAGAGGAGAAATTGGTTTTGGTCTCCCGATGAACTTGAGCTTCCCGTATTCGCCCTGAACACCCAACTCGAGTTCATCAATAATATCTCATTCCACTAAAGAGTTATTATTGAACTACTGCACCAATCCCATATTACTATATGAGCTCCTTCTTATCATGAGTGTGTTAATTTTCCTGTGTTTAAGATATAGAATACCCACTAATTAAATGAGTTACTGACAACTCAATTAATATCTAGCTCCAAGTGTAGTACCACTCAACTTCATTGTCATGTTGGACTAAGTCCACCTGCAGGGTTTACATGACAATCCTTATGAGCTCCTCTTGAGGACATCATCAACCTAGATTTCTAGGACACAGTTTTCTTCTATAATCAACAGCACATACTATAAATAATATTATTTCCCAACTTATCGGGCCTATTGATTTATCGAACTAAATCGCACCCTTTGATAAATTAAAAAAATAAATACTAAAGGTCTTGTTCTTATATCAGAATTAAGAGCACACACTTCCATAATAACAAAAGTCTTGTTCTTTTATGCAGTCAGTATAAAAAGAACTTACCTTAAATGATCCTGCTCAATACACTCAGAGTGTACTAGTGTAATTTTATAGTCAAGATAAACTAATACCAAATTACACTACGACTATTCCAATGGTTTGTTCCTATCTATCTTAGTCGTGAGCCACTGTTTATAATTTATAAGGAATTGATAACATGATCTTATGTGTGTGACACCAAACACAATGTTAGCTACAATATAAATTAATTGAACAACTAAACTTAGCATATAAATGTAGACATTTAACCAATGTGATTCCTTGTTTCAAAATAAATGTTTACAAAAAGTTAGACTTTTAGTATACACTTTAACAACCATGTCGACATTTCGAGATCGCCCGATCATATTTTACAGTCATCCAACTGACATTTTTCGGGGCTCGATTTCCATTTTTCCTATCGCTCGGTTGGTATCTTCGCGGTTGCACGCCAGGCATCGTTTGCCCGACGTCTATCCACCCGATCGACATCCTTCCGATCGCCCGGCATCTTCACGGTCGTGCGCTCGGCATCGCCCGTCCGCTCTATCTGCTCGTCATCCCGCGTGTCGTTCGGTCGACTATCATTTTACTTGTCGCTCGCTTGACGTTTTGTCGTTCGCTCGACATCTGTCCGGTTATCGACTTTGTACTATTTTTCATAGTCTGCTCGGCATCGCCCGCTCGGTCGCTTGGTCTGCTCTGCATGTTGCGTGTCACTCGATCGATTTACTCGTCACTCACTTGACGCTTTTCCGTTCGGTTGTTGACTCGGTATGATTTCTCATGGTTCTCTCAGCACCATTACCATCTCATGCGACACCATTACTATAGCGACCGCTCACGTGACATTATACGATGGGTTCAGCGATTTGACTCGGTTATCATGAGCGATTCAGTTTTTGTGACAGATTGTCTAGTCAGTCGGACTCGCGTCTCCTTCGACTAGACTTGAAGGGGAGACTTGTGATGCAGATATAGCTAATGGCATAAGAGTGATTAGGAGGAGGGAGAGGGGCAATTCGGTCTTTTGGCATGTTAAGGGTTTGTGTTGTTAAAGCGGGCACTGTTCACTCGAGAAGGGGGGGCTTTTGCTCTCCGTCGTCACCACCATGAAGAGCAGCCGCCTGTTCTTCTTCGTCGCTCGTCGTTGCCTTCGAGAAGGGCGCCAACGAGCCACTTCTTCCTCCCTCCTCTCCTCCCGCTGGCAGAGGCCTCCGGTAGCCACCTCCTCTCTGCCTCACGCACGCCTCTGACGCCGCTTACACTGGAGCTACTTCTTCCTCTCCCTACTCGCCCATTGGTAACCCGCCCGAGCATCATCTCTAGCACTTGGGTCGCCACCGCCGCCTCCCTAGCGCCGGCAGCATCTAGCGCCCTAACTCATGTGTTGGTTCTTTGACCGCTGCCTCTGTTGGCCGACACGCGACCTTTGACGGCTGCACAGTGCCACCGTGGTTGGCTGCACTCCTAGTTCCATTGTGGTTGGCTGCACTCCTGCCGCTGGATCAGGTGCGTCCGACTTGCCAGCTCATCTTCGTCCTGCGACTCCTCGCCGACGGCTTGTCACAGCCTCCACGCGCAGCAGCCCTCTAGTTGGCAGCCAGGCGCCGCCTCAAGTGCGCTCTCTTCCAGCGGGCGCCGCCACCGCTGCCTCCAGCGGGCGCCACCACCGCTGCCTCTAGCGGTCATCGTCGCCACTACAGTCACCAGCTGGGTAGCCGCCTGAGTGCTTACACTCCTTATTTGTCTGCTCCGACCTTCGAGTCGAGAGGGTAGGATGTTCGGCCTGCGAGCCGATGTTGTCTTCCGGCCTGCGAGCCGTTGTTGTATTCCGACCCTCATGCTGCTATTCCGGCCTACGAGCCGATGCTATAGTTGGACCGTGCGTCGTCTCACGAATCCATATCACGTTCCGCTCCGAGCCGTCGGAGCCAGCTACTTATCTGGTGGACGTTTACTTACTCTTCAAGGTCGCGACTACTCGATCAGCATCACGACTAGCTCACCGATCCATCCGAGGGCGCCCCCCGGGGTCAGGGTACGTCGCCGCACTCATTTTGTACTTATCTTATTGTCCTGTTACTAGTCGGCTGCTTATATATTCGTGAGACTCGCCTAGAGTATCGGGTACCAGAGACCGGGGCAACCCGGTCGCTGGCTGCAGGTAGCGTTGACCGAAGGTCCTCCGATGACTTCGTCAACCTGGAAGATAGCTCACCATCCGGGTCATAGAGATGCGGTCAACATTTCAGACACCTCGTTCCGGCAGTTCCGTCTTCTCAGCTTCCCGACAGGAACACTAAATATACTAGCACCATAAGTAACCAATAAACCACATGAAATCTAGAACAAGCGTGCTAGTATTTTATATTAAAGAACAAACAATCATGATATGATGAATGATGCAACTAGCAAAAATTTATTATGCAAAAAGTGCAAAAACTACACTACAACCTAACACATCCCTTAGCTTTAAACTTTTTCCCAATGAAAACTAGAAATGTAAAATGGAGGAGATTTTGAAGTTAGAGAAGTTACCAAGTGATGAACTCTAAATGGTTGAGACATTCATGTTCTGAAGATATTTCCCTATATGTGATTTGCACCCCTCCACAACTTGTAATATTACAAAAAGAAATAGATAAGAAAAATTAAGTAGAGAGATTAGAGTTATTATGAAGAAAGAAAAAAAACTAGACAGAACTAAAAACATAAATGAAGACAAGGAAGAAGAACTTGGGTTGCCTCCCAAGAAGTGCTTGTTTATGGTCATTAGCTCAACCACCTTATTTAGATCACTTAAATCATGACCTCAGAGGGGTAATATATTTCAACACTCTCTTATCAAGGGCTCTTGTTATGGAGGGAGCTTTCATGACAGGAGATATAAAGTGAAGTATCGCTCTCTCTATCTTCGTCTTCTTCGAAGTTCTTTCAGGTGGTCGAAGACGGTTCAGAGTGAGCTTCCAATTTTCGGCCCCATGAAAACCTACACACGTATAGGAAAAGCAAACCTTCCACATACACGTTAAATTTGTAAGAACTAGAGTCATATCAAGTTTAGCTAAGTATTTATCAGAAATGGAATCACAACCAACAAAATCAATCATAGGTACCTCTATGAAGTTTTCTAAAAGATTGCAAGAAATACTAACCTTGCTTTGTTGAGAGATATCTGAAAGTTTCAAACCAGTGGATATGACTTCTTCTGGATCTTGTAGTGGCTCTAGCTCTGATTCAAGTGGTGGTGCTTCTGAAAGTGGTGATTCTTGGGGCTTTACTTCCATTGCACAAGTCCCTACATATTTATCATCAACCAATTCTATTCTTACAACTTCCATAGTGTCAATTGGTTGTGTGAGGAGGTGATTCTTGGGACGATGTCCCAACACTTTTATCCACAACATCAATAGCTTTAGAAGTAGTGAAGAGTGCACTAATGTCAATATCATCAATAGAAGGATCAACAACATTATTAGAAATTTGTTGTAATACTCGTAGAGCTAGGATCCCTCGTTGCACCATTAGCTCTTCAGAATCTTGTGTTGTGGTCTTCATCTGACTTGGAGCAGCAGTATTTGGGTCTTGGGATCATCCTGAAACTCTGTCGGACTCTGATTTACTTGAAAAATATGCTTAACATTTTGTATACAGTTGTAGTCCAAATTTTGATGGTCCATCCAAAATTGATTGTAATGTTAAGGCAGGTCAGGTTCTGCTGTTGGGATAATGATTGCTCACTCTACTATGGAATTAGCTAGGGTTGAAGGTTCTGAATTTGATGATATCTCCAGTCATAGCCATAAGTATTAGGAACTTGCTCATATGGATCTTGATGTTGAGGTTGAACCAAATACTGAAGTTTCGGAGTATTAGCAACTTTTTAAAGAAGTGACAAATAGCAGCTGGATAAGACGTGCTACCACACACTCTACAATGGAACTAAAATTGATCATCATTTGAATCATAATTTTCATCAATGGGAGATCTTGCTCTTGCGCTCATGGGTGTGAAAAATTCTCTCGAAGCCCTGCTTGGCATGTTAGTGCTCATGATATTTAAAAAAATTATAAGGAAAACTAAAAATGCAGAATTAAAGATAAGAAATAAAATGTATAATAGAAACAAGAAAGAAAATGTAAACGGAAAAAGGAAAATGTCTAGAGTAACTCATATGCTAATCAACTAATGTTAATCGAAAATAGTCCCCGGCAACGACGCCAAAAATTTGTTACGAACTGCAAGTAGTAATAAAAATATCGATCCCACATAGACTGTTAATTAAACACTAGTTAACTTCCCACAACGAGTTATCTAGACAATCGGAAGGTCGTTCACAAACGCTAGGAAAAGAAAGAGAAGAGAGAAGAGAGAGAGAGAGTCAAGAGTGAGTAGAGAGGGATAGAATGAACGTAGTGAAGGAAGGAAGGATGATAGATTCTAGAATTTCGGTTTTGTTACGATGTTACTTAATGTCCCTATGTATTATTGTTCATCTACCTAACTCTATGCTTATACTCATGTAGGGATTCTAACTAAAGTCCGGTACAACCCCACGAAAGTCGCACCGGAGAGTCTACCAAGTCCTAACGCCATTAAGTAAAGACGCAACTCTAGAAAGTTTGGTTAAAGAGTTACCTCTTTCACAGGCCCCCGGTCATACATTCCTAGAGTTATCTAATGTACTTCCTAACGGTAGCACTGGAATGCCCTAACAAGGATTAGTCCCTATGTTAAGATCTTTTGACTCTAGAAAGTAGATACATATCGATGTCCTCTATCACTAAGGGTATATATGTCCGGTTGAATGGGTATCCTCTGTCACCAAGGATCCCTCGGTTATCCAGTCAGTAGCAACCTTAACATAGTGACAAATCCTTTACATTTACATGAATTGACCTCACACATATTTCGTCAAACACATACAAGACACAACACACATAGAACTTGATATAAACACATCATTACAGAGGAAAATGTCTAAATACATAGTTCATACATCACAACACATCTCAACTACTCCCTACACTCTAGATCTAGAGAATCTATTCTATAGCAAGGGAATGTCTAAATACATAGTTCATACATCACAACACATCTCAACTACTCCCTATTTAGATCTAGAGAATCTACTTTATAGCAAGGGATTACAATCCAATGACGAAGAAAGAAGCAAACTAAAACTCAATACATGAAGATAAAGAGAAAAGAATGCTTATCCTTAAAGCGTGGCGTCCTTGGAGGCGTTCCCTTGCTCCGGAGGTGAACGGTGAAGATCGGCGAAGACGGAAGATCTAGGATTCCCCCAAGGAGGAGAACCCTTCCCCAAGGAATGAGGATGAACCCCAAGCCAAAGATTTCCCAAAAAGGGAGAAAAGGCCCCTTAAATAGGGCTGGGCACGGGCTTCACACGACTCGTGCCACGACCATGTGGAATCCACACGACCAAGGTCTGCTTCCGTGACACAGCCGTGTAGATCCACACGGCCGTGCCTAGCTTGGCCTCTGGATGGGTTGCACGGTCGTGTGGAGTTGCACGCCCGTGTTCTTCTTTTCCTATGTTAGGCCACATGGCCGTGTGAAGTCACACGGGCGTGTGCTGCTTCTGCTCGGGAAAGTCCACACGGCCGTGTGAATTCACACGGCCATGGTCTTCTTCTCTTCTGAAGTTCACATGGTCGTGTGGATTCACACGGCCGGAGCTTGCTTTGCTACGGGAGAGGACACACGGCCTTGTGGTTTCACATGGCCTGAGCTAATCTTCTCTATGTTCGCTCCAATGTATATCTTTTGCTCTGTTTTCACTTCAAATCGCGTCCTATCAATCAAAATAAACAAAGAGTAGATCTCCGAACCGAATACAATGGAAGTACGACATTATAATGAAATAGGGTGCAATAAACATAGATTATATGCATGAAGTACAAGTGTGCATCAAAACATGCATAAAAGTGTATATAATCTACGTACGTCAATATGGTCTTACCATATATTCATAATCAGGTCACATCAATGTAGGTTACTTCAATCCCATCCCTCCATGAAATTCTATACAAGAGTATATAACTAGTAATATTCAGATTAATTAAATCATTTTCATCACTTTAACGAATATGTACTTTGGTCTCTTTCTACCCCTTGAATCCCTTCACAAGATTATAACTAATTGGTTGCATTTAAATATCTGTCCTTCAGTAACTTGTTTCACAGAACTTTTACAAAATTCTCTAGTGGATTAGTTTTTTCTGAGAACACCTTTGCACGGATCCTATCAATATTAGGTTAAATGTGTGAGACAAGATTATAATTTGTCCAGGGTTTTCTGGCTGCTCATCAGCTTTCTCCTCTACCTGATTTCAAGTGTTCTTTGTTATTCAAACTTTGCTTTTTTCATTGGATGGTTGGGCATAATCATTTCTTTGCAAGACATATTTGTATTTTTTTTACAATGGTTGATTCATAAAGAAAAAAAATGCATATCTAGTTATTTGGTTTCAACTACTTTCATGCTTTGATACTGTATCTTTTTTCTTGACCTCGTTCACTAAAATCTACTGCCTATAATATCTTATCTTCATGAGATTGGAGAGTACAGTGCATGTTTTGTGTGTGGAAACTAGCTATTCTGTAGTTACAAGGAATTGTAGTTTAATTGTTCTCTAATTTCTTTTTGTTGTTCAGATTGTTATATTGGTAATAATGCCACGATTGAAAGCGTCAGCTTCATTGGACTCAAAGACACTGTTGATGTATATTGTCATATTGCAGTATGTACCCAGACTTGTCAGGATAATACCACTGTATTTGGAAGTCACAAGATCTGCTGGCATAATTGCTGAAACAGCATGGGCAGGGGCAGCTTTTAATCTTTTTCTTTACATGCTTGCGAGTCATGTAAGCTCCAAGTTTCAAATACTTTGTTTTCCCTTGAATTTTTTATTATCCTACTTATGAATTAGCTACTGCAAAATAACCTTCAATTTTTTTTCCTTAGGATAGATAAGTCTAAACTTTTCACTATAACTTTGATTTTGATTGTGTGGATTTCAACATATAACAACAATGTTCTCTGTTAATCAACTTTTAGGCTTCTTTGTTTTTGTGCTTTCCTGGGTTTCTGCATGTTTAAAATGTTCCTGCTAATCGCCTTTTGGTTCTTCATAATCTTTTAATTTTTTTTTATTGTGCGTGAAGTATGTTTGGCTGATGATAATCTTATTTATGATTTTTTGTCTTCAGAGATTAATTTATCCACACTGGTATTGTCCTCATTTGACTATATTAATTCTATCATCACCATCGATCAACGTTTGCCTCTACATTTTGGGCTCAGCTACTTGGGCCTTTTACTTTATTGAGATCCTTGCAAAACTATATTATTAGTAATATTCAAACCAATTAAACCAGTTTTTATTAAATTATTAAAATTTTCTTTGATCTTGTCTGTTTCCTACCTTAAGTTAAAAAATGGCTTGGTTTAATTTGTTTTTTGTGCACTCGAATCTTCCAGAAAGCTGGTGGATTCTGAAAATTTGACTAGCGCAGGGTAATTATGTGGTTGTAAGTTTTAAAGCCTTCAGTAATCTTATTACTAAAATATTTTCAGGTACTCGGGGCTTTCTGGTACTTTCTTTCCATTGAAAGAGAAGATTCTTGTTGGAGGCACGCATGCCGTACACAAAATTGTACAACTACTTCCTGGTACTGTAGTAATGGAGAAAGAGAAAGCATAATTACGGATTTCATATCTGCTAATTGTCCTATTACCCCTCCTAATCCTGAAATCTTTGACTTTGGCATTTACCTTCAAGCTCTTCAATTAGACATTGTTAAGCCAATAAACTTTCTGGAAAAGTTCTTCTATTGCTTTTGGTGGGGCTTACAAAATTTGAGGTACCTATAAAGAAATATTCTCTTTAGTTTTGACTTGATTATTTCTAGGCTGCTGGTACTGAATTTTACAATTACTATAATCCATGTGCAAGCTCAAATTAATATGATTAGGATATTGCTAAATGAAAAGAGAACTGATCACACCAATATATGTATACCCAGCTTGTTACACATTAGAAAAAGATAAAAAGAAAATATTGTGAGAGAATGAGTAAAAAGAGATGTTAGAAGGGAAACAAGTGAAGTTTTGTCATCTATTACAGCAAAGAGGGAGGACAATACAAGAAGAAAGTTATTAATTTGTCTTTGGAAGTTGTGGTAAATTGATGATTTTTTTTTTTGTAGACAAAAATGATACTAAGGGTTAAACAGCAATTCTAAGAGAATAATGAGAAATGTGAGTAAGAAAAATTTAAACTCACTAGTCTCAGTTTGCTACTAGGCTTTGAGCTTAGGTTGACTTTTGATTGTTAAATATTTTTTCTTTGATGATTTATAGTTTAGTTTACTTCTGTTTCTTGTTCTATATTCAGTTTATGTCTATCTTATCTACTCAAAATGGTTACAATGGAGCTCCTTTAACCTAAAGTTATTTTGTTATGGCTATCTCATTGTTGATCATATGAAGTTTGTTGGCACATGCAATCTTTTTTTCCAAAGGCATTGGATTGGAATCTATATATTCCGACTTAACTGGTTTTATGCTTGATATCCTGCAGTGCCCTTGGACAAAATATGCAAACCAGTACTTATTTGTGGGAGATCTTATTTGCTGTTTTCGTCTCCATTTCTGGGCTTGTCTTGTTTTCACTTCTTATTGGCAATATGCAGGTACTCTGTTTCAATGATCAATATGATAGTATTTGTTTCAACTTTGGTCATGCAAAACTTGGTGTTTGATTATATTTAAGTGCATCAGTTCTTGCTTGTGGAAATTGATGAATAAGCATTTTTAAGGCATGAAATATGATCTATTTGTTTATTTAAACTAAAAAGAGAACTAGCACAACACCAAAGGACGACCTGGTGGTGTACGAAGCTCCCGTTATGCGGGGTCCCGGAGAAGAATCCATTGTATGCAGCTTTATCCTGCTTTTTGTAAGAGGCTGTTTCTAGGATTCAAACCCGTGACTTTTAGATCAAAAAATAATAACTTTACTCTTGTGCCAAGACTCTCCTTCTTGCAAAGCACTAAAAAGAGAAGTAGCACAACACCAATAAGCATATATTTTTGTCTGGGTTCTTTATTTTAAGACGTTGAGGTTTATTCACGTGCATTACATCTCTTATTGGTACATTAAACAAGTGATCTGCTGATATTACAGACTTACTTGCAATCAACCACTGTGAGAATAGAAGAAATGAGGGTTAAAAGGCAAGATGCAGAGCAATGGATGTCTCATCGGTTACTTCCAGAGAACTTGAGGGAGCGAATACGTCGTCATGAGCAATACCGATGGCAAGAAACAAGAGGGGTTGATGAAGAGCATCTTCTTCAAAACTTACCCAAGGACTTAAGAAGGGACATAAAACGTCATCTCTGTTTAGCACTACTGAAGAGGGTAAGTTACTTTCCTATTGTTTTTCATATTCACCAGTCACCACCAACACCTGATATAAGCCAAGGCATGTTAGGGAGGGATTAAGTATAAGCTTCTCAGTATATTTGATTATCCTGGAATCGGCATTCTAACTAAGAGCTGTTAATTTTTCAAGTTTGCAAGATAACTTTTTTTTCTTGTTTTTGCTGTTTTGTAGGTTCCTATGTTTGAACTAATGGATGATCAACTCATGGATGCTTTGTGCGACTGTCTGAAACCTGTTCTCTACACTGAAGGCAGCTGCATTATTCGCGAGGGAGACCCGGTTGATGAAATGCTCTTCATCATGAGAGGAAAACTGCTTAGTGTGACGACTAATGGTGGGAGGACTGGGTTTTTCAACTCAGATTACTTGACTGAAGGAGATTTCTGTGGTGAAGAGCTTCTAACATGGGCTTTAGACCCACACTCAGCTTCTAGTCTACCCACCTCCACTAGGACGGTAAAGGCCGTGTCGGAGGTTGAAGCCTTTGCTCTAATAGCTGATGATTTGAAATTTGTTGCATCCCAATTCAGGAAGCTACACAGCAAGAAACTGAGGCATACTTTTAGGTTCTATTCACAGCAGTGGAGAACTTGGGCTGCTTGCTTTATACAGGCAGCTTGGCGCCGCTACTCGAGAAAGAAGCTAGAGGAATCGCTGCGTGAAGAAGAGGACAGGCTGCAGGCAGCCATTGTGAAGGATAATGCTGCTACACCAAGTCTTGGCGCGACTATTTACGCTTCCAGATTTGCAGTGAATGCTCTACGTGCCCTAAGACGAAATGTTGCTCGCAAGGCAAGGTTGCAGGAAAGATTGCCTGTTATGTTGCTGCAGAAGCCACCTGAACCAGACTTCACCACAGAAGAGCAGTAAGCAGTAATGGATGTGATTCTGGCTCATGCATCTTGCAACACCTTCTTATCTATTCTTGGTTATGTTCATACAAAAGATGAGGTTTCTGGCATTGCAGCTGGCGTTCCATTAGAAAGCACGAAAGGTTTGCCAATCCTGCACTTAGAGCTTGTTCCTTGCCTGATGGATCATTTGTACCTTTTTGTGTCAATGGGGATGGAAAATGTTATGGACCTCTAGATCATCTGTATATAACGTGTTCCAGTGACATGGCTATTTGTATTATGCACTGTACACTAATCAACAAGGCTATTTGTATTATTTGTTCTATGAACGTGTAGTCGGAAGTATTCCGATGGTTGAAAATATGCACTTATTTTGTATTTTATAATATTTGCTGTAAATACAGTTAATATTTGTCTCAACATCTTTATCATGTGAAACATTTTTTAGGAGAACTATATGCTAGAGCATTCTTGAGAGGGAGAACCACATCCAGTAGAGCCTCTCTTATCGACATAGCAGGTTTGCTATCTTTCTGTTATTTTCTAGCAACAATTTTTTTGGGACAATTTGAAGTGCATCGAGTCCAGATATGTCATATTTATCAACTAGATAGGTTATTTGTGGCCAGTAAATTCCTGATAGCAGAACTTGGTTAATGGGTACCCCATATGTGCATACCATTTGTTCATTACTCATAGCATTCATTCACTTGATCACCAACTCTCTTTTCTCCAGATACTCGTGCTTGCTTTGAGGAAAGCATAGGTAAGTTCCTTAAAATTTGTCTCAATTGTATGATACACATCAGATGAGCTTATATTTATTAACACTCCATTTGAAATTCAAAGAACACATTTTTTTTTGTCTCCATAAGTTTGCCCTTTATCCAATCGAGAAATCAAGCTTGCTGTTATTAGCTATTTTCTCCACCGCTTAGGGAGTATCATCTATATTATCTAAGTAGCTTGTTGTTCTTACTTGATTCACTTTGTTTTACTAAGCAAGCAATGAGTCTAATTGTAAAACCCAAGATTCAAAACAAGTTCTCCATACTGATCTGCTGTGAATTGTTTTTGAATGTCATTTTGCCAAGTGATCGAACATTTGGTGGCATTTTCTTACATAGAAAATACCAAATTTTCTTGCAAACGTGAGTAATTCTGAACATTAATATTAACAGAAGTCGTGGGAAGTAATGACTTCTTTCTTTGTTTGTTTATAAAATGATGAGAGACACTTTTAGGCCATTTGATTTCATATAAATCAATAATCAAGCATTGGACATGCAAAATATGATAGATTTTTGTTAGAACCTGGAAGCTTGAGTAATTGACTGGTTTTCACTGTTATAAATGTGTATCTAGAAATGTTAGTTTGAGCAAATTTGAAAGACAAGAACATTACTGGGATATTAAGGCAAAATATCATATTAAATTTTGATTCATAGGCATTCATTTCTTGCTTTCAGGCTGAATGTAAGGCCAGACAATGAAGCATTTAAAGCTGCAGGATTTAGGGAAAGACCAAACGCATCTGATTTTCAAGAGAATCCTCCTAAAGCTGCTGTTTATGTTGGCTGATAATATATATATCCATGTTGCTTGGTTGTACTTGCAAGTTGCAAAATGAATTCAGAAAGCCATGAATTCTTCCAATTGAAGCTCCGTTTACCAGAGTCGCTGTTCTTGCATCATCTTCGATGTCCCTTGTTTCATTCCCACCAACCTACATTTAGTTCAGAATACTCGAAGAGACGAGAAATATTGGCTATTGACACTATCTTCACAAACCATCTTGATTTGATCGAACTCGCTTGGTGAGCTCAATGAGAGCAATATTGACCGCGTCCTGAAACCCTACACTTGAGTCCGGATGAGCGTAGGAGATCCTAGGAATCAGCTCAATCACTGTGTCTCTCATCTTTGCAACCACATTTCTGTGAATCCGAGCTAGCACTTCCTCGACTCGATCCCATTGGTCCGGTTTCAACAGGACCGACCAGTCTTCCGGTCGGGCCGGCAGGTACCATTGATATTGCGAGTAGGCAGAGTGCTCGGACAAGAACACCGGAATGCAACCGGCCAGGATCGCTTCGAAGGTGGACCGCCGAGTGAAGGACTCACCGGGGGGTTGCAAGCAGAAGTCAGCCCGGCGCATCACGTCCAGGATCCGGCCCGGGTCATCGCACTTGTGCAGGATCGGTTCGCAGTGGACCGGTAGGCACCGGTTTGACTTCCAGCACTGGGCCATGAGCGAGGTCCGCACCGCCGCCTTCTCCGAGCCGGGCTGCCACCCGCCCACGAACGCGAACAGGAAGCTCCGGGTCCGGGCGAACCGGCGAAGCTCCGCCTGCCAGTCCGCTACGTCCTCCGCCGTCCGCGGGTGGAAGTAGGAGGGATAGGGGATGCCGAACTGGTTGCGCCCCTCCCAGGGATGGCGCTCCACGGTGAGGACGGTCATGTTGGCGACCTCCGGGAGGAGGAGCAGGCCCTGGTTGGCGCCGAAATCAGGGCAGGCCGGTTTCCGCATGAAATCCCAGGAGGTACGGCCGACGACGAGGAAGTGATCGCGGCCGCCGCGGCGGCGGAAGGCGGGGAGGGAGTTGAGGTGCTCGGCGAGTTCGACGGCGAGGGCGTCTCTGTTCTTCGGCCGGAAGCTGGTAGTGGCGTGGAGGCCGGCGAAGAAGGGGACGTAGAAGAGTTCCGCCGCGGCCGGGTCGGTGGTGCGGCAGGGGTGGCGCTCGACACGGGCGTGAAAGATGACCTCGGCGGAGAGCGGGTGTGTGGCATACCAGGACGTGAGGTCGGGATCGACGTCAGCGTCGGCCGTGAGACGGAGGAGCGGGCGGCCGAGGCCCGAGTGGCCGACGTCTGGACAGTCGACTCCGCAGCAAGCGTAGCGGGAGAGGCAGCGCTGGACGATGTCGGCGTTGAAGCGCGGGTGGAGGCGATGAATGTAGAAGCGCGCGATGGAAGGGTCGCAGGTGGCGGGCGGCGAGCGGCCGAGCTGGCTGCTGCGACCGGACCGGGTCGGAGCCAGCAGCGGGAAGGTGTGGAAGAGGAAGCGAAGCCAGAGGAGGTAGCAGAGGGAGACGAAGACGACGCAGCGGAAGCCGAAGAGGAGAGAAGAACAGAAGGAAGAAGAAGGGAAGAAGAAGAAAAAAGATGGCTTGCTCTCCTCATCCTTGGAAGCCATTATTACTCTACTAAATTAAGGTGGGAGGAAGGAGAACAAAAATGGATCTTCTTCTTCTTCTGAAGCTTCTTCAAGAAATTAAATTGACGGAGAGAGGAAAAAACAGACAGAAGAAGTAAATAATGAAGCCCTAGACAGTGGCCGGCATTCTGTGTTTCTTTACAGTGCAGATGATGAGTGAGGCTGTCCAAAACCTACCAACTCCTTTAATACGTCAAAGTTTTCAACAGCTCGACGATTTCTGTATAAATCATGATTGATGGTCAACATATGTACCAGAGCATCCACCTGGATATTAATGTGCGAGTATTACAATATCTAAATGATATTATAATAAATGTGGATATGTGCTCAATTTTTTGAACGCAGCAAAATTTTAAAAAGAAAAAAAAATCATTCTGCTTGGATGCATCATCGATTAAAGCCTAGAGAACCTACCACCACAATTTAGCAAAGGCACACATCGATTTTTAAATTTCACCCATTCTAAAATTTTATCAAATGAGACATTCAACCTGTGCTCATCCCAGGGCAGTCTCAACTATTCTTGAGACCGCTTAAAAAAAAAAAATTAAGACCTTAATATTTTTTTTGAAAAAATAAATATTAAAAATATTATTAGAGGCATTTAATTATATTAGTAAAATTTAAAAGGATAATTTTATACATTACCAATGATTATTTATGCAATCTAGAGACTTTTTTCTTATTTTGAGGATTAAACAAAAGGATTCGCAAATAAAAGTGCTAATGCCACAACATAAATTGTTAAAGCTTCCATAAAAGCTAGACTAAGCAATAAAGTACCTCGTATTTTACCCTCTGCTTCCGGTTGTCTCGCAATACCTTCTACAGCTTGGCTTGCAGCAGTAACTTGACCAACTCCAGGTCCAATAGAAGCAAGCCCCACGACCAATCCAGCAGCAATAACGGAAGCGGCAGCCGACTCGGTATTGTTAAAAAAAGAGGGGAAGCAGAACCAAGTCAACAAGTCAAGATGATATGGATCACCCCTTCTTCTTGCGCCAAAGATCTTACCATTTCCGAAGGAACTGGAGTTACATTCCTTTTCAATTTCCATTCAAGAGTTCCTATGTGTTTCCACACCCTTTTTTGAGTAATCAACTAGGTCACGTAGCAATAACTTTATTTTATGACAAAACTAACTTTTTTATTAGTAAACTTTATAAAAAATAAAAAATATTTTATGTTAACTAATTTGACAATATGTAATAAATTATTACTATTATTATACATTTTAATTACTATTTTTTTAAAAAATTATCAATTAATTTTAACTTCGATGAAAGTAAGTCTTAACACAATGATAAAAATTATTAGTGTGTGATCTAGATGTAATAGGTTCGAGTAATAGTCTAATAGATATAGACACGGCGTACTATAGACCCTTAGGATCTCACATTGGCAAGCAAAATTAAGTTGTCTTTTATCAATTTTAACTTTGATAAATCATCAATTAAATTTATTAGTTAAAAATATTAAGCTAGTAAATATAGACGACAAATTATTAAAAAAAAAATGTGCATAACATAATAACTCGTCGAAAAGTAAGGACACAATAATAATGATAAATAAATGATAATAAAGGAGCAGAAAGAAAGAAAGAAAGAAAGAAAGAAAGAAAGAAAAATAAAATTTAGAAAGAAATAATAATACAATATTAAATATGCTTTTGAAAGATTTTCAAAAATATTTTAATAAAAAATATTAATTAAGTATAACCAATAAGTATTTTTAATTTATTAACCAAAATTAATTTTAATTATTAAATTAAATTTTTATCAATAAAAAATAAAAAATAAAAAATTATGAGTCTAATTTTAATTAAAAAATAAAAATAAATTACCAACTAAATTTAACTTTAATATTAAAAAATTAAAATTATCAATTAAATCTAATGCAAGTAAAAAAATAAAAATGATCAAATTTAACTTTAATCTATAAAAAATAAAAATACGAGTAAAAAAAATAAAAATGATCAAATTTAACTTTAATCTATAAAAAAATAAAAAATTATTAAGCAAATATAATTTAACTAGTAAAAAAATTAAAATTATTAATGAAAATAAATCTTGACTAAAATTTATTTAGCCATAATTTTATATATATAGACTCATCTTGTCTCTTGTTAAATATTATTTGCTCGTTATTATGCTCCTGATCCTATCTTAAAAATTATGGATATGAAAAAGCAAGGGATATGATTATTGTGTTGACGGAATATAAATCAAGCATTACTCTACAAATACAAGAAATATCAGTATGAAGTTAGGGAAGAGGTCCCCTACGTTAGCTCTCTAATGCTTAAGTCAGTCATCAATATGAAGAAGAATACAGAGCAACAGTAATACAAGCGCCAAAAGTGAATTACGTATACCTACGTCGATGTACGGACCCTCATTTATAAAATGTCCTGGTGGATGACGTGTGCACTTTTCGAGACATGAGCAAGTTCTCCCATTGGTTGCAGACACATTCCCCAATTGGTCATGGACACGTGGTCATGAATACGTTTTCCAATTGGTCGTGGGCACGCCCTCTGATTTGTCCGTTATATGATTCGCTTGTTGACCATGTCCTGTATCGATGGCACAATCTCCCAAAAATATATCCAAAGATACATCAACGTTCCCGCTGATTAGCCTAGCGGGATAACCGCTCGGCCAAATACTCCTCTGATCGATCAAGTACTCCTCCACTCGGAAAGACTCGGCTGCTCTTCTGTACGACAACGAGTTTCAGTAGTGCGTTCTTACCTGACCGAAATAACGTTTCAGTCATCTCCAGGCTCCTTTGCTCCGTGGCGAACTTATGGTGATCTTGGCTGCACAGGCGCTTCGCTTGGCTCATCTCTTTGTCGGTCGGGCAACATATGCCTGGTCGGCTCTTGATGTAGGGTTTCGTTTGACCACCCTTTGTGAGCCCGACGGTCTTCTAGAGTTGACCTCCTTGACTTTGACCTCCACGTGGACTGCTATCTTCTTTCTTTGACCCACACTTAGTGGGTCTCCTTTATTAATGTATCACAAGTCTTCCCCTAAAGTCTAGTAAAAGAAGGCTGCAAGTCTGACTGACTGGACAAGTAGTGCCTCGGGTGGCCTCCGTCCACTGAGAAGCTCGCCTCCTTTTGTACCGACTCTGGCTATTTTGTAAAAATTTTCCAAGTGTTAATGCATGATTGTCCGTTCGGCGAATCTTTGTTTAGTTGGTTCTCACAACATTCCATCATGCATCGCCATTTGGCGATGTGATATTCGGATATCTATGTCGCTCAGGACGGTTGACGACTACACTTAGCGAATTTTCTCTTTTTCCTACGCTCTCTCGGATAAGTGCCCTGTGAGAGTGGCTGACATCCTCCAAATTTCGAGAAGACCGTGTAAATCTCTCATCATTATGCCCTAACACGCCGCCCATGCCTTTTAATTAAACCTCATTAGTACTTCGCTATAACCTATTGACACGCGCCCCACTTTTTGCCGCCGCACGCTCAACGTGACAGGTGAATATCCACTGATGATGTGACAGGTACCTTTTCAAATTCTACGGCAGAATCTTCTCCTAGTTTTTCACAACCCTGGATCGGACGGCTCAGGCCGATCAGGCGCAAGGTTTATAAACATTACTTCGCTTTGTCGTCGTCTTCATTCCTTGCGTTTTGTCTTCGATCGGCGTCTCTCTTCTTCTCTGGCGACCACTCTCAGTAAGCTCCTTCTTTTCCTTCATCTAATCTGTTTGTTGTTTCTTCCTGATTTCCTCGCTCTCAATGGCTAGTTCCTCGCAGCTTCTGGTGCCCGTCCCTAGACTCTGGTATACTTCGACCGAGTCCAGGTTTGACGGGGACGATATAGAAAAGCTGAAATCCACATACCAATTTTTCTCTGCTTATCAAGTTGTCATTCCCTCCGCTTACGACCGATCACATGAGCCGCCAGCCGACTTTTTGACTTTCTTTAAGGACCAATTTAGTGCATGTCTTCGGTTTCCCGTTCATCCCTTTTTTTCTGTCATCTATAAATATTTTCATATTTCCCTACACCAATTAGTGCCGAACTCTTTTAGACTGTTGTGCGGGGTGGTAATTCTCTTATGCCTGCACGACCTTCCCTTGAGTCCTCGGCTCTTTCATTACATCTAATACCCTAAATTGTCCAAGCCAAGAACCTTCTTGTTCCAAGCTCGAGTGTGCTTGGTCTTCTTCGATAAAATGTTGTCCTCCAATAAGTATTAGAGGGAACATTATTTCTTTGTTCATTTTCCCGGGCGGCCCGACTTCCCGACCAGATGGCAGATGGAAGTGATGACGGCTCCTTCGCTCGGGCGATATAGAAGCCGATCAGACTATCTCTAAGCAGTGTCCAGCTTGGTCGGTCAGAAGTATCACATCCAGAAATATTGTTGGAGGGCGTCCTGTCTGTGTTCGGCTTGAGCCTGATCCGAACATAACTGTCGTCCAGCCTAGGTATGCTCTTTCTTCTCCTCATCTTTGAATCTAACTGGTTTTTCCTCCTTTTTTACAGCCTACATCATTTTGAGGGCACATCTTGTCGGCAAGATCAGACTCACGAATGTCGAGATCAACATCGTAGGGGTGGCCGAACTAGAGAGTCGCGCCCTGCAGCCGGTTAGCGACAGCGGGGTGAGCGAGACTCCTGCACCGATCAGCGAGGGTGGAGCAAGTCCGACGGCGGCTAGTGGGGCAGCGGCTGCTACTGCTAACCTTCCTCTAGAATGACCTTCGATGCTGTTGATCGTGGTGGCTTCGGAGTCGGCCACTTCCAGCGAACCCCTGCAACATCGCAAGAGGTGTCGTGGGGAAGCTTCCTCCCGCTCCGCCACATTTGCCCTGCAAACACCTACCCGAGCTGGCTCATACCCTACTTCCGAGTGGGGAGAGACATCAACGCCCGCTCTTCCCAAGCAAGGAGCCGTAGTGCTCCATACTATTAGATTGTAGAGTTTGCTAGAGGGGGGGGGGGGGGGAGGGGGTGAATAGCGATCGAAAAATCCATAACAAAGTCAAGTCGAGTGCGCATCGGAAATAAGAAAGACACAATGCTAACAACGCCAATTTTACTTGGTTCGGAGCATTTGTCGACTCCTACTCCAAGGCCCGTACTCGTCGAGTGCTTTCGTTGGAAAATTCACTAGCAGTTCGCAAAAAGGATTGCAAAGATAAGTACAAGAACTCTTAAAAGAAATACCTACAATAATTGAAAAGAACTTGAGTCGCATGTTATTGGAGAAGCTTCGCAGGAGCAGAGCGCAACAGAGCATTCATGGAAAGAAGTTGTTGTTTGTAGCTCTAGAGGAAGGTTCCTTTTATAGGAGTGCTCCGGGCGCCCGGATTCCTTCCAAGGGCCCAGACCGCGACGTCGGCTCGGCCAATCAGCATGCTCCACGTTTGCAACGAGATAGAATTTTTCCTTTCGGGCGCCCGGACCAGTTCCGGGCGCCCAGACCAACTCCGGGCGCCCAGATCCCTTCCGGACACCCCGAACCATCATTTTCCAGAAACCCATTTTCCAGCAAGAAAATGTTAGTCCGAGATAAAATAAAAGTTATACTACCTTGCAAAATAAAGTGTTAGTACAATTATATTAAAAAGGATAGTAATTAAATTCTGTCTCCCTAAGACCGGAATCTAGTCACGATCTCAACTTAGATTCCTGAAATAGTTCTAAGCCGGATCGATGCCTACTGTTCCCTCAAACGGGAAATGCGTCCTCACCAAGTCACTCTCATCTAGTGACTTACGTTAACTTACCTACCAGACATCCGGTCAGCCCGTCGACCTGTCTGGACTTCGTGCCAGCTATCCGGTCAACTCGTCGACCTAGCTGGGCTTCGTGCAAGCTATTTGGTTGGCTCGTCGACTTAGCTGGGCTTCGTGCCAGCTATCCAGTCAGCTCGTCGACCTATCTGAGCTTCGTGCCAGCTATCCGGTCGACCGTCGACCTAGCTGGGCTTCATGCCAGCTATCCGGTTGACCCGTCGACCTAGCTGGGCTTCGTGCCAGATATCCGGTTAGCCTGTCGACCTTTCTGGACTTCTCCTGCACACTCAATCAAAGTGTTAGATCACAATAAACCTAACTTAACCTACTTTGTTATTCATCAAAATTTGAGTTAGACCGTTAGTGCTAACTGCACCAACACATACTTCCCTATCCTCCGACTGGACGCCATCGCTGTCCATTCTGCCATCGGGGATGATCTGTGCACCGTCGGTCACCTTCATGCCACCACCACCCTCGCCGGGCGTACAAGTGTCCATCATCCGGTCATCCCCTACATCCAAGTTCATGGGGAGAATGACCTCTAACCCATCTGGTCCGAGCGTCCACCGCTAAATAACGTCAATCATCCATTTGGCAATTAAAGAATGGAATAGCCTGGATGACGTCGCATCCCACACCCCCGAGCACTAGATTTGAATCCAAGGGTCGCTAGCACAAATATGGGCCGATGCCAGGGCCCGTGCGACGGTTATCTCTTCGAGAGAACTAGTGAACAATCATACCTAGATGGCCACTGGGTATGCTTATTATCTTTATATTTACTTGATTTTGCCTGCTCAACCCTTACAATCTCCTTGTGTTGTAGTACTGGGTCAAGAGCTTGTCCATGTGCCAGAGGCTAGCATTTCTGGAGCATGAAGTCCAATAGATGCATGCCTCGAACGACCAGTCATAGGATTCTTAGGTGCACTTGGAGAAGCTGGCTACCGAGGGGGCCCAACTGAGAGCCGATCTGCAACAGAGCTCTGAGTTGCTGGAAGTAGAGAGGAGCAAGAGCACCAAGCAGGCTTCGCAATTGGCGAGGCTCAATAAGAAGGCCATCTCCTTTGAAGTGAAGATCAATTCTGCCAACACCTAGAAGCTCCGAGCCATCGAGGACCTGGACATCAAGAATAAGGAGGCCCGTGTTTTGGCTTAGAGTCTTAAGGAGGCTAAGGCCGCGTTGAGTGCCAAGCAAGAGAGTCGATTTGTAGAGCAAGCCGTGGTGAAGGTCCAGCTCGCCGCCAAGGATGTTGACTTAGAATAGTTGAAAGCCGAGCTGGAGGCATCCCGATCGGCCCTCTAAATTTATCAAGATGTCGAGCCCGGTCGATTTGAAGTTTTGAAGCGAGATTACCTCCACTCAGACTCGTTCAATGATTGACTCACCGACCAGGTGCTTCACCTCTTCAACCTCGCCATTGATGGGACGCTCGACCAGCTGAAGGACGACGACTATATCCCAACTGCACTGACCAATAAGGTCATCAGTCGGGACAAGTTGACCGAGTTGCTGCCTGATGACGTGCTGGATTATCTTGAATGACCCTTCCCACTGGGAAACTCATCTCCTTTGTTAAAGTAACCATGGTGAGTTGTCCAAGATCCTCCATCTTCACGTTTCAGATTCAAGCTACGTTCCCACAAACGACGCCAATATGATCATGTCCAAAAATCATGGAGACGAAAAGATGAGGATGTGGTTGCTGCGTTGACTGGATGTAAACCACGCTATGCTTTACAAACATAAAAAACGTTAGTGTCGATCCAGGGAAGGGGTCCCCGACATTGGCCCTTTGACGCTCAAGTCAGTCACCGACACGAAGAAGAAGATGGAGCAATAGTAACACAAGCGCCAAAAGTGAATTATGCGTGCCTACACCGATATACGGACCCCACTTTATATAATGGCCTGGTGGGCGACGTGCACACTTTTTGAGGCATGGGCACGTTCTCCCATTGGTTGCAAACACGCACCCTAATTGGTCCTGGACACGTGGTCATAGACACGTTCTCTAATTGGTCGTGGGCACATTCTTCGATTTATCCGTCATACGATTCGCTTGTTGACCATACCCTGTATTGGTGACACCATCTCCCAAAAGTATATCCAAAGATATGTCAGTGTTCTCACTGATCGACCAAGTGGGATAGCCGCTCGACCAAGTACTCCTCTGATCGGCCAAGTACTCCTCCGCTCGAAAAGACTTAGCTGCTCTTCCGTACAACGACGAGTTTCGGTAGTGCATTCTTACCCGATCGGAATAACGTTTCAGTCATCTCTAGGATCCTTTACTCCATGGCAAACTTCTGGTGATCTTGGCTACACGGGCGCTTTGCTTGGCTCATCTCTTTGCTGGTCGGGCAACATATGCTTGGTCAGCCCCTGATGTAGGGCTCCAATTGGCCACCCTTTGGTGGGCCCGTCGGTCCTTTGGCGTTGACCTCCTTGATTTTGACCTCCACGTTGACTGCTATCTTCCTCCTTTTACCCACACTTAGTGGGCCTCCTTTATCACCGCATCAGCTCTCTTTTTCCTTTTCTTTCTTCTATGCATACATCATTTCTTTGCTTTACTCTCTTTTTTTATGCATACATATATATTCATATCATGTCCATATTAGATCGATGATCAAGATATTGTGAAATTCAAAGTCGAGATGAGATAATGGTTAAAATTAAGATAAGGTGGCCATCAAAATTAGAGTATATATAGCTGAATGAGTCACTCTTACCGGGGCTCAGTTCTTCACTCCTCAGCGCTAAGACATTCAGTATAAAGCCGATCGTCCCTAGAATCGGTCAGACATAAGGGACTTAGCATTCCACTCCTCAGTTCCAAGATGCATAGAGTACATTCGATAGGCTCCAGCAACGGTGGGACATACGGGGTCCAGCTCCTCGCTTCTATAATACCACTCTCAGCATATAACCGATCGACCCAAGAGTTGGCTGGACTTACAGGGCGTAGCTCCCCATCTCTCAGTGCTAAGACAAGTCTCAACATATGGTCAGTTGGCCAAAAGAGCCAGTCACACTTAAGGGACTTAGTTCCCCACTTCTCTTGCCAGTCTCCCATCATGCAACCAGTCGACTGCTAAGCCAGTTGGATAGCTTCTAAGAAATAACATTGTTAGGGAATCATAACAACTTATCAGAGAATAACAACTATTCACTTTATAATAGAGTTTGGAATCACATTCTATTTGGGAAATGACTCTTGCAATAACTGAAGTAACATATCAAAAGATTTATTACTCCACCCATTTAACACATTCACATGCATTAACTTGACCAAAAAATTGAATAAAAAATAGTAGAAGTGTTATGTTAGAACTCTGGGTAGTTTTGATGTGGTCAACCAAGTTCAATTAGATTCTGTTGTGTTTGATCCTTGTGTCTAAGTGTGCAGGAGCTTAGGAACACATGAAGTCGAGCGGAAGACGCAGCTAGTGAGAAGGATGGCACGGGAGAGAGTCGACAGGCTCGGTGCATTTGAGGGACGAGGTGCTACGGAAGAGTACACCGATGGATGAGAAGGACGTGCACGACATTCGAGGAATGAGAAGTCGAGGAGAAAACCTGCTCAAGGAGAAGGCCGGAAGATGAGTCTGGGTGAGCCCAATTCTAGATGGACGAAATCACCAAGGTGATCGAAGCAGTGAAAGAGCCAATGGGGAGCTGTGGAGCTGCTGGAAGTACCCTCAATTTGGTTGGAGGCGCCTCCGCACCTTTCTGTGGGAAGGCGCCCTTAACAGGGTTGAAGGTGCCTTCGACCACCCAGGGAAGGCACCTTCAATCCTTTGAAGGCGCATTAGACTCGACAAAATTAACTGTTAACTAAGATAAAATCATATTTTCGCTTGTCTCACTGGAGGCGCCTTCCACTTTGTTGGAGGCGCCTTCCACTTTGTTGGAGGCGCCTTCCAGCCTTAGATAAGATTTTTCAGGGGCTATAAAAAGACCCCTGAACATAGAAAATGGACAACAACTCAAGTATTCATTTCTTAGTAACTTTCTAAGTGTTCAACGAGTGTAAAAAGCTTCTCCGCCTTTACCGAAGGAGATCTTTTAGTATTTTTCTTTTACGTTGGATTAACAAGTACCTAGGTTGTAACCAAGTAACTTTCTGTGCCTCTTTATTTTATTAGTTGTTAAACTGCTTTAAGTTAATTGTGCTACTAATCTTTTTTGAAAAATCGAGAAAGGTTCATTTGTAATTTACAAGCAATTCAGCCCTCCCCTCTTGCCGGTCGCACGGGTCCTAACATGTTATACAACTCTTTTTGTGCTTCTTCGAACATTGAGGTATAACTTGTTGGATCAAATCACATGTGAGAGGGGGTGGGGGTGAATCATGTGGTTTTAAAAAATTTGTTCTTTTTATTTTGAGATCAAAGTATGCAGCGAAAAAAAAAACAAGTAAGAAGACATAGACAGACACAGTTGATTTTACTTGATTCGGAGTCTTCGGCGACTCCTACTCCAAGACCCAGGTCCTACAGACCTATCGATGGGTAATCTACTAAAATATCACTTCTGAAATTGACGGAAGACGGGATCGAGTACAAGGAAAATCGGAGCAAGTGCAACACACTACACTTGTCCTTTTACAATAATTAAGTACAGAGTTTAAAGTTACCAAACACTTTCTTTTCAAAGTCGGTTCGCTCGAGCTCAGTGTTTGGACGGCTTCTCAGAGGTAGGCGGGTGTAACAGCATTGTAGCAGAGTCACAGCAGAAAGCTAGAGCAATCGGGACCTCAATTAAACGCGTAGAAGCTTGTGTATGTGCTATATTTTGAAGCTTGGTCGAGATGCTCTTATAAAGGCTATGGAAGGCGCCTCCAGTGTATAAAACTTAATCTCAAAAAGAGTTGATCCTTATCACCGAAGAGGTTAGAATTTTATCCTGCAGAAGGTGTCTTCCATGCATCGAAGGCGCCTTCCATGAATAGTGCCAAGGCGCTTTCCAAAGCTTGAAGGCACCTCGGGTACCGTTCACTCGAGGCTTTTTGTGCTCTTCTTGTCCTGCAAAATGTGTTAGTCCAATAAACAAACAAGATAAGTATTAGTATGATAACCATGAGTAATAATGATGAGTTCCTGTCCTCCCAGGACTATGAACTAGTCAAAATCTCAGTTTAGGGATCTAAAATAAATCTAAACTGGATTGACGCCTACTGTCTTTCAACTGGGACGTGTCCTCACTGAGTCACTCTCCTCGAATGACTTACCTTTACTTACCAACTTGTAGTCGGTTAACAGTCTCTTAACTTGGGGTGTAAATGAATCGAATCAAGCCAAATATGTAGAAAAATTTAAGGCTCAAATTCGACTCGAATAGGTATCTTCGAGTTCGAGCTCGATTCGAAGCCCGAAAATTTTAAAATGTTTGGTTTGAGTTCGATTCTAATTAGGGCTCAGGTTCGAGTTCAATTCGAAATATTCGAACATGTTCACAAACTATTCGAATTATTGCTCGAAAATAGGTTCGAATGGCTCGAAATTTATTTATTTAATATATATTTAACTTATATTAATAAATATTAAGGTTCGCAAGCGGCTCGCGAGCGGCTCAAACAAAATAATTTAGGCTCGAGTTCGGCTTGAAAAAAAATTCGAACATGTTCGAGTTCAGCTCGAATTTGATGAATTCAAATATGAATCGAATATTTTTCGAGTCGGCTCGAAAAGCTCACAAGCCGATTCGATTCGTTTGCAGCCCTACTCTTGACCCATCAGGTCTTCATGCCAGTTGTTATGTCCGCAGACTCAACTGGACTTCTGTCGGTCATCAGGTTCCGCAGATCCAACTAAACTCCTTGCCAGATATTAGGTCGGCCCTTTGACCTATCTAGGCTTCGTACCAATTATCAGATCCCGCGGACCTAGCTTGATTTCAGCCTAGTGTTAGGTCTGTTGGGACCGAAAAGTAGCTAGAGGGGGGGTGAATAGCTCGTCGCGTTCTAGATGCTCGTCATGGCTTGTTTCTTTGAAGATGTGCAGCGAAAATACAAGAAACAAAAACATACAACGCTAACACGATTGGTTTACTTGGTATCCACCTCACAAGAGGTGACTAATCCAAGGATCCACACCTACTCACACACCCTCCACTAATAAAACTCTCCTTTTTGGTAACTACCAAGGGCGGAGAAGCCCTACAAGACTCTCAATACAAGAAGAAAAAGAAGGGATACAAGAATACAAGCACAAGCTTACAATAAGCGTAGAAAACCCTAACCCTAACTTTTCTCCTTGCCTTTGATCCGCCTCTTGACTTGGAAAACCTCCAAGATCCTTCAAGAACTGGCGATCTAAGCTTTGAGAGCGCTGTGGAGGAGCTGGCGAGAGATTTGAGATGAATCGGTGAAGCAGTGCCGAAGGAGACGCCCGCCTGCAGCTCAAATACGACGCAACGGTCGGATCTTGATCGATTCGAAAACTCCCAATCGATCGGGGAGGCTTTGGATCGATCCACGGATCGATCCAGAGCGCCTCTGTGCTCTGGAAAAACGCCTGGATCGATCCACGCATCGATCCAGCGCTTATCGCGCGAAGTAGCCGCGTCCCAATCGATCCACTGATCGATTGAGACCTCTGGATCGATCCACTGATTGATCCAGAGGCTTTCTGTGCACTGGGAAAAGCCTGGATCGATCCACTGATCGATCCAGCTCTTGGTTTTGCCCAAAACCAAGTCCCAAGCCTCTCAAACCAACATCCGGTCAACCTTGACCTGTTGGTACATCATGCCTAGCATCTGGTACATCATGCCTAGCATCTGGTCACTCCCTTGACCTGCCAGGACTCCTCACCAAGTGTCCGGTCAATCCCTTTGACCCACTTGGACTTTTCTCTTCGTGCCAAGTATCCGGTCACTCCTTTGACCTACTTGGACTTTTCTTCATCATGCCAAGTATCGGGTCACTCTCTTGACCTACTTGGACTTTCACCTGATGTCTGATCAACCTTGACCCATCTGGATTTTCCCTCGTGCCAGGCTTCACTCACCAGGACTTCCAATCTGTCTAGCTTCACTCACTAAGACTTCTTTTCTGCCTGGCTTCACTCACCAGGACTTCCAATCTGCCTAGCTTCACTCACTAGGACTTCTTTTCTGCCTGGCTTCACTCACCAGGACTTCCAATCTGCCTAGCTTCACTCACTAGGACTTTCACCTGGCTTCACTCACCAGGACTTTCCAGTCAGGTATCCAGTCACCCTTGACCTACTTGACTCTTCTTCATCCACACTGATCAGTCCCTGATCAGAATCTCCCCACATGACCAACTGCACCTGCATTGTCCATGTGTCTACATGTATTGTCAAACATCGAAACTATGACCAAGACTCAAGCTTGGTCAACTCAGTCAACCTTGACCTAAGGGATATTGCACCAACAATCTCCCCCTTTTTGATGTTTAACAATACCTTTAAGTTAGGACCACTCTGAGTTAAGCTAATCCCATAGCCTTAACTCTCTTCATGCCAAAGTATGAATGTTGGTTCCCTTCATTCTCCCCCTATGACCTCTCCCATAGGTAATGAAGGTCTAACTTAAACCACACATTCTCCCCCTATTGACACACATCAAACAAACACTATCTCTCCCCCTGAAGAGATACTCATTATTGGTTACAACTTCACTCGTTGAACCTTTATCCCTTTTTAAACTCTCCTCCTGAAGAGTTTCTCAAGGTTGTGCTCACCATCATAATGAAGGTCCCATACCCTTCATTTTTCCTACATTCTCCCTCAATGTAGACAAATGTCCAACCTTGAGCATTTTCTTAACGGAAGGGTAACCACCTTTCAAGGTTCATGAAAAATAATTTTCATATCTTTAAAGAGTCCCTCCCCCTAAAGACATGGTGGTAACTTCTGTCATTGCACCAACAATGACTTGGAGTCCTTAAACCTTTAGGAAACCCAAATATAGAAGTTTTGAGGTTCAAATGTTCAAAATTTGAAACAAACCTCAACCTAAACTTCAATTTAGTCTTCCTTAACCAATCCATCCTTGTTTTCAACATGAAAACACCCTTTTTATGTATACAAATGTATTTTGAGGGGTTTGGAATGGTTACATTGACTAAACAAGGTTCAAAAAGCTGAAATCAGGTTTTCTCAGCCAAAATCAGCATCCTGGATCGATTGGAGTTGGGTTCCAATCGATTGAATCTATCTGAATCGATCCACTGATCGATTCAGTATGTATAGATCGATCGGTGGATCGATCCAGCGAGCTTCTGCTCACGAGAATGGCCTTCCAAATCGATCCACTGATCGATTCAGGCACTCCAATCGATCCATGGATCGATCGGAGCTCTGATAGTTGCTGAATTTCAAATTCAGCCAACTTCAGAAACCCCTAGAAAATTCTACAAAAATCTAAAAATCGTAAAAATTTGTATAGACATTATTTAGGGTATATACTATCATGGAAAAATAGTTTTCTATGAAAATACATCATATTTTCAAAAATTGACACAAGCTTGAAAACTTGCTAAAACTTTAGCGTTTTCTTCAAGTTTGTGTCTAACTATTCAGTGGTGATTACTATCAAAAGATAGCCTTCACCAAGGTTTTCCAAAAGCATTTTAAAATAATTTTCAAAACCAATATCCCATCACATTCCTTGGGCTTAATGCACATGACTTATACATTAGCTTTCCCAATGATGGGAAAAACACATAACTATGTGTTTTGATGAATTTAAAACTCAAAAGAATGCACTAAATCAACATATTGAGTTTTGTTCATCATCCTAACATCTCACTTGTATCCAATGTGCACTACAACACATACAAGTCATCTTATTTGTCTTTGTGAGATGTAAAGTTTGATTTTGCCCTAATCTAGGGATCATGCATATCTATCTAGGCATTTTGTGGATATTGAACATCCACTTAGGATGTTACTTGTTAATAAGTGTTGTTAAATGCCATTTGTCCTTAATTTACTAGGAATTAAACTTAATGCATGATTATGTTATGACATACATCAAAAGGAAATAATTTTCAAAAGAAAATATCCTATAACTACATGATGTATGAATGTCATGACATGGTATTTTTGGATTTTTCATAATAAAACATGAATGCAAAAATAGACATTATGTCATGGCATATGATGGGCAACCAATCATGGCAAGGTTTAGCATAGATAAAATATACCTAGATTACCTATCTAAGTATCCTTAACTACTTAGCTAACTCAAAATACCCCACTTGTTTTAACTTAAAACGTTAAACCTAGATTGCCCTAAATGCTTCAAAGAAATGCCAAAACCTAAATTGACATTTCTATTTCTCTTGATTTGTTTATGCCACTTGAAAATTAAGCATATCCTCAAATGTTGGCACATTCCATTTTTCCTTAAGAGTAATCACATAAATCAAGGCCCGGATTGCCTTAAATTTATAAGAGAATACCAAAATCCCAACTTGGTATTTCTCTAGGTTTTCCCAATTTATGCCATTTTAAGATAAAATCAAATTTTCCGCCATTAGGCACATTTTACTCTTTCAAGGAGTAAATAATAATTTCATTTCATTTTCAAAAGTTAATAATAACATTGAAAATGCTCCTTGAGTGTCAATTTCTTCAAAGTTGGGTAAACTACCCTTCTTCTTAGAGTTGACACTCTCTAGCCCATCTATGGGGTAGAGAAGATGCTCCTAGGAACCCAAAACCTATTGGTGCTCCTTGGATGCTCTAGATACTCACTAGGGATAACTTCCCTAGATACCTTCTTAGTGACCTTGTTTGGCTTCTTAGAAGCCTTGGTCACCTTTTCTAGGTCAACTTTAGGGATTCCTTCCCTTGTGACCTTGTTTGTGACTTTCTTAGACTTCTTAGAAGCCCTAGTCACATTTATTGCAAAAATACTCTTAGGGATGACCTCCCTAGTATTTTTGGCTTGCCCACTAGACCTAGGATTGGTTCCATAACTATATGGAACTCTATGATAGGAAATTACATCCTTCTTGGCATTTGGTTTGTATCCCAAACCTCTATAGCAATTGGATGACCTTTGTGCTCCTAGACCTAGGCTATGCTCATTTTGCCCTTTTAGGATATTTTCCATCCTTTTTAGGGTCTTTTCCATTTTATCAAGCCTTGACCTCAAGACTTGATTTTCCCTCACTAAGTCCTTAGTATTTGATTTTTCATTTGATCCATGAGCATTTTTATTCTTGGGCTTGTATCTATTATCCTTAGTGTTCGTGCCCAAATGTCTATCTACCTTCCTAACCTTAGGTTGGGTAGTCTTGGCATGTAGGGCCACATGCTTTTCCTTAATGCCCTCATGCTTTCTATTCTTATGGTAAATTGCATTAAGATGATAGAAATTAGAACTATCATGCTTTTTACCATAACGTAAAGGGGTATGCTCAATAAATGTTACCTTCTTCCTTACCTTGGAGGCTCCCCCTTGACTAGTGCCTCCTTGAGCCTTGATCATCTTCATCCCCTTGGAGCATTGACTTCGGTAATGCCCTTTTTGTTGACATAAGAAGCACACAATGTGCTCCTTGCTCTTCTTTGTCCCGGGGATGGTCTCCTTGGGCCTCTCCTTGCCCTTTTGTGTCACTTGACCCTTTTTCTTGGCCAAGTTGGGACACTTGCTCTTGTAGTGCCCACTTTCCCTACACTCAAAACATATTACATGATCTTTATTTTTAATTGAACCATTTATACCTTCTTGTGTAGGGATGACACTTGCTCCTCCATTTGATATTTCTTGAATTTTGGAGGTGGCACCATCTTCTTCTTCTTCTTCACTTGACCCGGATGTGGAGGCCTCTTTTTGCTCCGGGTTCATTGATCTACACTCCCCCTCAATCCTAGAGGTGGAGGCTTCATCATCTTGTACATGGAACAAGGAGTATGCTCCCTCCTTGTTCTCTTCATTGCACTCCCTTGAAGATGAAGCTTCTTCTTGGACTTCTTCTTCGGAGGTTGAGCATCTCTCAACCTCGGAGTCCTCCTCTTGGTCTTGCTCCAAAGAGTCACCCTCTCTGGATTCTTCTTGCTCTTGTACAGTGGAGGGGATCTCTTCATGAAGCTTGGCCAATTTACTCCATAATTCCTTTGCATCTTCAAATTCTCCAATTTTGTAAAGGATGGTACTCGGCAATAAATTGACCAAAAGCTTGGTCACTTTGTCATTGGCCTCGCACCTTTGGACTTGCTCTTGGCTCCATTTGCTCCTCTTGAGAACTTTGCCCTTTGAGTTTGTTGGAGTCTTGAAGCTTTTCATAAGAGCAAACCATTGCTCTATCTCTATCATAAGAAAATTTTCGATTCTTGATTTCCAAGAATCTAAGCTTGTGGATGTGTAAGGTGGAGCCACCCTTGTGTCAAATCCAAGTCCATCTTGGAATTGCATCTTGAAGTTGAGCTTCTTGAAATCTTTGACTTTTGATGAATTTGCTTCAACTTCTTCACCCTCTAGCTTTGCTTGTTTTGTTTGCCCCTTCCGACGATGATTCCGGTGAAGAGCGACCTCGCTCTGATACCACTTGTTGGGACCGAAAAGTAGCTAGAGGGGGGGTGAATAGCTCGTCGCATGCTAGATGCTCGTCGTGGCTTGTTTCTTTGAAGATGTGCAGCGAAAATACAAGAAACAAAAACATACAACGCTAACACGGTTGGTTTACTTGGTATCCACCTCACAAGAGGTGACTAATCCAAGGATCCACACCTACTCACACACCCTCCACTAATAAAACTCTCCTTTTTGATAACTACCAAGGGCGGAGAAGCCCTACAAGACTCTCAATACAAGAAGAAAAGGAAGGGATACAAGAATACAAGCACAAGCTTACAATAAGCGTAGAAAACCCTAACCCTAACTTTTCTCCTTGCCTTTGATCCGCCTCTTGACTTGGAAAACCTCCAAGATCCTTCAAGAACTGGCGATCTGTGCTTTGAGAGCGCTGTGGAGGAGCTGGCGAGAGATCTGAGATGAATCGGTGAAGCAGTGCTGAAGGAGACGCCCGCCTGCAGCTCAAATACGACGCAACGGTCGGATCCCGATCGATTCGAAAACTCTCAATCGATCGGGGAGGCTTTGGATCGATCCACGGATCGATCCAGAGCGCCTCTGTGCTCTGGAAAAATGCCTGAATCGATCCACGCATCGATTCAGCGCTTATCGCGTGAAGTAGCCGTGTCCCAATCGATCCACTGATCGATTGGGACCTCTGGATCGATCCACTGATCGATCCAGAGGCTTTCTGTGCACTGGGAAAAGCCTGGATCGATCCACTGATCGATCCAGCTCTTGGTTTTGCCCAAAACCAAGTTCCAAGCCTCTCAAACCAACATCCGGTCAACCTTGACCTGTTGGTACATCATGCCTAGCATCTGGTACATCATGCCTAGCATATGGTCACTCCCTTGACCTGCCAGGACTCCTCACCAAGTGTCCGGTCAATCCCTTTGACCCACTTGGACTTTTCTCTTCGTGCCAAGTATTCAGTCACTCCTTTGACCTACTTGGACTTTTCTTCATCATACCAAGTATCCGGTCACTCTCTTGACCTACTTGGACTTTCACCTGATGTCTGATCAACCTTGACCCATCTGGATTTTCCCTCGTGCCTGGCTTCACTCACCAGGACTTCCAATCTGCCTAGCTTCACTTGTTGGTGCAACCTTAGGTCAAGGTTGACCTGGTTGACCCGACTCGAGTTGACCTGACTCGAGGTGTATTTTGATATTTGACGAGAATAGAAAAGTTGTATCTTGATGTTTGACAAGAATACAAACTTGGGAGATTGTGGGTGCAACCTTTGGTCAAGGTTGACCTGGTTGACCCAACTTGAGTTGACCTGATTCGGGTAAAGTCCAAGTATGGAGACTTGACACAGAAAAGTCCAAGTATGGAGACTTGGCACGGAAAAGTCCAAGTATGGAGACTTGGCACGGGAGAAGTCCAAGCAGGGAGCTTGGCACGGGAAAAGTCCAAGTATGGAGACTTGGCACGGAAAAGTCCAAGCAGGGAGCTTGGCACGGGAAAAGTCCAAGTATGGAGACTTGGCACGGAAAAGTCCAAGCAGGGAGCTTGGCATGGGAAGTCGGAGAGGGCTCGGCAGCTCGTTCTCCGGACCAGGTCAGAGAGGGCTCGGGAGCTCGTTCTCTGGACCAGACGAAGTCGGAGAGGGCTCGACAGCTCGTTCTCCGAACTAGGTCAGAGAGGGCTCGGGAGCTCGTTCTCTGGACCAGATGAGGAAGTCGGAGAGGGCTCGGTAGCTCGTTCTTCGGACTAGGTCAGAGAGGGCTCGGTAGCTCCGGACGACGTCGGGGAGGGCTCGGTAGCTCGTTCTCCGGACTAGGTCAGAGAGGGCTCGGGAGCTCGTTCTCTGGACCGGACGAAGTCGGAGAGGGCTCGGTAGCTCGTTCTCCGGACTAGGTCAGAGAGGGCTCGGTAGCTCGTTCTCTGGACCGGACGAAGTCGGAGAGGGCTCGGTAGCTCGTTCTCCGGACTAGGTCTGAGAGGGCTCGGTAGCTCGTTCTCAGGACTAGGTAGGGTTTAGGGCTGGGAGCTCTAAACCTGGATCGGTCTGGTGGCCGCTCTAGACCGGGAAGGCTTTAGGGTTTAGGGCTGGGAAGCTCTAAGGCATTGGATCGGTCTGGTGACCGATCCAGTGATACTCTGATTGTCTGGATCGGTCTGGTGACCGATCAGTAATCAAACAGAATGTTTCTGTGGGTTAACTGATCGGTCTGTAGACCGATCAGGAAACGATCAGGAGATAGAAAAAGGTAGGGGGATCGGTCTGTGAACCGATCCACCTATAGCCTGATCGGTCCACAGACCGATCAGGCTTCGAAGCCAACTCTCACAGAGAGTTGGTTGATCGGTCTGGGGACCGATCAGCCTAGAGCCTGATCGGTCCACAGACCGATCAGGGTCCTCCTGGACCGATCAGGATGGAGCCTGATCGGTCCAGGCTTAGCCGTTGTGACTCAACGGCTAGATTTCTGGATTCTTCTTGGTCCTCTTCGCAGGTGCAGGATATAAGGCCACTACAGTAGAAGAAGGAAGGATAACGTTTGCTGACTACGGTTCTTGCTCCTGCGATCTGAGCTTTGTTGATCTCTCCACTGCTGAAGCTTCGGGTGAGCTTCCATCAGCTGGTTTTCTAGCTGCTGTTGTTGGATCCGTGAAGTTGCTGCTTCATCAACGGACTCCTGTAAACAACGAGAAGACAAGCAAACTTGGTAGGGTGTTTTTACATTCATATTGTCCATTGTTTCTTGCTCTATTCTTTGTACTCCATTATTGCTGTTGCAAAAGGAATTGTGGTGAGGTTTCTCCACCCAGAAGGAGTTCTTATTAGCCGGTTTTCCAGGGTCTCATCCACCGACGGATTGATAGGATTCGTCCACCTTACGGACAAGCCGAGGATTAGGAGTATCATCTCCGAACCTCGTTATATCGTCGCGTTTGAGGTTTGATCTTCTCCATTTTCGTTTCTACTCTTTATTTCCGCTGCGCTAACTCAAATTGTAGGAAGAAACGAGAATTTGGGGTCGGCTATTCACACCCCCCCCTCTCTAGCCGCATCCGAAGGTCCTAACATCACTCACTAGGACTTCTTTTCTGCCTGGCTTCACTCACCAGGACTTCCAATCTGCCTAGCTTCACTCACTAGGACTTCTTTTCTGCCTGGCTTCACTCACCAGGACTTCCAATCTGCCTAGCTTCACTCACTAGGACTTTCACCTGGCTTCACTCACCAGGACTTTCCAGTCAGGTATCCAGTCACCCTTGATCTACTTGACTCTTCTTCATCCACACTGATCAGTCCCTGATCAGAATCTCCCCACATGACCAACTGCACATGCATTGTCCATGTGTCTACATGTATTGTCAAACATCGAAACTATGACCAAGACTCAAGCTTGGTCAACTCAGTCAACCTTGACCTAAGGGATATTGCACCAACAAGGTCCTCCAGACCCGTCAACTCCTATACACTTGGTTAAGCAATTAAATCACAATAATACCTAACTTAACTCATTTGTCATTTATCAAAACCCGAGTTAAACCGTTTGTGCAACTGCACCAACATAACTTCCTCTAATATCATCTATATTAATATCATCTAATTGAGGCCCACTATTTTATATATTTCTTAAATCAGTAAACATGTCTTCAAAATTATCTTCTTCAAAATCATACTTCTCTTCATTGATAATATTTATAATACTAGATGATGTATCAGTTTCTCCATGAAAGTTTCAAACTTTGTATAATTTGTTAAATCCCCACCTATAAAGATGTCCTCGAACATAATCCAACTCATATTTAAAAAAGTTGTCACACCTTCGATATGGACAATGATTTTTGAATAAATTCAAACTTATCATATAATTCTTTGCCATCTTTAAAAACTAATTCAACCAATTTATATATTCAGGACTAATCTGATTCTCAATTATTATCCAACTTTTATCCATATTTATAAAACATGTTTAAACATATTAAAAAAATCATATTATTTAACAAATAACTCTTATAAGAAAGCAAATAACTCTAAATAAGTATCAAACTAACCCTAAAATTATGATTAAAAATATTACAAATACTAGAGCAAGAAAAATTCTAAAATTATCATTTAAAGATCAAAATAACCCAAAAAATATCATCTAAACATAAAAAACCCTAAAGTCATCATCTAAGTATCAAAATATCCCTAAAATTGTCATCTAGAATAACCCTAAAATTATGATTAAAAATATTGAAAATACTAGATGATACGGTGGCAAAAGGAGCACACCAAGGATGAGTCAAAGGTGGAAAAAGAAGCCGACGTGGAGGTCAAAGTCAAGGCGGTCAAAGACATGGAATTTTTGTGTCACCAATGTTGGCCGAGCGGATGGCAACGGGCCGATCGGGCATGGCTGCCCACTCAACGAAAGGAGGGTCCAAGAACAGGGTGCCACCCGGAGGCTCATCCAACCAGATCGCTTGTCTAGCCGGGTGATAAGCAATGCTCTGATAGCCGGACGACTAAAGAGAGGGGAACATATGTTCGCAACTATGACGACTCTATAAGGGCTTGTTCGATCGAACCACCTGTCTGGCCATACAAGGAATAGCCTACCGAGCCGAGTGACCGTAGAGAAGAACAGCCTGAACGACCAAGCGAGGAATCCCAGCCGAGTAGGCTCCCCCACTAGGCCCATCATATTTTTCTAGGAGTTGGTGCCACTAACAATAGGGCATGATTAACAGGAAAATCGTACGACGGAAGCTTACACTGTCATATCAGGGATTTGCACGCCCTGTTAAGAAATGATATCAGAGATACTTTTCTGACTTGTCTTTTCATAGGAAAAATGGGAAAATGTGCATGAGCTTTGAGAAGCATGCACATACACTACAGTGTCACTATATAAAGGAAGGTCCATGCATCGAAGGAGGTATGCTCTTGTTGCTGCTACAATTCTCTTTGTTCTTCACTATTGTCGGTAACTGACTTGAGCGTCAAAGAACCAACGTCGAGGGCCTCTTCCCTGGCCTGACATTGACGTTCTTAGTTTTGCAGAGGGAGCAGAGTCTTCACACGTTCAACCACAGAGTCACATCCCGAGTTAGCTATCTTCATCACTTTCGGATAGGATCACTAGAGATCAAAATAACTAGTATCAAAAACTTTAGAGATCATCTAGTATCAAAAGCCCTAAAATTATCCATTCTAAAGATCAAAATACCCCTAAAACCATAATCTAAATATCAAAATATCTTTAACATTATCATCTAAGTATCAAATACTAAAAATAATACTTGAAAAGGTTATACTGTAAGCTATTGGAGGAGGGTCAGAATAGGAAGGCCGGTCAGAGCAGAAGCAAGACAATCACTAGAGTCGTCAGAGTTGCCAGAGGAGAAGTGCGGCATAGGAGGGCGTAGGAGAAGGGAGCAAGAGGCTTCCATTGGAGTCGCTGGAGCAAGGAGCAAGAGGCTTCCGTCTGAGTCACTGGAGTCGTTGGAGAAGAGGTGTGTGTGGAGAAGAAGAGGAGGTGCAGCGCAAGGAGGAAGAAAGAGTAGCGTCGGGAAGAGAGAGGGGCGTCAAGGGAAATAAGTTTTTTTTACAAATGTTAGCGATGATTTTTAATTTTCATCGCTAAAATAATATTTAGCGGCGAAAAACTCTATTTCGCCACTAACATATTAGCAGCGATTTGGTCGAATTCGTCGCTAATATATGAATATTAGTAATGATTTATCCCCCATCCCCCCCTCATTTGTAACATAATAATTAGCCACGAAAATGCCATATTTCGCCACTAAACCGTTAGCAATGAATTAATCCCATTCATCGCTAACTAACCTTTTAAAACGGGACCACCTAAACCTTATTAGTGACAAATTATAAAAACATATATTTTTTATGAAAAAATATGTTGAAAAAATAATATTTGTGGCAAACTGATATTTTGTCACAAATTACGTTGGTTAGCTTTGAATTTTAATTTTATCGCTAATAATTCATCACTATTTTTCTGATTTTTTGTAGTGTCAAGGTATATACATAAAATAGAACCTTCCTCCAAAGATGATCGTACAACTTCTATTGCCTGGTGTTATTTGACATATTCTGATATCAAACATTCTCAGCTGTCTCATTAATATAAAGGTTACAAAAGACAATTCTTTTGCATGAAACGGAACCTTCCTCAAAGGGTGGATGTACATATTCCGTTACTCAATATATTGTGACACCAGATATTCTCTGACGCTTTATTATTACGGAGGTTCTGAGGATTAGTATAAAAAGGAGGTGATGTGTATACATCTATGGACCCAAAGGGAATTATGGAGAAGTGGGAAGGGCGTTTTGGTCTTTGCACATGTTGAGGGTTTGGGGTTTTAAGGGTGCACTGTTCACGCAAGAAAGGGAGGTTTTGTCTTTGTTTTTCTCTCCGCCATAGGGACGTCGCTGCCATAGGGACTCCGTCGCCACAGGGACGATGCACGCACGTTGTGTCGTCGCCAGAGGCTCTCGTCGTCACCTCCCGGAGATCTCATACGCCTCTCCCTCTCTCTCTCGTTGCTTCGTGTTTTGGGTCTCCACCATCTCTCGCACAGGAGAAGAGGGCACTCGCGCAGCCGATGTTGCCGAGGTCGCCAAAGCACACCCTGTCCTACTCCTTCACCAGCCACTACTGCCATTGGCCAAGGATGCACGGGACAGTCGCCGCCTCCTCCCTTCTCCAGCATTGACGTCGCTGAGGAGCATCGTTGTCGCCTCCAGCGGGTGTCGCCACCACCACGGAGACGCGCAGGGATGCCGCCTCTGCCGTTCATTGGGCCGCCACCCTCCAGGGTCGCCTCACACCGTCGAACCCGCCTTCCTCTCTCTCGCATGAGGACTCTTCATCTTCTTTGTGTTCTCTCGACGCCGACTTCACGCATATTGTGCCGCCCTCTCCACGCCGACGACACCGTGAGTAGCCTTCTCTCCAAGTGTCTCTCTCTCTTCTCGCCGACAGTCCCGACGTCGACACCGTCAGGCTGGCACTACCGCCTCCCTAGCACTGGCAGCCTCCCAACCCATAGCCCAGGCACCGGCTCCGCCCCCTTCCGGCCGCCACCGGTCATCCCATGGCCTTCGTCGACTTCCTCTTCATCTCCACTACCAGCGCCACCGTTATCACTGTTGGCGCCACTGTTACCGATGTCGATACCTTCTCCTCCACTGTCGACCACACTAGCACAAGATCAACCCCGAGCCGCATCCCACTCACATCATCGTAGCCGACCTCCAAGCCCCAGTCGTCCCCCATCATCGTAGACGACCTCCGATTTGCGTTGTCGTACACTTCCAACGCTGATCCGGTATCTGATCCACTTTGGCATGCGTTTTCGGCATCGATCTAGCCTTCGAACCACCGCTGTGTTCCGGCCATTGAGCCGCTATTCCGTTCCAACTTTGCGTTGTTGTTGTGTGTTCCGACCTTCGTACCACTATTATGATTGTGAGCTGTTGGTATATTTTGGTCTGCGTGGCGCTGTCAGATTCTGGTCTGCGTGCCGCTGTCAGATTCTGGCCTGTGTGCCACTGTCAGATTTCAACCTACGTGCCACTGTTGTATTCCGGTTGCGTGCCGCCTTCTAAAGTTATGCCACATTCAGCTCCGTGCCATCGCTTTCGGACCCAACTCTTCATCTGGCTCGCATTTATCTACTCCTCTAGGTCAGGACGACTCGATCAACGATATGACCAAGTCACCTGTCAACCAGAGGGGTCCCCCCCCCGGGCTAGCGTACGTTACCATACTCCCTATTCATCCATTTCATTATTCTACTTTTAACCTGTTGCTTATATATTCTTGGGGCATTCCTCGAGCATCGGGGTACCAGGGGACTGAGGAAACCCGACCTCTGGCTACAGGTAGCATTGATCAGAGGTCGTTTGACGACTTAGTCAACATGGAAGACAACTCATCACTTCTCTTCACTCTGGGTCATTGAGATGTGGTCATCATTCCAACCACGTTACTTCGGTAGTTCTGTCTTCTCATATTCCCGAAAGGATCATATTGGCGTCATCTGTGGAAACTACACCTAATTCGGAGCGTGAAGATGGACGTCGTCGAAAAATTCTGCCATCATGACCCTGGTGGGTTTTGACGAACATATCATATTCTCCTCACTCCACGGGTATTCGAGAGTCGATGAACTGAGTCAGATCCTCTGCTGGTCGGCAGGTCAATTTTTCTATTATATTTTCTCTTTCGGTCATAGGATTTGCCACAGTTCCCCAATCGAAGACTCCCGTACCGAACGGTCAGGTTTCAGTTATATTAGAGCCACAAGCTCAATGTCAAAGACTCCCGTGCCGATCAGCCGGGTTTAAATTATATTAGAGCAATGGGCTCAAAGTCAAAGACTCCCCGTGTCGATCGACCGAGTTTGAGTTATATTAGAGCCACAGGCTCAATGTCGAAGACTCTCGTGTCGATCGACCGGGTTTAAATTATATTAGAGCCACGAGCTCAAAGTCGAAGACTCCCTGTGCCGATCAGCCGAGTTTGAGGTATATTAGAGTCACGAGATCAATGTTGAAGACTCCTGTGCCGATCGACCAGGTTTAAATTATATTAGAGCCACGGGCTCAATGTCAGAGACTCCTATGCTGATCGACCGGATCTGAGTTATATTAGAGCCACGAGCTCTAAAAGTCAAGCGGAACACATCGGTCATCATTCTCACAGACGACGCCAATATGGTCTTGTCGAGAATCTGAGAAGACAGAACTACCGAAATGACGTGGTTGGAATGATGATCGCATCTCCATGACTCAGAGTGAAGAGAAGTGATGAGATGTCTTCCATGTTGACCAAGTCGTCAAAAGGCCTCTGGTCAACGCTACCTGTAGCTAGTGGCCGGGTTGCCCCGGTCCCCTAGTACCCTAATGCTCGAGGCATGTCCCAAGAATATATAAGCAATAGGCTAAATAGCATAATAATGAAATGGATAAATAGGGAGTATGGTAACGTACCCTTGCCCCGGGAAGGGGGGCGCCCTCTGGTTGACAGGTGAACTTGTCGTAACGTTGATTGAGTCATCGTGACCCAGAGGAGTAGATAAATGCAAGCTGGATGAAGAGCTGGTTCGAAAGCGACGACACAGAGCCGAATGTGGCATAGCTTTAGAAGGTGGAATACAACAGCGACACACAGGTCGAAATCTGACAATGGCACGCAGGCCAGAATTTGACAACAACACGCAGGCCAAAATATACCAACAACTCACAATCATAATAGTGGTACGAAGGTCGAAACACAACAACGACACAGAGTTAGAACGGAATAGCGACTCAATGGTCGGACCATAGCGGTGGCTCAAAGGCTAGATTAATGCCGAAAATGCACACTTATGTGGATTGGATATCGAATCGACATTGCAAGTGTACGACAGCGCAGATCGAAGGTCGTCTACGATGATGGGGGACGACTGCGGCTTGGAGGCCAGCTGCGATGATGTGAACCGGATGTGGCTCAGGGATGATCTTGCACTGGCGTGGTCGGCAGTGGGGGAGAAGGTATCAGCATCGGTAACAGTGGCGCCAACAGCGATAACGGTGGCGTTGGTAGCTGCGATGAAGAGGAGGTGGACGGGGGTCACGGGCTGACCGGTGGCAGCCAGAAGGGGGCGGAGCCGGTGCCTGGGCTATGGCGTGGAAGGCTGCCAGGGCTAGAGAGGCGACAGTGGTGGCCTGACTGCGTCAGCGGTGGGACTGTCGACGAGAAGACAAAGAGACTTAGAGGGAAGGCTACTCGCGGTGTCGTCGACGTGGAGAGGGCGGCATAGTATGCGTGAAGTCGGCGTCGAGAGAACACGAAGAAGACGAAGAGTCCTCGTGCGAGAGAGAGGAAGGAGGGTTCGACAGCATGAGGCGACCTTAGAGGGCGGCGGCCTAGTGAGCGACGGAGGCGGCGTCCTTGCGCGTCTCTGTGGTGGCAGCGGAGGCGACGGTGATGCTCCTCGGCGATGTCAACGCCGGAGAAGGGAGGAGGTTGCGGCTGTCCCGTGCATCCTTGCCCAACGGCAGTAGCGTTTGGTGAAGGAGTAGGACGAGGCATGCTTTGGCGACCTCGGCGACGTGAGTGCCCTCTTCTCCTGTGCGAGAGAAGGCGGGGACCCAAAACATGAAGCAACGAGAGAGAGGGAGAGGCGTATGAGATCTCCGGCGAGGTGACGGTGAGAGCCTCCGGCGACGGCGCAACGTGCGTGCGCCGTCCCTGTGGCGGGCGGCCCTGTGGCAGAGAGAAAAATGAAGACAAACCCCTCCTTTTTCTGTGTGAACAATGCATCCTTAAAAACCCAAACCCTCAACATGTACAAAGACCAAAACACCCTCCTACTTTTCCATAATTTCCTTTGGGCCCATAGATATATCTGCATCAAGAGGTCTTCTCCGTTAGCAGGTATGCTTTGGATACACGCTTGACAACGTTTTACTACACGCACGCATATACTTATTGTTCATCTTTTTTTTTCACTTTTCGTTTAGTTACTGTACTGACTTGAGCGTCGAAGTGCCTATGCCAAGGAGTCATTCCTTGGTTCTCGCCCTAACGTTTCCCTCTACTCTCTTTGAGGTATGCGCAAGAAGGAGTGCTAACTATAATCTTTTCTCCATCTCAGAGTCTTCTCTCAATCATTGATAGAGTCATGTACCTAGCACGTCATCTCTATCGCTTTCAAAGATGATCACATAACTAAAGAAAGAGAAGAGAGGAAAGGAAAGAGAAGGGTGGTTGTATGTATATGAGAGAGGAAAGAGAAGTAGTTAGATTTGGTAGGAAGGGTAGAATAAAAAAAAACATATAATTTAGTACGTTTTAGTAATATCAAAATAGTGTGTGTAAGAAACCTGCGTACATACTTTATTAAATTATTGAACCCACAAATAATAATGAGATTCACAAATAATATTAAAATGAATATGGATATGTTAATTAAAGGTAGATGTTAATATAATAAGTAGGCCTGTGAATCATATACTTTCAAGAGATAATAAATATTAACATTTGAATCAATACCGATTAAAAAAATAAATAAATTAATTAATTAAATCATTTTTGTTAAAAATCAAAGGCTATGAGAGAAAATATCCTCACACGCGTTAAGTTCGTCAATTCGTTGTTTTTGTCAAATCTTGCAAATATTAACACCGTTGGAAATGTGCACATCGTGGTCGCATATTGATAAACATGAAAATAAGCTTTAGTATTATTATGTTTTGATGTGGGCATATAAACATTTTTATAAAAGATTAGTTTTGTAATTATGTATTATCGATCGATCGTCATAATTATTTTTTGCTTCAATATATTAAAAAAAATTCCTAGAGTAAAAAGTGTGGAAGTATTTTATTGGTGTTGGAGATATCATTCGATTATATGTGCAACCTTTTTCCTATTATAAAACTTTGCTCCATGAGCAATCTTAGTAATGTAAAGTTTTTAGAACTTAACTAATGTTTAAAGTCATAGAGTTAGGTGAGAGGAGGCTGTCCTCATCTTGTTTTTCAAAAATTAAAAACCATTAATAATTATGTCGTCTCAGGACAAGGTTAGGTGGCTTAGTTGTTATGTTAACTAAACAATCAATAAGTAGGTTCCATAAGTTGCTTAATTAATTTCTTAATCTTCTATTTTTTTTTGGTTGTTGATTAATTACAGGTTATGATGGTGTAAAGTTTTATTAATATTTTAATAAAACAATACATTTTTATTCTTATTTTGGTAAAATTTAATTAATCAACATGTATAATAAGTGATGGTCTCTTTTTTCTTTTCCTTCTGTTAGGACTCATACTCTTCAGAAAGATAGATCTGCTCCCACTGGTGAGATCCGACACTCTGAAAAGTAACATAGGTTAGTGCTTGGGTTGGTTCATCGACATGGTCCCTATCACCAATCAAAGGAAGAAAGAAAAAGAAGACGAGGAAGAAGAAGAAAAATACTTAATGGAAAAGAGTTATCTCCGCTTGAAGGAATCAGAGAACCAACCTCCTTGTACTTTACATCTTCGGTTACTTATATAGATAGCTCAGAGGGATCTCCATGTTATTTGCTTTTGCGCCTTTCTACTTCTTCCTGTCCAAGTAAGTGAAGACAAGCTTTCTGACAATCCGTTATCCTTCTTCCATTCCTTGATCACTGCGTAAGATGAGGAGGCATCAAGGGAACTACCTCTGACATCTATTACTTATTTCTCCATCCACCAATCGTCACGTATTATGAAGAAGGAATCAAGGAAACCGCTTCTTACACTATCCACTTGCCTCTTTATTCATGTTAAAAACCAAAAGCTTCCCTATAACATTTTGAAGAGATCCATTCGTATTTCTTGGAAGGACTTTAACCATATTACTCGGAGGAGCCTGTATATATTGTTCGGTGGAATTTATCCGAACTTCTTAGTGGAGCTTATCTAAATTGCTCAGCAGAACTTACTCAAACTGCTCAGAGGAGCTTAATCATATTGTTCTGCAAAACTTAGTGATATTGTTTCACGGAATTTGGTGGTATTACTTTGTAGAACTTTAGTAATGTTGTTTTGCAGAACTTTATAATATATTGCTCGTAAGGTCTACACTATATTGCTGGGAGGACCTTATTACGCTTAAATAAAGGATCTTGACTTATATTGTCGGAGGATCTAATTATCTTTGAACAAAAGATCTTGACTTATATTATTTGGATGACTTCATTATCTTCGAACAGAAGATCTTGATTTATATTACTCAGAGGACCTTATTTTTATTATCTTTGAACAAAAGATCTTGACTTATATTACTCGGAGGGCATGATTACCTTTGAATAAAGGATCTTAAGTTATATTGATAGTTTTTATAAAATCTAAGTCGCATGAATTCTAGACAATCAAAATAAGAATTTGAATAAGAAAAACAAGAATATGTGGGCATGAATATTCATTTCATCGAAGACATGACATAAGAAAAAAATATATATAAACAAACATGACAAGGAACCTGATTGAAGAGTCATCCTTGTCTTTAGCATCGTTCAGAAATAATCCCTCTGGAAGAATATGCAGCGTTAGGTCAATGGGGAGTGAAAAGCTTTATCAAAAATTTCACCCTAAACTCTTAGGACCAACCCTATATATAGTGGACATCTATTATCAACCCATAGGTAATAATAGATGCAGGACTATAAGTCCATATATATACTGAACATCTATTATCAACATATAAATAACAATAGATGCTAGACTATAGGTTCTACACATACAAGATCTATATCCAACAACCAAAACCTAATAAGTCTAAGTTAGATCACTTTAATGAGTTTGATTTGTACTCGTATGCACAACTTATAATTAAGCCCACTAATTAAAGATAATAACCAGCATATATTACTCGGAGGAACTTATTACCTTTGAATAGAAGATCTTGACTTATATTGCTCGGAGGTAAAATCCCAGCTACCATTAGTAAGAGTAATAACTTTAGTTATAATATCCTCCAATAGTTGTTATAATAAGTTTTGGGTCAATTCTTAATGGATATAAAATAATTTACTAAGTGTTTAGCCTCTCCTATACAAATTACCATTACACTAGGACAAATATCCCTATGATTTTTTCTCCTGTAAAGATTGAGAAGCCGCTAAGATTACTTCACCGTTTGCTCCAATAACTTTAGCTACAATGGGATTTTTTCCTTTAGGTAAAAAATAATTAGAATGTAATTTTTTTACTTGGGTATATTTATTTTTAATATAGAAAATAAAAAAATATAAATAGTTTCATATAAAATCATTCTAAAATTTATGTGATCATTAATGAAGGACCACTTCACTAAAATTTTATTTTCCTGTTGTTTTCCTGAAAATGGACCGGAAGGAATCTAGGAAATAATGACGCAAGAAAGATCGGAGTTGTAATTTTCAATTACTTTTTAAAAATTCATTCGACCAGAGTTTTTAGTATACCTGTTGAGAAGGTCTACAAGCTAATTATCGATAAATAGGTATAGAAATTATCTTGGTCGCAAATCAACGAGGATTGGTAGAGAGGTGCATTGTAACTTGAATGGAAGAAGATAACAGAAAAAGGTTAGAATAATAGTTAGGGAGACTGCTTTGAGATAGATGACCCAGAGTTAAGAACGTCATGAAATTGAGATACCGCCGACTCAGAGGGTAGCTCAGGGTCAAATAATCCAAGATTGGGAGAGTGCCATGGAGTCGAGAGCTATGGATTACGGATAGTCGAGACCGTACGGGCTTGATGAACTGCTCAGCTCTTTCCTCACCTTCTCCGACTTCTTTGTCAAGGTATCGTATTTGCCAGTCAAAAGCTTCGGTCCCCTGGATTTATTAAATATAGAACATGCTGTTAACTTGTGTCTGAAGTTTTAGCTGATTAATTTTCCTAGAATATTTGTTTAAATATAGTTGATGGAGACGTAAAAGCACATGGAGTTCATGGGAAAAGTTTAGCCCAAAAATGATTAATTATGTCCCATCATTGAATTATGTAGATCAGGAAGTTGGTGCTTTGAAATCAGACCAAGTGCCCCCAGCTACTACCTACTAACTGTAGCCAGGATTTTCAACGGAGCAAATTTAATAAATTCAAAACAAAATTAATACAACTTAAAATATATTGAAATAACGATCTTCGATCTCCAGATTTTATCTATAAACAAAGTTAAAAATTATTTGTAATCTCATTTTTCTTATAATATTTAGTATTATCCTAAACAACCTAATAAAATAAAATTTATACTATATCATTCTTCTTCTACTAATAAAACATATGAAAAATTAAATGAACAATTTACTCCATTTTGTTTTATTATAGTTGGACACGGGAAAAAAAAGTTGTTTGTAAAAAGAAGACAATACTTTCGAGAAAAGCGAAGGAAAAGGTAGGGAGGAAAAAGTAGAATAGAAGTGTCTTACTTTCTTTGTAAGTAGTTTGGATTAGTTTCGGTAAATTTAACAATAATAAAAAAATAATAATAATAAATCAAGACAAAATCCTAGAAAATAAGAGAAAAGGAAAAGATGCAAGAGTCGATGACCTCTCTTATTACTAGAAGAGTGTGATAGCTGGTGTCGCATTTCTTCCTTATTGGAGAAGAGAAATGAGAAGAAAAGAGAGTTTTTGTACTTGAGAAGAAGAGAGGAAAAACTTTGGGTTTATTATAATTGGAGAAGAGAAGGAGAAAAAGGAAATGGAAAGAAAAAGAAAGGAAAAAATAAAAGAGAGATGGTCAAAGGTATAGTGATGATATACTCTACAGCACGTGCTTAGGGAGAAAAGAGAAGGTTTCTTTAAAAAAATTATTTTAATTCATTTTAAACCGATTATATCTATTTAAATTTAGTTCAATCATAACTACCAAATCAATTTCAAATAAATCTAATTTAAATTAACATAATCTTTATCTCCGCATATATCCGTTAGATTTAACTCGAAATCAATCCAATTTTAATTTAGCACTTTCACTTTGTGTTCTATTATTTAATTTATCCATTTATTATTATATATTTTATTTTAAAAATTCTATATTTAACCTTTCAAGTCGTGATTTTTTTTTATAAAAGTGGTATCAATGGATAATTTAGGTTAAGAACTTTTTAAATATATGATTATTTTAAATTTTTCCGACAATGAATAATAGTGAATCGGCTGGCTAAAGTGATGATGAGGTATAGTATTATTTTTGTTTAAATCTCAGACGGTCGCACATTTCCATTCCCATTTGGCTATGCTCTACCCGAGCTATGCAATGGCAAAGTGCTGCTATTGTTAACGGGGCATCCACGAATTAATTGCAATCTACGCGCGACACACTGCGAACATAGTTTCCTCCAATAAAGCAACCTTGGAACACTGGTTATGGAACAACGAGTTATTCATATTTCCCAGTTCAGATCTTTTAGTTCGTAAAATATTGATAAGAAGATGAGTCATTCTCGTGGAGAGTGATGATCTCATGTGTAAAATAAATGAGGATCATCACTCTTCACCAATGATGGAGAATGATCTATCTTCTAATATATATTTTACGGATGAGAAGATCCGTACTTCATATTTTCGGATTTACTATAATAATCTCTAAAAAAAAATTTAGAGGAACCGATCAATTACCTTTAAAATTAATAGGTGTGAAGAATTCAATATTTAATTAAAAAATATATTTTCCTAATTAATCATAAAAATAATTCAACACGTGTTCTTAAGTTTATCTTTTATTTATTTAGAACTAAACTTTCTATTATTCGTATATTTGTGAAATTACTATCAATATCTTTAAAACGCTAAATTATCATATAGTGATTTTTTTTCCATAGAAAAGTACGGACACATAAAAACTGAGACATAAAAAAAAAAGTAAATGTTGCATTTAGTACACCTTAGATATATAAAAAACTTTTCTCAATTAAAAAATCTATTTTAAAATTTTAAAATATCTAACTTAGACTGGAGATTAAAGAGGCCAAACAATATGATTTATGCGTTATAAGATGCCTCTTAATTGATATATAAGATATGCCCACAACGTTGAAATCATCTGCTCTGAGTTTAATAATATTTGTTAGGCCAAGTAAATAAGAGAATAGATACTCTGATCCATAATTTTTAATTTTTTTCTAGTCCGTTTCATAATTTACTTGTTGAATCATGATCAGAATCTGTTTCATAATTTACTTGTTGAATCATGATCGGAATCTGGCTAAAATTAATTACGATTTCTTTTGGGTTCATCTTCTCATCTAGATTATAATTTTGGGTTGAACCAGACGGTGTCGGTGATGGGCGGACTGTATGGTGCTGTGTAGGGGGTGGCCCATCCACCGCCGACGACCTCCAGCCGCTTGGCTTAACCCAAAATTATAACGTAGGTGGGAAGGTGAACACAAGAGATTGTAGCCAATTTTGACAACATTTCAAGTGTAATTCGACTTGCAAATTTCGGGAGGAACTAGGAAGAAACCAAAGGTTGCATGCCAGATTATTTGATCTCCTATTTACTTGATCTTCATATCGAAGTTATGTTTTTCAAAGATTTTTAAGATTTATAAATAACAATTATGAATAGTAATTGTGAACAGTAATTTTAAATTGGGATTGCTAAATGTAGATATTTTGAAAGGATATTTTTATCATTACTTCTCATCAGTTATGCCTTATTATTCAAGCTTCATTCTAACTTCTGTAAGTTTTATAATGAGCTTTTAATAACTCTTACTATCCAACTTACTTAACACAAATTTAACAAGCTTAAACCATAAGACAGATCCTAATTTTCAAAGACAATGAGATGAAAATAGAACCTTTTAATTAAGCTACCTTAGAAATTTTACAGAAAAATATTCAAAATAGGAAATTGAAGGCATATTCAAAATAGGAAATTGAAGGCATACTTAGCTAGTTATAGACTTACATAAGGAAATTATATAAACAAGGTACAAACTTACCAAGGAAATTTATAGGAGATACTTATAGTACTCACCTGACATCCATGCCTGAGGGGGCACTGCTATATATATAGAAAAATGACATGCATAGGGAAATAATCTTAGAGAAATACTCAGGGATAGACAAGTAAAGTGATGGGCCCACAAAAAGTAAAAATGATGGACCATAAGTTTATGTGTCTATCCTTGGAATTTTACTTGAGATTTTTTTTTCTATACATATCATTACTCATGCATGTGTATTGATCCTATTCGAAAATCGTGGAGACAAAAAGTTGGGGATGTGGCTACTGCGTTGACTGGATGTAGACCACACTCCAATCTATAAGCACAAGAAACGTCAGTGCCGATCCAGGAAAGGGGTCCTCAGCGTTGGTCCTTCGACATTCAAGTCAGTCACCGGCATGAAAAAGAAGGTGGAACAATAATAACTTTTTGAGGCATGGGCATGTTCTTCTATTGGTCGTGGATACGTTTCTCCAATTGATTATGGACACATGGTTACGGGCACACTCTCTAATTTATCATGGACACATTCTTCGATTTGTCCGTCATATGATCCGCCTGTAGACTATGCCACGTGTTGGCAGCACCATCGTCCAAAAGTATGTCCAAATACACGTCAGCGTTCTGCCGATCGGCCGAGTGAGATAACCACTCGGCCAAGTACTCCTCTGCTCGGTTGAGTATTCCTCTGCTCGACAGAGTATTCCTCTACTCGGTTGCTCTTCCATGCGATGACGAGTCTAGATAGATAGTATGTTCTTACTCGACCAGAATACTGATTCAGTCATCTACACGCGCCTTCGCTTGCCTCATCCCATTACCGATCAGGCGACTCATGCCTAGTCTGCCCTTAATATAGGGTTCCGCTCGGCTACCTTTTAGTGGGCCCTGTTGGTCCTCCGGTGTTGACCCCCTTGATTTTGACCTCCATGTCGGCTGCTATCTCCCTCTTTTTACCCGCACTTGGTGGACTCCTTTATCACCGCATCACAAGCTTTCCCCTTAAGTCTAGTCGAAAGAGGCAGCAAGTCCAACTAATTGAACAAGTAGCATATCGGGTGGCCTCCTCCGATCGGACACTATCCATGGCCTGGTAGTTGGTCAGAAGGGCAATTGGCCATTCCTTCGTTGGGGATGTGTAGCTACCGCTTGGATGATACCTCATAAGTTTGATGTTGGATCGGTCGTTTGGGCTATACCATAATCGAATAACTGTGCCGATTAGGATGGTTGATGCCAATACGTAGCGAATTTTTTCATTTCTCTACACTTTCTTAGCCAGGTGCCCAACAACAAGGGTCGACGTCATCTCAATTTCTAGAAGACCGTGCAAATCTCTGATCATTATGACCGAACAATCCACCCATGCCTTTTGATTAAGCCTCATTAATGTCTCGCTATAACCTACTGACATGTGTCCTACTTTCTGCCGCTGCATGCTCGATGTGACAGGTGGATAACCACTAGTGATGTGACATGTGTCTTTTCAAATTCTACGGTTGGATCTTCTCCTAGTTTTCCGCAACCCTTGATTGGACGACTTAGGGCGATCGGCCGCAAGGTTTATAAACATTACTTTGCTTTTCCGTCGTCTCCAATTCCTTCGTTTTCTTCTTCGAGCGGCGTTTGCGACATTTCTTCTCCTCTTCTTCTCCGGCGACCATTCTCAGTAAGCTCCTTCTTCTTTTTCTTCATCCAATCCGTTCGTTGTTTCTTCCCAATTTCCTCACTTTTGATGACTATTTCCTCGCAGCCTCCGTTGCCTGTCCCTGTACTCTGGTATACTTCCACCGAGTCCAAGTTTAACGGGGATGACCTAGAAAAGCTAAAATCTACATACCAATTTCCTTCTTCTTATCAAGTTGTCTTTCCTTCCAATTATGACTAGTCACATGAGCACCAGCAGGCTTTTTGACTTTCTTTAAGGACCAGTTCAGTGCAGGCCTTCAGTTTCCCATTCATCCTTTTTTTTCACTATCTGTAAATATTTTCATATTTCCCCATCCCAATTAGTACTGAACTCCTTTAGGTTACTGTGCGGGGTGGTAATTCTCTTCCTCCTGCACGACCTTCCCTTGATTCCTCGGCTCTTTCATTACTTCTACTACCCTAAATTGTCCGAGTCGGGGACCTTCTTATTCCAAGCATGAGTGAGCTCGGTCTTCTTCGACAAAATGTCGTCCTCTAATAAGCATTGGAGGGAGCATCATTTCTTTATTCATTTTCCTGGGTGGCCTGACTTCCCAACCGGGTGACAAATGGAAGTGATGACGGCTCCGTCACTCGGGAGATATAGAAGTCGATTGGACTATCTCCAAGCATCATCCAGTTTAGCCGGTCAGAAGTATCACATCCACAAGTTGCTATTGGAGGGCGTCCTTGTATGTGTTCATCCTGAGCCGATCTGAACACGCATGTCATCCAGCCTAGGTATGCTCTTTCTTCTCCTTATCTTTGAATCTAACTGATTTTCTTCCTTTTTTGCAGCCCGCATCATGTTGAGGGCATATCTTGTCGGCAAGAGTAGACCGCAGATGTCGAGATCAACGTCGCAGGTGTGGCCGAACTGGAGAGTTGTGGCCTCAGCTAGTTGGCGACAACGGGGTGAGCGAAACTCCTGCGCTGGTCAGCGAGGGTGGAGCGAGTCAAACGGCGACTAGTGGGCAGCAGCCGCTACAGCTGACCTTCCTCCAGAACACCCTTCGATGCTGCCGATCGCGGTGGCTTCAGAGTCGGCCACTTCCGACGAACCCCTGCAATAGCGTAAGAGGCGTCGTGGGGAAACTTCCTCCCACTCCACCACATCTGCCCTGCAAACACTCGCCCAAGCCGACTCACGCCCTGCCTCCGAGTGGGGTGAGACATCAATGCTCATTCTTCCCGAGCAAGGAGCGACAACCCTGTATACTTCCCTATCCTCCGACCGGACGCCATCACTGTCCGGTCTACCATCGGGGATGATTTGTGTTGGTGCGGTTAGCACTAACGGTCTAACCCAGGTTTTGATGAATGACAAAATAGGTTAAGTTAGTTTTGTTGTTGATCTAACACTCTGACCGAGTATGCAGGAGAAGCCCAGACAGGTTGACGAGCTGATCGGATGTCTAGCACGAAGCCCAGCTAGGTCAACGGGTCGACTGGATAGCTGGCACGAAGTTCAAACGGGTCGACAGGCTGACCGGACGTTTGGCACGAAGTCCAGCTAGGTCGACGGGCTGACCGGATAGTTGGCGCGAAGTCCAGACGAGTCGAAGGGCTGACCAGATGTTTGGCAGGTAAGTAAAGGTAAGTCACTGGAGGGGAGTGACTCTGAGAACGCGTTCCCGGAAATGGAACTTAGGCGCCGATCCGACTTAGAACCATTTTGAAACTCTAAGTCGAGATCGTGACTAGACTCCGGTCTCGAAAAGACGGAATCTAAGTCATACTCTTTCTATTTTGAATTATGAACTGTGCTAATAATCTGTTTTGCAGGAGATATGAGTATCTCGGACTAACGTTTTTCTTGCAGGAAGGAATCTGCTAGAAAACAGGGTCCAGGCGCCCGGGAGGTACCCGGGCGCCTTGAGACGGAATTTTATCCCCAATGTCGCTGTGCCACGTGGAGTTCACTGGTTGACTTGGCTACGTCATGGTCGAGGCGCCCTGAAGGTTCTAGGCGCCCCGAACCTCCTATATAAGGAGGGTCAAGGCTGAAGCTCCAACAACAACTCTCAATTCGATCTCTGGTGCTCCTACGACGCTGCGAAAGCTCTCTGACAAAGTTCTAGTTTGATCTTTCCCTTTTCTAATTGTCGATTTTTATTTTATTAATTAATTCCTGTACCTCAATTCTGTAATTATTATTCGAATTATTAGTAATTGCACATCGAAAGCACCCTTGTGTGCGGGCCTTGGAGTAGGAGTCGCCAAAGGCTCCAAACCAAGTAAATCTCTGTGTCGTCTTTGGCTCATTTCTTTTTCCGCTGTGCTTAACTCTTTTCGATAAATTTTAATTCGAAATTCATCCCCCCCCTCTATCGAACGATCACGATCCAACAATTTGTGTGTCATCGGTTGCCTTCATGCCACCATCATCCTCGTAGGCCGCACAAATATCCATCATCCAGTCAACCCCTATGTCCAAGTCCACGGGGAGAGCGACCTTTGACCCACCCGGTCCGAGCAACCAGTGCCAAATAACAGCAATCATCCATTTTCCAACTGAATAATGGCGCAACCCAGACGACGCTACATCCCGCACCCCCGAGCACTAAATTTGGATCCAGGGGCCGCTAGTACAAATATGAGCCGATGTCAAGGCCCGTGTGACGGTTATCTCTCTGGAGGAACTAGCGAACAACCATGTTGAGATGGCCATTGGGGTATGCTTACTGCCTTGATACTTGTTTTCGCTCGCTGAGCCTTTATGATCTCCTTGTCATTGCAGTACTAGGTCGAGAGCTTGGTAATGTGCGAGAGGCTAGCATTTCTAGAGCATGAAGTCCAACAGATGCGCACCTCGAGTGGTCAGTCGGAGGCCTCTCAGGCGCGCTTGGAGTAGCTGACTGCTGAGGGGGCCCAACTCAAGGTCGATCTACAGCAGAGCTCTGAGCTGCTGGAAGAAGAGAGGAGCAAGAGCGCCGAACAGGCTTCGCAGCTGGTGAGGCTCAATAAGTAGGTTAGCTCCTTTGAAGCGAAGGTCAATTCGGCCAACACCAGGAAGCTCCAAGCCATTGAGGACTTAGAGATCAAGAATAAAGAGGCTCGGGTCCTGGCCCAAAACCTGAAAGAGGCAGAGGCAGCTATGAATGCCAAGCGAGATACCCGATCAGCTGAGCAAGCAGCGACACAAGAGCAGCTCGCCACTAAGGATGCCGAGCTGACTTCTATAAAGGCTGAGCTAGAGGCCTCTTGAACGGCTTTAGAAGTTTATCAAGGGGCAAAGTCTAGCCGATTCGAGATTCTGCAGCGGGATTACCTCTGCTCGGACCCTTTCAATGACCGGCTCACCGATCGGGCGCTCCACCTCTTCAACCTCGCCATAGATGGGGCGCTCGACTAGCTGAAGGGCGGCAGCTATATCCCAACCGTATTGACCAATAAGGTCATCAGTTGGGACAAGTTGGCCTAGTCGCTACCTAATGACGTGCTAGATTATCTTGAGTGGCCCCTGCCCGCTAAGAAGCTCACCTCCTTTTTGTACTGCCTCTGGCTATTTTGTACAAATTTTCCAAATGTTAATGCATCATCGCCCATTCGGCGAATCTTTGTTTAGTTGGTTTTAACAACATCCATCATGCATCGTCGTTTGACATTTTTTCCTTTTGTTCGATTTTGCACTTGTTAATGAATGCATTGCCGCTCAGTTTAAGTATGACTATGAACCACTTATCACTTTATGAAAAATTACTTTGCAAAAAATCTCCAAGTATGTTTCTTGTATTCCCGATCGTCAATATAACTGGCTGATATGTTTTCGGAGTAATTATTTCAGCCCAGCCGAACAACGTTATCTTAGTGGAAAATTGCTTCTTCTAGGAGCAACATGTTTCCTTGCCAACCTTATTCTCGGCTTATATATTCATCGATTGGCTTTATTTGTCGTAAACTTAGTTTTAGAGCTACCGCTCGGTCGATATTAATTGTAGACTTGGGTTTATAGTCGTCGCTTGGCTGTTGACGAAGACTAAGATTTAAAGTCGTTGCTCGACTGTTGACGAAGATAGGGTTTATAGTCGCCTCTCGACTATTGACAAAGATAGGGGTTTATAGTCGTCGCTCGACTGTTGAAGGCATAGACAGGGGTTTATAGTTGTCGCTCGACTGTTGAAGGTGTAGACTGGGTTTTATAGCCGTCGCTCGACTGTTAGTAAAGACTAGGGTTTATAGTTTCCGCTCGACTGTTGCTGAAGACTAGGGTTTATAGTCGCCGCTCTGACTGTTGGTGAAAACTAGGGTTTATAGTTACTGCTCGACTATTGGTGAAGACTAGGGTTTATAGTCGTCGCTCAACTATTGGCAAAGACTAGGATTTATAGTTGCCACTCGACTTTTAACTTTGCCAAAAGCGCAAGAGTTTAGAACACTTAGGATTTTTATTCATTGTCTTCCTATATCTACAAGACCTACACTTACACAAGTACATTCGGATATAACTACGCATCTCTCGCCTGATCCTATATGGTTGGAGATGATTCACGTTCCAAGGCTGCTCGAGCTTTTGCCCATCCTTGTCCTGTAGGTAGTAGGCTCCCGAGTAGAGCTTCTGAATGACTTTAAAAGGTCCTCCCCATGGAGCCTACAATTTGGTGACATCATCGACCGACTTTACTCTTTTCCAAACCAGGTCGCCGACCTGAAATGACCATGGGATCACCCTCCGATTGTAGTTCTGCTTCATGCATTATCTGTATGTTATCAGCCGAACAACAACCTTGTCCCATGCTTCATCCATGAGGTCGAGCTCCATAAGCCTCCGCTCGGCGTTTCCTTCGTCATAGAGCTGCGCCTGATCGAACTCTACTCCGACCTCCATAGGAACAATCTCCTCATTTTCGTACACCAGGTGGAATAGTGTGACGCCGGTCGCCGCTCTAGTGTGGTACGATGGGCCCACAAGACGCTCGGGAGCTCATCGACCCAGCTTCCTCCAGTGTGGTCGACCCGACCCCGTAACCCTCTAAGGATCTCACTGTTGGTGACTTCCACTAACCGTTGCTCTTAGCATAGGTCACTGAGGTGAAAGCTTGCACAATGTCACAATCCTTGCACCACTCCTTGAGTCTCCGTCCAGCGAACTGCCTCTCGTTATCCTAGACGAGCCTGCGAGGGATGTCGAACCAACATAGGATATTATGCCACATGAATTTGATGACCATGTGTTTAGTTATCTTGTCTATCAGCTCAGCCTCCGCCCCACTTTAAAAAGTAATCTACTGCGACGAGCAGGAATCTTCGCTAACTGGTCACCATTGGAAATGGTTCAACGATATCTATGTCCCATTGGTCGAATGGATAAGACACAGTGATGCCTTCATATCCTCAGTTGGTCGGTGTTAGATGTTGTGATATTTTTGACATGACAAGCAGATAGCCACTGTTCGAATGACATTCTCTTGTAGAGTGAGCCAAAAATATTCCGCCAACAGGATCTTTCAAACCAACGATCTGTCATCCGATGACTTCCGCAGAAGCCCTGATGCACTTCTTGAAGGATGTACTCGATGTTCTCCAATCCGACACACTTGAGCAACGACCTTGAGAAAGCTCTTTTTTATAGCTGGTCTCCTATCAGAGTGAACCGTCTGACCCTCTTTTTCAACAGACGAGCTTTTCCTTGATCAGCTGAAATGATACACGATCGAAGGAACTCTATCAACGGGCTTCTCCAATCGATCAAGAAGTTTATTCCATCCCTCCTATCGATGTGCGTCACCAGTGAGACTTGCTCAATCGGTTGCTCTATCGCGATCGGTGACAATGAGCTGGCTAACTTAGCCAAGTCATCCTCGATCTGGTTGTCCGAGCGGGCGATCTTCTGTATAACAACTTCTTGGAAATTTGTCTTCAACTTCTCAAAAGCTTCTACAGATAGTCTGAGTCGGGAGCTGCTTATTTCGAACGTCCACTAGAGCTGCTGAGCGGCCAGCTGAGAATCCGAGTGGATGATGACTTTTACAGCTCTGACGTGTCGAGCCGCCTGCAAGTCGACTATTAAGGCCTTGTACTCGGCTTCATTGTTTGTAGCTCGATAGTCTAGCTGCACAGACAGTTGCATCCTATCATCTCGACGCGAAATCAAGATAATGCCAGTCCTACTTGTTGGAGTGTATACTGAAAGCCTAAGTTTTGTAAACATTCATTATGAATAAAGAATCACATTTGGTCTAATTATCTACATTTGTTTTGTAGTTGTTCATTTAATTTATATTGTAGATAACATAGTATGTGGTGTCACATACAGAAGATGATGTTATCAGTACCTTATAAATTATAAACAGTAGCTCACGACCAGAATGGAAAGGAACAAACCATTAGAAGGTCGTAGTGTAATTAGGTATTAGTTTATCTTGACTATATAATTACACTAGTACACTCAGAGTGTATTGAGTAGGACCATTTGAGGTCGTTCCTTTTATACTGACTTTATAAAGGAACAAAGACCTCAGTTATTATGGAAGTGTGTGCTCTTAATCCTAATATAATAACAAGCACATATGTTTGATATTTATTTCTTTAATTTATCAATGGGTGAGATTTAGTTCGATGAATCAATAAACCCGATAAATTGGGAAATGGTATCACCCATAGTGTGTGTTGTTGATTATAGAAGGAAACTGTGTCCTAGTGATACTAGGTTGGTAATGTCCTCAAGAGGAGCTCATAAAGATTGTCATGTTAAACCCGCAGTGGACTTAGTCCGACATGATAATAAGGTTGAGTGGTACTACTCTTGGACTTAGATATTAATTAAATGAGTTGTCATAACTCACTTAATTAGTGGACATTCGATATCTTAAACACAGGAGACTAACACACTCATAATAAGAAGGAGCCCAAAATGTAATTTGGGATTGGTGCGGTAGTTCAATGATAGTTCTCTAGTGGAATGAATTATCATTGATAAAATTAAGTTGTGTGTTCGGGGCGAACATGGGATGCTTAATTTTATTGGGAGACCAAAACCAATTCCTCCTCTCGGTCCCTATCGTAGCCTCTTATTTATAGAGTACTATACCCACATATACCCACCTTCTATACCCACCTAAAGGGGGCCGGCCAAGCTAGCTTGGGAACCAAGCTAGGGCCGGCCTAAGCTTGGGTTTAAGGTGGCCGGCCCTAGCTTGAACCCAAGCTAGTAGGGCCGGCCATAATTAAATAAAAAAGAAATTTAATTTTAGATTTTATTATTATGTGGAAGATATAATTTAAAGAGAATTAAAATTAAAATATCTCTCTTGTAAAAGATTTACAAAAGATTAAAGAAAGAGATTAGATCTCTTTCCTTATTTGTAGATTAGAGAGTTTTTTTATTTTCTCTTTAAAATTATTCACATGTTAATAAAATTAAAATTATAGATATTTCCTTTTATTAACCATGAAGAGATTTTTAAAGAGAAATTTTATTTTTTAAAATTTCCGGAAACAAATAAGGAAAGTTTTAATTGTTGATTAAAACTTGTCCAATTTGCTTCCTCTTGATGTGGCCGGCCATTAGAGTTTATTTGGGAAATTTTATTTTATTTTTCTCAAATAAATCATGTCAAGGAAATTAAGGAAATTTTATTGTAATTAAATTTCCTAATTTGCTTAGGCCAAGGAATATAAAAGAAGGGGTGAGGGTGCCTTCACAAGACACAACCTCTATTGTTTTCTCTCCCTTTCTCCTTGGTGTTGTGGCCGGCCATTACCCTCTTCCTCTCTTCCTCTTGTGGTGGCCGAACCTCTTCATCTCTCTCGGAGTTCTTGTGGTGGCCGGATACTACTCGGAGAAGAAGAAGAAGAAGGAGAGAAAGCTAGCATCTCTTGGAGCTTGGTTAGTATTTTGATTTTCTTCTTTGGTAAAGTTCTTCCTTTGTGGCCGAACCTTGCTTGGAGAAGAAGAAGGTGGTTGGTGGTTTCTCATCTTGGTAGATCGTTGCCCACACAACGTCCGAGGTTAGAAGAGGAATACGGTAGAAGATCAAGAGGTTTTTCTACAAGGTATAACTAGTAATTTCTATTTCCGCATCATGCTAGTTATTTATGGAAATAATACCAAATACAAGAGGCTTACGTTCTAGTATTTCGAATATGTTTTTTCGAAGTTGTGTTCTTTTGTTTCTTTCTTTTCCTTGTGATTTGATTGTTCTCTTTGGTTAACCTAAAGTTATTTTAGGAAATTAAATATTAGCTTTCTATTAAAGGTTTTGTCTAGTCGGTGGTGGTTGCTCCCATATCCAAGAAGGCCATGTGCCTCGCCATGTCAGTACTGGGAACCTTTTATGGAAATTAATATTTAATGGAATTAATAACTTAAGGAGACTTGGGTCGAACGTGTTAAGTTCCGCAGGAGATCCAAGTCAAAACCTAAAAGAACAAATAGATTAAGTTTTGGATCAAACGTGTTAAGTTCCGCAGGAGATCCAAAATTTAATTTAAAAGAACACATGGTAGCTAGGAAAAGGTTCAGACCTTTGTACAAAATTTTTGTACAGTGGAACCTATAGGCTTTCCGAGTAGCAACCAACACTACTACCTTGTCGAGTTGATGATCCGTCTATGTATATTTTCAAAGTCGCGTCTGGCTCGACGTCCTGGACATCAGTGACAAAATCTGCTAAGGCATGGGCCTTGATCGCTGTCTTGGGAAAATATTGTATGTCAAACTCACTCAGCTCGATTGTTCATTTGATCAACCGTCTAAATGCTTCTGTGTTGAGAAGGACTCTTCCCAAGGCACTATTGGTCATCACAATGATTGGATTTAATAGGAAGTGCGGAGGGAGTCTCCGAGAGGCAAGTACTAGCGCATAGGCCAATTTTTTGAGATAGGTGTAGCAGGACTTTGCATTTTTTTAATATATGACTTGGAAAATATATAGATTATTGCTCAGAGCCGTTCTGGCGCACCAAGCCAACCACATATTCGGTGGATGACAAGTAAATCATTAGCGGCTCGCCGATAATGGGCTTAGCCAATACAGGCAAGGAGGTAAGGTACTCCTTGAGCTCTTCTAGCGTATTGTCGCATTCCGCATCCCATTGGAACTTAGTTGCTTGGCGTATTATCTTGAAGAATGGGTGACTCTGGTCGGATGATTTGGAGATGAACCTTGATAGTGCGGTGATCCGCCTGGTCAGCCGTTGAGCCTCCTTCAAGTTACGAGGTAGGGGCATGTCCTGTAGCGCCTATTAGAATTTGAGGGATGTCCTAAGGCAATCGCCTTATATATTTTTCTATTTATTTGATAAGTACAGATTCACTATTTGAGTGCATATTATATGTTTGATTGTCTTAAACTCATTTACTGAATGTCCGTAATATAATTCATAATATGAGAAAATTTGTGATTAGATCACAACTAGTGATTATCTCTATATATGTAATTATGAATATATTGAAATTCCCCTAGTCGCCGAATTGATGTATTCAAACACCATCAATTTTGTAAGACTAGCACGGGTTATACTCCTTGGTTCGACCAAGCAGCTGTTTTCTCACTAGCTGGAGACATTGGAATGTCAAGAGTTAAACGTGAATGCTGGTTATGGTAACGAGTTCGTTGGAGTGATTCGCTATAAGACTTCATATGATTCTCTATATAGATATGTCTGTGACATTCTTACTGCAGCACGAGTGCAAGTTTCCTTCGACTTGAGGTATACAAGTCATCTTGGTCATGGAGACTTATACTTTGGCATCTTAAGCAAACATCTCATTGAGGTGTGGACCCGGGATGATTGAGTATAAGTTGAAGTGTCCGAAGGTGTTTGGATAGCCCACAGAGGATTCACCGCTCTTTGCGATGAGACGTATAACCTATGGCCACTCGATAGAATTATTACTCAAAATCTTTGGCCAAAGCATCACATGTTAAGAGTGTGAAACTCTTGTACACATGTATGAGTAATTTGAATCCGCAGAATGAGAAAGTATTACTTGGGTTAGGTGTGACGTAGTCAGCCTAGTGGAGATAAAACACATAGACCATGTCCTGAACCAAGTGTGTATAAGACAAGTGAAAGGAACGAAACACGACTCACTGTAGCTGCTGAAGGGTTTAGAATTAATTCTAAGATCAACTATGATTTTCCGGCTAATTGGGGATCATGATGTACTATTAGGTGTCACTCATGATTGTTCTATAATTAAGTAGTTAATTATGGACGGTCAAGATAAACTGGGAATCTATTGGGTCACACGCATTAACGAGTCTCTAAAAGACGTAAAACAAGTTAAAGAATAGGATTTTTATATCAAGAGATAAATTTTTGGTTGGACCATACATAAGACAAATATGAAAATATTTGTCGCAACGGAAGCGCGGATGGGCCACATCTCTTATGGAAAAGTTGGACCATATTTGATTTAATCATGAATTAGTCATGAACTAACTTGATTTAGTTGTGAACCAAACCAAGGGGTTAATAGGCTAATTTTTTGTTAAGGGATAATGGGTTGGATTTAGACTTTCTAAACCAACTCATTAATAAGGGCTATATATTGATATGGTTGAGAGAAAATAATACGCATAAGATCATTAATTAACTTGTAAGATTTTTGAAAAACCTTAACCCAATTTCTCTTCTCCTCTCCCTCTCCCTCTCCCCTCTCTCTTTGTCGCTGCCAACAAGGGGAAGCCTTTCCCCTTGTTACCATTATCACCACAAGGGAGAAAATTCTCCCTTGTGTGCTTCTCTTCATCTTCCTCTTGATCCCTCTTCTTCGTTCGTGACTAGTAACTTCCGAAGGAGAGGCTTATATTCAAGGAGTTATCTTGAGGAGCTCAGTGTGGATACGAATAAAGGCGAGGTTCGACAATGTCGCTACGGTTGATGCATTTCTCGTTACAGGTCATCTGTAAGGTACACCTAGCATAAATTTACTTTTCGTAAAAATTTAATTATGTGATCATGTTTGGCATGTTGTATCCTTGTATGCGTGTGGTGCGTGTAATGTAATAATTTAGGAATTATTATTATTTTATTTTTCGCTGTGCATGTTTACAAAATGTGTTTTAGCACATACCGCATCGGGTATATCCCAACAACGTGGTCAATGACACGTTCTCTAATTTGTCATGGACATATTCTCTAATTTTTCGTCATATGATCCGCCTGTACACCATGCCACGTGTCAGCAACATTATCTTCCAAAAGTATATCTAAATGCACGTCATCGTTCCGCCGATCGACCGAGGGGGATAGTCGCTCGGCTGAGTACTCCTTTGCTCAGCTGAGTACTCCTCTACTCGGCCGAGTATTCCTCTGCTCGGCTGCTCTTCTATGCGACGACGAGTCTAGATAATATTCTTGCTTGACCGGAATAGCGATTCGGTCATCAACACGCGCCTTCGCTTGTCTCATCCCATTATCGGTCGGGTGACTCATGCCCGGTTGACCCTTAATTTAGGGCTCTGCTCGGTTACCTTTTAGTGGGCCATGTTGGTCCTCTAGTGTTGACCTTCTTGACTTTGACCTCTATGTCAGCTGTTGTCTCCCTCCTTTTACCCGCACTTGGTGGGCCCCTTTATCACCGCATTATATATATATATATATATATATATATATATATATATATATATATATATATATATCCGCTGCAGACATCATCCGCGACTATAGTTTTTTTTTTTGTTAATTTTTTTAAGCTCTCAGTTATGTCAATAAGATTTTATCTTTAAGGTTTAGGGGTTGAGTTATAATATTAAGCAAAAAAAATTCAAACATAATTTTTTTTTAAGTGTGTGCGGAGTGTGCGGCGTAAGATATATAAGGTAACATTGTTATATATATATATATATAGAGTAGTGATATCCTGCGGGACTTAAGATGCGCGACTGTGCGCGCCTGCCCCTCTGGACCGATCAGGACATATCCTGATCGGTCTGGGAGGCTTCTGATCGATCTGTGGACCGATCAGGACATATCCTGATCGGTCTGTGGACCGATCAGGATATGATCAATTAAAAAATTTAACATTTCCTTATATAAATTTTTAATACCTTAATATATCCCCTTAACATATTACAATACTCAATAAATGCTTAAATTAATTTTATTTTAAAACCAAACACTATAACCTAATTGGGAAGCCTAAACCCCAGAGGTAAAATCTAAAAAAAAAAAAAGCTTTAACACTATAACCAAAGCCTGAACCCTAGAAATAAACTCTTAAAAAAATATTTTATTTTTTATTTTTTTTCAATTATTTTTTAATTCATAAATAAAAAAAATTAAAATAAAAATAAAAACAGTTGTTATCCTGCGCGGCGCGCACAGTCGCGCACTGTGGCGTCGCGCAGGATAACAAAATTGTATATATATATATATATATATATATATATATATATATATATATATATATATATATATATTGGTGCAAAGGTGATAATGCTCATTCCAGTATTACCGACCCTGGCTAAAACAAAGAAGGAGATCAACAGTAGAACAGTAATATAGATGTGTGTATGCAGGTGCGCAAGCGTAGTATATCTAGCCAACGGAGAGGACCCTTTTTTATACTGACCCCTATAACCTCTGCAATAATGAGACGTCAGAGAATGTCTGGTGTCAGAATATATTAGGTAACGGAGGGTGTATGATAACGCTCCCTTAGAAGGTTATATTGCTTGTATATGTTAAAATAGCAAAATAATCTTTCGTGAGCTAAGGCACTACTATCTCTTGGAGGAAATTCGACCGACCCTGTGGCCGATCGACTATATGCTGGGAGTCTCTCTCTCCCATGAGAGGTGGGGAGCTAAGGCAGACATTGGGGTTAATCGGTTGTATGTTGGGAGTCTTGCCCTTGAAGAGTGGGGATCTAAGCCCCGGAAGTCCGACTAACTCTTAGGTCGACCGGCTGTATGCTTGGAGCGTTGCCCTTGAAAAGTGGGGAGCTAAACCCCCAAAGTCCAACCGACTCTTAGGCTGACTAGTTGTATGCTGGAAGTATTGCCCTTGAAGAGTAGGAAGATAAACCCCGAAAGTCCGACTGATTGTATGTTGAGAGTCTTACCCTTGAAGAGTGGGGAGCTTAGACCTGGAAGTCGAATCGGCGTTGGGGGCGACCGGTTGTATGCTAGGACTATGCTCTTCACAATGACATGATATTATCCACTTTGAGCCTAAGTCCTCATGACTTTATTTTTGGGCTCTATCCAAAAGGTCTCATACAACTAGAGATATCTTATATCTTTTTAAACACATGATCTTTTTCATATCTTTCCAATATGGGACTTTAATTGTATCCCAATAATCCTCACCTCGAATAAAAGACCACCATTACTCACATGGTTCGGGCCTCCCCTCAAGCATCTGGTCACTCTTGACTTGCTCCAGGTCGCCCCGCGAGCATCCAATCATCTTGACCTGCTCTGAGCCTTCTCCGCAAACATCTAATCACTCTTGACCTGCTCCGGACCTCCCTGCGAATATGTGGTCACCATAACCTACTTCGGGCCTCTCCATAAGTATCCAATCACCCTAATCTACTCCGAGCTTTCTCCGTAAGCATCCGATCACACTCTTGACTTGCTCTGGGCCTTCCCAAGAACATCTGGTTACTCTTGACCTAATCCAAGCCTCTCCGCAAGCATCTGATCACTTTTGATCTATTTTGTGCCTCCTGCGAGCATCCAGTCACCTTAACCTGCTTCGGGTCTTCCACAACTTCGTTCAAGGCCACTCCACATGGCATTTGGTCTAGACCATGATTCTGATAATATTTGTTATGTCCAAAAGATATTCACATACCTCAACAATGACATGATATTATCCGTTTTTGGCCTAAGCTCTCATATTTTTATTTTTATACTCTACCTAAAAGGTCTTATACTAATGAAGATATCTTACCTCCTTTTAAATCTATTATTTTTTTTCTATATTTTTGCAATATGAAATTTTAATTATATCCCCAACCCACGTTTAACGTAATGTTATTCCACGAGAAAAAGGTAATGTGATGCTACTTCTCCATGAGAATTAAAGAAACCATGAATTAATTAAGCATGAGTGATACTGGAGGCATTGAAATTTATATTTTTCCTTGCTTGCTTTGAAATTTTTAAAGTTGAGATTCTCAAGGCATTGATACGACGTGCTAAAGAAGCCCGAGAATAAAATGACTCAAGTTGAAGTCATGTTTTGTATGATAAGGACCTTCAACCTAAAACTCCAAAAGTTAGAGACACTGATAGATCTCTACTACGTACATACTCAAATGTATTTGAAAGGACTCGTCTTACTCTGCAGGCTTTAACTCATTATACATCAACTCATTTTTGTCAAAAGCTCCGAGTCAGCCAACACTACTAATGGCTCTGGAATTTGACAACGCTCCTACTTATAGTTCCAAATCACACCTCTCTTTCCGTTGTCCCATTCCATCGTTGACCTAACCAAGAAAGCTAATTAAGTGAATAAAGGCACTGATTGAGAGATGCGCTACAAGTCAACTCAACCAGCTGCAATTAAATTTTAGTGAAAGTGTCAGTGTAACCACTACAATATGAAAGCTTTGTTTGATGCTGACTTCCATTTCACAGCAGTAGAGGAATATCTCTCCTTCGTTGAAAACTTAAACTTGTACAAACTATTCATGGCATGTCATCTATAGCTGTACGTTGTAATTAGTAACATTGAACAAGCACGTACGAGGAGAGTTAATTGGAGAATGATGCAACAGCTACCTTCCATGTGCACCGTTAACCTCACTTGGCGTTCGTGGTGGTCTTTCGATCGGCTCTTGATCATGAAAAAAGTTTGCAGTCAAACCTAACGAGCTTAGCATGGTTTCCATGAAATATTCTAGTGTAAAATTATCATATTCACGATATCGTTCTCTCATGATCAACGTAACGTGCATGTGACCTAACCATATCCAACTCAAATCTTGTCCATGATTACGAGTAAGTACTACATTGGTGCGCAATTTATTTCGCACGTTGCCCCTTCAAGTAAACAAGGCTCGCATTGGGAGTGCCAAACGTACGTTATTATAATTCTATGATCGAGTGGATACATTTTGTTTACTTTTACTTAAGCAACTAATAGTCTCTGTCTGAAAGCTATGGAAATGAGGCACTCAAAAAGGAGTTGAAATCCTCTGTCCCTAAAATAGTATGTTCTCATATCTCTTTGTCGATTAGACGATCATAATGACCTCATGATGTATACTGCATCCTTGAGATATGCTCTTTGGCCAAGGCATTCATTCGATTGCTCTAAGAAAACTTTTTCATGAGAGGATGACAAGTCCACTCCACTTATTAGATTCCTACCTGATTGAAGAGTATAAAATGAAAGAAGACAAAATGTGAAAAGGAAAGGTAAATTATTCTCGCGTGTCCCTTTTTATGACAATCAATTGCATGGACCATTTATTGTATCGTAGCCTCACAAGTCACCGCTACACATACCACTCGCTGATTCACATTTATATATTAGCCATTCTGCAGCGCTTCAAACCTGGAGAATGTCCATAAACCGGAAAAATTCGGTTCATTTATTTGGTTTCGAAAAAAAAATTGAATGCAAGGTACAATGATTGATTGTGATTTTTGAATAATTTTATCATTATCTTGTTCATAAAATTAACATGTTGATGTTTTGCTTATATATATATATATATATATATATATATATATATATATATATATATAACTTTAGATCAACCTAAACCCTTTGGTCTCGTGCATTGAATTTAACATTTGTGCCATCTTCAGTGGTTATAATTTATCATAATTTGTGTAGGTCAGGGATATTTTTCATTTTATTTATTTTGTTTGTTGAGCACAATGAATGCAGGGGAAACTAGCGTAGCCTGCTGAATTAAACCGCTCCCTGTCACATTTAATGGATGGTGCCTGTGATTGCAGCAAAAAAAACAAGGTGATAATCCTCATGCTCTCCCAGGCGGCTCCATGCAATTTGAAAGAAGATAAATCACGTGGAATTTCGTTCAACGCAGAGGTCCTTTGCATGGGTGATGTTTGTGATTGACTGAGTAAAAAGAGGATCAACAGCTTATGAATGTCGTTTTCTGCAGACTAATTTTATTCCATCAGATACTGATGCTTGTATTTTAACAAACGAAGCTTTTGAGATCGAGTGTCCTCAACTAACTAGGAACTTGTTAACAACTGCAACTTTTCAGCATAAAATTAATTCTGTAGGTTTAAGTTTGATTGTTAGATTATACTCGAAATCGACGATTCTATGTTACATCACTAACTAAATGTCGCAGAGGGGAAAGGTGGAATTAGTGTTCCAATAACTCTATTCGTTGTCACTTTCACAGGCCCAAATGTCACTTAACGATCCGTGTCATATTTAGTAATGGATAACCAATTCATTGAAGCTTTCAGATGGTAATAAAAATTTAAAGATTACACAACGCGATTCTGCACAATCATAACGACTGTAATAGCTGCAATGCATCGAAACATTACAAATTGTTTGCACTTTGTACGGAACATCTATAGTAGATCTCTGTACTCCTATTTGTGGCTTACCACTAAATCTAATCTTCACGTTTCAAAAGCTTATGAGCATTTTAGAAGAGCAAGGAGATTTAATGTTCATGTATCCGATGGACAAAATTAGGACAAATCCAAAGGAACGGATTCACTGCTTACCTTCAAAACTAACTAAAACTTACAGCCTTATTGTTTTTTTAACAAAAACTATGACAATAACCAAGTGGTTCAACTTATCAGAGAGTTAGAAACAGTATGCAATTGAGCTCCATTGAGAGACTAATCATCTTAATTGAACATTAAAGCACTTGATCGAGTATAGGCAATCTCAATACTCACATACACAACATGCAGATCAAGACACCTCTCTAAGTATATACTACATGTGGTAAAATGAAGCACAAAACAAATCCCCAAACTTACAACACGAATGTAAAGGACTAGAAGGCAATGTGAAAAAATGAACAATAGTACGGGTAAATGTAACTAAATTCTGATAAATAAAAACAAATGTATTTATGGGAAAATGAACTAAGAAGCTACCTCTCTTGCAGTAGATGAGGCAACCTAGGTGCTAGGAAGCGGTGGCACACCTTCTGTGGGAGGAGGTGACTCGGTAGCTTTAGGGGAAGCATCTGGGTTGCTCACCGGTTCTGCAGCTGAGTTGCTAGCTGGTTCTGTCACTGGAGCAGTAGCAGTAGCAGTAGCAGTTGCAGTAACAGTAGGAGTAGCAATAGCAGCATCAGCAGTCGTAGCACCAGATTGATCAACCGGCGGAGGCGCCTCCAACATTAGTGGCTTATCTGCTTCAGAGGTTGGAGTGGTCTGAGGGCCTGCCGCAGACTCACTCTGGACTGCAGCAGGCGTGGGGCTCGGTGCTGTTGTTGAAGGAAGTTGTGGTGTGGAGGCAAATGCAGAAGCTTTTTTATTAATAGTAAGAGGAGGTGCCGAGAGAGATGCCATTCCAGGAGGGAGGATTTCTATGGGAGGCTTCTTTACAGCATCTGATAAGCTTGTAAATTTTGGATCCTCCAGTGACGCCAAAAATGCTGCAGCCGCATCAGTTTTAACAGAGGGTGTATGATCAAGCTCCTTTTGCAGCATCTTGTTCCAGGCCTGGACTAAATTCTTCAGTGTCGGGCGACCATGAGCCTGAAAACCATATTTGCTGTCATGAATAAGAATGATGGAGTATGACAGTATTGAAATACAAGAATCTAAGAAAAACTAAACAGCATGTAGCACTCCTACATTTATTCAAATTATTCCATTGATATCATTGGCTTAGGTCAACATGTCAAACCAGGGTCAACCATGCCCAAAGCTTAAAAGTTGAAGCACATCAAACTTATTTTCAAACAATATGCTGAGAACACTTCTTTCATATGTCATGTCTGACACCATTCCTAACCTTTTCTTAACTGTCTTAATGTCTATGGTAGGTTAGAACCCAAATTTTCATGTGAGCCCTAATAATTGCATATGGACAACTGATTAGTAAGATTAATAACTAGCACCACAGTTATAAAAAAAATTATCCAATCTGATGTCGATTGTCCGAGTTGGATTAAGACTGACAATGACCAATTCAATTATTTAGCAGGCAAATAGGGGATCTGTAGACCCTTGAAGTATGCAGGACTATAAGATAACAATAAAAAGCACTTCATAACTGGTGTAAATATACAGAAATAAGGTGAGAACCAATCGGTCTTCTTTTCCACAAAAAAACAAACAAAAAAACACAAAGGCAAGAGAATATTTATAAACAAATTTTCCAATAGTTAGGTTTGTATGTTGTACTATAAATGGAAAATTGGAAAATAAATCAAAAATAAAAAGACAAGAGCAGAGTAGAGCACATACTAATCCAAAACTAACTATGAGAAAACGAGGGAGGAGCAGAGAGGGGTGATGCAACCCGTAGAGGCAAGAGAATTTACAAAGCAATTGTTGCTCCATTGCTGGTCATGTTGAAGGATAAGAGATTTTGTCTCACCGTTGAGCATCATCAAATCACGTTTGTTGCAACTATTAAGCATGACTAGTCTCATCAAGTCATGCTGGTAATACTTGAATCAATTAAATCAGTTTTTATTAAATTGGCTAGAATTTTATTTGGATATAAGTTGGAGCATCCTCTTCAGAGTTCCAAATCCTGAACCCTAGCTAGGAACTGTAAGGCATGGAAAGAAATCTTAATCTATGAACTTATTATATGGGACAGTGAGATATGATGTTTAAAGAAATGTTCTGTGTACTCAGTTTATTTTGGTGGATGTATAGGAAGGGAGAGGAGTGGACAGAAAGGAACATGTATCTATATCTTGGTTCCTTTTTTGCTTAATATTGTTCATTGCCTTTCCTTCCCCACAACTCATATTTGTCAACTGAAGTAAACAGACCATAAGTGTTAACTTCTTTTAAACAGATCTTTCAATTGATTCAGCCTGCTTCCTTAGGTATAGCTTCTGGCTCAAATGCTACAGTGTTACATCCTTAAGTGACAGTTTTTCTGAAATCAGAAAGGAGCAAAATCTTACATGAGCATGGAGAACTGCCTCGGCAAGCATACCAGTGTCCTGCCATGCCTTCTCCATTAGTGCATTATCTCCCAAAACTGCTGCAGAAAATGCAGCTTCACGACCATGACCAGCAACAATCAGATTATTTACTAGCCCCTGAAAGAAATAGCAAAGAATAATTAATGTTCTAAAAATTTTCTTGCTGGAAAATGACTCAGTAAAAGAAGAACATTAAAATTGGACCACACATGTAACAAATGTGCGCATCAACTTCTTTTACATTATTCAATAAAGTTCCCCCCATTTCAATTTTACATGATCATCAAGGACAAAAGGGCAGTTCGTTTACTGCCTAGGTGGTAGGAACGTGGGACTAGGTGGTCTATTAAAATAATATCAAAATAAAAGGAAGTAAATTAAATTGAGAATAATAGGTGTGTTTGTATAAAAGGTTTTCCTTAACCATCAAAACAAGTTTAGAATCATATAAGTCATAAATGATAAATAAGTAATAGACATGTAATAACAATGAAATGTTTCATCACGTTGCTTCACACTGCAACCACGAAAACAAAACTACAACAAAGCATAAAAGTTCAATAATCCATAGTCATCCATAGCTTATAACTAATGTCATATTACAACATCAAACTATAGATAACATAACTAATGCCAAATTGCAGAAACCAATAGAAGAAAATTTGAATTTTTTTCTTCGACCCACCTGGATCGTCTAAGCAAACTGCTTGAGATTCTTGGGAAGCTTTTTAAAAGGGCTGCGTAACAAGATCCATCTAGCAACTTGGCAAAACCACCTAGGTAGCTGCCTAGGCCACTTTTAGAAACTATGATGATTATCTTTGACATGACAACCAACAGCATTATTTTACCTAAACTTGCTTCTATATTTACCACAATTTAAAAGACTTGCTTTATTGGTTAGTTAACATCCGATGCCTTAGTCTATTGTGCTTCCAAACAGTTACTTGGCACTTGCTTCTCCATCACTGCATTTCGCTCCCTTTGCCCAGTTGTCTGGGATTGGAAGCTCATCACTCACCTTCAACTCCGTGGCAAAACTTTAGAAGCCACACACTGGTTGGGTCATAGCTTCTCTGGCTTTCTGTTCTTAAGCTGTTAATAAGCTTTGAGTGGATATGTTTATCACAATGAGCAGAAACTATACCCACTCCCATAGAACTAAAGGATCTAAGGAACCACATCAAAAATCAAATTCTCAAGTAGTCATTCTGTTAAATTGCTATACTAAAAAACCACAGATTTGTGGAGCCATGTAGACTGCCTGATATGGCGATGGACATTAATCTGAAACAAATTTGATGGATTGTAGATATCATGTTATGCCAACGTCCCAAAGTCTGTGCAAATCATCCTACACCAGATGTTTGATCTGGTTTCCATAATCTGAAAAACAAAACATCTGACCATTTGATCATCATCTTGTTTGATGCAAACCAAAGACATTTGCAATATTTTCAATTTGGGGTTTAAACTGCCATAAAATATCCTACAGCTCTAGAATATTATCCTTCATTTACCTATTTCCTTATTCTCTAGTTGATCCTATTGTCATCTCTCACCATCTTGGTGTTTTCGCACCTTGGCTACTGTAGATAAATACCTGCAAAAATAGGTCTTTGATTCTGACTGATTTAAGCAGTATTTTCATCCATTCACCCATTCTAATAAGGGCAACCCTTACAGTCTCTGCAACTGCAAGAAGCCATATTAACTTGCAATTCAAGGCCTCTCAGATGCACCACTCATCAAGACCAACTGAGCTACATTCAAGCATCCAATAAGTAAAAACTGTTAGCTTAACAACATGAAGCTGAGAATTTAAAAACTGTTGTAGAAATAATCATTTCGTTCCTGACAGATTAAAATCTTCTACAGGTTAGGATGTGCGGATCTTAAGAAGTTGCAAGCGTTGTAACTAGAAACATTGATTCCTTTTATTTTGTTCTCTTAACAGTTTGGAAGAATCAATGTCCAGGTGAAAATAACCCATGAATTATGATACAATCCAAGTGTCATATGTAACGCCTTGACACCCTCAGTGAGTCATAATCAAAATTTTCCTTTCTATGTTGGAACTAAGAGTTATAACTGAACAATCTTCCTCTAATATCAGTCATGCTAAAAATTTAAGCATTTTTTATCAGTATTGGAAGATGGAAGTTTTGGTCAAAATAGTACATAAGAATCTGGTGCAGTGGTTTGGATAACTTAGGGTAACAAAGATTAAAAGAAGCAACTAAAAGTGAACTAATGATTCGTATATATCAAAAGTAGGAAAATTTTCAGTCACATTCTTTAACGTCCTCTAATAGGGCCATCTCTGTTGATGTACAGATTATTTCAAGAAATATGGAAGTTTCTGAAGTTCATCAATTTATTCAATATTTGTGTTTCTAGATTTATGACTAGGTATCCATGCCATTGACAAAGTGCTAGAAAATAAATGGTTTACATACTGAAAGTCTAGTTAGCTCTCCATGATTTGCAAGCCGTAGTGCTAATCCTCTCAAAATTTGACCTTGCAAAGCACCCTTCACGGATCCAGCAGCAGCCAGCCTTTTCAGGGCTTCACGTGCAATATCAGATTGTCCTGTAGCATCTGCAGCATCAATAAGGTCTAGAAATTCTTTAGCAAACTTTGCTATACCCTGAACAGCATCCACTAGATTTTCCTGTTTAACAGCCGTTAGACTTAGAATCTCAGTGATATCAGCAGCATTTTTCTCTTGACCAACATCCCTACTATTGCTCATTGTCAACAAGCACTGTAAGGCCCTCTTCAAGTCATTGCTTTGCATAGCCAAGTCAAACTCTAACCTGATAGGAGTAATTTGATCTTAGTACTACTTGAGTTTGTATGATAGTAGTGTACCATATTCTCAAATGCAAACTACATGGGAATGAGGAAGAATCAACTCAAAACCACATGCTTTTCACAATTAAATATTAAGCACCCACATAGGCATACCTCTTGGATATTCCAGGCAAATGTAGAGCTTCAGTTGCATATCCCATACCAAGCATGAACTGCGCTAAATCATCGTGATGCTCACGGCTTAGTCTAGTTGCCCTGTTGAGGTGAAGAAATAGTTAAAAAGATTGTCTAGTAGTTTTGTCTCAGAAATTGGCTGTAAAGAAGAATGATAAACAAAATTTACCACTTCACTGCACTAACTGCATCTCCATATGCAGCAAGACAACGACAGCGTATACCTGGATGACTCAGAGACAGGGCATGTGCACACATATACCTGAAGAAGGATAGAATAGATGCATTAAGGTACGATTTTAAAATACTTAGCAAGGTACAACCATCAGGAACCTCTAAACAATGTGTTTACATTGACACGGATAGATTTACTTCATGTAATCTCCCTGAAAATTTGGTGTCAACAATATACCTTGAAAAAAGTGTACAAGCAAGAAAATGGGCTGAATCAAGATGCAGTTAAGTGCTTAAATCCAATTGTGATCTTTAACTCTATTGTCTCCACAATATTATCCACACAGATGTCCTATTAATGCATGAAAATTTGCATCTTGGCTATGTGAAATGATATTGAAGTAATGGTTTCAAGAAAGGGAGTGTTTGGTTTGCTACTATTCTATTTTCATTTTTGGAAAACGTGAATTTTCTCTTTTCTTAGAAAATGACTTTTAGACATTCTCTATTTTCCCATAAAATAATATCTCCTTTTCTAGAAAATGGATGTGGAAATTGCCAACCAAACAATGTTTTCCCTTTTCTCATAAAATGAAAATGGAAAACTTACAAACCAAACACTCTCTAATATTGTACAACTACAATAAGAACAAATGCATTGAAAGATAATGCAGAAAAGCAATATCACCTGTCTACAAGCCAAAGAACACCATCTCTAACGCCAACCACAATAAGAGGCCCAATGGGGCGTTTTTGTTCTTGTGGAAAGCGAGTAACTGCCACAGAGACACCTCCACCAGCAACTGCAACTTCATTTACTTTTCTTTCTTCCATTTCCTTTAACATTGTGTCATCCCCATCTACTTTGGTCTGCTGCTTAGGCAATGTAAGGAATGGGGGTATAGAAGGTGCATGCTGAAAGGAGGCTAGGCGAACAACCTAGAAGCATATTTAAGTTCATGTATCAGTTGTGTGTGCAATTTATCAACTAACAAGGAATTTAAAAAAAAAAATCAAATGACATGAACTTACTCATCTTGAGTTTGAAACTAGACTTTCATATTTGAGAACAATGATTCTTTAGCAAATGATCGATGTTAGCATACAAACGTTTAATAAAGATGAAGTTTTGGGATCTTTTCATCATTTGGAGAAGAAAAAAAGAGCATATTTCATGGCATGCTAAACCCAAAGTTTAGTTGCTTTTTTGAAATTCCCCACAATGAATATTGTCAAAATATCCTCAACACTTCTCTAGCGGCTTCATTTAAACCCTAGCTGTTAACTCCCCACTTACCACCATTGACTTTGTTATGTGGTAGTCACGTGTAGCTCATGATGGTCACATGTAGCATCAAGTTTCCCCATCCATGTTAATTCAATGTGTCCATATTTCGCTACAGCACCTAGATGATGTCATCAGCAGTGGCTCTAGCTTCTACATTGAAGAGTTGCTCAAAGGAATGAAGCGTGAATTCCTTTCCAATTCCAGTGTGCTTCCTGAAGGGGCAAGGGTGGCCATCCAGCAACTGCTGCTAACATTGATTCAAGGCAAAGCAAGCAGACAGCATCCTGGACATTGCAGATGAATCTTCCGCATCCAACTGATCGTCAGCATACCAGGAATGACACAATTCCACGAGATTGATGTTACAGTCTCATAGATGCCATAAAGGCCACTAAAGATACACTGATGGTGTATGTTAGAGATCAAAGATCTAAAAAGGAAATAGAGAAGGTGGCACTTGATGAGAATTAAGTGGTAGCAGAAGCAGTTAGTTTTCTCTTTAACTTTTGATTTTGAAAAGGTTTATACAAAAAAGAAAATCAGTAATAATTTTGGAACTTCATGCTAGCTTTAAGATCTAATTAGATAAGTGAATTTGATCTTTCAAGCAAATGGGTACGTGCAATCTTTCAAGGAGTGATTGATAGATGAAATAATTGTTAAAGGCAGCCAACTAAATCAAGGCACATGTCCACCTGCTTTCTCTCTTCAACCACCTGCTAAGCAAGATGAAGTGGTAGATCAAGTTGTAGAGTATTGGAATTGGTCAATGTTTATCCATCACCCAAGGCAACACCAGAAGTTGAGCCGCTCTCTACAAATAATGGCAACTCTTGCAGCCAAAGGCAGCATACTAAACCACATGAACAGGAGGTAGGAGATGAACACCCAGAGTCATATACAGACTGCAACATTAATGGAGTTGATGGAGTCAATTCAGATTTGATGAACAGGGTGAAATGACATAATTGAAAGAACTCAAAAGGTATCAATTGTTAAATGTTAGGGTGATAGGGCATTTAAAAATAGCCAATCCATTCCCTCTCCCTCCATTTCCTATGTTTTCTCTCAAGCAAATCAAACCTAAGAAATACATACTAGCTAGTCCTTGAACAGCAACAGATTAATCAACGTATAAAAGGATGAATAGGCAAACACAACAAACTGAAATGAGATTGTAGATCATGCTTTCTCACCCAAATAATTTAGTAGTAGCATTCCTTTTTGGTAAATCTTGAGAGACAATTTCATAAATATCTTTAAAAATAAGTAAAACTTTCAAACATGCCCTAGTTGAAGCTTCCTGGTGCCATTAGCATGCTTATCATTTCCATATGTCCAAAATAATAGTCAGCAACATGCTGCCATGACTAACTGGAGAATATTTATAACTAAACAAGAAACTAAATTGATCACCTGAAGCATCGGAGGTCTTAGAGGGATTCGCTCATTTGTGGCAACTTGTGGGCTATCAACTGTTATAAGTGCCAACTCACCATGCTCAGCAAAGGCTCTGCTTTGAGCTTCTTGGGCTTTCATTTCCTCTTTTTTCCTCTTGGTTTCCAAATCTATTGGTGCAACACCAGCATCAACAAAAACACACCTGGAAAGAGTAAAGCAATTAGATATAATAAGTAACAGACTAGCAAATTTCACTTTATTTTTCTTTGAAGTGATTCTTTGCTAATTAATCAGTGGGAAGACTAAAAATCCAAGATTTAATGTCCTTAGAGGTTGATTCAGTCAAACTTTATGAAAGGTATAATAGCCCATGTCATTGTCAAGATATGTTTTGTTCCATAGGACAACCAAGAAATTTCACAAATATTTATATGAATTATGAATATAGAAAATTTGTGGAATTTCTAGATTGTCTTATTCATTTGACTTTTAGTTCCCCTTTTTATTATACTGTCACCGAGTGGGGTATCTCTTGGTGAGTGGGAATTACACCCCGAGGCATGACACAATTCTCCTCCATCGCTTAGGGTTCATTGGGCATCCTCCACCTCCACTGCCTAGGGTTCGCTGGGTTATCCTCTTGCTACTTAGCCTAGGGTCGTGCTTGTCACACCACCAACACTAGCATGACCAACATATTGTCCCAATTGGGACTGAATCCCCCAGTCCGAATGAAATTTCAAACCTTGAATAAACAAGTATAATAAGCACACCAAAAATATATTAGTCTTTGCATCAGCAATTCAATTCTTTCATCATTTTGTTCTTTCAATAACTCAGAAAAAAATACAAGTTTCTAGGCGCCCATACGTTCATTACATGTAACATCATATGCATTTGCAATAGAAAAATGTTTGTGAATGCACCAACACAATATAGTTGTAGAATCAGAGTTTGTTAAAAGAAACAAAGACATAATAAGAAAATGCATGTGGCAAAAATGCATCTGCAAGGAAATATTTACACCTGATTGTAGATAAAATAAAGGCAATGACAATCCTAAGGTATACTGATGCACTCTAGAGCAGAATGTGGTAAATATTTGAACCGATTGATATCAGTACGTCATGGTCAATAGGACACTGTAAGACATCAAAACAGGGATATGATACTGTGAATCAATAGAGAAGTAAATGCAACTGTAAGAAAGAAAAATATTTGTTATAATGTTATATGAAGAATTTGAGCTGACGTGTAACAAAAAATAATAAGCAGATTTATTAATGCTTCAGCAGAAAGATGAACATTTTTGTCTGTCCACATATGTTTAGATGTAGCTGCATTAACTTCTCATGCAAGTGCTGGAGTGCAGTCTTTTGCAATACATCATGTCCAAAAAAGATTTGAATTCATCCATTATCTGAATCAAGAATTGGCTTGGAAAGGAGAAGACAGATGTTCACTATGTGAAGGAAATCAGGAATCTCAGAGGAGAAAAAAAAACCAGAAAGGATGCTTAGAGACAATTATGTTCTATTTTTGTTGGCTCTGTAAACACCTAAATGCTGGAACCAGCCATTGATCTTTCAATGCCAAATGCATAATGCACCAGACCACCAGCAAAACATAAGATCAACAACATTTGGATCCACAAGTACATTTTTATATTATACTGGGTTCAATGAACATAAGAGCTCGAGGAGTTTTTTATATGACTTACTCAATTGTAGTTGGTGTAGCGACAAAAAGTTGCCTGCGATGCCAAACAGCACCAGTAGCAAAGGGGATTGCAACATCTCCCAGGTACCTAAACTGAGGGCGCAAGGAAGATATAACAATGTACTGATGGTAAGCAAAGGCACAGTACTCGACAGTTTGGTCCCATGCAGTCCATTCTGGCTGGGCTAGAAGGCCACTCACAGGCTGATATGTCTCCCAACTGCCATGTTTGAATGGTAATAAGATCACTGTCTCAATTATTAATACAAAAAGGAACTACAGATTAAAATAAAAGATAATCCATCTAGAAATGATCATGAGCAATTAAAATTCTTGAAAACAAAAAACTAAGAGCTCTGGAATGTTAATACAGGAAAATTTGAGGAACCTGTATAGCTGGAAATTCTGTGGAGCGACTTCTGCAGCAGGTTTGTTGGAAGAAAAAGGATCATCAGGTGCAGCAAAAGATGATGTAACTCCACTATTGCCAAAGCCAGATAAAGGCATTGATTGAGTTGAAATAGCTGTTGCAGCCATTGGGCTGATTCTGCGCGAAGTTCGATATGCAACCCCGAGCAAAGCACCACCGTGCAAGCCAATAACCTTAAGAGCAATATTGATAAGATAAAAGCTAGGAACCAAGACAATCTTTCTGTAGTGTGCAAAAAAAATCCAATAAGCATAAACCACAATGTATGAGGCATAAAATGCCAGATAGATGAGTAACCGCAACTCCATATTGAGAATCAATGAAGAGAAAACCCAATTAATTTAAAAACTTGAACAACATGAAAACTGAAAAGAGGAAACATAAAACATACTGGATCACTACGGCCTTCAATCGACCTTGTCATCACATGTGAAGTCCCGTCATCTAACAAAATACGAACTTGTACGGTTGCTGAAGAAGCTGCACTAGCAGCTGCAGCTGCAGCAGCAGCTTGAGCAGCAGCAGCTTCTTTCGCTTTTTTAGATGAACCACCTTTAATAAGCGGTATTCTTGGAGTCAATGCAGTTTCAACTACAGCATATCGATCACCGCATGTATCCCAAGCAAAAAGCTTCCCAGTCCCAGAATCAACAACTGACCAGTCACTAGCCTTGTACACATAAAATGAAGGAATATCTGGCCATACAATTGCAACATACCTAAAAAATTTGAAAAACAATGTCTTAGCATGAGGAAATGAGAATCACAAACTATCGTGATACTAAAGAAAATGTAGCCTAAACTGGGGGAAAAAAAATGTAGGCTGCTTGACACTGTATTTATTCATCTATTTCACAGAGGAAATATCATAATATCGAAGAGATAACGTCAACATGATTCATAGTGGAAAAAAAAATGCCCTAAGAAAACTAACAGCTTGAGTACAATAAATTTTTGCTTGTAAAACTACTGTTATGAAGATAAGGATGGCATATAAAATTAAAACCTTCTTTTCCCTTTCTCATCTAACAAGCATAGGATCTTAAAGAATAATAGGATATAAATTAAAATTAATCAACACGACATTTTGTACACAAACTCTTTGATGAATAATCATAGATTTAAACAGTACGAAGCGGAATGGTTGTCACAATGTTATAAATAATAAATCAGACCAAGAGGAAAGAACTCACCTTCCAGAACTGCTTACCAATAGCATAGAATATGAATCGTGTGGAGCTGGTGTGCTTATGTGCTTCTTAGTCTGCTTGACATGCAATTGTTCCAAATCCATCCTGGTTCTTCCTGTTTCGGTGATGGTACCAGTACTACCCAGAGATGGATTAGAAGTATTAGACAGCTGAAAGTTTAGCAATTTAAGCTCCCTTTCAACTATGTATACAGCAGAATGTTCTCTGCTACCAGGTGGTGTTGGTAAAGCAGCTGCAGCTGGAAGAGCTCTTGCGTCAAACTCACTTAAAATAACGCCAATATTGGTTCCAGTAGCCACGAGATGTGGTTGCAAAGGATGCGCAACCATGCAGTACACCTGAAATAAATGTATCATCTTCAGACATACTCCTTTCTCAAGCAAACCAAAAGAAGTTTAAGTTCCCAGTTCTCATTAACATAAAGAAATGGTCATGCATGGAATAAAATCTACAATAATGCCGTTCATGATAGCAGGGAAAAAAAAAAGAAGGAAAAACTAACAACTCTAATGAAGTGAAGAAAAAGACATTCTCACATCAAAATGCTATCCGAATTTCAGTGAACTAAAATTACATCAAAGATATATTACATTTTTTAGTTCTAATGTCCAATTTGGTGAACAGGAAGAATGTCAGGACCATATTCTAATATTTATGCAGACAAAAGAATATTAAAGCCCATATGTTGACAAAGGGCTCTTGTTAATATTTTTACTGTATTTCCTTGGGCAGCATTCCTTCAGTCACTTTGTGAACTTATCTATATAGCAGTTTAGCACAACTTTTGGAGGTGGAAAAAAAGCAGCAAAAGCAGCAGCAAAAATTCTATTAGGATCAGTCATGATTATTAGGTTTACTTGATCCATATAGTTTTTCCATAATGGCAGCATATTTAGATTGTGAAAATACTATTATCACCTTGCAGCCACAATTATTTAAAAATTCAGAGTTGCATTGTCCGATGAGTGTATGCAGTAAACAAAAACTTCCTGAGGCACGTAGCACATACCCTGAGTTTTTTAGTGGATGCAATAACTTGGGGAGGAACAAGTGAAGATAATTCACACAATGGTCTTGTCAAAGCAGAATATGTTGGATGTTCAATAGCCCTGTTAGAGCCAAGAAAAATCAGCAACGCATGTAATGTGCCTCCTCGTCAAAGTAAATAATATTGGTAGAACTTAGACAAAGAATGAAAAGCATACCAGATATGTGAATCTTTGACACAAGTAAGAATATCAAGGTTTGGAGCTCGAGGATGGCACCAAGATGCCACACTGTGACAAGCAAGCTTTGGAACTGGTTTTATACGCCTAAGTTCCTGCATGAAAAAGGATTATACTAAATGAGACTAGAGGAGAACTTATAATGACAAAGAAAAATCAGATTGGAGTAAAATGCCTTGAATGAGATGGTATCCCATATTGCTAAAGTTTTATCAGCGCCAATAGTAATGAGTTGTGGTGCACTTCCCATCACCCTTGAAAGCTCAACGGCCACTACCCCTCCATCATGTGCCTTGGAAAGTTTATACCAAAATTTCAGATAAATTTGACAATGTTTATCCCAATGTATTGGAGAAACACAATAAGTTAATGCCCTTTAGTAAGAAAAAAACAGAAGAATAACTTGAGGAACATCAACCAAACAAAGGTAACAAATTGAGCATGACATAAAAAGGCAAGAGACAAAATAACAAAAGAATACCTTTAAACTAAGTTTAGGCACAAGTTCACGTGAATCATGTATGTGATCTGCACTCCATAGTATAAGCAAACCATCACTAGCCCCAGAAACCAAGAATGCCTGAAAATGAATATTAACATTTCACGACAGTGAATATGGCAAAAGCAATAAAAAAAAGGAAAAACCAAAAAGAAACTCAATAAATTATTGTCGAATCAAAATTTATCCAAATAAAGAATATTTTCAAATATTTCATAGCAGATATCACAACAAAATCAATCAAAATATGTGACATCTAAAGCTTCTGACTTTCCTCCCAAAGGTATTGTTGAAATCAGGAATCAATTGTCGTGCATATAATGTGACATTATAACATGTTATGCACATGCCAATGGCATGCTTCCCATAATATCAGAATTTTTTAGGTAGCTGGCACTTAGTACTTTTCTGTCCAACGTCAACATGCCAGATAAGTTACGTGAACATATTTCAGAAAACTTAATGCAAACAATTCCAACAACTCAGAAGTTGCCACAAAACATAAATCACTTGACAAAAACGTATAACCAATAAATATTAGTTGCCATTATATCTAACTTCTTCTCTCTACGTTCTAACTTAGCATTCACTCCTATTACAGGAGAAAGACCTCTCCAAAATATTATTTATTACTTGTGACTTTCCTGAACCACTGATGGTCAGTTAAGAATCAATATTAGAATTATTGTGTGTTCAATGCTTTGATTTGCACTCAGTGGAGACAAAATAATAAGGATAGGGCGGGAGTAAAAAAAATAGAATTGTTATGCAGAATCTTAAAGCATTCTCATGGGACTTTAGAAAGAAAATTGATAATATCATGTTGTAAAGCCTCAAAATCTACCCACCAAATACATTCTAAAGCAATAAATTTGAAAGTTTCTGTTTGAAAACTATTGTTCCTCGTACAATTTGATAAATTGGGCACACTGAAATCTGAAGCAAAAAAGGAAAGCATTTCAGATAAAATATAAACAAAAGACTATTAACTTTTGTTGAATCAATATCAAGGAATGAATTTACATGCAGCTGATGAACAATCAATTTGTAAATATCAATGAGAGCAGTCCATGAAATTGTTACATACAATTTAGTCCGGCGATAAATAAATAAATTAACAAAAAGCTACTCTAGCCCAGAATGCAATGTAGCAAAGCTGTAACGGAAGAAAGATACTACCTCACCGTTAGATGTCATAAATGTCATCAAACAGGTTATTGATCCTTTATGGCCACCAGTATACCGACGCACAAGCTGTAAAAAGAAATTCCATATGACATGTTCTGATTGCAAACCAAGAAAAAACACTTAGGATAGAGAGTAGATATCAAAACCTTCCATGTTATCATTGAGAGAACTCTTATTACGCCATCTGATCCACCAAAAGCAATAAGTGGGCCATCACCAGTAGCAGATCTTGATAAAAATTCCATACTGCAAACAAATTCATTCAAGAAAAGGTCATTTATGAATATGAAATGACAGAGATGTTTAAATATGAAAAAAAAAAAAGGCAAATAAAATTGCAACACCAACTTGTAAGTCAGTTGCATTATTCTTGATTTTCCATTATGACTTTCAACAAAATCTTGTGTAGCCTACCTCTTATCATAACATAGCTAACATCAACAAGCCACATATCCCAACTATTCGGAAAAAAGTTTTACTTGTGCAGAAGGATAAGAAAAAAGACTTACAGTTACAACTTTGTCTATTCTACATAATGCATTATACATAAAAATAAGGTATTTAAGCAATAGTCAAGAGAATCATAAAAACGTTGCAAAATTTAAAAAAAAAAAAAAAAAAGACAGAGCGAGAGAGAGGAAGCACACACATCATACCATAGAAGAGACCTATTGTCAAGCTCCTGCTTGGGAACATCACGCCCTCGCATTGTCACCAAATCCAAGAATATGGCCTTATTCTCACAACAAATAACAAGAAAATGTCTTCCTCTAGTGGATGGCACTGGTGAATTAAAAGCAGAAGAATTCTGACTAGCAGCAGTTGGTGCCTCAACAGCTGCAGATCGATTGCGCCAGTGTTGCCAGTAACGCACATCATCATCATAGAAACCAACTTGCTTAACACTAAACACCATGTAGTTCACAGTTATGCTGACTTGGTAAAGCTTATGAAAAGCCTAGAATAGATAGCAGAAATGAAAGGCTAAAGAATTGATTACCTTCCGCCTCGTATAGCCTCTGTGGGTTTTCCTTTAAGTTCTGTCACAACAATGAGGATGGCATAAGAAATGGCAATAATGTGCATTTCTTACTCGTGAGCAGTTGAAATTACCATGGTAATAAAATTGAATAATAGTAATTAGCAAGCAATCACATTAAAAGAATGATGGGTTCAAATTTTCGAGACAACAGGAGACCCTTTCACCTTAACCAACCAATGTGACAAAAAAAATATTAAATTTTTTGTTATTTGAGGACATTATCACTTAAAAGCACCAAATATTGTTTTGTTTTTATTTCTTCAATCTGAAAGAAAAAATATCTAGGTATTTTTATGTTCAGAGATGTAGTTAGCTCAGGTTAAATTGCCTTGCCTGTTAATATCTGATTAGTCCATGGTTTGAAACATCATTCCAACCCAGGGTCTGGGCCCCAAACCGGAACATTTCAATGTCGGTGTTGTATCAGGTGTGCCAATATGTAGTACCAGAGGCACTGAGAGGGAAGTTGGGTGGGAAAAAAAAAAGGAAGCAATCACATTAAAAGGATGATGGGTTCAACTTTTGGAGAAAACATGAAATCAGTTCACCTTAGCCAACCTATGTGAGGAAAAATGGCTCTTTGTAGACATTATCTGCAAAAAGGATCAACATATTGTTCGCTTCAATTTCTTCGATCTGAACGATAAAATACCATTTTTTTTGTTTGAAGACGTAGTTAGTTCAAGTTTGGTTGCCTTGCAACTTAATATCTGAGAATTCCAAGGTTTAACATACCGTTCCAGACCAGGGTCTTAGTCCCAATGGGAACAATTCAAGTTGGTGTCATGTCTAGCGTGTCAGCATGCGATGCCATAGGCACCAATAAGGAAGGAATCCGGGAGAAAAAGAATGAAGAGAATGAGTGGAAGAAAAGAAGAGAAGAGGCAAAAGATCCCTCTTGGCAGTCCCCTGTCGTGAAGCCTGATCATGAATCAACAAAGCCCTAACCCTTGCACTAAGAGAAGCCTAGCCCTTGAGGTCACTCGTGGAAGCTCTACCACATTCTCTAACTTATTTCACGCTGCAACTGGTTAGTATATTTATGTTTCACCTTTTGTCAACCAGCACAGAGCAATTTTTAAAGCCATGGATTATTCAAAATAGCAAATTGTTTAACAATCAGCAGTAAACTAGTATGAAAATAGCAGGTTCAGCAAGATACCTTTGTTCAGGTAAAGTACATATTGGACCTGAAACATAAGGCAATCTAGGAGTTGCAACTTCTTGAAGATTATCAATAGAACTCACTTAACAAGTTACTCTGACAGTTTATAAGACAAGTTAGGAGTTGCAACAGCTAAAGTCAAACACTTGATGGACAAGTTGTAAGTGAATTTTTCATCCTGGTGTTAGTTTGCAAACAAACATTAGGAAGAAGATGAAGAATCAAGTAGTAGAATATTAGAGAGTTCTCCCTATTTTGGCCTCCCCCATAAAGGCACCGTAGCTCACCAAACTGCATCAAAAAAATCTGATAGTGCAATGTAGATCCAAATAGTCTAGCAGGTTTGGTATTTTAATTGTAGAAAACAATTATTGTTGACCACCAAAACTTGACTCTTAAAAATTGATTGTATGCAAATAGTCTAGCAAGTTTGGTATTTTAATTGTAGAAAACAATTATTGTTGACCACCAAAACTTGACACTTAAAAATTGTTTGTTTGATACTCTTGGTAAACTTATTTGTGTCCACAAATGCTCTTAATCCGCATCAGATTCAAAATCCCAAATTATGTGCCTACTCATACATCTCATGCCAAAAAAAGGACTCCAATATTTGTGAGACGTAGATCCAAGTAGCCTAGTTAAGGATTGTATTTCGATCAAGGAAACACATAACATGGATTTTTTAATCTGACATAGGATCATAAGCAAGCTTGATGCAGAAGAAAAAATTGTAGAAACAATAGAATCAACACCATACAAACTTGCATCAAAAGTAGGGTTTTAGAGGTCAATCATCAAAGTATTAAAAGTTCATTAACCCATTAATAATATGGATATCAAAATTCATACTAGGGAGAAATTCTAATATGGTGATATAAGAGTTTTGGGAGGCTAGTTTTATTTCGGGACCAAGTTTAAGAAGAAAAAAAATAATAATCGTGATAATCAGTATCCTGAGCCAGAAGTGTGTCTCCTTCAGAAAATTTACTTTGAAAAGTGGTGTTGGTGCTCAAACCACATTGCAGCTGTTCAGTTACTTAAAAAGAAAGTTGTGGTGCTGCAATCACGATATAGCAAATAAGTTATTTAAGAAATTAGTATTTCAGAACAATAATAGGGATGCAGTGATGCCTAGCTGACCCTTAGGAGAAAAATAAATAACAATGGTCACAATGACATCAAAAAATAAAATAGTTAGAATACAAACAGACAATTACAGTTACAATTAGTTCAGAAGGAACTGTTTTTTAAATGGAGAAACCTATGGTTGAATTCAATATCAGTGCACCAAAAATACTGGTAATTGAAGAGATGAAGATAAGAAAGAGAAAGCGAGCGGATGAATATGATCTCCAATGAATCCTTATGTGAAACTTTCATTTTAATTAGAACAAATCAGTTTCAGAGTTCCCAATGAAAAATGGGTGCAGTAAACTCGGAGTAATTCACTCCCATGAGAAACTTATCCACTGGAAAATCAAACCACTACACGAAATGAACTAGATTCATAGACATACCAGTTTCTCCTTCGGCGAGCTTCTCCAACTTCGTCCCTACTAACCGCCGCTCATCAACACCGCCGGCCTTCAGCTCATAGATCACCTACCAGGAAGAAGAACAAGGATATCAATATCCCACATGAACCTAACATGACATTGATCTAAACACATCCCAAATCAAACAAAGGACAGGAAAAAGGAAAAAAAAAAAAGGAAATCTACAGACCTGACGGTGCTCCCAATTCCAGACAGAGACGTGATCGGATTCGTCAGCGGTGACGAGCCATGGATGGGTGGGGTGTAGCTGGATCTTGACAATCTTGCCGTTCGTCTGACGGAACGCACGCAGCCGAAGCATCTTTAAACCTTTGTCGATCTGAATCAGCGAATAAACGGCAGCAAAAAATAATGCAGGCTCAGGGATTCAGAACTCAAAATCTCGGATCTAGGAAGATGAAAATTGTGTTGGGGGAGGAATCGCCATGGTCCAGAGGCGAAGGGTAAATCAAAATCATAGCAAAATTAGCAGGGGACTACCCAACCACGTGTTTCTCAGGTAAATGGATCTGGGTCGATCCGCTCCACGGCTCTAGGAATCCCACACCCAGATGATCGATGATCAGTCGCAGCTCGGAAAGAAGGATCTCGTGAGGAAAGGAAACGAAGGCTCATCCCATTTAAAGAACAGATCTCTGCTGAACGCCAGCACCACCAACGAATGAAGCGCACCGAAGGAGGCAGATCGCTCGGCGACGGCGATGTCGAGAAGTAAGTGCTGGAGGTTAGGGGGAGCGTGAGAGAGGGCGAATAACTCGCCGCCGCGTGCCGGAGAAGATATCGCCCCTAGAGGGACTCGGCGACGGAAGAGTCACCGGGTCGCAGACGAAGGAGAATTGAAAATTGGGAAAAGCACTAGTAGTGAATGTCTAAATAAGTCGCAAACACTTAATTGACCCAAACCACCACGCAACCCCGACTCAAGTTAGATTTAGTTCGATCTTAACAATATCGTGGCCTTTAGTATACATTCGGCAATAAAAATGACAATAAATTTTAATTGAAAGGTTAATGATAATGAGAATAATAATTACTGGATTGATAGTACCCAGAATAAATATTGAAATTGGTATTGTTTTATTATTTAATCTTTTTATAAAAAATATAATATAGTAAATATTTTTCTAATGTATAAAATATAACAAAACACAATAATTATTTTCAAAATAAATTATCGTCACATATTAAAAATTTTAAATTATAACCAAAACATCTATCAAGATAATCAAAATAAAAGTGGGAGAAGCAAAAAAAAAATAAAAAAAAAAAATAAATGTATTCATCAAATTCAATATCATCACAATTTACAAGTATATTATTTCAAGCAACTGAGCACAAAATCTTTTAACTTCATAGTGATTTAAACTGAACAATATCTCAACTTTTATAAATGTTTTCACAAATTGCTTGAGCAATCTTATACTTATTCCTACTAACGAGCTCATATTTATCCAACATTTCAAGAACTTGTGGTATTTTTGAAGATTTATCTTAAACCCATGACATTGACTCAAAGTGTAAGCTAACAGTTTACATAAATCCTTCAAACTGATCACTAAGTAATTTGAAGTCAAAATCGATATTTTACACAGTTGAAGTCTTTGCCCTCTTTGAAGTTTTTTGAATGTTGACAGCGAATGATTTCTTTTTCTCCTTATAGTGAGATGTCATTGGTGCAACAGAAGGTTATTGAGCATCAAATCAACTTCAATTCTTTTTCCAGTAACAAAAAAATTATCATATGATATGGTCAACTCAGCATCCACATCATTTATCATCTTTTATGCAGTCATCATAGGATCTTCCGCAATAAGACATGTTACTTTGTCTTTGTCATATACCGTTTCTAACTCCGAAAAATAAGAGAATGATACATTATAGAGACTTTTACTTTCATTGTGATTCTATCTAAAAGAAGAATATAATAATTAATTTAGCGTATCCATAAACAACATTATAATTTGAAAAAAAAAACAATAATTACTAATATAGGTACTTTATGTTGGACCCCGTGGTGTTTTGATGTGATCAACCAAGTTGGTTAGGTCCTGCTTTGTGTTTGATCCCTGTGTCTAAGTGTGCAGGAGCTTAGGAGCGCAGGAAGTCGAGCGGAAGACGCAGCTAGCGAGAAGGACGGCACGGGAAGGGAGCCGACGGGCTCGGTGCGTCCGAAGGACGAGAGAACTGCCGAAGAGTACACCGGTGGGCGAGAAGAACGTGCGCGGCGTTCGAGGGATGTTAAGCCGGGGAGGAAGGCTGCTCGAGGAAGGTCGAAAATTGGGTTCGGGTGAGCCCTATTTCGGTTGGCCGAAATCACCTAATCGCATGGAGCTACGGAAGTCAAAGCAAGGCGAAAGGATGCTGAAAATAGAGCTTAAGGCACCTCAAGCTAGTACTGAAGGCGCCTCCACCTTGGAGGCGCCTCAATCTGCCTTGGAGGCGCCTCAAGCTTGAAGGCGCCTTCAACTGGTCAAAAGTGACCGTTTGCGCTGCGGATAAAGTGTTATCCGCCCACTCGATGGAGGTGCCTTAGACCCCTGTTGGAGGCACCCTGGACCCTCGAGATCAGATTTCCAGAGGCTATTTAAAAGCCCCTGGAGCTAGGAATTTAAGAACAACTCAAGCAATCAACTGTGTAGTCTTTCCTAGCAATAGTTCTAAGCTTCCAAAATGTAAAAGACTTCTCCGCCTTCAGAGAAGGAGATATTTCTAGTGTGCGCTTTTCATCGCCCTGGATTAACAACCTTCTTGGTTGTAACCAGCACTACAAGAAAAACCAGCATTACCGACGGATATTTCCGTCGGTATATGCGAATACCGACGGAATACCGACGAATTTTATTCCGTCGGAAATATATTTGACGGGATGCGATTCTCGACGGAAACAAAGGTTTCTGTCGTTAATATTTTACCGACGGAAACATAGGTCCGTCGGTAATATCGCCGGAAACACTGTTCCAAACTCACGAAATTTGCCGACGGACATATTATTTCCGTCGGTAAAAAAATCACATTTTTTATGGAAAATGCACACATTTCTGACGGAATTGCTCTATCTGTCGGAAATATATCGCAGTAATTTTTCGATAAATTTCGACGGAAATTTTTTTCCGTCGGAAACCCAAAAAAAAAAATTCCAGGTTCTGCTTGTTTGGGTCATCATCCACATATACATTTCTCATATATATAAACAACCATCACAAACGATGGTTGTATACAATTCACACATCAAATACAATTTAAACATCAAATACAAATTACACATCTATAATACAATCCACACATCAATATATTTTATAACAATCACACACAAATAAAATCAACAAAAAATAAACACAATCCATATCTAACTCAATCTAGAGAATATATAGATGCAAAGATCCATAACAAAATTTAAGTTTACAGAATACATACCACACTAGAAAGTAATCCAAATAATACAAGAACGCTAAATGATAAAGAAAATCCTGTAAAAGTCAAATACAAAATGATCATGTTGATGTTTAAATAAACCGTTTGCATATATATATATATATATATATATATATATATATATATATATATATATATATAACAGATTTGATATGAAATGATACCTGAAAAAACGAGCATATCATCCAATGAAGAGCCAATATGTAAATCTGACCGAACGTGACTCCTGAAATATATATTAATAAAATATTTAGAAATAAATATATTATAATATTTATACAGAATAAATACTGTAAGGAAGATTAATATATGATAAATAAAAAGTAAAGTGTAAATGACCAACCCTCACAAAAATTAATCATCCCTGCGTGATGGATCTTGAGTCTCCTGTGACTCAGAACCATGTGATCCCTGAGTGAAATTAGCCACGATCTGGCGCATCTGGGCCATGAGATCATCATTGCTCTTGTCGCGTTCGACTCTCTTCTTCTCCTCATCAGCTCTCCATTGATCCATCTCAGTCATCCTCTGATCCATTGATTTCAGTTGAGTACGCAGTTCTTGATTTTCATGTCTTAAAGACTGCATCTCACTGGAAGAAGAGGAACTAGCACAGCCTACTGGATTCCTCAAACAATCAAATGCAACTTTGGCTTGAGAGCCAAGGCCGTAGAGGGTGGAGTTTTTTGTCCTTCCACCGACAACATCATAATAAATCTGATTTAGGTCGTCGGTGGATAAAGACTGTGGCCCCCCCCCCCCCCCCCCCTCTGCTAATGGATGAGATGCTTGAGCCACCCTTTCTGTCATTTGTTACTGCATAAAAAAAAATTATAATATCCAATTTAATCAATATTACTAAATACTAATATAGATAGAAGTGAAAAAAATGTAATAAAGTTAATAATCTTACGTGTAGAGTCTGAGATCGAGAATCAACAAATGATTCATCCTTCTTCTTATGGGTCTTGAGAAAGACCTCCATACATGTGGGCTGTCTGGCAAGCTCACGTTCCTACATTCCAAAAATGTAAGGGCAAAAAATTATACAAGTTTGGTAATAAATAGAAAATTTGTTACAAAGTATAACTTTAAATTATACTCACCAAATCCATAGTATGCTCAACAATAGATCTGGATCTTGACGTATGTCAAGCGGTACCGGTGCTCAGGCCACCTGGCTCTGTATTTCTATTTGCTTTTGCCTTTTCAGCATTTGTTTGCCACCTTTCTGCAACCCAGGTGGCCGTCCATGCACTCCAAATCGTCTCAGAAACATACGGAGGCCTGATGCCCTTCTTTCTCATATAATACATATGATCTCTGTACAATTTAGCACAGTAAGTATTCCATGTAGCTTTAAATTGCTCTTCTTGCCCGTCCACCCATGTGTATCTTTTCTGTAATTATAAGTTAAACATTTAGTTTAAATGATCCTATATTATAAGTTACCAAATATATTCAATTTACTTATCGCAAATTCATTATAATAAAACAAATTCATCTCCTGGTCCACATGCCTTCATGTAGTACCAGACATGCAAACTCGTTCCTTGAATTTGCCTGTGATATATGTGGCAACTCGGTGGCCATCTGGAGTGAATCTGCATGAAATAGACCTAAGTTATGAGAAATATATTATAAATAAATTTATATATGAACTTGAATTATTAATAAGAAAAAATACTTACGAGTCTCCGACAACAGTAAGGACCTTGTAGCCACGGGGTGCTACAGGCTGCTGCTCTGCCATAATGATATCTGTAAAATAACATTGAACACATCATAATAAGGTTTAAAAACATTACAATATAAATACAAAATAATATGGAAACATAACTTACTGACTAATCAACATTAACAGTTTCTATTGTTAGAGTGTATACTGAAAGCCTAAGCTTTTGTAAACATTTATTTTGAATAAAGAATCACATTTGGTCAAATTGTCTATATTTAGTTGTAGTTGTTCAATTAATTTATATTGTAGATAACATAGTATGTGGTGCTACATACAGAAGATGATGTTATCAGTACCTTATAAATTATAAACAGTAGCTCGCGACCAAAATGGAAAGGAACAAACCATTGGAAGGTCGTAGTGTAATTAGGAATTAGTTTATCTTGACTATATAATTACACTAGTACACTTAGAGTGTATTGAGTAGGACCATTTGAGGTTGTTTCTTTTATACTGACTTTATAAAGGAACAAATACCTCAGTTATTATGGAAGTGTGTGCTCTTAATCCTAATATAATAACAAACACATATATTTGATATTTATTTCTTTAATTTATCAATGGGTGAGATTTAGTTCGATAAATCAATAAGCTCGATAAGTTGGAAAATGATATTACTTATAGTGTGTGTTGTTGATTATAGAAGGAAACTGTGACCTAGTAATCTAGGTTGATAATGTCCCCAAGATGAGCTCATAAAGATTATCATGTTAAACCCTGCAGGTGGACTTAGTTCGACATGACGATGAGGTTGAGTAGTACTATTCTTGGATAAAGATATTAAATAAATGAGTTGTCAGTAACTCACTTAATTAGTGGACATTTGACATCTTAAACACAGGGAGATTAACACACTCATAATAAGAAGGAGTCCAAATATGTAATTTGAGATTGATGCGGTAGTTCAATAATAGTTCTCTAGTGGAATGAATTATTATTGATAAAATTAAGTTGTGTGTTCGGGGCGAACACGGGATGCTTAATTTTATCGGGAGACCAAAACCAATTCCTCCTCTCAGTCCCTATCGTAGCCTCTTATTTATAGAGTACTATACCCACCTTCTATACCCACCTAAAGGGGGTCGGCCAAGCTAGCTTGGGAATCAAGCTAGGGCCGGCCTAAGCTTGGTTTATGGGTGGTCGGCCCTAGCTTAAACCCAAGCTAGAGGGGGCCGGCCATAATGAAATTAAAAAGAATTTTAATTTTAATTTTAATTTTTATTATGTGGAAGATATAATTTATTAAAGAGAATTAAAATTAAAATATCTCTCTTAAAAGGGTCTACAAAAGATTAAAGAAAGAGATTAGATCTCTTTCCTTATTTGTAGATTGGAAAGATATTTTATTTTCTCTTTGAAAATTATTCACATGTTAAAAATTAAAATTATAGAAATTTCTTTTTATCAACCATGAAGGGATTTTTGAAGAAAAATTTTATTTTTAAAATTTCCGGAAACAAATTAGGAAGTTTTAATTTGTTGATTGAAACTTGTCTAATTTGTCTCTCTATGATGTGGCCGGCCATTATAAGTTTAATTGGGAAATTTTATTTTATTTTTCTCAATTAATTCATGTCAAGGAAAATTAAGGAAATTTTATTGTAATTAAATTTCCTAATTTGCCAAAGACAAGGAATATAAAAGAAGGGGTGGGGGTGCTTTCAAGGGTGACAACCTCTATTATTCTCTCCCTCTTTTCCTTGGTGTTGTGGCCGGCCAACCTCTCTCCCTCTCTTCCTCTTTGTGGTGGCCGAATCCTTCCTCTTGCTTGGAGCTCTTGTGGTGGCCAGATACTACTTGGAGAAGAAGAAGAAGAATGAGAGAAAGCTTGTATCCCTTGGAGCTTGGTTGGTGGTTTTTTCTTCATCCTTGGTGAAGCTCTTTTGTTTTGGCCGAACCTAGCTAGGAGGAGAAGAAGGTGCATTGGTGGTTTCTCATCTCGGAAGATCATTGCCCACACAACGTCCGAGGTTAGAAGAGGAATACGGTAGAAGATCAAGAGGTCTTTCTAGAAGGTATAACTAGTAATTTTTCCTTTCCGCATCATACTAGTTATTTTTGGAAATAATACCAAATACAAGAGGCTTACGATTCTAATATTTCGAATTTATTTTCGATGTAGTGTTCTTATGTTTATTTCTTTTCCTTGTGATTTGATTGTTCCTTTCTGTTAACCTAAAGTTATTTTAGGAAATTAAATATTAGCTTTCCATAAAAGGTTTTGTCTAGTCGGTGGTGGTTGCTCCCATATCCAAGAAGGCCATGTGCCTCGCCACGTTAGTACTGGGAACCAATTATGGAAATTAATATTTAATGGAATTAATAACTTAGGTGATTTGGATCGAACGTGTTAAGTTCCGCAGGAGATCCAAGTCTAAACCTAAAAGAACAAATAAATTAAGTTTTGGATCAAACGTGTTAAGTTCCGCAGGCGATCCAAAATTTAATTTAAAAGAGCACATGGTAGCTAGGAATAAGTTCAGACCTTTGTACAAAATTTTTGTACAGTGGAACCTCTAGGTTTTCCGAGTAGCAACCAACATCTATGTCCTCATCGCTAGAGTTAGATGAGCTTAGTGAAACTTCATCCTCACTGTAGGACATCTCTCCATCATCTATCTCTTCATAAATGCAATTAACATCTACAAGTAATTGAGAAGTAGATTGGTGTTGTAAATCAATTGAGTATCTCTCCACTTCATCATTCTGAAATGTATCATGGTTTTGAGCAGTGATTGTGTTCGGCATCTCTATGGTTGAGCGAGCCTTGATTCGACAAACAAACAACCATTCACTAGATCTTCTTCTCTTCATAGGATATTCAAGATAGAAAACTTGACTCGCTTGTATCCCAAAAATAAAAGGCTCAAACTTATTGAATCTTTTATTTACATTAACCTCAACTAAATTATAATTTGGATGAATTCTAGTACCTAATCTTGGTGTCGGATCATACCATGAACATTTCAGCAACACACACCTCTTTATTGGTAATGCAGGATATTCAATTTCTATGATTTCGTCAAGTCTACCATAATAATCAAACTCAGTGTTATTGTTGTCCATAGATCCTTTAACGCAAACATCAAAATTATAAGTTAATCTTCGTGAATCTCGTTGTGCCACGTGGAATTTAAGACCATTACCATAGTAACCAAAATACACCTTTATTTTACGAAGAGGTCCTGATGCAATATTCATTATCCTATCATCTTGCACATTTGATATTCTACGATCTTTCACCTATAAAAATAGATAACAAATATATTAGGACACTTCTTAATATACATGAACTTCATAATTTTCTAACTTCTCTAACTTACATATATTTGAAACCATAATGCAAATTCAGTCTTTAACTTTGTAGGTACCTCACTTGGACCAATTGATGGGTTTTGTAGATATAATTGTTGTTCATACAAGCTGAGAAAAAAAATAATTATATTAAAATTGGGATACCAAGCAAAATAATTAAATGGATTATAAATGTTTGATTTAAGAAGTTTACTTACTTTATGTATGGTTTGACCTCTTCACAATTTAAGAGTATATATGTTCTTGTAGCATGGTATTTTTCTTCGGTTAACCATCTAGAAAGCGATGCACCCATTAATTTACCAGGAAACTTGAAAATAGAAAGCATCGATGGGTCTATTGGCTGACAAGCATCATCAGAATTTCTAGGAAACTTGCGATGTCTTGTTTGCACACTTTCAACAAAATAATATGAGCAGAAAGAAGATGCTTCTTCAACCAGATAAGCATTGCATATTGACCCCTCAACTCTTGCTTTGTTACCAACATTATTTTTTAATTTCCTCAAAAATCGTTCGAATGGATACATCCATCTGTATTGTACAGGACCTGCTATTTGTGCCTCGTATGATAAATGTACTGGGAGATGTTCCATTGAATCAAAAAAACTTGGTGGAAATATGCGCTTTAGTTTACATAATATGAGAGGAATGTCTGTTTCTAGCTGAAGCATATCATCCATCATAATACACCTTGCTGTCAAATCTCTAAAAAATATACTTAATTCAATGAGTGCTTGCTAAATATTTTGAGGAAGTAAGTCATGAAAAGCTATTGGAATAAGTCTTTGCATAAATATATGACAATCATAACTTTTCATTCCAAACATCTTTAATCTATTCATATCCACGCATCGAGCCATATTCGAGGCATACCCATCTGGAAATTTGATTTCTTTCAACCAATTACATAAATCTTGTTTGTCATCTTTGTCCAATGTATAACAAGCTTTTGGAAATCTATTAGTTGTTTCATCTTGATGCAACTCAGGTCTATTGACTAGTTCTTTTAATTCCTTGCGTGATTTTGCAGTGTCTTTAGTTCTTCCAGGCACGTTCATCACAGTGTTAAATATATTGTCGAAGAAATTTTTCCCAATATGCATAACATCTAAATTATGACGAATAAGCAGATACTTCCAATACGGTAACTCCCAAAAAATACTCCTTTTCTTCCAACCACACTTGCATGTCCTAACAATATATTTATTTATCTCATCAGAACCAGATTGAGATACTAGTAGAAATCCATAACTGTCAATTTGCGCAAGGATTTGTTCACCTGAAGCATGGAGTGGAGGGGGGGTTTTCTTACTACAACATTTTTAAGAAAATTTTTCTTATTTCGCCTGAGAGAGTGATCAAGTGGTAAAAATTTACAATGATTATCAAACCAAGATACCTTCCTACTATAAGGTAATGAAAATGCATCAGAATCTGTCATACAGTGTGGACATGCTAATTTACCAGCTGTGCTCCATCCCGACAACATTGAGTATGCTGGAAAATCACTGATCGTCCATAATAATGCAACATACAATCTAAAATTTGTTTTACTTGCAACATCATAAGTCACCGACCCTACATTCCATAATTCATTCAACTTGGCAATAAGAGGTTGTAAGAAAACATTTATCTTGTCTTTGGGATTGGTAGGCCCAGGAATAAGTACTGTAAGGAACATAAATTCATCTTTCATAGACATCCATGGCGATAAATTATACGGTGTTAATATAACCGGCCAAGATGAATATTGTTGCCCTGACTGTCCAAATGGCTGAAATCCATCTGCAGAAAGTCCCAATTTCACATTACGTGGTTCCATTGCAAAAGAAGGAAATACAGCATCTAGATGTTTCCATGTAGGTGAATCACAAGGATGACACATTATACCTCCTTCGTGCTCATGCTCATGATGCCACATCATATAGCAAGCTGTAGCAGCAGATGCATACAAACGTTGAAGTCTAACAGTTAATGGAAAATAATACATCACTTTCCAAGTAATTTTTTTTTTCTTCTGTCCTAGTGTGCGAGTTTCATGCTTATAACGAGGGTGTGTACAGATTTTGCATTCACTAAGATCATTGTCTTCATTCCAAAATATCATGCAGTTATTTATACAATAATCAATCTTCTCTACAGGCAAACCTAAACCTCTGACCAATTTTTTTATACTGTAAAAACTATCAGTCATTATGTTATCAACAGGAAGCAATTCTGACATCAACTGACAAATGTCATCGTAACATCTTTCTGAAAAATGATGTTCTGCTTTCATATTCAATAATCTTGCAGTAGCTGATAATTGAGAATGACCAGAGGGAATATCTTTCCACAGTTCTCTTTCACTAGCCTTTAACATTTCATATAATTGTTGATATTCAGGTGTTGGTGTTTCATCTGTATTGGAATAATCAACTGCAGCATTCATCGCATCGTGCACCATTGATTGCATTGCATTATCATTAATTGATGATTCATGAGCAGTAAAAGTTGTGGCATATGACGAACTACCAGAAGGCCCAATTGATTCATAGAGATAAGGCTCACCGTGACAATACCAATTATAGTAATTTGACACAAAACCATTTCTACATATGTGTACTTTCACTGTATCCTCATCACGAAAAGCTTTATTCCTACATTTTTTAAGATTACATGGACACCGTAACTCAACACCATTCATACATTCAGGATGATTCTTAGCAAAGTTCACAAATTCTTCGACTTCAGCAATAAAATCATCTCTAATAAATCCATTTTCTAAACGATTATATATCCAAGCTTTATTCATAGACATTTTCACCTAACACTGATAAATTGAGAATTTCAAATCAGCATATAATAACATACTAACACAAAACAAACAAACAAACTATATTATGTAATAAATTAACAAACTAACATAACATACATCTAAATTTAATCATGTTAGACAACATAAAATAAATATAATTTACTAAATTATACCTGAAAATGTGTAAGTCAACTGGAGACGAGCAGCAAAAGCTGTTGGTGCAGCGGAGGCTGACAAGAGGGGGGTGAATTGCTGAAAACAAAAATTAAACTATACCCTCCTCGTACTTTCAACTCAATTAGTGCAATAGTGATAAATTAATAAAGCAATAAAAACTAAATAAAGAAATACAGAGAAGATCAGGATTTTAACCTGGTTACAACCAAGGAGGTTGTTAATCCAGGACAATAGAAAAAGTGCAGTAGAAAAATTCTCCTTCTCTGAAGGCGGAGAAGCCTTTTACACTTTGGAAGCTCAGAACTATTGCTAGGAAACACTACACAGTTGATTGCTTGAGTTGTTATTGAATTCCTAGCTCCAGGGGCCTTTATATAGGCCCTGGAAATCTTATCCCGAGAGTCCAAGGCGCCTCCAACAGGGTTCAAGGCGCCTCCAACTCGATCTGAGGATAAAACTTTATCCGCAACGCAAACGGTCAAACTGGCCTGCTCAAGGCGCCTTAAACAATCCATTCAAGGCGCCTTCAATGTGTTTAAGGCGCCTTCAAGGTTCCTGCTACAGTAATTTCTGCTACAGTAATTTCACTACAACAAAAACTGCAAATGACAACGGATATTATCCGTTATCGTAGGGTAAAAAAACCGTTGTAACTGAGGGTGTTGTAGAATGTATTGCCCTACGACAACGGTTTTGAATCCGTTGTCTTTGTAGACATTTGACAACGGTTTTTATCCATTGTTGTTTATATGCCTAAAATTTGGCTACGAAGGATACGACAACGTTTTAAAACCGTTGTGGTAGATAATTTCAACAACAGAAATAAACCGTTGTAGTAGATTTGTTTTACAACAGATATAAACTGTTGTGGTAGATAATATTTACTCGTTTTGCTTTTTTTAATATAAGCAAACCACCAATACAAAACTAAATATTTACTACATTAAATCCAAAATAAACATCCATATATAATTTATCTTGTAGCCACACATATACAAAAATATACAAAAATGAGTTGTTACTCATCAAAATACACATGTTTTCCATTACTGTTCTCCATATACATTAAATCACATGTTTTCCATTTGTTGTTCTCCATATGGCTTTTAATTTACAAATTAGCAAGGCAAGCTACATCCTAACAAAGCTCACTTCTTGCATAAAAAAAACTCAAGCCTCACGAATTGCCTGACCTGCAAGAGAAAAATTTAACAAAACTTATCAAATTTCAAAATTCCATATTATAGTCTACATGACAACACGAATTTCTGGAAAACAAGCAATACAAGATAGAACAGATATTAGGTGTTGTTTCATGCTACACAAGTCAAACAAAACGATACAAATCAGTGTGTATCAAGAAACAATCGACAACATCCATTCACGCGGGACAAAATTCCATTAATTATACTCAACACAAAAGAAGGAATGATCTTTTCTTCCTTGAGAATTATACCTCCTTGTCACTCGTTTGACGAAACTAACATGCAGTATATAGAGCGAACTATTAAGAAATCAAATTGCAGTATATAGATGTTTTCTATATCAATATACTATGGATCATACACGAAATGCCTTTACAAGTTCTTCATTTCATTCTCAAGCAATCACTAACATGCATAGGGCAAGCTCATAGGGTAAATCAAGGTTTCACATCTGCCTCAGAACATGCTTGTTTAGTGAAAGGTATTTCATTTGGTAAAACATGCTTGCTATAAATCTCTATGAACAATAATATTTTAATATTATCATACAGAACACTGTGAAATGCAGATCTCAGTATTAATGGAGAGAGAAAAATGGCAATCCAAGTCATATTCATGCCACATGAACAAAATGACATTTAGTATTATAACACTATGATTCTCTATATAAGTTCCATCGGATTTGAAATTCTTTGTTCAAATCAAAATATTTTTTAAAAAATACTATTTATCCTACATGGAGTATATACAATCAAATCCAGCATAAATATGCACAAGTACAAGTAAGATCACCTTAAGAAGAAATGAATCAAGTTTAAATGACATCTAGATAAAAATGAAATAAACTTATCTGTGGTATTAGACTCTTAAGATGCACTTCCCAAATTTCTTCTCCTTGTGCAGTCCATGCTACAACATTTCCATGAGTGCCAACTGTCACTATTTCAATTTTGCCATCATCATTAATATCAGCTTCCATAGCTGGTGCTTGAATCTCAGCCATCTCAAGAGAAAATTTGTTTCTCACTTGGCCTACACGAAATTGCTTTCAAAAATAAAATCAAGAAATCGAAGCTTTGTGCTCGGTTCTGATAATTTAAGATTACATAATTGCATATGATCCTGTCCGAATCGCCGAACCAAAGGACGCTGGGAACGTGTCGCTCTCCTAATCGATGGCGTAGGCCTCCAAAGCTCCGACGAACCTGCACAGAAGTCGGGCCGGGAAGGGGTTCCCGGCGGCGACCCTCCGACGCTCAAGTCAAGCGAAGCTCAATAGAGAGAAAGGGGCTCAAAAACTAGTAGCGTGCGTACCTCCGACGAAGTAAGAGGGCCTTTATATAGGGCAGCGAAGAAGTGGGTGTACACCTACCGAGGTGTACACGTGTCCATGGCCCATACCCCCGTAAAGGCTTGTCAATGAGCTTCCCTGACCCATACTGCTACAGTCCAAGCATGTCCTCGATGGGACAGCGAAATCTCCTGTCATAAGATTCGGAGCATGGTCTGCTCGTGAAACATACCTGCTGTCAGAAAAAGACGTTCCTTGACCTTTTCCCCTTTGCTTCAGATCTGTCGTCCGGTCGGCCAGCTCCTTCAACATCCGGTCGGCATTATGCGGTGATTTACTTGGGGCGATTCTCCATCACGTGCTTTGTGGAGACCATTAGCAGTATGTTACCTTATGGCCTGGGCCAAGCGTGCAGTCCACTCGTCCCTGCGATCTTTCCCCCTGAGCGCCAGAACCCTGACTTCCTACAGGGTGCCTTTAACCATCAGCCCGATACCGACCGGACGGCCGGATGGCCGTCCGGTCGGACCCAGCCCTCTACGGACGTTGACTCCACCGAACGGCCGGTCGGCCGTTCGGACGTCCCATCTCCAGACGGGCATCCTTCCACTTTGACTCCCACGTGGCGTTGACCTCACAGAACGGGGTCCCCTGTTCTTACCACCGGATCACTTGCCTCTCCTTCAAGTCTAGTCGAAGGAGGCGAATTGTCCGACTGACTGGACTGCGAATCTAGCCGGGCAGATCCTCCGTGCTAGTATCCTCCGATCGGCCTACCGCAGAGATGGCCTTGAACAAATCACCAATGGCATTCGCCGGATCTCCTCGGGTTTTGCGCCAATCTCTGACATTAAGGTTGAGCATGCTTTCATTAAATGCTCCGAATGGTAGAATGCCACGTGGCGCAATGCCATCAGCCTACGGCGGCGGCGGCATGGTGTTTTGATGCGATCGAAGCGATTCGAAATGGACGGCGAGATGCACGCTTTGATTCCCGTGACCTGGATCCAACGGTGGAGGTCGGCCGGCCTCCGCCCTATAAAGCCTTCGTTTCCTTCTCTCCCTCATTTGCTTCCGCGATCTCGACCACTGCCTCCAGTGCTTTGGAGCTCCGGCGATCCTGTTTCTGCTCTCCGACGCTCTCCGGCGCCTTTTTCGCGATCCCTTTCCTCGCCATAAGACTTTATATCTTTCCTTCCTCCTTTCCGGTGTTTCCTCCGCATTTTTTCCTCAGTTTCGATCCTTGAAACCTCCTTTCGTTTGCTGTCATTTTTCTCCTGCCTTTTTGCCTTTTGATTCTTTCCGATCGACCAATGGCTAGTTCTTCAAATCTCGACGACCAGTCGCTCGGCCCATGGTACACCACCATGCAGTCCCGATTCGAACAGCGGGATTTTGATATTCTGACAGACAATTTTGAAATCCCAGAGGATTTCAAAATTCGTCTAGCCGGTCCTTCCGCTCGGCCCCATAGGCCGCCGCGCGGAGCTTTCTGTGTCTTCCGAGACCAGTTTACCGCCGGTCTTCGCTTCCCTGTACATCCTTTCATCATAGATGTCTGCAATTTTTTCGGTGTGCCGCTCGGCAGTCTAGTACCCAATACTTTCCGTCTCCTTTGCGGTGTTGTCGTTTTGTTTAAGATTCACAACATTCCCCTCCGACCGAAGGTCTTCTTTTATTTCTATTACCCCAAGCAAGCCGAGCCGGGCACCTTCATGTTCCAAGCTCGACCCGGCTTGGTCTTTTTCAACAAACTCCCTTCTTCCAATAAACATTGGAAGGATTATTTTTTCTATATCCGTATGCCCGATCAGGCCACCTTCCAGACAAAGTGGCAAGTCAGCTTGCCCTCTACTCCCGAGCTGAAGAAGTTCAAGACCCGACCGGACTACCTCCACGCTGCAAACATACTAGCCGGTCTGCGACTCGACATCAATAAGCTCCTTCATGAAGGAGTGATGTATATCTTCGGTCTGAGTCCTATACAGACTCCTCTTCCGGCCAGCTTCGGTAAGAACTTTACTTGGACATTTGCTTTGATCGCTAACTGATTTCCTTTCTTTCTTTTGCAGCGGACATCGTCATGGATTCAGTGATGGCCGGCGTTTTGAAGAGAAAGGCGGCCGCTCTGGAAGCCGCGGCGACCAGAGAAATGGAAGCTTTGGGTATCCAGCCGGTCGGATCCCACGAAGGGGAGAGCGGGACTCAGGCTGAGTCGGCCGCTCAGGCCTCTCAACAAAATGTGGCCAGCGGAGCCACCCCTCCCCAAGAACGAACTGCACCCGAGGAGGGTTCTGCTCGGGAGGAGGAGCAACCTCTACAAAAGAGGCGCCGAGTGGAGACTCCTCTGCGCTCGGCCACATCAACGGTCCAACCGTCCGAGCGAGCAACCGCCGCCGCTCGAGGCAAGGCGCCAGAGGTCGAAGCCATTTCGTCTGATCGGACCCCCTCTGAATGGGACGAGCCGGAAGTCCCCATTGAGGCTATTCCGGTCAGCACCCGCCCGCCCACTCGGCACTTGGTCAAGCGCTCAACTATCCATTCGCAGTTTTCTGCGCCGGCTTCTGATCCCGGTCGGACGATCCCTGGTCACGGCCGCACAGTACGGGTCACCCTTCATCTCCCTACTGAGGAATTGCTGCCAGAAGCCGACCGGCCAACCGCGCCCAAGCATACCATCACCTTGAAAGGGCCCCTGGCCGAGATGTGGGCCGACGCTCGGGCGCGCATTGCAATGATCCCCCTCCGGAACTTGGCCAATAGCCACATGCAGGAGTCCACGGGGGTAAGTTTTCTTTTATGAAGCTTTACTTGCATTTTTCCGCTCGGCCTTTGACAATTTCGCCTTTTTGCATCAGCGATGGGTGGAAGAGATAGCTGTCTCCAACCGCCTGGCTATGGTGGATGAGGAGCTGAGGCAACTGAAGGCGGCAGGCGGTCCGTCCGGCTCTCAGGGCCCGTCTTACTCCGAGCTACAAAAGGAGCTGAAGAAAGCTCAAGATCTGTTGGCGGCCGAGCAAAAGAAAACGGTCGATCAGGCCCACGCCCTGGCCGAGTCCGAGCGACAAGTCAAGTCGCTCGACACAAAATTAACCCTGGCCACCACCCGAAAAAATACGGCCATCTCCGATTTGGAGAAAAAGAACGTGGAGGCTCGGGGCCTGGAGCTTAAGATAAAAGAGCTGATGGAGCAGCTTGATAGAGAGAAGGTGGGCCGCTCGGCTGACGCGGCAAAGCTTCAGAGTCTGAATGAGGCCCTCACTGGCTCCCAGGCGGCCTTCAAAGAATATCAAGATGCCGAGCCGAGTCGAGTTGCTGCCTTAAGACAGGGCTACATCCGCTCGCCTGAATTCTCGGAGAAAATCTGCGAGCGGATGTACACAGCCTTCGACTTGGCCATGACCGCGACCACCAACTATCTGAAGTCCAAGGGTCTTCTTCCAGAGTCCACTACCATTCCGGCCGGCGATCAAGTGGCGCTCCTGGAAAGCATTCCCAAGACCCTTTACGATTACATAGAGTAACTTTTGTAATTCGGCCACTCGGCTAGATATGATCCCTTTTGTACTTAGGCTGCTCGGCCTAAAGTTTTAATTTGAATGAAGTGTTTTCCTTTTGCACGCTGTCCTTTTAAGTTAGTGTGTGTGTCGTCCACTCGCCTATTATCACTCTTCTGGCATTCGAAAGGGAGTGTAGCGAAGTACTTGGAGTTACCTTTCCGCTCGGCTATTTATTTCGAGTGCATAACCTTCCGCTTAAGTACCTTTGTGCTCTGAGCCGAGCAGGACATGGAGTCGGTTTTATCGATATTGAAGGCGAGTTTCCGGAGGAATTGCATCCTTCTTATTGGCCTCACCCACACGACGATCTTCCACTCGGGTGTTTATAGATGCCAGCTCGTCTCTCGATATTTAACGTCGGAGCTCGACGGTCTTCCGCTCGGAAGGTTTATAGACGTCGGCTCGTCTCTCGATATTTAACGTCGGAGCTCGACGGTCTTCCGCTCGGAGGGTTTATAGACGCCGGCTCGTCTCTCGATATTTAACGTCGGAGCTCGACGGTCTTCCGCTCGGAAGGTTTATAGACGCCGGCTCGTTTCTCGATATTTAACGTCGGAGCTCGACGGTCTTCCGCTCGGAAGGTTTATAGACGCCGGCTCGTCTCTCGATATTTAACGTCGGAGCTCGACGGTCTTCCGCTCGGAAGGTTTATAGACGCCGGCTCGTCTCTCGATATTTAACGTCGGAGCTCGACGGTCTTCCGCTCGGAAGGTTTATAGACGCCGGCTCGTCTCTCGATATTTAACGTCGGAGCTCGACGGTATTCCGCTCGGAAGGTTTATAGACGCCGGCTCATCTCTCGATATTTAACGTCGGAGCTCGACGGTATTCCGCTCGGAAGGTTTATAGACGCCGGCTCGTCTCTCGATATTTAACGTCGGAGCTCGACGGCCTTTACGGCTAACTGATTATATACGCCCTGCCGAGGGGCGAGGGGTCTTCATTATCGAGCGTGCGGCTCGTACATTTATATGCCCCGGCCGAACGGCACGGGGGCACGGGGTCTTCACGCATTAAGCCATTCGGCGGAGAATGCTTAATGTGTTTTCATCTTTTTGCTTCATGCATTACAAGTACATAGACGACTAGCACATACACAAAAATGAATTACATTTGTGCACCTTTCATCCAGCTCGATAAGGCTGGAGATGATTTGCACTCCACGGTCGATCCAGCTGCCGCCCTACTTCATCCTCCAAGTAATATGTGCCCGAGCGAAGCTTTTCAATAACCTTGAAGGGGCCCACCCACGGTGCCTCCAATTTGCCGACGTCACCGACCGGCTTGACTTTCTTCCAGACAAGATCGCCGACCTGGAATGATCTGGGGATTACGTGGCGATTGTAATTTTGCTTCATCCGTTGCCGGTATGCCATCAGCTGGACGGACGCCTTGTCTCTTTCCTCTTCGACCAGATCCAGCTCTGTGTTCCGCCGCTCGGCGTTGCCCTCGTCATAGCTTTGGATCCTAGCGGATTCGACTCCGACTTCAACAGGAATGACTACTTCGCCGCCATACACCAAGTGGAAAGGTGTGACGCCCGTCCCTTCCTTTGGAGCCGTTCGGATGGCCCATAAGACGCCCGACACTTCATCTGGCCAACTTCCTCCCAAATGGTCAAGCCGAGCGCGCAAAATACGAAGAATTTCCTGATTGGCCACTTCGGCTTGACCGTTGCTTTGGGGATAAGCCACGGACGTGAAGTGTTGCTCGATGTCGTAGCTTTTGCACCAATCCTCTAGCATCTTCCCTGTGAATTGCCGCCCATTGTCTGAGACCAATCGGCGAGGGATGCCGAACCGACAGATGATGTGTTGCCAGATAAATTTTTTGACCATCTACTCGGTGATCTTAGCTAGCGGCTCGGCCTCCACCCACTTGGAAAAATAATCAACCGCCACTAGCAAAAATTTCCGCTGCCCGGTCGCCATCGGGAATGGACCAACAATATCCATTCCCCATTGATCGAAAGGACATGAAACTGTTGATGCCTTCATTTCTTCTGCCGGTCGGTGGTTGAAGTTATGGTACTTTTGGCATGAAAGGCACGTTGACACTGTCCGAGCGGCATTTGCTTGTAAAGTCGGCCAGAAGTATCCAGCTAGCAGGATATTCTTAGCTAGTGCTCGTCCGCCCGGATGTCCTCCGCACGATCCTTGATGTACTTCTTGGAGGATGTAAGCCGAGCTCATTTCAACAACGGGCGTGAGAAAGCCTTTTTATAAAGCTGATCGCCGATGAGTGTGAACCGACCGGCTCTCCTCCTTAGCAGCTGTGCTTCATATTCATTGGATGGTGTGGTGCCCGAGCGGAGGAACTCTATGATGGGCGTCCGCCAGTCGCTTGGAAATGTGAGGCCTTCCATCCAGTCGACATGCGCCACCAACAGTACTTTTTCAATTGGCCGCTGAATGGCGACCGACGTTATTGAGCTCGCGAGCTTGGCTAACTCATCAGCCGCTTAATTTTCTGCTCTGGGTATCTTCTGAACAATAACTTCTCGAAAATCAGCTTTGAGCTTCTCGAAGGCTTCAGCGTAGAGCTTGAGCCGAGCGCTATTGATTTCGAAGGTACCAGAGAGCTGCTGAGCAACCAACTGCGAGTCCGAGTGGAGTGTTACCCGACCGGCTCCCACATGCCGGGCAACCTGCAAGCCAGCTATGAGGGCCTCATACTCCGCCTCATTGTTGGTAGCTTTATAATCCAGCCGGACGGATAGGTGCATCTTTTCTTCTTGTGGGGAGAGCAGCAATATTCCAATCCCACTTCCGAGCCGAGTAGACGACCCATCCACATATATTCTCCACATAGCTTCCGACTCCGGCCTTTGCACCTCAGTCATAAAATCGGCTAAGGATTGCGCTTTGATCGCTGAGCGGGGCTGATATTGGATGTCAAATTCACTTAACTCCGTCGTCCATTTGATGAGCCGCCCGGATGCTTCTGGATTCAGTAACACACGTCCGAGCGGGCTATTGGTCTTGACGATGATAGTATGCGCTAGGAAGTATGGACGGAGGCGCCGAGCGGCGAGGATCAGGGCAAAAGCCAGCTTCTCGAGCCCAGTGTAGCGAGATTCAACATCTTTTAAAATATGACTAAGGAAATACACGGGCTCCTCTCCACTCGTCCTCACTAAAGCCGAGCCGATTGCTTGCTCAGTTGAAGATAAGTACATATAAAGTGGCTCACCAGCAGTCGGCTTGGCTAATACTGGGAGAGAGTTCAGATAGGCCTTCAAGTCTTCGAACGCCCGATCGCATTCTTCATCCCAGTGAAACTTAGTGGTCTTGCGCAATATTTTGAAGAAAGGGAGGCTCCGGTCGGCAGTTTTGGAGATGAACCTGGAGAGAGCCGTTATCCGACCGGTCAAACGCTGCACTTCCCTCGTGCTTCTCGGTGGCGGCATGTCTTGCAGAGCTTTCACCTTGCTGGGATTTGCTTCAATACCCCACTCGGTCACGATGTAACCCAAGAAACGTCCTCCTTTCGCTCCGAACAGACACTTCTGGGGGTTTAGTTTGACGTCATACCTCCTCAGTGCTCGGAAAGTCTCCTCCATATCCTCCAGGAGATCAGCCGCTCGGACGGATTTAATAAGAATGTCGTCCACATAAACTTCTAGGTTCCGCCCGATCTGCTCTTTGAACACTTTGTTCATCAGGCGCTGATAAGTGGCTCCCGCATTCTTCAACCCGAACGGCATCACCTTATAGCAATAGGTGCCGTCGACCGTCACAAAGCTGACTTTTTCTTGATCTTCACGGGCGAGCGGCACTTGATGGTAGCCTTGGTAAGCGTCAAGCATACATATTAATTCGCAGCCGGCCGTAGAGTCCACCAGCTGATCTATCCGGGGCAGGGGTAAAAGTCTTTCGGGCAAGCTTTGTTGAGATCCCTGAAATCTATGCACACTCTCCATTTGTTGCCCGACTTGGAGACTAATACTACGTTCGCCAGCCAGCTCGGGAACTGCACCTCGCGTATATGGCCGGCTTCCAGAAGCTTCTCCACCTCCGCCCGGATGATGGCATTCTGCTCGGCGCTGAAATCTCTTTTTTTCTGCTTTACCGGCCGAGCGTCCGGTCGGACATGTAACTCGTGCTGCGCTATGCTCGGCGAAATTCCGGGCAGCTCATGTGTCGACCAGACGAAGACATCGTGATTTCTTCGGAGGCATTGGATCAGCTCCTCTTTCTGCTTCTCCTCCAGATCGGACGCAATAAAAGTCGTGGCCTCCGATCGGATTGGGTGAATCTGTACCTCCTCTTTTTCTTCATAAATTAAAGAAGGTGGCTTCTCAGTGATGGCGTTTACCTCGATCCGGGGCGTCTTCCGAGCGGAGTTGGCTTCTGCTCGGACCATCTCGATGTAGCATCGCCGAGCTGCTAGCTGATCTCCCCGTACTCCACTGGGAACTTGATCTTCTGATGGAAGGTTGAGACGACCGCTCGGAATTCGCTGAGCGCCGGTCGTCCCAAAATGACGTTGTAGGACGAGGGATAGTCGACCACCACAAAATTTGTTGTCCTTGTCCTTCTGAGGGGCTCTTCTCCCAGCGAGGTAGCCAGCCGGATCTGTCCGACCAGCTGAACTTCGTTACCCGTAAACCCGTAGAGCGGAGTTGTCATGGGTACCAGCTTGGCTCGATCAATTTGCAGCTGATCGAAAGCCTTCTTGAATAAGATGTTGACTGAGCTCCCTGTGTCAACAAATACGCGGTGAATTGTGTAATTAGCTATTACCGCTTTGATGAGCAGAGCATCGTCGTGGGGTACTTCAACTCCTTCCAAGTCCCCTGGCCCGAAACTGATTTCCGGTCCGCTCGCCCGTTCTTGGCTGCAGCCAACGGCATGGATTTGGAGCTGGCGGACGTTCGCCTTTCTAGCTCGGTTGGAGTCTCCTCCGGTCGGTCCGCCAGCAATAACGTTGATCTCGCCTCGGGAAGTATTGCTTCTATTTTCCTCTTCCCGAGCGGACGGTCGGGACCGTTCTCTAGATGCTCGGCGATTCTCCTGCCTTGGAGAACGATGCCGATCGGGAGTCTGTTGCTGCTGTGGCCTATCAGCTTGCGTCCGACCGGCTTCATGAGCTCTTTGTCTCCTGTCGACGGAGGGAGATCGTCGTCTGGTATTCCGGGGGACGGGGTGAGCCACGAAGGGGAGACTTCGACAATCCCTTGTATTGTGCGTATCCGTCCGGTGGAAGGAGCAGAACATCGGGGTCCATTTCTTCTTTGGCTTTGGCCGAGCGGCAGCTACCTCTTGCACTTGGGATCGGACATGGAGGGATCGAATTGCTTCGGCCCTTGGTCCTCTGGGCGGCTGATGAGTGGCGTGTGGTTTCCGCTCGGCCGGGGGAGCCCGCTCGGTTGGAGCTTCTTTTTTCCTAGCCGCTTGTGCTTCTTCCACGTTGATGTATTCGTTAGCCCGGTGTAGCATGTGATCATAATCTCGGGGCGGCTTTCGGATGAGCGCTCGGAAGAAATCCCCATCCACTAGGCCTTGTGTGAAGGCATTCATCATGGTCTCCGAGGTGGCCGTTGGAATGTCCATCGCCACTTGATTGAACCGCTGGATGTAAGCTCGAAGCGATTCACGGGCTTCTTGTTTGATGGCGAACAGGCTCACGCTCGTTTTCTGGTAACGTCGACTGCTAGCAAAATGGTGGAGGAAGGCCGTTCGGAAATCTTTGAAGCTTGTGATGGATGCGTCCGGCAATCTCCGAAACCACCGTTGAGCCGACCCGGAGAGGGTGGTGAGGAAAACTCGGCACTTTACTCCATCTGTGTATTGATGGAGAGTAGCTGTGTTGTCAAACTTACCCAGATGATCATCCGAGTCGGTTGTCCCATTGTACTCGCCGATCGTCGGGGCTACGTAGTGCTTGGGCAGAGGATCTCGTAGAATAGCCTCTGAAAATTGGCGATTGATCCGCTCGGGCGATGCGTCCGCTCGGGGGGTTTTTCCTTTTCTCTCGTCTCGTCTGGGCATTTCATCCGAAGAGGATCCCCGATCTCTATGAGCTGCTATGGATTCGGGGGTGTGAAATAAGGCTCGATGAAATGCAACGGTGGTCTGCGGTGCTTCCGCTCGGCCACCAGACATTGATGTTGCTTGCTGTTCTGGACGCTCGGCTGTTGTTTTCTGTTTTTGCTCCACAAGCTTGGCGGCCCTTATCTCGATCAGAGCGTCGAGTTCCTCATTCGAGAGCGTCACCATATGTTGTCGTCCAGCTTCGTCCATTGTTTCCGGTCGGAAGCAGGAGCGTTCCCACAGACGGCGCCAAATTGATCCTGTCCGAATCGCCGAACCAAAGGACGCTGGGAACGTGTCGCTCTCCTAATCGATGGCGTAGGCCTCCAAAGCTCCGACGAACCTGCACAGAAGTCGGGCCGGGAAGGGGTTCCCGGCGGCGACCCTCCGACGCTCAAGTCAAGCGAAGCTCAATAGAGAGAAAGGGGCTAAAAAACTAGTAGCGTGCGTACATCCGGCGAAGTAAGAGGGCCTTTATATAGGGCAGCGAAGAAGTGGGTGTACACCTACCGAGGTGTACACGTGTCTGTTAGAGTGTATACTAAAAGCCTAGCTTTTGGTATAAACATTTATCTAGAAATAAGAATCACATTGGTCAAATGTTTACATTTATGATAAATGTAGTTGTTCAATTAATTTATATTGTAGATAACATGGTGTGTGGTGTCACACACAAAGGATCATGTTATCAGTACCTTATAAATTATAAACAGTAGCTCACGACCATAATGGAAAGGAACAAACCATTGGAAGGTCGTAGTGTAATTAGGTATTAGTTTATCTTAACTATATAATAACACTAGTACACTTAGAGTGTATTGAGTAGGACCATTAGAGGTCGTTTCTTTTATACTGACTTTATAAAGAAATAAAGACCTCAGTTATTATGGAAGTGTGTGCTCTTAATCCTAATATAATAACAAGCACATATATTTGATATTTATTTCTTTAATTTATCAATGGGTGAGATTTAGTTCGATGAATCAATAAGCCCGATAAGTTGGGAAATGATATCACTTATAGTGTGTGTTGTTGATTATAGAAGGAAACTGTGTCCTAGTGATCTAGGTTGAGAATGCCCCCAAGAGGAGCTCATAAGGATTGTCATGTTAAACCCTGCAGGTGGACTCAGTCCGACATGACGATGAAGTTGAGTGATACTACTCTTGGAGCTAGATATTAATTAAGTGAGTTGTCAGTAACTTACTTAATTAGTGGACATTTGTTATCTTAAACACAGGGAGACTAACACACTCATGATAAGAAGGAGCCCAAAATGTAATTTGGGATTGGTGCGGTAGTTCAATAATAGTTCTCTAGTGGAATGAATTATTATTGATAAAATTAAGTTGTGTGTTCGGGGCGAGCACGAGATGCTTAATTTTATCGGGAGACCAAAACCAATTCCTCCTCTCGGTCCCTATCGTAGCCTCTTAATTATAGAGTACTATACCCACCTATACCCACCTTCTTACCCATCCTATAGGGGCCAACCAAGCTGAGACCAAGCTAGGGCCGGACATGGGTATGTTCATGGGTGAATTCATGTGGTCGTCCCTATTAAAATAAAAAGGAATTTTAATTTTAAAATTTTTCTTATGTGGATAATATAATTTAAAAGAGAGTTTAAAAATTTAAATCCTTCCTTTTATAAGATTCTACAAAAGATTAAGAGAAGAGTTAAAATCTCTTTCCTTATTTGTAGATTAAAAGGTTGATTTTAATTTTGGTAAAAACTTTCCTTTTAATTATATTCATGATTTAAAAGAAAGTTTGAAAATTAAAAATTCTCTTTTATTAGTTTCTACAAAAGATTAAGAAAAGATTTAATATCTTTCCTTATTTGTAGATTGAAAGGAGATTTTAATTTTTAGAGATAACTTTCCTTTTTAGAAATTATCCACATGTTTAAAAGAAAGATTTTAATTTATAAAATTTCTTTTTATTAATCAATCATTAAGGGGTTAAAATTATTGGAGAAATTTTTATAAATTTCTAGAAACAAATTAGGAAGTTTTAATTTTTGTTTTAATTAAAACTCTCCTTGTTTTGGGGAGAAGAGTGGCCGACCATTATAATTTGAAAAGAGAAAATTATTTTAATTAAATAAATTTTCCTTTTCAATGGCAAAAGAATTAAGGAAGTTTTTACTAAATTTTCCTTATTTGCCAAGACCAAGGATTATAAAAGAGGGGGTAGAGGAGGCTTCAAGGTGAACGACTCTATTCTATTTTTCCTCTCTTTTCTCCTTAGGTGTGGCCGGCCCTTTCTTTCCTCTCCTCTCCTTTGTGTGGCCGAAACCTTCTCATGGTGGAGATATCTTTGGTGGCCGGATCTAAGAAGGAGAAGAAGGAGAGAAAAGAAGCCTCTTTTCTAGCATCCCTTGGAGCATGGTGGTGGTGGCCGAACCTCTTCATCCTAGGAGAAGTTTTGATGGCCGAAACTTGTAAGGAAGAAGAAGGTGCTTGGTGGTTCTCATCTCAGAAGATCGTTGCCCACACAACGCCCGAGGTTAGAAGAGGAATACGGTAGAAGATCAAGAGGTCTTTCTAAAAGGTATAACTAGTAATTTTTATTTCCGCATCATACTAGTTATTTTTGGAAATAATACTAAATACAAGAGGCATACGATTCTAGAGTTTCGAATTTGTTTTTGATATAGTGTTCTTTTGTTTTTCTTTCCCTTGTGATTTGATTGTTCTTTTCGGTTAACCTAAAGTTATTTTAGGAAATTAAATATTAGCTTTCTATAAAAGGTTTTGTCTAGTCGGTGGTGGTTGCTCCCATATCCAAGAAGGTCATGTGCCTCGCCACGTCAGTACTGGGAACCAATTATGGAAATTAATATTTAATGGAATTAATAACTTAAGGTGACTTGGGTCGAACGTGTTAAGTTCCGCAGGAGATCCAAGTCAAAACCTAAAAGAACAAATAGATTAAGTTTTGGATCAAATGTGTTAAGTTCCGCAGGCGATCCAAAATTTAATTTAAAAGAACACATGGTAGCTAGGAAAATGTTCAGACCATTGTACAAAATTTTTGTACAGTGGAACCTCTAGGTTTTCCGAGTAGCAACCAACAGTGTCCATGGCCCATACCCCCGTAAGGGCTTGTCAATGAGCTTCCCTGACCCATACTGCTACAGTCCAAGCATGTCCTCGATGGGACAGCGAAATCTCCTGTCATAAGATTCGGAGCATGGCCTGCTCGTGAAACATACCTGCTGTCAGAAAAAGACGTTCCTTGACCTTTTCCCCTTTGCTTCAGATCTGTCGTCCGGTCGGCCAGCTCCTTCAACATCCGGCCGGCATTATGCGGTGATTTACTTGGGGCGATTCTCCATCACGTGCTTTGTGGAGACCATTAGCAGTATGTTACCTTATGGCCTGGGCCAAGCGTGCAGTCCGCTCGTCCCTGCGATCTTTTCCCCTGAGCGCCAGAACCCTGACTTCCTACAGGGCACCTTTAACCATCAGCTCGATACCGACCGGACGGCCGGATAGCCGTCCGGTCGGACCCAGCCCTCTACGGACGTTGACTCCACCGAACGGCCGGTCGGCCGTTCGGACGTCCCATCTCCAGACGGGCATCCTTCCACTTTGACTCCCACGTGGCGTTGACCTCACAGAACGGGGTCCCCTGTTCTTACCACCGGATCAGCATATTTGAGATAGAGAAAGAGCAAGAGACATGTTAATAATATCCTTTAAATTTACATTGTCTTCTCTTTTTGAAAATGAAATACAAGAGATATTAATGTCACATAAGTGTCACATATAGGAAAGTCTTAAGTAAATAATTAAAGGCACGAGTTTGCCATTAGACCTAGTCCATTTCAGTTCAAGATTAGTGAAACTTGGTGAGGACCCTAATTCCCAAACATATACCACAAACTCTAATGTTAGCAACTAAACTAAATCCACCCTTAGGATACACAACCACAAAATTTGATCTCATGTCAAATTCCTATTTCTGCTAAATAATTCACTGACTTCTATTCAGAGAGGTTTCAGTTTGTATTCTAAATTTCTACAAGTTCTAACAGAAAATCCTACTCAAACTGCAAAATTTACCACGATAGTAAAGATGCAATTCCTCCAATATATATTGGGTAAAATGCAGTATATAAACATGAAGATGTTGCAGTTAATAACATTACAAAGAACACATTGACTTACCAAAGATAATAATTACAACTATAAAATGAAACCAAAAAAAATTACCATGATGATCCAAAATATAAAACAAGCCATAGGAAGTGCCAACAAGAATGTCCAATTTTCCATCACCATCCAAGTCAACCACAGTAGGAGAAGAATAAACATATGCACGGAAATTCCCCGAATCGACACTTAAATCAAGATCTTGAATCCATTTGACTTGCTTTGTATCAAGGTTGAAAACTACAATCTCACTTGCTACATATTTTTCAATGTTGATACCCCCTAACTCAGCTGAATGCTCTGGATTATCATAATACCTTCCAACTTATCAACTGTAATAAGAAAGAATTGAATGCACAAACAACCATAGATACATATGACATTCACCAAAAAAACCAGTACAAATGCATTAAATATACAAGAACAAAATGATAGTAGTATCTTAGTTGAATACAACCATAGTTTGGGCAGATGAAGAATCAATTCGACAAGCCAACATTGTGAGAATCATGACCTAAGACTAAGACCAGTAAGAATAATTACACACGGTTCACATACAACCATTAAATTTCTGAAAATTGTATGAAAAGCAGTGTAAAAAAGTATGTTGATTCTTCCTGTAATAAACTTCCATCAATATTGAGTTGTTATTGTAACATTGTAACCTACATAAGATTAATATATCATATGTCAGATGTAGAAAGTATCAAATTAGTCTATGACTTTGGCACCAATTTTCATTTCAAGAAACAGAATGTCTAGAAAGATGATATCATCGTACAAGAAAACTTTTTAAACAAAAAGTAGAGAAGTTGCTTACCACAAACTTTTCCACAGAATAATTACATCCAAAAGAAAGTACCAGAAATAGTTTTCGTATCATTATGGGAATTTTTTCATGTAAAAATACCACAAATGTATAAAGTAAAAATTCTTACTCGCGGTCAAAGAAGTATGAAACAGCCACAACCATTTCTTTAGTACCATCATTATCTATGTCAGCAATTACCTTCATAGAATATTAAAAATGTGCGTCAAGCTTTTAGGAATTAAATTCCCTGATTTTTTCCTTTTTCTGTATGATCAACTCCAATGGAACTTACTGGAGTGCAAAGTATGTGTGAATCTATGCTAACATAATCTTCTGCTGTCTCATGGCTCTCTTCTATCCAATTTTCATCCCCCCACATTGATTCATCAATATAATCATCATAGTCATAATTATACTCATCAACTAACTCATCTGTATCTCTAAACAAATCAAAAGATGAATCAGCTTCTTCTTCCAGTTCTTGGTCATTTTCCACAGTTGCTCCTTGCACTCCATCACCAGTGTTATGGTCTTTCGAATGTCCATCGTGGGCCCCTTGATTATCAATTTCTTCAAGAAGCCTTCTTTGCGTTTGTGTTTGATTTTCCTCTGTACCATTTTCCAATGAAGCGTCCCTTTTGATTGTGTCATTAAGATTGCTTGACACTCCATTGTATTGACTAGTTTGGGCAAAATCAAGTTTTCCTCTGTCCTCAAGCTTAGATGTATTCATTGAGAGGTTGTTCACAATGTTTGTAGAATCATAATTATTTGACCCATTCATGCTCCCATTTATATCTGGATAAAAAGCAACAGAATATTCCTAATTTGATTCATAATCAGAATCTCAAAAAGGAATATGTGATACTTGGAATATTAGTTTATAAACCCATATGCTAATTTCTCAATCATCGTATAACATACTTACAAAATTTGACATGTTAATCCTAATATATTTACCATAGCAAAGCTATTTAAGACATCTTAAATATGTTACAGGAGTTGCAAAACAAAACACAGTGTTTCACATTTAAATATGTATAAAAATGCAAACGCAAAAAGTTCACGAACAACAACGATCATCACAATTATAATATGGCTAATTGGCCAACATCCTCAGGAAATAGAAATAAAAGCAAAGGCGATTGCAGTTGGGTTGTGATCACATACGAGATATTGAGTTCTTAGCAGAAGCCTCCTTGGAAATTGAATCATCATGGACATCTGGATGTGAACGATCCACTGGATCTGGATCCAAGCCAGCATACCAGTTTTTACGAACCTTTCTATGAGGTACTTCTAGCTTATCCATCATCAGATAGCCAGAGACCCTATTATAGCTACCAGATTTATGTCAACGTGCAGCAATCCACCAAACAATTGTTGAAGCTACTTACCTGAAAAAATTTACAACTCCATCATAGGTAGCTAACGCTATTTCTCTTGTACCATCCTTGTCTATATCATATAAGAGAGGGCTGGAATGGACTGTCGATTGGTGAAAAGCAGGCCATCCTGATGAATTTGGAATTTTCACATCAATGGAAACTATACGCTATTATGTGTTGAGTAACTACAAAAAGCATGCAAAGGAACTACCAACAATATATTGAAATTTATAAATAAATGACTAGATAACAGAAATAACATTAAAGAGATACCTGGCATTTTATCACCATCAGAACCCTCCAATACTTCGAGGTAATGGACAAATGATGGTACCACTATCTCTAGCTTGCCATCACTGGAGTTGCAAGAATACAACAATAAGTCAACCTCTCAGTTAGCACAGATACGACTGTGTCCACTATTCCAATAAAAGTGGCGAGCTGTGCAAGACCTAGAAAACCTATCCGAACACACTATTTCGACCAATAAAAGTGAATAATAAACAGAAATCGATGCTTAAAACCGACACCTTCAGAGATCAAACACCACAAACTTTGACATATGAGCAGGTAAAGGGCATGATGAAACAAATCAAAAGCTAAAAAGAAGAAGAAAAGAGAATGTTGCGCTTGCAAATATAAGCATAGTGGAATCAAAAGTAGGTTTCGTTTTTTGAGACAAAATTTATGAACGAAGACAAGACCTAGGTTATAAATCTACCTTGACTATGGCTCTAGCACAAATCCAAAGAAGACAAGACCTAAGTTATGAATCGACGGAGTAGGAGTGCCACCTTTGGCGAAGATGTAACGACCCGCCTTCTACTGACTAGGCTGTAAGGCCGATCGCTACATTATGCTGTGCTAAATTACTATTGCGGAAATCTGGATTGATTAAAATTTGACTAAACTGACTACTGTAAAATCTGAACTTAATATTCTAGGTGTACCTAGGAGTTGTACACATGCTAGGGAAGATAATCTATGCCTCTCGGATGTCCTGCTAGCTGTAATCAGGCATTTCAATCGATCCATGAATCGATTGGGGCATCGGATCGATCCGATGATCGATCCGGACGATCAACGCGGAGAAAGACTACGGATCGGTCGGTGGCGAGATCCGGTGGCTATATGGCTTCTCTATGCGGTGGATCGGTCTGCCGACCGATCCGAGTACACGGATCCATACGTATGTTGGATCGGTCAGGCCGATCCGATCTGTGATCGGTCGGTACGATCGATGTCTCAGCGATCGGTCGGTGACCGATCGGTGAGCTTCGATGACCGCATCTGGATCGGTTGGCTGACCGATCCATAATAGACGCCAACTCTCTGTTCGCGACTGGATCGGTCAGCTGACCGATCCAGTGGCACAACCCAGTTCTGATTGATCCGTAGATCGATCTGGGTTTCTGATTTCGCACTGAAACTCTGATTTCAGCACTAGTTCATGCCAAAACCTCATACAACAATTATACCATGCATGGAAAACATTCTAATGTCCACTAACTAGCATTCTAACATGACATAGTGCAAGGTTTATTAATTCATAGCATTTAAACCACTAGAAATGCATAAAAGTGTCTTAAGAAAAGAAACTAAGTTCTTAATTTGCTAAACTTCCTAAGGATCTTCATTCCAGGTTCCTGCCACACACACCATCTCTGCATTGACCTCCAGCTTCCTCTGCTAGTCCATCTTCCCTTTACCTTTATCTGCAGTATAAGGGAAAATAGTATCTGTAAGCTTTAAGCTTAGTAAGAAACCAGCTACCTCACTAAAACATGCAACGATGCAAACATGTTTTTAAAGAAATGCTATTTAAAAACATGCACTGAATTTGTTAAAGCATGGCATACTGAAGTTACATGGCATAAATACTGAAACATGGCATGCATAATAAAATCTAAGCATGGAGCTATCTCATGGTATCAACTAGGAGAACTAAACTGAAACTGAAACTAAAACTGAGCTAAAACTATATTCACATAACTAGATTACGAGTTTGAAAGCTATTATCATAATAAGTGAAAATAGTAATCATGCTGCTGTTTGGGCCCGACAACTGTACTTGCTGTGCGCGCATCCCTAGCTAGACCCGGGTTTGCAAGTCCCGCATTTAGTAGGGTTTACTAGGTTATCTAAACCTAGGGACGACTGTGGGAGCCCAACCCAATGGATATCTAATCCTGTACAGTGCCACTAAAAATAAAATACTGAATATAGCTACTAATTGTTTATTTTGCTGTTTCTAGGTTATCTGAACCTAGAGCTAGGTTATCTAAACCTAGAGGCGACTGTGGGAGCCCACCCATTGGACCGTAGTCCCATGTAAGCTGAAACTAGACTAATATACTGATTTAAATGCCACTAATGCATTTAACTGAGCTGTTAAAAATATCTGAGGTAGTATTTAGCTACAATAATCATTTTGTCGAACACTTGGTGTGCTCCAACTCTCCCCTCTAATAGGGAGACCACCTCTAGGCACCCGACAACGTCTAGAGCCTCCAACTGAAGGAGAACAACGTGTCTGGCCCATCTAGAGGTGCTCAACTAGGTCCCTAATTTGCGAGGAGGGTTTAAACACACCCTGAGTGCCGAAAAAAAACTGCATATAACTAAACTAAAGGCATGCAATCAAACGAAAGCTACTTATACTGCAGGTGAGGGGTTTCTTACCTCCTGTTTGGATTTTCTTACAGATCTAAGCGCTAGGTTTCCCGGAGAAGAGATCTCTTCGATGATCTTCTCGCGTCTACGCGTTCTTCTCGCGGAGAGGAGCGTCCTCGTATCCTTGATGTTGCTGGAAGATGCTCCTATGGCCCTAGGGATGGAACCCTAGGCTTGCTTGGCTTGGGCGCCGAGAGGTGAGGAAGGGAGAGGGTCGGCGGGTGAGGGTTTGAGGAGGAAAAGTCACGATAAAAAAAAAAAATCTCCTCACTTAATAATTTTCCTATTTATATTTAGGAATTAGTTCGCCCAACTTCAATATAAATTTAATTGAATCCCTTTCCTTTCAGCACGACCCTGCTAGGTTCATCTGGTTACTAAGGCTAACTAAAAGTTATCGGATCTGAGAGGTCCCGGGTTCGATTCCCGCCTAAGCTATTTTGCGGTTCTAATTATTTTTGCTACTTCCGCTATTCTAAAAATTCCGGAAAAATATCTAAAAATTCCAGAAAAATCATAGAATATTTCTAAAATAGTTTTGAGAATTTTCGGGCATTACAGAAGAAATACATCTCATCCGATCAAAAGGTTCCACGAGTGAAAGAAGCCGCAGTGGAAGGTCAGAGGGCCTCGTCGAACTCAGAAATTCGCTCACCAAGAAACGAGAGGAACACACCGTCGTGGAGGAAGATCCAGTGGAGGCTTGAAGAGATTGTATGAGGAGAGGGAAAGAAAATTACCTTAGGTTCGAGAGCGCGAAGGAAAAACACGGCGCTGAAAAGAAAACAGCGAGGGAAAGGAAAACAGCGAGGGGGAAAATGACCAAATTCAATTACAACGGTTTTTTCAAAACTATTGTTGTAACCACTAAAAACGCGGATAAAGACAACGGTTTATAAAACCGTTGCAAAAAGTGTTGTCGTTTTAAAAAAAATTGCTCAATGACAACAGTTTTGCCAAAACCGTTGTCTTTTATATTTAATGGGGAGCTCAAAGACAACGGTTTTGGCAAAAACCGTTGTCTTTGAGCAAATACACAACACTTTCTCTTAAAATCGTTGTCATAGGGGTGTTGTCGTTTGCAATTTTTGTTGTAGTGTTTCGAGCCTCTTTTGACTCCTTTTCTTCTTCACTTTGTCTTCCGAAGCTCCATTTATTTGGGTGATTTCAGCCAACCGAAATAGGGCTCACCCGAACCCAATTCCCGGCCTTCTCCTCGAGCAGCCTTCCGTCCCGGCTTAACATCCCTCGAATGCCGCGCACGCTCTTCACGCCCACCGGAGTACTCTTCCGTAGCTCTCACTCAGACACAGGGATCAAACACAGCAGGACCTAACCAACTTGGTTGATCATATCAAAACTACCACGGGGTCTAACAATCTCCCCCTTTTTGATGTGCATCAACCCAAGTTCAAGTTAGGGTTAAAATAGACATAAAAAGTAATTTTAAAGAAAAATTACTAAACTAACAAGTTAAGTATAATTTTTACAATTAGTAAAATTGCAACAAAAAATAGAAAAAGAATTTTAAATTTTAAATTTTTTCTAACTCCCCCTAAACTTGTACTTTTCTCTCCCCCTTTGATCACAACAAAAATGGGGTTAATAAAAATAGAGAGAATTATCCAACAATATGTTAGGTAAAATAAATGGTTCAAAAATATTCCAAGTAAGAATGAAATTTTGAAAAATTTTCTAGGTAAAATTTTGCAAGTCAAAAAGTTTCCACAAAAAAAAATTTCAAGTTAAAATATTTTCCAAAAAATTTTAGTAAAATAAATTTTTGAATTTTTCAGAATAATATTTTAAAAAAATCTAAGTTAAATTACTTTTTAGAATTATAGAAAAGGCTTTTAACTTAGGCGAAAATAATAATTTTTTTTTATTATTATTAAAACAAAATTCATTCTCAAGTTATTGCCATTTCTCTAACCTTATTATGATATCTAAATTTCCACTTTAGTTTATCATAATTTTTTAGATTTAAGGAAAACAATATTAAGTATGCGAAAAATTGTTTTGACAAAATAATTGATAAAAGATCTTTTGATAATTCGTTCGACAAATTATTTTGTAACTCACAAGAATCTTTTGGCAATGTTTTTAGTTTCAAAAATTCTTTCAACAAAATAGTTGGTAAAAAATATTTCGACGGTGTTTTTAATTGGAAAGATTCGTTCGACAAAATTTTTTCTAATCCAAAAAATTCTTTCGAAGATTTAATTTTTAATTCGCAAAAATTTTCAGGTACCTTCTCGATTAATGTAATTAATTGTTCAGAAGGTGGAGGCCATACCTGACTTACCTTGTCAGCTGTTGATTCTCCCCCTGTCGAGTTGCTTTTTTCCGAAGTCTCTTCCCCTTCATCGATACTCATCTGGGATGAGCTTTCTGTGGCTTCAGGATGGAATTCGGCTGTTGGGGCTGTTGCGGCATTTACCTTGGATTCAGACTCTTCATAGATCTTTAAGAACTTTTCCCAAAGTTCTTTTGCGCTATTGTACTCTCCGACTTTGTCGAGATCTTCATTTGGTATTGTGGTTAGAAGATGAAATTCAGCCCGCGCATTTGCCATCGACTCATCACGTTGCTTCTCGTTCCAGAGGTATTTCTCGAGCTCTTCTCCGTTTACTTTCTTTAGTGCTTCATAACCAGATTTCATTATTAAATAAATACCAAAATCAAACTTAAGGTATACCTCCATTTTTTGCTTCCATGAAGCAAACTCCCCCTCAAATGCAGGTGGGTAGTCACTGGCTCCAGCCATCGTCTAGATCTTCGTGCTTCAGTCGGTGGTTAGTCCTTCTGAGGCGGTCCGGCTCTGATACCACTTGTTGGTGCAGCGGAGGCTGACAAGAGGGGGGTGAATTGCTGAAAACAAAAATTAAACTATACCCTCCTCGTACTTTCAACTCAATTAGTGCAATAGTGATAAATTAATAAAGCAATAAAAACTAAATAAAGAAATACAGAGAAGATTAGGATTTTAGCCTGGTTACAACCAAGGAGGTTGTTAATCCAGGACAGTAGAAAAAGTGCAGTAGAAAAATTCTCCTTCTCTGAAGGCGGAGAAACCTTTTACACTTTGGAAGCTCAGAACTATTGCTAGGAAACACTACACAGTTGATTGCTTGAGTTGTTATTGAATTCCTAGCTCCAGGGGCCTTTATATAGGCCCTGGAAATCTTATCCCGAGAGTCCAAGGCGCCTCCAATAGGGTTCAAGGCGCCTCCAACTCGATCTGTGGATAAAACTTTATCCGCAGCGCAAACGGTCAAACTGGCCTGCTCAAGGCACCTTAAACAATCCATTCAAGGCGCCTTCAATGTGTTTAAGGTGCCTTCAATGTGTTTAAGGTGCCTTCAAGGTTCCTGCTACAGTAATTTCTGCTACAGTAATTTCCAACCTCTTTTGACTCCTTTTCTTCTTCGCTTTGTCTTCCGAAGCTCCATTTGTTTGGGTGATTTCAGCCAACCGAAATAGGGCTCACTCGAACCCAATTCCCGGCCTTCTCCTCGAGCAGCCTTCCGTCCCGGCTTAACGTCCCTCGAACGTCGCGCACGCTCTTCACGCCCACCGGAGTACTCTTCCGTAGCTCTCTCGTCCTTCGGACGCACCGAGCCCGTCGGCTCCCTTCCCGTCGTCCTTCTCGCTAGCTGCGTCTTCCGCTCGACTTCCTGTGTTCCTAAGCTCCTGCACACTCAGACACAGGGATCAAACACAGCAGGACCTAACCAACTTGGTTGATCATATCAAAACTACCACGGGGTCCAACAATCTCTCCCTTTTTGATGTGCATCAACCCAAGTTCAAGTTAGGGTTAAAATAGACATAAAAAGTAATTTTAAAGAAAAATTACTAAACTAACAAGTTAAGTATAATTTTTGCAATTAGTAAAATTGCAACAAAAAATAGAAAAAGAAATTTAAATTTTAAATTTTTTCTAACTCCCCCTAAACTTGTACTTTTCTCTCCCCCTTTGATCACAGCAAAAACGGGGTTAATAAAAATAGAGAGAATTATCCAACAATATGTTAGGTAAAATAATTGGTTCAAAAATACTCCAAGTAAGAATGAAATTTTGAAAAATTTTCTAGGTAAAATTTTGCAAGTCAAAAAGATTCCACAAAAAAAATTTCAAGTTAAAATATTTTCCAAAAAATTTTAGTAAAATGAATTTTTGAATTTTTCAGAAGAATATTTAAAAAAAATCTAAGTTAAATTACTTTTTAGAATTATAGAAAAGGCTTTTAACTTAGGCGAAAATAATAATTTTTTTTTATTATTATTAAAACAAAATTCATTCTCAAGTTATTGTCATTTCTCTAACCTTATTATGATATCTAAATTTCCATTTTAGTTTATCATAATTTTTTAGATTTAAGGAAAATAATATTAAGTATGCGAAAAATTGTTTTGACAAAATAATTGATAAAAGATCTTTTGATAATTCGTTGGATAAATTATTTTGTAACTCACAAAAATCTTTTGGCAATGTTTTTAGTTTCAGAAATTCTTTCAACAAAATAGTTGATAAAAAATATTTCGACGGTGTTTTTAATTGGAAAGATTCGTTCAACAAAATTTTTTCTAATCCAAAAAATTCTTTCGAAGATTTAATTTTTAATTCGCAAAAATTTTCAGGTACCTTCTCGATTACTGTAATTAATTGTTCAGAAGGTGGAGACCATACCTGACTTACCTTGTCATCTGTTGATTCTCCCCCGGTCGAGTTGCTTTCTTCCGAAGTCTCTTCCCCTTCATCGATACTTATCTGGGATGAGCTTTCTGTGGCTTCAGGATGGAATTCGGTTGTTGGGGCTGTTGCGGCATTTACCTTGGATTCGGACTCTTCATAGATCTTTAAGAACTTTTCCCAAAGTTCTTTTACGCTATTGTACTCTCCGACTTTGTCGAGATCTTCATTTGGTATTGTGGTTAGAATATGAAATTCAGCCCACGCATTTGCCATCGACTCATCACATTGCTTCTCGTTCCAGAGGTATTTCTCGAGCTCTTCTCCGTTTACTTTCTTTAGTGCTTCATAACCAGATTTTATTATTAAATAAATACCAAAATCAGACTTAAGGTATACCTCCATTTTTTGCTTCCATGAAGCAAACTCCCCCTCGAATGCAGGTGGGTAGTCACTGGCTCCGGCCATCGTCTAGATCTTCGTGCTTCAGTCGGCGGTTAGTCCTTCTGAGGCGGTCCGGCTCTGATACCACTTGTTGGTGCAGCGGAGGCTGACAAGAGGGGGTGAATCGCTAAAAACAAAAATTAAACTATACCCTCCTCGTACTTTCAACTCAATTAGTGCAATAGTGATAAATTAATAAAGCAATAAAAACTAAATAAAGAAATACAGAGAAGATTAGGATTTTAACCTGGTTACAACCAAGGAGGTTGTTAATCCAGGACAGTAGAAAAAGCGTAGTAGAAAAATTCTCCTTCTCTGAAGGCGGAGAAGCCTTTTACACTTTGGAAGCTCAGAACTATTGCTAGGAAACACTACACAGTTGATTGCTTGAGTTGTTATTGAATTCCTATCTCTAGGCCCTGGAAATCTTATCCTGAGAGTCCAAGGCGCCTCCAACAGGGTTCAAGGCGCCTCCAACTCGATCTGCGGATAAAACTTTATCCGCAGCGCAAATGGTCAAACTGGCCTGCTCAAGGCGCCTTAAACAATCCATTCAAGGCGCCTTCAATGTGTTTAAGGTGCCTTCAATGTGTTTAAGGCGCCTTCAAGGTTCTTGCTACAGTAATTTCTGCTACAGTAATTTCCAGCCTCTTTTGACTTCTTTTCTTCTTCACTTTGTCTTCCGAAGCTCCATTTGTTTGGGTGATTTCAGCCAACCGAAATAGGTCTCACCCGAACCCAATTCCTGGCCTTCTCCTCTAGCAGCCTTCCGTCCTGGCTTAACGTCCCTCGAACGCCGCGCACGCTCTTCACACCCACCGGAGTACTCTTCCGTAGCTCTCTCGTCCTTCAGACGCACCGAGCCCGTCGGCTCCCTTCCCGTGTCGTCCTTCTCGCTAGCTGCGTCTTCCGCTCGACTTCCTGTGTTCCTGAGCTCCTGCACACTCAGACACAGGGATCAAACACAGCAGGACCTAACCAACTTGGTTGATTATATCAAAACTACCACGGGGTCCAACAAAAGCTACCTGTTTACAAAAAAAATTAGCTAAAAATTTAACACAATAATTGACAAGTTACACATGCTGGCGGCCGCCATAAAGCGGTCGGCAGCGAGCGCAGCGGCCGGCAGTGGCCGGCAGCGGCGATCGCAGGGAGGCACCTGCGCCAGCCAAAGGCCGCAGGGTGCCGCCTGCGGCCGCTGGCACTCGCTTGCACTCGCTAGCGGCCGCCTGCACTCGCTTTATGGCCGCAGGGTGCCCCTAGCGACCGCCTGTGGCCGCAGGGTGTCGTTGGCGGCCGCCTGCGCCTGCGGGTGCCGCAGCCGGCCGCCGGCGTCCCCAGGGTCGAAAAAAATCGACGGGGAGGTACCTGGGATCGGGAGAGAAGAGAGAAGGAAGTCGGCGGCACGCGTGAGGGGAAAGAAAGCTGGGCTAGGGTTTTTAAGTATGTTTACCGACGGAATCGAACAATTCCGTCAGTAAATTACTACTTTACCGACGGAATATTTATTCCGTCGGTAAAGTCCAATTCCACCGACGGAATAGATATTCCGTCGGTACGCCCGTCGGTAATACTGTTTTTTCTTGTAGTGCAGAAGCAATTCACCCCCCTTTTATCGGCCTCCGCTGCACCTACACCTTAATCTATTTAAGATATCACATCGTTGTTAGATCGTTAGCATGTGAAAGAAGGAAGGGGGGTGAATCACGTGTTCTTTTTTTGAAAAAAAACTTCTCCTTTTATTTTGAAAAGTGATTATGCATCGGAATTAAAATACAGAAACAAAATATCAAAACACAAGTACACAAATAGTTTACTTGGTTTGGAACCTTTGACAACTCCTACTCTAAAACTCAGGTCATACAGACCTATCGATGGATAATTCACTAATGATCTCTTTTTGAATTGCCAGAATAGGGAATCGAGTACAAAATGAACAGGACAAATGTAATACGCTACACATTCCTTTTCAGCAGAAATTAAGTACAGAATTTAAATTATCATTACCTAACACTTTTTGAGGATGATCGGCTTAAACTCGGTGTTGGATGACTCCTTAGTAGTAGTCAAAGGCAGCAACGTCGTAATGGAGCAACAGCGGGAAGCCGGAGCAGTCAGAACTTCAAACAATAAAAGCTTGTAGAAGAGTTGATGATGAAGCCTTGGTCGAGCAGCTCCTTTATAGAGTGTGGAAGGCACCTTTTATAGCGGTGAAGGTGCCTGCAATGCATAAAATCTAATCCCAAATAGTTCACCTCTTATCGTCGACAAAATCTGATTTTATTTGATGGAAGGTACCTTGCAAGCCTTCGAAATGTTAGAATGTATACTAAAAGTATAGCTTTTTGTATAAACACTTAATTTGAAATAAGAATCACATTGGTCAAATATCTGCATTTATGTTAAATGTTGTTATCCATTTAATTTATATTGTAGATAACATGGTGTGAGGTGCCACACAGAAGATCATGTTATCAGTTCCTTATAAATTATAAATAGTAGTTCACAACCAAGATGGAATGAGACAAACCATTGGAGTAATTGTAGTGTAATTTAGTATTAGTTTATCTTAACAATAAAATTACACTAGTACACTAGGTGTGTATTGAGCAGGACCATTTGAGGTAGTTCTTTTTATACTAACTTCATAAAAGAACAAAACCTCTATTATTATGGAAGTATATGCTCTTAATCCCGATATAATAACAAGCACATATACTTAGTATTTATTTCTTTAATTTATCAATGAGTGAGATTTAGTTCGATAAATCAATAAGCCCGATAAGTTGGGAAATAATATTATTTATATAGTGTGTTGTTGATTATAGAAGGAAACTGTGTCCTAGTAATCTAGGTTGATAATGTTCCCTTCAGGAGCTCATACGGATTGTCATGTAAACCCTGTAGGTGGACTTAGTCCGACATGACAATAAAGTTGAGTGGTACTATTCTTAGAGCTAGATATTAATTAAGTTATCAGTAACTCATTTAATTAACGAGCATTCGATATCTTAAACACAGGGAGATTAATGCACTCATGATAAGAAGGAGCTCATAATGTAATTTGGGATTGATGTGGTAGTTCAATAATAACTCTTTAGTGGTATGAGTTATTATTGATGAATTTGAGTCGGATGTTCGGGGTGAACACATGAAGCTCAAACTCATCGGGAGACCAAAATCAATTTCTCATCTCGGTCCCTGTTGTAGCCTCTATAATGCTTTGTATCGACAAAGTTCACTTCTTACCCAAGTAATGGGTCGGACACATCCTTGCTTGGAGCAAGGGGGTCGGCCAAGCATTATTTTGGAGCTCATGTAGTGGTCAGCCAAGCCATGCTTGGTGACCAAGCATGGGGCCGGCCATAGGTAAAGGAAAAAGAAAGTTTTGTTTAAAACAAAATTTTGTTAAAATCTTTCCTTATTTGTAGTTATCTACAATGGTTAAAAGAAAGATTTTATTTTGTTAAAATCTTTCCTTTTTTGTAGTTAAAAGAAAGATTTTAATTTCTTTTAAAATTTTAAAATATTTCCTTTTATAGCTATCTACAAAAAGATTAAAGAGATATTTTAATTTTGTTAGCCCTTTACATGAACAGTACTTAAGGCACCTTCAAAGCTCCCGAAAGCACCTCGGGTATTGTTCACTCGAGGCACTTTTGTGCTCCTTTTGCCCTACAAAATGTATTAGTCCAGCATAAAAATATCTAACCTGCAAAACAAAGTTAGCACAATAATAATAAACGGTAATAATTACTTCATATCCTTTCAGGATCAAAAATTAATCAAGGTCTCAGTTTAGGGATCCAAAATGAATCTAAATTGGACCAGCGCCTAAAGTCTGAACTTGGACTCGTCGTCACCGAAACTCTCTCCTCCAGTGACTTACCTTTATTTACCAATTTACAATCTATTGACTAGCCTCTTGACCCACTAGGTATTCACATCAGTTGTCAGGTCCTCGGACCCAACTGGATTTCAGCCAACTGTCTAGCCTCATGGACCCAGTCGAACTTTTCACTAGATATCAAGTCGGCCCTTTAACCTATTTGGGCTTCGCACCAACTATCGGGTTCTCAAACCTAGTTGGGTTTCATCCTAGTGTAAGGTCCCCTAAACCCATCAATCCCCTACCCATATTATTGATTGCGGGGAATTTTCTCTTTAAGATTTTGATCTTATATTCAATGTGACTGACAAATTTTGTGAAAGTTGACAGCTTTTGGATCATAATTTTTATTATCTTGACCATGTAGTTGTTCTTGAACCCTCCATCCATTTTCTAAAGAGGATCGATTGTCATATCCTGCAAACATCTTATTAATGTCAGCTCTCCTCTTCTGTCTAGAAAACTTTATTTTTTCCACTTCCTCGTGCTGCATTCTTTCCCACAGATTCCTTAGGATTACTCCCCATCCTACAATGAAATTATAAGAATATCAAATCAGTTTGAAAGAATGTTAATAGCACATAAAACATCAAGCTACCAACTTTCACAACAGGAACCTATTGATGTAAGGTTGCAAATGTGCAAGCACACAGTGAAGGTAGGCCTCCAAAATAGAAGGGTATCTAAATGCAAAAATAGCAATATCACTCAAAGTAATAACAACAAAATTAATGACTTACTTTATTAGTTGCTTATAATTAACCAAATTGGTTAAATCATTCTCATCACACCAAAACAATATATAAAGGAAAAGAGGATGGTCAACCATAATCTCAAGAAAATGAACAGATTCTCATACCAACTATAAATTAAATACATTACTTCAACAAAGTGCCTAACAATAGTATGGTTCCAATTCTTTTATGCACTTGTTACCAAGAGAAAACTCAAAAACCTATAAATATTTCTCCATCATAGCATTTGTACCCTATTTATAAACACAGACGAACCCCCAGCACATCAACAAAGTAAGCTACAACTAGTTTTTTCTATTTTCATGTATGCACATCTGACAAATTAAAAATCAATGTTAACTTGTTGTAACGATAAATCTAAAAGAGAAGGAAAGAGATCTTTGTCGTTGGCACCTGCTTGTATTGAAACTCGATGCTGTAGAAAAGTAGCAAGGGCATGAAATCTTCGGTGTTTGACCTGGAGACGGAGACGATTACGACAGTGGGTAACTTGTCAAATATTCTCGGTGGCAGCTCCGCAATGTCCGGCTTCAACGGAAGCTTTATGTAGTATAGCGTGATTTCCGGTAGAGGGAGACTGGAAGGGGAGCAAAAGAGCAAAAAGAATAATCGGGAGGAGATAAGAGAAGGGGAAGGAGAAAGGGGTGAGGCCAAGAGGAAGAGGAGGAGAAGAAGGAGAAGAATGGAGGAGGAGGCTCAGGTGGGTGGGGAAGAATAGGGGTGGAGAAGACGTTCAAGTAGAGAAGAGGCTCGGGGGAGGTCAATAGGATGGGGGATTCCATATTTTACTACAATAACAGATTAATTGATATTCATGATTTATTTCCTTTCACATAATTTGAGAACAGATTATGAGAGGCGCTTGAGATAAGCATAATCATCTTTTTGCTATAATAATACATTAATTTATGCTCTAGGGGATAACTAAGTTGGTTATATAGGGAAGATTTGTAGAAATTGGCAAGGGTCGATTCTTGATAAAACCGGTAGAAATTACCCTCTCATATGATGGCTTGCTCGATTTTCTGATTTATTTCTGAATATATGGCTATAGGGTTGGCTATGTCGTCCGGGATCATATCACCTTTGATAGTAATAACACATTAATTGATGACAATAAGTTTGGTATGTCTGTGAGACAGTGAGGGGTCGATTCTCATGCAAAGTGGACATGCTACGATTGAATTTTTGGTGACGTTTGGGTGTCATATCAAGAGCTATAGTTCTTTTCTAAATTTACTTAGTGGATAGAATATAAGGTTGAACTATCTATCCTAGATAATCGAATGGTAAGATCTGAATATCTAATATATAAAAATAACACAATAATTGAACCTCCGGGGGTTATGATGCTATGGTAAGAGGTGGGATGAGTTCCCTAAGCAATGAGAATTCAAATCTTACCCATAACACATTACACCTATGATGCATTTGGTTGGAGGTTATCTTTAATAACCTTCGCTATTCATCCAAGATTATCAACTAAAACTCTATTTGATTTAGGTAATCAACGATTCGCAGGAATGAAAGATGTTTGTCACATCACTAAAATATCAGCTAAAGGGGAATTCGATTACCTTGGAAGTCTACGGTTTTTCTTCATTCTGGGGTTAACAACAAAATTTTACCAAAATTATCCTTATGGTTCTACATGCGAAGGAGAGCATGTGGTCATCTAGCTAGGCTAGGAAGGAGTGAAGGCGAGGAGGGGCATACTAAGGGGACGACTCATTATGTATTGGATTACTGGCGATCGGAAGCTTATGAGGCTCGAATTGGAGCCTCTCCCTTTTCAAGTTCTCTTTCTAATTAAAGATTGATCTTGTAGTGTTCGAAACCACTTATTTAATTGAGGGGATTTGTTGGATTAAATTATAATTTAATTAGAATATAGATTTATTTAATTAAGGATATTTATTAGATTAATTATAATTTAATTAGATTTCAAATTTATTTAATTAAGGATATTTATTGGGATAATTGTAATTGTTCGCTTGATTTAATTAAGAATTTATTTACATAAATAAATATAATTAATTAAGTTATCTTACAATTTGGAAATTTGGATTAGTTAATTATATTAAGAAAATAGAAAAATACAAATATATAAAGACTTAGTATTTATATAATTTATATGTATAAATTATCCATCTAATCAATTTGGAAATGAAATATAAATAATATATATATTATATATATATAATACAAATTATAGAGTATACGTGTATATAATAATTAAGAAACTATAATTTGTGAATTATAAATGGATAAAACTTAGTATATAGGAATTAGGACTTAGCATTTATAAAAGGCTAAAATTTTGTATGTATATACAAATTTATATATATATATATATATATATATATATATATATATATATATATATAAAGACTTAGTATTTATATGTCTATTAATTTTTATAGATTATTCATTTAACTAATATATAAATAAAATATAAATAATATATTATATAATATAAAATATATAATATAAATTATAAAACATAAATAAAATTAAATAAGGAAGATATAAGATATAGAAAATATATATGGAATTATATAACCATGGATATAGGTTGTTATTTAGATTTAGTATTAAATGTTTATAAAAATAATATATAGGACTTAGTATTTATAAAATTGGTAGGAATTAGAAATTGAGATCAGTCCTAAGTCCCTCTTTATTTAAACCCTCATCTAGAATTCCACCTTGTATTCTTGTTTCCGCCGGCCCTAAACCCTCATCTCGCCCAACTCCACTGGTTCTAGAGCTCTAAGAGAAGACAACTAAAGGAGAGGTTGGTAGCTAAGATTTAAAGGCATACTCTCAACCATGTTATTGTTTTATTTAACTTCTATGTCTTGTGAAGTTTTGAATTTTATAGTTTGTTAGGTTTGGTTCTGTTGTGGTCTAAATTAACCTCAATGGGTGAATGAATTTCACTTTGGTGTCTTCTGTTAAAATGTAGAAAATTTAGTTAGATTTCATTACCAATTTACAGAGCCCTTTTCAGGTCAAAGATGAATTTCATATGATTTTTATACCAATGACTGACAAATCTGAAATTATGTCGTGACCCTGCTTTTGGTTCTGGTATAGTGTAAATTAGCCTAAATGGATGAATGATTTTCACTTCAATGTCTTCTGTTGAAATGTAGAAAATTTAGTTAGCTTTCATTACCAATTTACGGAATCCTTTTCAGAGCAAAGATGAATTTCATATGATTTTTATACCACTGATTGATGAATCTAGAGTTATGTTGTGACTCTACTGCTTTTGGTTCTGTTGTGGTGTAAATTAGCTTCAATGGGTGAACGAATTTCACTTCGGCATCTTCTGTTGAAATGTAGGAAATTTAGTTAGCTTTCATTACCAATTTACATAATTTTTTTCGGATCAAAGATGAATTTCATATGATTTTTATACCAGTGACTGACGAATCTGGAATTATGCTGTGTGATCTTGCTGCTTTTGGTTCTATTGTAGTGAGTTTTAAGTTTTGTTTTAAGAGTCATGAATACGAATGTTGCATTACAATTTGGGCCATGCTTCTAGTTGTCTTCCCTTAGAAGATCCATGCTTAATTCTAAGTATTAAACTTGTAAATTTTAGATTTATGAGAGTAGTTCTAAATTCTGTTTAGGGGGTCTTATTCATCATGATGTTGCGCTACCGTTGTTCCATGTTTTCCCACATCTTGTTTTATTTTAGTTCTTCAAGTTCATGTATGTTTAGGTACCCTATATAAGTTTTGGTTTTGGTTGTATGTATGTGTTAAGGAGATGATACCATGTTAGCTTTTATAGATTTGTAGGGTTTGGATTGTATAAGACCTCATGCTCTTTTATTACTTAGAAGTTGATATCATGCTAGCTCCTAGAAATTTTGATACTATAAAGTTGAACCCAAGTTTATGATTACTTTATGTCATGTGTAGGTTCGGATCTTAGGGGTTAAGTTACCATGAAACTAACCATCTTGTGCTTAAGATATATGTAGATTTTTGGAATTTGATTTTGTTATATCTTTGTTTATTTTTGCTTCTTATCATGCTAACAAATGAGTCACATGTTAATATTAGGGAATTAGGATGTTGGATCTAGTTATGCCCATGTTTATTCTTTCTCTTCATCATGTTAACTTAATGAGTCATATGTTAATTCTATGTGTTTCGGACTGTGGAGGTTTAATATATGCACTCAATATGTTTTGATAACTTAGTATGTTAGATTAGTTCGTTATTTTAGGGACATGTATGTTATGGAATTGATGATAATATGCATGTGTAATGTGGTTCCAATGTGTAATTGATACCATGTGAAGTTATAAGTAGTTCTTTTTACGAAGACAGTTTAAGAACTATGCATGTATACTTGCGATGTATGATATAAAAGAGTTGTATGGATAAGTAGAGGAATACGTGTAAGACCGTTAGATTCGATAGAGGGGGGGGGGGTGAATATCGATTCGAAAATCTCGAGTTAAGACGCAGCGGAAAAGTAAAGAAGTAAAGAGATGAACACTGTTGATTTTTACTTCGTTCGGAGCCTGTGACGACTCCTACTCGAAGGCCCGTACTCCTTGAGTACTTTCGTTGGGCAATTCACTAGCAATTCGGATAATTACAATTTACGTACAAATATTGCTAATGAAAAGAAAGAAAACAAAGCTAACCGACAAACAATGAATTAAAAAGAAAGCCGGAGTGAGTCGTCGGAGCTTTGTGAACGTCGTTGGAGCGCAGAGCAGCAGAGTGATTGGACTCAGAGTTCTCAGAAGACTGATATTTTGAAGCTCCTGCCTGGGGCTTCTTTTATATGTTGCTCCGGGCGCCTGGATCCCTTTCGGGCGCCTGGAATGTGACGTAGCACTCCCAACCAGCATGCTCCAAGTGTCAACGTCGTCCTGGGGATAAAATTTGCCTCCGGGCGCCTGGATCCCTTCCAGGCGCCCGGACTCCATTTCCAGCACCTTCATTTCCCTGCGATTCCAAAAGCAGTGTTAGTCCGAGGCAAATAAACCCTGCAGCACTGTTAGCACATTTTACAGATACGCTAAGTAATAAAATTAGCATCAAGAGTATGACTTAGATTCCGTCTTTCGGGACCGGAATCTAGTCACGATCTCGACTTAGATATCCGAAATGGATCTAAGCGGATCGGCGCCTAATGTTCCCTTCCGAGGAACGCGTCCTCGCAATCACTCCCCTCCAGTGACCTTACACGCCAGGCGTCCGGTCAGCCCGTCGACCGTCTGGACTTGCCAAGCGTCCGGTCAGCCCGTCGACCGCTTGGACTTCTCGCCAGCTATCCGGTCAGCCCGTCGACCTAGCTGGACTTCTCGCCAAGCGTCCGGTCAGCCCGTCGACCCGCTTGGACTTCTCGCCAGCTATCCGGTCAGCCCGTCGACCTAGCTGGACTTCGTGCCAGACATCTGGTCAGCCCGTCGACCTGTCTGGACTTCTCCTGCACACTCGATCAAAGTGTCAGACAATAATACAACTAACTTAACCTATTTGTCATTCATCAAAACCTGGGTTAGACCGTTAGTGCTACCCGCACCAACAATCTCCCCCTTTTTGATAGAATGACAACTTGGTTAAGTTAGTGAAAGAACGCAAAACCAGGTACATCGGTTTTAAAGTTAGTTTTAGTGTTTTCAATTTGGTTTATCTAACTTAACCACCTAACCCTTCTCCCCCTTTGGCATTCATCAAAAAAAACAAGGGTAAACAATCATAGTGTAGAGTTACTTAAAACAATAACACTTAATCTTGAAAAATAACTGAGTTTGGTTCAGGATTCAAGGACAAAAGTACAATTTTTAAATCCAAGAAAAGATCAAGTTGACTGGGGGGAGTATAAAGATTTGAAAACTTTTAAGTTTAATTTTCAAACATAAGTGTATAAGATCTAAATTTCAAGATTAAATTTTCAAAACAAGTTTCAACTTTGAAACGCTTTTCAAACATAAGTTTTCAAAACCAAAATTTCAAAACTAAGTTTGAAAAATCTATTTTTCAAAACTAATTGAAATTTATTTTTCAATACTAAGTTTGTAAAAGATTCAATTTTCAAAATCAAGGAAAATGATTTTGAGAAGCTTAGTTTGTAAAATAATTTTTGTAAAATTTAACCTTCAAATCAAATTGTCAAAACTAAGTAAAATCAAGTTTTAAGAACTAGATGTAGGAACATTTTCAAAGTAAAGTTAAATTAAATTTAAATCTTTACTTTTTAGAATGTTTTGATAAAATTTGTTTTCCAAAATCAAATTTTCAAAGTTTAAACGTACTAGATTCAAAACCATGGTTTAAAATACTTGAAAAGTTCAGTTTTCAAAGACTAGGTAAAAAGGATAAAAAGTTTGTGAATTAAAAAAAAATTCACAATTTTAAACAAGTTGTTTTTAAATTTTGATTTTCAAAATTAAGTTTAAAATTTAATTTGAAAAACTAAAGTAGTTTTATTTCTCCCCCTGAATTTGATACTTAACTCTTACCAGCTGTCTAACCAATTTGGTACTAACTAACTATCAGAAGATAGTAGCTTTCACTTGGTTAGTCAGATTAAGTTAATTATGATCAGTCAGTGTTTGACTTGACTGATGAACTTTAATCTGATTAATATCTGAATTGTATTTAATGTCCAGACTTATGCTGATGCACTGAAATAAGCATCATAAGTCCAGACAGTTGGCCTATGCATCTCACCCCTTTCTATGTTTATCAAACACAAGCAAGGTAAACCTAAGATGTTGGTGAGATGCTCAAGAACTAAACCTATGGGTACATGCTTTCTAAGGATTCAAAACTAGTCTAAGGCCAAAACTGTTTTCGAAAGTCTAAAAAATGGAAAGTTTGAAAACAAACAAGTTTAGCCTATAAGTTGGTGAAATCAATTTTGAAAGTATTTTTGAAATTTCCTAGTCTATTGAGCACATCCCTAATTGTCGTCGTAAGTTGCTAAATTCACTTTCAGGGAGTGGTTTTGTAAAAATGTCAGCTAAATTTGATTTAGACTCAATGTACTTGAGTTCAATATCACCTTTAGTAACATGATCCCTGATGAAGTGGTGCCTAATTTCAATATGTTTGGTTCTTGAATGATGCACAGGATTCTTGGTTAAGTTAATTGAACTTATATTGTCAATTAATACTTTTACATTTGTGATATTTAAGTTGAAATCTTTTAGAGTATGCATCATCCATAATAATTGTGCAACACATTCGCCTATAGCTATGTATTCTGACTCAGTTGTAGATAGTGCAACACAGTGTTGCTTTCTACTAAACCAGCTGACAAGGGATGGACCAAGTAGTTGGCATCCACCACTTGTGCTTTTTCGGTCTAATTTGCATCCGGCATAATCTGAGTCAGAATATCCTATTAATTCAAAGTTGTTGGTCCTAGGATACCAAATTCCTACATTTGTGGTTCCCTTGAGGTATCTAAAGATTCTTTTGACTTGAGTCAAATGAGATTCTTTAGCACAGGTTTGGTATCGAGCACACATACTAACTGCAAATAAAATATCAGGTCGGCTTGCAGTTAGGTAAAGTAGACTACCTATTGCGCTCCGATAATATTTTAAGTCTACTGATTTTCCATTAGGATCATCATATAGGATTGTGTTTACGGCCATAGGTATTTTTATTTCTTTAGTATTTTTCATTCCAAATTTTCTAAGTAATTCCTTAGTATATTTCTGTTGATAAATATAATTTCCTTCATTTGTTTGTTTGACTTGTAACCCTAGAAAATAAGTTAATTTTCCTACCAGACTCATTTCGAATTCGTGTTCCATTAGATTTGTAAATTCGTTTAAAAACTCTGAGTTTGTTGAACCAAAGATGATATCATCTACATAAATTTGAGCTATAAAAATATCTTCTTTTATTGATTTCACAAATAGTGTTGGGTCAACTTGACCTTGGTTGAACCCTTTAGAGATTAAGTAAGAAGTTAGTCTTTCATACCATGCCCTAGGTGCCTGTTTAAGTCCATATAATGCCTTTTTTAATTTGTAGACATAATCAGGGTGTTCTAGGCTTTCAAAACCAGGTGGCTGACCTACATAAACTTCTTCTTTTATTAATCCATTAAGAAAGGCAGATTTGACATCCATTTGGTATAGTTTGAATCCTTTATGGGCTGCATAGCTTAGTAACATTCTAATGGACTCTAGTCTAGCTACCGGGGCATAAGTTTCATCATAGTCAAGTCCTTCAACTTGACTGAACCCTTTGGCAACTAACTTGGCCTTGTTTCTAGTAATTTCTCCGGTTTCACTTAACTTGTTTCTAAATACCCATTTGGTTTCTATTATTTTCTTATCGTTAGGTGGAGGTACTAGGTCCCAAACTTCATTGCGCTTAAATTGAGCTAATTCTTCTTGCATAGCTATGACCCAGTCTGGGTCAAGTAGGGATTCAGTTACAGTTTTGGGTTCAATATTTGAGATTAACGAGATTTGACTTAGGTTTCTGAAAGATGACCTGGTTTGGACCCTAAGGTCTGGGTCACCAATTATTTGATCAGTAGGATGGTTTGGGTTGACTCTTATGGTTCTAGAAGGTTGACTTTCTTGTAGTTGTTCTTCTTCTTCATGATTTTGGGTTTGGTTTGTTCCTTCAGAATTGATATGTTCATGAACAGGGTCAACTGGTTGAGGTTGGGCTTGTTCTAGGTTTTGATTGGATTCTTTGAATTTTACATTGGTGGTTTCCTCAATTCTTAAGGTAACTTTATTATAAATTCTGTAGCCTCTGCTATTCAGAGAGTACCCTAAAAAAATTCCATTTTCTATTTTGGAAGTGAATTTGCCTAAGTGTTCTCTAGTATTTAGGATAAAGGCTGGGCAACCAAATACCTTAAAGTGTTTTATATTAGGTTGTTTGTTGTAAAATATTTCAAAAAATGTTTTATTGTGTTTTTTGTTTAGTGTTGTTCGGTTTTGTACATAGCAGGCTGTACTAACAGCTTCTGCCCAAAAATATTTAGGTAAGTTGTATTCGTTTAGCATAGTTCTAGATGCTTCAAGTAAAGTTCTATTTTTCCTTTCTACAATTCCATTTTGTTGGGGAGTTTTAGGGCAAGAGAATTCATGATGATAGCCATTTTCAAGGCAAAATTTATCAAAATTATGATTTTTAAATTCTCCTCCATTATCACTTCTGATTCTTTTGATTTTTATGCCTTTTTCATTTTCAATTTGTTTGCAGAAATTTGTAAAAATTTCAAAGGTTTCATCTTTATTTTTTAAGAATTTGACCCAAGTGAACCTAGAATAGTCGTCTATTATAACTAAACAGTATAGACTTCCATTTATTGATTTAACTCCATAGGAGTCAAATAGGTCTAAGTGTAAAAGTTCTAGGACTGAGTTGGTTTGGGATTCATTAATTGGTTTGTGGGTAGATTTTGTTTGTTTGCCTTGTTGACAAGCATTACATATCGTTAAATCTAAGTTAGGTAATTTTGGTAAGCCTCTAACTAGACCATTTAATTTAGTTATGTTTCTGAAATGTGTGTGTGACATTCTTCTATGCCATAACCAGGTTTCTTCTTTTTGTGTTAAATAACACTTGACTGAAGAAGTGGTTAAGTTAATGGCATAAATATTGTCTTTTCTAAAGCCTTTTAGGCTTATAGTTGGATTATCTAGATGTTTGATCAAACATTCTGTAGATAGAAATTTTACCTTATACCTAGTGTCACATAATTGACTTATGCTCAGAAGATTGTATTTAAAATTTTCAACAAGTAGAACATTTGTAATTATGAAATCTATTTTTAATTCAATATTACCTATACCAATTACCTTGAGTTTACCATTGTTTCCCAAGGCAACTGTTCCTAGGCTTTTGTAGGTTAATTGAGTGAACTTGGTGTGATCTCCAGTCATATGTTTGGAGCAACCACTGTCCAAAATCCACTTGGTTTCCTACAACAAGTAGGATTTTTATGTTAGTCTTAGTTTATCAATTTTTAATCAATCATTAAAAAAAATCTTAATTTTGAAATTAATTTAAGTTTAAAATTTTGAAGTTAATTTTTAAGTTAAAATTAAAATTTTGAAATTAATTTTTAAGTTAAAATTAAAATTTTGAAATTAATTTTTAAGTTACAATTAAAATTTTGAAATTAAGTTAAAATTAAAATTAAAATTTTGAAATTAATTTTTAAAGCCTTATTCATCTCACCCGAACTATATTATCAATCAGGGAATCCTATGATTTTGTGAGATGAAATTGGTTTGATTACAGACTTTTGGTTTAACTTGTGTTAGATTCAGACTTAGCTTTGGTTTCCACAAATAGGCATTCTTCGGATAAACTTCTAAGCTTGGTGAGTCACAAGGACATCATTAGGAGTAACCAACCTTTCGAGGTTTTCCGAATAGTCCTATCCACGGAACTTAGTACTAAATCTTGGTCTAACTGGATAGGATTCATTTAAGGGTAGCTTCGGTTAGTTCCACTTGGCCAAATGCACCAGATCGAAACCATATCTTTCTAGACATGCGATGCCCAAGTTTCCCTAACGTACTATCATCCAAAAATTTCACCAATACCATGATTCAAGTTAAACTTGGTCTCTAATTCTAATTGCCCTGCCGGGTTTGTTAGTTTTGGGTTACCAGGTAAGTTAGTTTTGGAGGTGCCAGCTATTCTGGAGCCTCCCCCTGAATTATTGGCCATTAATTTAAGTTTTAATTTTAGGCTTGTGTCGATTCTTTTTATAGTTATAGTTAACTTGGTGATAATTTTGTTGTTTCTTAAACTGTTTAGATTTTGAATTTGATTTAGGTTTGTATTTTGGATTTTGGTTTGGTTTATTTATAAAATGTATTTTTTCTTTAGGTATATAGAATTGATTAAGTCCTACTTGCGTGGTTAAGCACGCTTTCGGGACCCAAGCTTGTTTAGTTGCTTTGTGTTGGGTTAATAATGATTTAAAGGTTTTGTTTGAGTTTGACTTATATCCAAGTCCGGTTTTATTATAGCATGTCTTTTGGTTATTTAGAATTAAATCTAAATTTTTAGATCTTGTTGTGAATTTTTCCAACATTTCCTTTAACTTATTAAGTTCATTTTTTAATGATAAATTCTCCTCCTCAAGTGTTCGATCTTGAGTTGGATTCGAATTTTTTAATTGTTCCTTGAGGTTTTGATTTTCCTCAATAAGCGATTTATTTTTATTTTCCAATTTAACTAATTTTTTATTCAAACACGAGATAATTATAAAGAATTTATGATTTAAGTTTAGGTATACCTCTTTGGAACCTTCGGAAACGAGTACGGACTCGTGGCTCGATTCGGGTTCGGACCCGTCTTCCGATTCCTCTGATTCGTCTTCCGTTTCAGCTTCGCGAGCCATCAGCGCGAGGTGACTTTGGTGCTTTTGCCTTTCTCCTTCCGATTCGTCTGAGGAGGAATCGTCCCATGTTGCTTTGAGGGCTTTCTTCTTTGTTGACTTTGGTTTGTCAAGTTTCAATCTTGGGCATTCGTTCTTGTAGTGCCCCTTTTTGTTACATCCGAAACATGTGACATTTCTTGAGTCGGCTGGCGAACTGATCTTCTGAAGATCCTGTTTGCTGAAGCTTCTCTTTTTCCTGGTGAACATTTTCCTTACCAGGTTCACCAGGTGTTCTTCGTCTTCAGAGTCTTGATCGGAATCTTCTTCAGATTCGGGCTTGTTCTTCTTTTCTTTAGAGGAACCTGCAAATAGAGCTACACCTTTCTCGACCCCGGCGTTAGTTTGCTCATGAAGTTCTAATTCACAAAAGAGTTCATCCAATTTTAATTTACATAAATTTTTTGAAATTTTGTAGGCATCTACAATTGATGCCCACAAATTGTTTCGCGGAAAAGCATTTAATGCGTACCTGATTAAGTCTCGGTTCTCCATTTGGTGGCCTATCGCGTGGAGACCGTTGAGGATATCTTTGACCCTCGCGTGGAGCTGACTTGCCGTTTCTCCTTCCTGCATTTTTATATTAAAAATTTTATTTAACAGCAAATCTCTTTTTGTTACCTTCGCGTCGCTTGTTCCTTCGTGCAGCTCGATCAGTTTATCCCAAAGCTCCTTAGCGTTTTGATGCGGTCCGACCCGGTTCAGTTCTTCTCGTGTTAGTCCGCAGTGTAGAGTATTGATGGCTTTGTTTTCAATTGATGCCTTTTTCTTTATATCATTTGTCCAGTCTTCAGGGTCTACTATGCTCCCGGAGTTGTCTACTGGAATTTTGTAAGCCCTTGTGACGCTCATCCATTGGTCGTAGTCTGTCTTCATGTAGACCTCCATTCTCCTCTTCCAGTACGAAAAATCATCTCCGTTGAATAGGGGAGGACGTACTGTGCTGAAGCCTTCTTGTTGAGACATCTTATCCTGCACACACTAAATTAACTGGAAAAAAATCCCAAGACTTCGTCTTGGATTAGCAGTGCAGGAGAAATAGAAACTCTAAGTTGATGTTGTACCAATTTAGATTTTAAATGCAACGAGAAAAAATCTTCCAAAAAGATAATAATATCAGTTTGGAATTGTTAAAAAAAATGATTTCACCCCCTGTCTGATTGGTGGTTGCACCAAATCAGAGCGGTACCAGCTCTGATACCACTTGTAAGACCGTTAGATTCGATAGAGGGGGGGGGTGAATATCGATTCGAAAATCTCGAGTTAAGACGCAGCGGAAAAGTAAAGAAGTAAAGAGATGAACACTGTTGATTTTTACTTCGTTCGGAGCCTGTGACGACTCCTACTCGAAGGCCCGTACTCCTTGAGTACTTTCGTTGGGCAATTCACTAGCAATTCGGATAATTACAATTTACGTACAAATATTGCTAATGAAAGGAAAGAAAACAAAGCTAACCGACAAACAATGAATTAAAAAGAGAGCCGCAGTGAGTCGTCGGAGCTTTGTGAGCGTCAGGGCGTGGGGAAGACGACTTGATAACTCGGGTTTTTGAAGCTCTGCGGGCTTCTTTATCCTCAGAGTTCTAGATCTCTGCCTGGAATGTGACGTAACACTCCCAACCAGCATGCTCCAGTGTCAGCGTCGTCACGGGATAAATTTGTCTCCGGCGCTGGATCCTTCCAGCGCCGGACTCAGCGCCGGGCCATTCCGGCGCCGGACCTTCCTACCGCAAAGCGGTGTTAGTCAGGCAAATAAACCTGCGGCACGGTTTGTTAGCACATTTTTACAGACGCTAAGTAATAAAATTAGCATCAAGAGTATGACTTAGATTCCGTCTTCCGAGGCCGGAATCTAGTCACGATCTCGACTTAGATATCCGAAATGGATCTAAGCGGATCGACGCCTAATGTTCCTTCCGGGGAAGCGTCCGCATGCTCTCTCCTCGTGACTTACCTTACCCACCGGACGTCCGGTTGGCGGCCGACCCGTCTGGACTTCTTGCCAAGCGTCCGGTCAGCCCGTCGACCTAGCTGGACTTCTCGCCAAGCGTCCGGTCAGCCCGTCGACCCGCTTGGACTTCTCGCCAGCTATCCGGTCAGCCCGTCGACCTAGCTGGACTTCGTGCCAGACATCTGGTCAGCCCGTCGACCTGTCTGGACTTCTCCTGCACACTCGATCAAAGTGTCAGACAACAACACAACTAACTTAACCTATTTGTCATTCATCAAAACCTGGGTTAGACCGTTAGTGCTACCCGCACCAACAATACGTGCATGTGTGGTGACAATACGAGATTGGTACCTCAGGATGAGCTTCGGGGAGGGTCTTTCCAAAAATGAATGATGGTGCAACACATTGGTTTTGACTAGTGTGAGTTGTACCATAAGTCGTATGCTTATTGCGCAACTAATTACATGATCATTAACTAAATGAATGGGCTCTAATGATGGTTACCGCACCTGCGTTATGTTCGTCCCTTATAAAGTTATGCATATGTTTTCCTTTCTGCAATGTAAGTTTATGTTCCTTGCTTCCTAATTTTGTTCTTGCTTATGTTATGCTCTTGTTAGGTTTTAGATCTTTGCATTAGTAATGATTAAGATTATATTTTGCTATGCTCATGTTATGTTTTATCTATGCAATTATTTATGTGGGGCAAAAAGTATGATAACATATATGTATGGCAAGAGTATGTTCACGATTATGCTCTCCTTATATATGTTTATGCAAAACAATTAGCTAGAGGATAAATTAGTTAGTATAGGTTCCTTGATAGGACGCATCTATATAAGAACTAATTAATGCATAATATGGTTTGAAGGTGCTAAATCTCTCAACTCACATATTTTAACTATTTCAGGTAATAAGACGAATGAGGCAGAAGGCGTTGACAAGTGGGCCAGCTCGGGACAACAACAGTACAATCCGAAAACCTTCCAATACAATCCGAAAACCTTCCAATTTAGTTTTCGCATCAGTTGGATGTTTCCTTTTGTAGTATAAATTTTGGAACTATATGACCAGTACCTAATATGGCTAGTAGTTAAATGTTTTAAGGTTATGGTTGTAAGTGCATTTATGATTTGAAACGTCCGCAAAAAAAAAAGGGACGTTTTAGATCTCATCTTTTGCTTTTGCTTTTGCTTTTGCATGTCTGTTATAGATCCCCAAACGCGGTCTATCTACAACCATTATAGTACGCAGGGACTCAAGTGCCAGATCCCACCACGGGGCATCTGTGGTCCAAGAAGCGCCACCTTTTTCCTCTAGCAGAGGGGATGGGCCAACCTCACTTAGGTTCAATTACAGGAACGCCGACGATATTTTTGCAAAATACTATGGGTTTTCCAGCCTATTTGGTGGAATGAGCGGTGACATCGATAGCTCCAGGGCCAGATCAATGTTTGATTAAAATATCTTTGGGTCTACCTTTGGTGCGGCAGGGAAGGATGCATCGACGAGCTCTCAAGTGTTGTAGAAGGCAACCCCCATTAAGAAGCCGTTGCCGTCCATCCTTGAGGAGTTGTACAAAGGGATTACAAAATGATGAAAATCTCCATAAAAAATTTGGCTACTAGTGGGTAAGCTTCTACAAGAGTTAACTTGCCTTCTAGACTAATATTGAGCTTATTCAATCAGTTTGGGTCATTCAGTTAATAGTACTCTATCTTCTGTATCCATATTTTGTAGGACAATAGTGATTGTGGAAGAAATCTTAACAATCGGTGTATAACCGGGATAGAAGAAGGGCGTAAAAAACATTCCCAACAAAAGGAAATGAATCACCAAATATAGTTCTCGCATTTATTTGTGAATGTAAAACATAAATATCTATCCTCAGCTGGTTTGTCTTTAATATCTCATCACTGCTCCGTTTGAGGCAATCAACCTTATATTTAGAGGCGATGATAATGATCTCAGTTTCAAAATACTAAACATATTGAGAATTTGTTTTACCAAGGAAAATAAAAAGTAAAATCAAATAAGTTTTGTTGCATTACTTGAATTGGTTATACTATACATATTGAGATTTTGTTTTACCAAGGATAATAAAAGTGAAATCAAATAAGTTTTGTTGCATTACTTGAATTGAACCAAATAACATTAGATTATATTTTATTTTTCATAACTTTAGTCATGATAATCACATAACTAAGACTATCAATAATAACTTGAATCAAACATAACTTAGGGTGTCATATCAGGAGTTGTCATGCTTTTTTGGATTTATTTGGTAGGTGAAATGTAGGATTGAACTATCTACTTTAGGATAATAGAATTGTAAGATTTGAATATTTGGCATATAAATGTAACATTAATTGAACCTTTGCATGAGAGCTATGGTGTGATGGTAAAAATGGAACGGGCTCCTTATATAATGAGAATTCAAATGTTATCCATGACAAATTACACATAGGAAGTTTAAAATTTGTGATATTAGGAGCCAACATATTTATCTGTACTGTTCCATTTACTTGGATTATAAAAAAAAATAACACATTCCCGATTTACTTGGATTATAAAAAAAAAAAATAACAAATCCCACAGACGATGTGATGATAAAAAGGTAGCGATGATTCAAATCTCAAATTAACGATAGTTCAAAGTATTTCGAGTTTAAAGTGATGTTGAAGGACCATGTCAGGACCAGATGAGCTTTTCGGATTTACATGATGGATCATGACATGTAAGGACCAAATACCTGGATAAAACAAAAAAAACATTAATTGAACTCGATAAGGCCTCAATATTAATGTTGATTTGGGTCGGATTTAACACAATTAAATCAATTCTAACTCGACCCAATTTGAGTTCCACTTGATTCACATTTAATCATATATCGACTTTAGAATGCCCATAATATTATTGATCATTAATATCTCTGACAGCGAGTTAGTGACCATTCACGGGAAGATTTTTTTGTATTCAAGATAAGATTGAGTTCATTTCTTTTAACGGTTAAATCTTTCTTCGTATGATCCCGACTCTTTTCAACCGATGAAGAGCAAATATCACTACGAGAGTCGAACCCTTTTTCGATCGTGACGGCTGCTGTTGTCTTGAAATGAGAATGAGGCCAAGTTTTCTTTTGGCTGCCAGATTTCTCTCTCGTAACAATTCTTATTTCAACGTTGGCTCAACTTACTGAAGGTTTATCTAGCTACTCTTCCACGAGATCGTTAGTACTGCACCTCACCAAGAAAATCAGTCACTATAGTAATATTTCTTATTAAAGTTATCAGTGATGGGATTCAGACAGGAGTCGCTTGACGCTATATATTGTAATTATTAAGTCACTTCCTCCTGTGCGTCTCACATAATTAATCAACTAAAATATTTAACCTTTTTTAATGAATAGATGATAATTAGGCTTTCCCATGAACTTATCGGACTAATATATATTAAAATATGTCAGGTAGAGATTATGAAACTTGTCTTCTGGTGAAAAATCCGTAGAATTATTTTGTCGACTGGTGCATACACTGCTGCCCCCGGTTCTCTGCAAGCATGACATTACCAACCCAGTTACCTGAAACAAACTGCAGTTTCATTTTGCCTTTTCCTTGTTCTGCTATATATAGGCTTTTGCTGTACCATCTTTCATTATCATTCCCATATATTCGTTCGTTAATCGAACTATACTTAATCATCTGTTCTTATATCAATTAACTATCCCGCTCGAGATTTTTTTTTTTTTCCATCGCTAACACATATACTAAACGTAAAGATTGCATGCATATTATATGTAGTACTGTCAGTAGTTTTGCTTGCCATGGCCTCTCACAAGCTTCATACACAAATATCAATCGGCGCCAGATTGCATCTGACGACAGAGGCATAAGCAAAAGCTTACAACCTAAAGAAAAATGAAAGGAAATTGTGTGTATGCATATTCTTCAAATTAATAGCCGTAATTATTAGTGAAGGTAGAGTACTAGCAGTGCATCTCCGCGTCACAATTATCGAGGCTGCTTATGGGTAGGGGGTG